>NC_052308.1:23594724-24794724 GCF_016432855.1 Salvelinus namaycush | reverse complement strand
CCTGTAGTCCTCTATAGAGAGAGACAGAGAGACAGAGAGGGAGAAATAGAGCAAGTCAGATAGAGGTTGCCACAGGAAGGTTGCCCCCCCACGCCTAAAAGTATGGAAAATGAAAGGGAAGGAGAGGCAGTACTGTAAATCCCCCTAAGACTATAGAAGTGAGGCATTTTGATAGAGAGGGGGGGAAATAGGCAGATCAGAACGCAGGGTGTGGAAAGAGACCGGTGAGGATTCTGACCGATAAAGGCATGTTTCTCATCTTCTGCCCCCAGCCTATAGCAGCGTGGAAAGAAGGAGTCAAGGTCTGCAGCATCAAACCAACGCAGGTTCCTCAGGTTCACACACAACCCAACCTGAGACAGAGAGAGAAATGGAGAGAGAGAGAGAGAGATGGAGAGAAGACAGGCATAGCCTACATAGGTGTGGTGAGTATAAAAATTATCAAAGACTGAAAAGGTAAAGAGTTTGTTCATTTCAGGGTCTCCCATGTGAAAGCCATCAAACCTTGGTGGTGAAGGTGCCTGCTTTGGCATAGTGATTGGTCATCTGTTCCTTTCGCAATGAGCGGTTGTCCACTGTCTCTCTACGCGTCGTCCAATAGAAATATGACGTTTCGTTCCTCACCATGCGAGACTGTAAGATAGATGGGCAGGGGAAAGACATAAAAAATGTGCCCCCCCCCCCACACACACACACACACACACACACACTTCCGTTCTATTACCATTAGGTCATACATGTCATCTGGGTCTTCCTCTCTGTCGTCTGGGCTGTCTAAGCAGGGCATAGAGGGAGATTACAATCTAGGATTTAGGCTAATGGTCAATGATAGTTAGAATCAATTACTACAAGATTTGCAGTGGCCTTCCTGTCTCACCATCGTCATCATCAATGTCATCAGCATCATTCCCATCATCTCCACGGCACCGGCTCCAGTGCTGGTTTGGACGCGGCAGGCGGCGCTCTACCCAACCCCTCGCCTTCAGGGCAGCCCGAACCACAGGGTATGGACCCTGTATGGAGAACACCATACGCATCTGAGAGAAAAAGACACACAGAGAGAGATATATAAATAGTATCTACATGACCTTAAGTATCACATATATAGCGGGTTGTCTTATTCTAGATTCTTACCTTTACAGCTTTGTCGACCAGTACTTTTGCTGTCCGCAGTCTCTCTGGGTTGATGATGGGCAGGTTGAGCAAGCTGCGCCTCACTCTTCCCTCACCTGGTGGCGCTGATATACACACATACAACTCAGATACAGCAGCGGTAATAACCACTTTATAAGCTACGCATTCAAGTCAAACTGTATTCTCATCTACTGTTAGTTGATGGTACTGTTATAAGTGGTACCTAAGACAAGTCCATGTTTAGTATGACTGGTTAGTCAGTGTTAAGTGTCTGAAGGTTTTGTGTGTAGGCTGACATGGTATTTGCTGTAGGCCCTTCTCTGTGGTGAGGTTCAGGAACATTTGAGTGTGTTGCTGGCACAGGGCTTTGCTCTGCTGGTCTTTACTGGGGTCTCTCTCTCCTAGAGGTTCTGAATATGAGGAGCGAAAACACAACTCCATCCATCTACATGGGGTTTGGTTGGTGTTCTAGCAAAGGTGAGCAATGTTCTGTATTCAGTCACACCAATACACGTTGCTGTGACAATGACGTTGAACAGTTAGCAGAATCTACTAACAAGTAAGTAACATGACATGCTAGACGCTCTTTAAGGGAAAAACATAAGAACATCATTACATCCCCATGTAGGCCTAATGTGCACAGCAGATAAATATGCCATGAAGTTCACAAACCCTTGGGGGTGTAATTGAAGCCTATACCTTGACCTCTTCAGCCCAGCATCGAAAGAGCAAACACACTGCATTTTAATACCTGGCCTCTGTATTCAAACATTTGACAATCTGACATTTTAGAGTGGGACCTTATGACTTATTCAACACTCTTCATACATACACTACCGTTCAAAAATTTGGGGTCACTTAAAAATGTTATTGTTTTTGAAAGATTTTTACATATCTACATAGGCGTACAGAGGCCCATTATCAGCAACCATCACTCCTGTGTTCCAATGGCATGTTGTGTTAGCTAATCCAAGTTTATAATTTTAAAAGGCTAATTGATCATTAGAAAACCCTTTTGCAATTATGTTAGCACAGCTGAAAACGGTTGTTCTGGTTAAATAAGCAATAAAACTGGCCTATTCCATGGCTATGAAGGCTATTCCATGCTAGAAATTGCCAAGAAACTGAAGAGCTCGTACAACGCTGTGTACTACTCGCTTCACAGAACAGCGCAAACTGACTCTAACCAGAATAGAAAGAGGAGTGGGAGGCCCCGGTGCACAACTGAGCAAGAGGACAAGTACATTAGAGTGTCTAGTTTGAGAAACAGACGCCTCACAAGTCCTCAACTGGCAGCTTCATTAAATAGTACCCGCAAAACACCAGTCTCAACATCAACAGTAAAGAGGTGATTCCGGGATGCAAGGCAGAGTTGCAAAGAAAAAGCCATTTTGAGCCTGTAATCGAACCTACAAATGCTGATGCTCCAGACACGCAACCAGTCTAAAGAAGGCCAGTTGTATTGCTTCTTTAATCAGAAAAACAGTTTTCAGCTGTGCTAACATAATTGCAAAAGGGTTTTCTAATGATCAATTAGCCTTTTAAAATTATAAACTTGGATTAGCTAACACAACGTGCCATTGGAACACATGAGTGATGGTTGCTGATAATGGGGTTCTGTACGCCTATATAGATATTCCATTTATTTTTTTTAATCTGCTGTTTCCAGCTACAATGGTCATTTACAACATTACAATGTCTACACTGTATTTCTGATCAATGTTATGTTAATGGACACATTTGCTTGTCTTTAAAAAACAAGGATATTTCTAAGTGACCCCAAACTTTTGAACGGTAGTGTACATACATACTGTATATACATTTGTTCCTCGTCTTTGGCAGACAGATGATTACAGCTGGCTTCCCTCACCACTGTCAATGCACGGTGTTGGGCTTCCATCAGCTCCCCGATCTCCCTCCTCCCTCTGCCCCGGCTGGACACACTTTGGGGGCTTGGGGGCCTCCATAGAGACACTGGCCTTCACTGGCCAAGGGACCCCTGATCTCTACTCCCTATATCATGTCTCTAGCTGTGCTCTTCTTTAAGTTGTTGCTGTTTGGCTTGATCAGTTTGCCATAGTAACTGTAAAAATAATTCACAAGTTATTGTGAGGTTTCAATTAAGGATAACTATAATATCCAATGCATGAATACAAGCACATGTCATATCTGTGCAAAGGTTTACATTCACTGTTTATCTAATGCTAGACAGTTTATTGTAGCATGCACTGTGTGTGTCCTGTTAGTGCTGTGGGTTGTTATTAGATGCAGTGAACTATAAAGTGGATCAAATTGCTGAGCAGAGATAGCTTGGCTACACCTGTCACGTTTCTTACACCCTGGACAGGGCAGTGTTACACCTAACCTGCTACCTTCTTCAGACAGTAGAGCACTGGCCCCGTTCTAAATAGCTTAGCTATAGGATATCTGTGACATTCACAGAACAACACAGCAGGAGGATACTTTAGCTAAGGGACTGACCAAAAATCCTCAATGACAAAAATTAACATTGTCATTGACCAGGCAAACACAAAAATAGACTACCTCTTTCTCATACCAACACTTCCGTATTCGTTATTTTGCTGCTCGTTTACAAGACACCCACGCTTCTAGAGACACCTGTATCGACTGCTCTGACTGTGACGCCACAATGATCAAAGTGATTGCACGACTGCGTGTAACATTTTCCCAGGAATACATTTCGCAATTCCTCGCACGTTCTCTGCTTATGGGGTGGGGGGACTATTTGTCATACAGCGATTTTTAGGGTATAGGTCTACTTCACTCACCTCATCGGATGTGGTGCGTTCTCCAGTTCGCAGGGTCGCACCTGCGCAATCTTCACATTGCCATTTCTCTCTGCTGCCTGTTTAGTGTCTCCATACCAACGGTGAATAAGACCAAGACATGTGAAGAGTTTTGACTAGAAGGGATACATTTTATGTCAGAATTGACCAGAATTGACTTTTAGTTGCAGGTTAGGAGAATTTACGCAGCAGGCTAGGATAATTAAGTTTAGGAAAATGATTAGGGTTAGCTAAAACGAACAAAAATGCAACTGTAGACGTCAATTTGACATAAACTGTATCCCTTCTAGCTATGGCCCACGCGAAGGCAGTGAGAGGGCTAGGTTACATAGGCAAACGTTTTGTTCAAAGCAAAATAAATGCAATGTATTTTGGATATTTCATTCATTCAGATGAAATTACCTCAATACATCATTCAATTTAATTTACTGCACGACCCTGCTTGTCTCATCATGAGTGGTTAATTAATCTATGGAAATCTAGAAAGTAAGAACTGATATTTGTGATGCGTAGCATTCTGCTCTTGAAAGGTTGTTGGATTCGCTGTCTTGTAACAAAATCGCTGTCTTGTTACAATGTTGCAATATTTTAAGCTGTAGAAAAACGTGTCAGACTTTGATGTATGCTTATGACCACTAGGTGGCGGTCAATACCCGCATATGAAAAAAAGCGCAACGGAATAGAATCTGGTTCAAAGAAACAAGAACTACAAACATGTTTTATTTCTGTTTTTTTTGTACGACCATGCATTGATATCTATCCATATCTCAACCATGTTTAACGGATATTTAAATAGAAAATCAGGAGAATCCCACTCCCACGGCAAATTGCTCCATGTGGGATATGTCATATGACTGTGCAAGGTCATGGTTCTCATCCTATGGATCCAGGGATATGTCAGGGCCTAACTCCCATAATGCAGCTGGTGAAGTAGTGAAAATCTCTTACTTTTTTATTTAGATTTTTACCATAACATGAGATACTGCATAATACAAGCTATTTAAAATACAGCATTGGCAGTAGACCTACTGTATCTACTGGTATAAGAGGCAACTCTCATGGTAGCCTACCTGGAGACCAGGAGGGTAGAGAAACTCAAATCTAGCCTTATGGTCTCTATTACCTAACCACCATCATGTAAAGCTTGTAAAGCTGCTATCTGGGTAGTCCCGTGTTCTGTAAGAAAATGCAAA
The DNA here is from genome assembly GCF_016432855.1 of Salvelinus namaycush. Lineage (NCBI taxonomy): Eukaryota > Metazoa > Chordata > Actinopteri > Salmoniformes > Salmonidae > Salvelinus > Salvelinus namaycush. Next base: position 24,789,590 of record NC_052308.1, on the reverse strand, counting down.
ATGCTAACGACCATCATGTAAGCTTTAAAAACAGATGGAGTCATTGAATCCTATTCATCGAATCAGATGGCTTTTTCATCACAAAACCATTTGATGTTGTAGGTGAATGAGAGGCTGAATAGATATTGGAGGCCCTAAGCACAGAGTTTCTAAACCTAGAGGGGCAAACCCAGAGCCACGACACTTCCGGGAATGCTTGCGAAACAGACCAAACAGACCAGGCCTGGGTTTGTGGTTTGAGAAGTCAATGAGAGAAGTTAAAAATTCTTTATTAGTTCTCTAAATCTAAAGGCACAACTTGGATTCAAGCAATTTCCTGAAGTAGTTGAACCTGTTATTACTTCAACCTCGTGAAAGTGCCAAACTGACATGTTTTGATTTTCCTCAAAAACAACTTTATATCGAAGGAGTGCCTTTGATTTGACGGACTGCACATGCGCAGTTCAGCACGAGAGACGACCGTTAGACCCGATAATGTGTTTCTACGCATGAACTTAGCTAGCCAACGTCACCATGACATCGCCTACGGGGATTTCTATTGGAGAAGCAGTTTAACCTATGTTCATACTGTAGTCTTTGCCCTAAGCCTGGGTGGATTGTACCATAGAAATAGAATGAATAGGAAGGGGATCTCCATTCAATTCAATGATGGCATAATGGATAGACTGGCAGCCATTTTGAGTGTAAAAACTGGTTGAATTGTTTCCATGTCATTTCAACAACAAAAAAATCAATGTTGAATCAATGTGGAAAACTGATTGGATTTGAAAAAATGTATCAACGTAAGGGAATTTTGTCTTTTTTTCACCCAACTTTTAACCTAAATCCAATGACGTGGTGACATTTTTTGTTGATTTCACCATTAGTTGACAACTCAACCAAATGTAAATCAAAATCAAATCTGTGCCCAGTGGGTTTCAATCTGTGCTGTGATTTGTTGAGTCAACCAAAATACACAATTTGAAAAAAGGGTTCCAAAAGGGTTCTTCGGCTGTCCCCATAGGATAACCCTTTTTGGTTCCAGGTAGAACCCTTTTTGGTTCCAAGTCAAACCCTTTTGGGTTCCATGTAGAACCTTCTGTGGAAAGGGTTTTACATGGAACCCAAAAGGGTTCTATCTGTAACCAAAAAGGGTTCTTCAAAGGGTTCTCCTATGGGAAAGCCGAAGAACCCGTTTAGGTTCTAGTTAGTACCTTTGTGTGTACCATGGAAATTATTGCACCACAATACCAGGCAGCCATTGTGAGTGTACCCATGAGTTTATCAGTCAGGGTTAGAGCTTCCAAGCCCGTTCTATTCATTCTATTTCTATGGATTGTACTGTGTGCTTTTGTCCTGTTTTTTTCTCATTAAACATGAACAGAAGGGCAGGTGGGCTTTGTGTTGATTCAGATCTCAACTCATACACATTTAATGATGCACATGCACTGTTTGCACAATCACTTATTGAGTTGCTTTAAATGCCGGTCAAACTCATTTTACTATACAGGTGGTTGTACCATGTCATGAATCTTCATGGCCATAAGTTCACCGTCCCTCACACCAGAACAGATATCCCTTATTCTTCTCAATGTGTTTGTGAAATTCAGATTAGTAGTGAGTGTATCCTCTCCTCTCTGTTATGGCCAGTAAACCTTTATGGGTGTTTGAAGAGGATGGCACTCCATTTGGAGGGTAGAGTAAACACAGATCAGCTCCAGAGGTTTATATGGCAAGGAAGGGAAGAAAGCAAACAGTGGGTACAGTGTGTGAGGGTAGTGGGGGTGTTGAAAAAAGGATGAATATATTATGTACTGTGTGTGTGTGTGTGTGTGTGTGTGTGTGTGTGTGTGTGTGTGTGTGTGTGTGTGTGTGTGTGTGTGTGTGTGTGTGTGTGTGTGTGTGTGTCAACATGTGTATGCATGCATGTGTGTGCGTGCCTGCATGTGTCTCTATAGAGAGAGGGGCTCTCTGTCCATTGGGCCATTGTCTTTCAGTCTGTGCAAGCCATCTCTTTCTCTCGGTCTCTCCTACTCCACCTCCATCTCTGCGTTCCAGAATTTGTGGCAAACAGAGAGAGGGAGTGGGGCGAAGGCAGTGAGACACACAGCGGTTCAGACAGCTGCTGTGGTCCTTCCAGTGTGAGGAGCCTCTGTCCAGCTAGGCCACGCCCCCGCTTCTCTGCCTCACAGAGCTCCATTGTCCCCACCATGACTGCCTCTACTATTGTGATGTCATAGTTTATCATTCCCATAGCTGTGCGGCTGCTGCTAGGGTAAACTGCAATTCACATTCTATTCGGGAGAGAATAATCACTATTACACATGTTGACACGACAAGCGGCGCGCGCGCACACACACACACACACACACACACACACACACACACACACACACACACACACACACACACACACACACACACACACACACACACACACACACACACACACACACACTTGTTTTCTTGTCTTTCTTTCTAACCAAGAGTAGATCCAGGTTCTCATATCAACTAGTACTCTCTGGTTCAGAATATTTTCATGTGGATGAATCTGTGACTCATATGTCATGGCAGACATAAACATACTTTCTGTAACCTCACCCTTTGACCCACACTTTATCATCCCTCATTTGAATCCATTTGCATGGCAGTTGGAGCTCCCTATGTACCCCTGCTGAGTTTGACAGCACATGCAAATCAAACATTTTCTTTCTCATCCAGCCCAGGTGACTCTGGCTCATTTTAAACCAGGGGTGTTAAAAAAATATGTGGGGCAGTAGGGCGGGAGTCTCCCCCACTTCCCCTCATTGGGGGCCTAAAGCCATTAAGGGGGTCCGGGGGCATTCTCCCCTGCAAAAAAAAGATGGAATTTCAACAGCTAAATGCATTAACATTGAGAGATTAGAACATTGAGAGATATTTTTTCAGGTAACTTCCCACCTGCCACAGCAGACACTGCCAGTACTCAATTACAGTTGCCACTGTGGGTCTCTCTACTCTGGAACACTCTCTACTCTGGAACACATCTACAAAGCATTGCCAAAAAAAACACTCAATAACTTCAAACATAGACTCTGACCTGTCCAATGAGCCAAACTGATTAAAGAATGCCACAGTACCCATACACCCCCCCCTCTCTCTCTCTCTCTCTTGCTCTCTCTCTGTCTCTGTCTGTCTGTCTCTCTCTCTCACATACACACACACACGCACAAACACACACACATACACACTCAATTTCTGTGCAACTTCTGGCACGCGTTTACCGTGAACACTGGGTCTGTACTCACTTTAAGTTACACTTTTAACAGTGGTCAAGTAGGCTACTGTGGCTAATTGATCATAATGTATGCTACCAGATTGGCCTACCATCAAAACTGTTCCATAACTTATTTTTTTTAATATTTTTATTTTATTTAAAACAGGTAGGCCAGTTGAGAACAAGTTCTCATTTACAACTGCGACCTGGCCAAGATAAAGAAAAGCAGTGCAATACAAACAACACAGAGTTACACATGGGATAAACAAACACACAGTCAATAACACAATAGAAAAAATCTATATACAGTGTGCGCAAATGTAGTAAGATTAGGGAGGAAGGCAATAAATAGGCCATAGTGGCGAAATAATTACAATTTAGCAATTAAACACTGGAGTGAAAGATGAGCAGAAGATGAATGTGCAAGTAGAGATACTGGGGTGCAAAGGAGCAAAAAAAAATAACAATATGGGGATGAGGTAGTTGGGTGGTGTCACGCCCTGACCTTAGAGATCCTTATTTATTCTCTATGTTTGGTTAGGTCAGGGTGTGACTCGGGTGGGAAAATCTATGTTTTCTATTTCTTTGTTGTTTTGCCGAGTGTGTTTCCCAATCAGAGGCAGCTGTCTATCGTTGTCTCTGATTGGGGATCATATGTGTTGTTTTCTGTTTAGGTTGTTTCCCTGACAGAACTGTGCGCTTTCGTTTTCTCCTTTTGTCATTTTGTTTGAGTGTTTTTGTGAACATTAAATCATGAACACTTTCCACGCTGCGCTTTGGTCTCATTCCGACGACGAACGTTACAGGTGGGCTATTTACAGATGGGCTGTGTACAGGTGCAATGATCGGTAAGCTGCTCTGACAGCTGATGCTTAAAGTTAATGAGGGAGATATAAGACTCCAGCCTCAGTGATTTTTGCGATGCGTTCCAGTCATTGGCAGCAAAGAACTGGAAGGAAAGGTAGCCAAATGAGGAGTTGACTTTGGGGATGATCAGTGAAATATGAGATGAGAACTTCCGGGTTGGAGCGAGTAGTCGCACTTCGCTTCGCTCCACAGGTAATATTACATTTCATTACAGTACAACGGTTTGATTTGTTTGATCTGAGCAATTTTTCTTAGCTAGCTACATAGCCGTCTTTGTATCAAAGATAATTGTGTAGTTTAGAGTAATTATCGAGGTTAGCTAGCCAGCTATTTTCGTCCTTCTAACGTAGTCAACACTGCTAGCTAGCCAGCTAGCCAACTTCTACCGAATAGCAGCACTGTAGAAACTATTACATTACAACGGAACGACTTGATTAGTGTAGTGTTAGCTAGCTACATAGTTGTCTTTGCTGTCTTTGTATCTAAGATAATTGTGTAGTTTAGAGTAATTATCGAGGTTAGCTAGCCAGCTGTTTTCGTCCGCCGCGCCGCGCCACCGTTCTCCTACCTAGTCAACAACTGCTAGCTAGCTAGTCAACTTCTACCGACTAGCAGCACTGTAGAAACTAATACATTACAACGGAACGATTTGATTAGTGTAGTGTTAGCTAGCTACATAGTTGTCTTTGCTGTCTTTGTATCTAAGATAATTGTGTAGTTTAGAGAAATTATCGAGGTTAGCTAGCCAGCTATTTTCGTCCGCCGCGCCGCGCCACCGTTCTCCTACTAAGTCAACAACTGCTAGCTAGCTAGTCAACTTCTACCGACTAGCAGCACTGTAGAAACTAATAAATACATTACAACGGAACGATTTGATTAGTGTAGTGTTAGCTAGCTACATAGTTGTCTTTGCTGTCTTTGTATCTAAGATAATTGTGTAGTTTAGAGTAATTATCGAGGTTAGCTAGCCAGCTATTTTCGTCGCCGCGCCACCGTTCTCCTACCTAGTCAACAACTGCTAGCTAGCTAGTCAACTTCTACCGACTAGCAGCACTGTAGAAACTAATAATACATTACAACGGAACGATTTGATTAGTGTAGTGTTAGCTAGATACATAGTTGTCTTTGCTGTCTTTGTATCTAAGATAATTGTGTAGTTTAGAGTAATTATCGAGGTTATCGAGGTTACCTAGCCAGTTATCGAGGTTACCTAGCCAGCTACACTTTCAAACAAAGTCAACAACGCAGCCACTGCTAGCTAGCCTACTTCACCAGCCAGCAGTACTGTATCATTTTAATCATTTTAGTCAATAAGATTTTTGCAACGTAAGCTTAACTTTCTGAACATTCGAGACGTGTAGTCCACTTGTCATTCCAATCTCCTTTGCATTAGCGTAGCCTCTTCTGTAGCCTGTCAACTATGTGTCTGTCTATCCCTGTTCTCTCCTCTCTGCACAGACCATACAAACGCTTCACACCGCGTGGCCGCTGCCACTCTAACCTGGTGGTCCCAGCGCGCACGACCCACGTGGAGTTCCAGGTCTCCGGCAGCCTCTGGAACTGCCGATCTGCGGCCAACAAGGCAGAGTTCATCTCAGCCTATGCTTCCCTCCAGTCCCTCGACTTCTTGGCACTGATGGAAACATGGATTACCACAGATAACACTGCTACTCCTACTGCTCTCTCCTCGTCTGCCCACGTGTTCTCGCACACCCCGAGAGCTTCTGGTCAGCGGGGTGGTGGCACTGGGATCCTCATCTCTCCCAAGTGGACATTCTCTCTTTCTCCCCTGACCCATCTGTCTATCGCCTCCTTTGAATTCCATGCTGTCACAGTTACCAGCCCTTTCAAGCTTAACATCCTTATCATTTATCGCCCTCCAGGTTCCCTTGGAGAGTTCATCAATGAGCTTGACACCTTGATAAGTTCCTTTCCTGAGGATGGCTCACCTCTCACAGTTCTGGGTGACTTTAACCTCCCCACGTCTACCTTTGACTCATTCCTCTCTGCCTCCTTCTTTCCACTCCTCTCCTCTTTTGACCTCACCCTCTCACCTTCCCCCCCTACTCACAAGGCAGGCAATACGCTTGACCTCATCTTTACTAGATGCTGCTCTTCCACTAATCTCATTGCAACTCCCCTCCAAGTCTCCGACCACTACCTTGTATCCTTTTCCCTCTCGCTCTCATCCAACACTTCCCACTCTGCCCCTACTCGGATGGTATCGCGCCGTCCCAACCTTCGCTCTCTCTCCCCCGCTACTCTCTCCTCTTCCATCCTATCATCTCTTCCCTCTGCTCAAACCTTCTCCAACCTATCTCCTGATTCTGCCTCCTCAACCCTCCTCTCCTCCCTTTCTGCATCCTTTGACTCTCTATGTCCCCTATCCTCCAGGCCGGCTCGGTCCTCCCCTCCTGCTCCGTGGCTCGACGACTCATTGCGAGCTCACAGAACAGGGCTCCGGGCAGCCGAGCGGAAATGGAGGAAAACTCGCCTCCCTGCGGACCTGGCATCCTTTCACTCCCTCCTCTCTAAATTTTCCTCTTCTGTCTCTGCTGCTAAAGCCACTTTCTACCACTCTAAATTCCAAGCATCTGCCTCTAACCCTAGGAAGCTCTTTGCCACCTTCTCCTCCCTCCTGAATCCTCCCCCCCCCCCCCTCCTCCCTCTCTGCGGATGACTTCGTCAACCATTTTGAAAAGAAGGTCGACGACATCCGATCCTCGTTTGCTAAGTCAAACGACACCGCTGGTTCTGCTCACACTGCCCTACCCTGTGCTTTGACCTCTTTCTCCCCTCTCTCTCCAGATGAAATCTCGCGTCTTGTGACGGCCGGCCGCCCAACAACCTGCCCGCTTGACCCTATCCCCTCCTCTCTTCTCCAGACCATTTCCGGAGACCTTCTCCCTTACCTCACCTCGCTCATCAACTCATCCTTGACCGCTGGCTACGTCCCTTCCGTCTTCAAGAGAGCGAGAGTTGCACCCCTTCTGAAAAAACCTACACTCGATCTCTCCGATGTCAACAACTACAGACCAGTATCCCTTCTTTCTTTTCTCTCCAAAACTCTTGAACGTGCCGTCTTTGGCCAGCTCTCCTGCTATCTCTCTCAGAATGACCTTCTTGATCCAAATCAGTCAGGTTTCAAGACTAGTCATTCAACTGAGACTGCTCTTCTCTGTGTCACGGAGGCGCTCCGCACTGCTAAAGCTAACTCTCTCTCCTCTGCTCTCATCCTTCTAGACCTATCGGCTGCCTTTGATACTGTGAACCATCAGATCCTCCTCTCCACCCTCTCCGAGTTGGGCATCTCCGGCGCGGCCCACGCTTGGATTGCGTCCTACCTGACAGGTCGCTCCTACCAGGTGGCGTGGCGAGAATCTGTCTCCGCACCACGTGCTCTCACCACTGGTGTCCCCCAGGACTCTGTTCTAGGCCCTCTCCTATTCTCGCTATACACCAAGTCACTTGGCTCTGTCATATCCTCACATGGTCTCTCCTATCATTGCTATGCAGACGACACACAATTAATCTTCTCCTTTCCCCCTTCTGATAACCAGGTGGCGAATCGCATCTCTGCATGTCTGGCAGACATATCAGTGTGGATGACGGATCACCACCTCAAGCTGAACCTCGGCAAGACGGAGCTGCTCTTCCTCCCGGGGAAGGACTGCCCGTTCCATGATCTCGCCATCACGGTTGACAACTCCATTGTGTCCTCCTCCCAGAGTGCTAAGAACCTTGGCGTGATCCTGGACAACACCCTGTCGTTCTCAATTAACATCAAGGCGGTGACCCGTTCCTGTAGGTTCATGCTCTACAACATTCGCAGAGTACGACCCTGCCTCACACAGGAAGCGGCGCAGGTCCTAATCCAGGCACTTGTCATCTCCCGTCTGGATTACTGCAACTCGCTGTTGGCTGGGCTCCCTGCCTGTGCCATTAAACCCCTACAACTCATCCAGAACGCCGCAGCCCGTCTGGTGTTCAACCTTCCCAAGTTCTCTCACGTCACCCCGCTCCTCCGCTCTCTCCACTGGCTTCCAGTTGAAGCTCGCATCCGCTACAAGACCATGGTGCTTGCCTACGGAGCTGTGAGGGGAACGGCACCTCCGTACCTTCAGGCTCTGATCAGGCCCTACACCCAAACAAGGGCACTGCGTTCATCCACCTCTGGCCTGCTCGCCTCCCTACCTCTGAGGAAGTACAGTTCCCGCTCAGCCCAGTCAAAACTGTTCGCTGCTCTGGCACCCCAATGGTGGAACAAACTCCCTCACGACGCCAGGTCAGCGGAGTCAATCACCACCTTCCGGAGACACCTGAAACCCCACCTCTTTAAGGAATACCTAGGATAGGATAAAGTAATCCTTCTAACCCCCCCCCCCCCCCCCCCCCCCCCCCCCTTAAAAGATTTAGATGCACTATTGTTAAGTGGTTGTTCCACTGGATATCATAAGGTGAATGCACCAATTTGTAAGTCGCTCTGGATAAGAGCGTCTGCTAAATGACTTAAATGTAAATGTAAATGTAAATATACCTGCTGGAGCGCGTGCTGTGGGTGGATGCTGCTATGGCAGGGCTTTACCTAGCGAAGACTTATAGATGACCTGGAGCCAGTGGGTTTGGCGACGAATATGAAGCGAGGGCCAGCCAACGAGAGCATACAGCTCACAGTGGTGGGTAGTATATGGGGCTTTGGTGACAAATGGCACTGTGATAGACTACATCCAATTTGCTGAGTAGAGTGTTGGAGGCTATTTTGTAAATTACATCGAAGTCAAGGATCGGTAGGATAGTCAGTTCTACGAGGGTATGTTTGGCAGCATGAGCGAAGGATGCTTTGTTGCAAAATAGGAAGCCGATTGTAGATTTAATTTTGGATTGGAGATGCTTAATGTGAGTCTTGTAGGAGAGTTTACAGTCTAACCAGACACCTAGGTATTTGTAGTTGTCCACATATTCTAAGTCAGAACCGTCGAGAGTGGTGATGCTAGTCGGGCGGGCGGGTGTGGGCAGCGATCGATTGAGGAGCATGCATTTAGCTTAACTTGCATTTAAGAGCAGTTGGAGGCCACGGAAGGAGTGTTGTATGGTATTGAAGCTCGTCTGGACGTTTGTTAACACAGTGTCCAAAGAAGGGCCAGAAGTATACAGAATGGTGTTGTCTGCGTAGAGGTGGATCAGAGAATCACCCGCAGCAAGAGCGACATCATTGATGTTTACAGAGAAAAGAGTCGGCCCGAGAATTGAACCTTGTGGCACCCCCCAGCCAGAGGTCCGGACAACAGGCCCTCCGATTTGTGATTGACAGAGTCGAAAGCCTTGGCCAGATCGATGAAGACGGCTGCACAGTATTGTATTTTTATCAATGGCGGTTATGATATCGTTTAGGATCTTGAGTGTGGCTGAGGTGCACCCATGACCAGCTCGGAAACCAGATTGCATAGCGGAGAAGGTACGGTGGGATTCGAAATGGTCGGTGATCTGTTTGTTAACTTGGCTTTCGAAGACTTTAGAAAGGCAGGGTAGGAGAGATATAGGTCTGTAACAGTTTGGGTCTAGAGTGTCTCCCCCTTTGAAGAGGGTGATGACCGCGAAAGCTTTCCAATCTTTAGGGATCTCAGACGATGCGAAAGAGAGGTTGAACAGGCTAGTAATAGGGGTTGCAACAATTGTGGTGGATAATTTTATAAAGAGAGGGTCCAGATTGTCTAGCCCAGCTGATTTGTAGGGGTCCAGATTTTGCAGCTCTTTCAGAACATCAGCTATTCGGATTTGGGTGAAGGAGAAATGGGGGAGGCTTTGGCAAGTTGCTGTGGGGGTTTGCAGAGCTGTTGACCGTAGTAGCAGCCTACAGTAGCAGCCAATGTGTGGTGTTCAATGTAGGCCTACATTCCACGAGTCTTTTGAAATAAATATGCAGGATTTGACATTAACCTGTCTATACACTTGTCCGTCAGACAAGGAGGTGACTGAAAATGTTGTTGTTTGATGCAAGAAACCACTTTACAAAAAATTATGCTAACATCTGTCTATTGACTACTTAGCTTATTCACGACTGTCTCAAAATACAACACTGCGCCTCCCGGGTGGCGCAGTGGTCTAGGGCACTGCATCGCAGTGCTAGCTGCGCCACCAGAGTCTCTGGGTTCGCGCCCAGGCTCTGTTGCAGCCGGCAGCGACCGGGAGGTCCGTGGGGCGACGCACAATTGGGCTAGCGTCGTCCGGGTTAGGGAGGGTTTGGCCGGTAGGGATATCCTTGTCTCATCGCGCTCCAGCGACTCCTGTGGCGGGCCGGGCGCAGTGCGTGCTAACCAAGGGGGCCAGGTGCACGGTGTTTCCTCCAACACATTGGTGCGGCTGGCTTCCGGGTTGGAGGCGCGCTGTGTTAAGAAGCAGTGCGGCTTGGTTGGGTTGTGCTTCGGAGGACGCGTGGCTTTCGACCTTCGTCTCTCCCGAGCCCGTACGGGAGTTGTAGCGATGAGACAAGATAGTAATTACTAGCGATTGGATACCACGGAAATTGGGGAGAAAAGGGGATAAAATTAAATAAAAAGAAAAAAAATGTAAAAAAAGAAATACAACACTGCCACTTCAAGAAATAAAAAAAGCTCTTTACCTGACTCGCTTTTCAAAGATGGCTAGAAATGCACACGTTTTGCTCTTGTAGGAAGCAATCACTCCTCCATTGTTGACTAGAAATTAGTTATAACTGGGCTAATAACTCACTAACTAGCAAAGAATATGAACAAATGTGCACAGGTGGCATCATGCAGCTCTCGCTTTGATCTCAAAACAAGCCAACAACCCTTCATCCTGTAAACAAAGTCCAGTTCAAAGTTAATGTCACAGATCCAAATTTGGCAATGGCTATTTGCATATAGGTCTACTGCAGCTCTGATTGGTTATAGTGCACCGGTCTGTGTAGAGCAGGTATTCCCAAGCTGGGGTACGCGCAATGCCGTCGGGTGTATGCCAAATAAAAAAGTGATTCACATTTAAAGAATATATGTAAAATATATATATATATATATATATATATATATATATATATATATATAAAACAATTATAATAATCGTCACGTTTTCAAACAGTCAACGGGGCTATACATTTGGGTGAGTTTTTTTTCTCGCCTGAATAGCCTCGTTTCACTGCCAAAAATAAAAATAAACCATCTAGTGTTCAGCGAAATAACAACACAATATCAAATACAGGTAGCCTAGTCAAATAATTAACATCCAATCACATTAACCGTTACTCTCTTGCGGGAATTCCACTAATGGACCATGTGTAGCTAAACGTAGCTGCTGCTCATTCCGTTTGCTCGAAAATGGATAAATGGTTAAAAAAAGTAAGGCTTGCGTCCATAGAGACACATACCAGCTCTACTGGTAATACTGCTAATACCAGCAGTACTACACCTGCATCTGTCGACGACCCAAGTTGTTCTGCTCCCACGAGCACATCCAATGCTAGCATCAGTAATTCTACATTTGTTGTTAGCCCAGCTAGCATGGACACTGACAGTTGTAAATCTGATGCAGCCAAAGAGCTACTGCCCCCTTACCCGGGAAAGCACCGAACAACAGAAAGGGACGTTGTACCATCGAAGAGGCGCAAATATGATGAGAACTACATTGATTTGGGGTTCACTTATATTGGGAGTAGTGCTTTTCCTCAGCCACAGTACTATCTCACAACTCGATGAAACCTTCACTCTTTCACAGACATTTAGAAACAAAACATGCCAATTTGAAAAATAAGCCACAGGAGTTTTTTGAGTGAGAATTAAGATGACTTTCGAGGAGTAAGACATGTATAAAAGCAACAGATACCATTAATAAGAAGGGGCTAGAAGTGTCTTATATGGTGAGCTACTGAGTAGCTAGGACAGGCAAGCCCCATACTATTGTGGAGGACTTAATTCTTCCTGCTGCTGAGGGTATGGCTGGGACAATTCTGGGGGAAAAGGCCCCAAAAAATATACAGACAATGTCTTCATCAAACAACACTATTTCACGACGCATTGGTGACATGGCAGGAGATGTTTTGAAACAATTACTGCTTCGCATACAAGCCAGTGAATTCTATGCGTTACAGCTGGATGAGTCAACAGACGTGGAGGGCCTGGCACAGCTCCTGGTATATGTCCGTTACGTTTATGGGGGGTCAATTAAGGAAGACATCCTCTTCTGCAAAGCACTGGAAACCAGGACAACAGGAGAGGATATTTTTAAAGTACTGGACAGCTTTGTGACATCAAATGGACTTTGGTGGTCAAGATGTGTTGGTATCTGTACTGATAGCGCAAAAGCCATGACATGGATACATAGTGGAGTGGTAACGCGCGTGCAAGCAGTTGCTCCCGACGCCACTTGGGTACACTGCAGCATCCACCAAGAGGCTCTTGCTGCCAAGGGAATGCCTGACAGCTTGAATGATGTTTTGGACACTACAGTGAAAATGGTTAACTTTGTTAAAGCAAGGCCCTTGAACTCTCGTGTATTTTCTGCACTATGCAATGATATGGGCAGCGACCATGTAACACTTTTACAAAATACAGAAGTGCGCTGGTTATCAAGGGGCAAAGTATTGACACATTGTTTTTAATTGAGAGACAAGCTTAAAGTTTTCTTTACTGACCATAATATTCACTTGTCTGACAGCTTGCATGGTGACGAGTTTCTCACACGACTGGCCTATCTGGGTGATGTTTTTTCTCCCCTGAATGATCTGAATCTAGAATTACAGGGACTCTCCGCAGCTATATTCAATGTGTGGGACAAAATTGAGGCTATGATTAAGAAGTTGGCGCTCTTCTCTGCCTGCATTAACAAGGACAACACACAGGTCTTTCCATCATCATAGCATGATTTGAACTCAATCTTACGGACAATGTCAAATGTGATATAGTGAAGCGCCTGAGTGAGTTGGGTGCGCAATTACACAGGTACTTTCCCGAAACGGATGACATAAACAACTGGATTAGTTAACCCTTTCATGCCCTGCCTCCAGTCCACTTACCAATATCTGAACAAGAGAGCCTCATCGAAATTGCAACAAGCGTTTCTGTGAAAATTGAATTTGAATCGCGCTGTTAAGACACTGATGCCCTTTGCAACCATGCACCTATGTGAGAGTGGATTCTCAGCCCTTTCTAGCATGAAAACTAAATACAGGCACAGACTATGTGTGGAAAATGATTTAAGACTGAGACTCTCTCCAATACAACCCAACATTGCAGGATTATGAGCATCCTTTCAAGCACACCCTTCTCATTAACCTGTGGTGAGTTATTCACAATTTTCTATGAACAAATAAGGTTTTATATGTAAGATGGTTAAATAAAGAGCAAAATTATTGATTATTATTATATTATTATTTGTGCCCTGGTCCTATAAGAACTCTTTGTCACTTCCCATGAGCCGGGTTGTGACAAAAACTCACATTCTTATGTTTATAAATGTATCGTATAGTGTGTGTGTGGCATGCTTACAATAATGGCGAAAACATTTGAGAGTACGCTGACCCATGTGCTAGAGGAGGTATGCAGCTGTTGTTTGAAGGGGTACAGGACTATAAAAGGTTTTTGAACCACTAGTGTAGAGTATGGGCCTGAGTTGTGCCTGTCAATGCAATAGAATCCAACTCCAATGTGCTCTGCCTACAAGAAAATCTCTTGCACAGTTAGTTTCGTTTCGGTATTTTACATTGAAAGTGACTAATATTACGTTGATTCGATCACAATTCCCACAGAGCAAAATGTTGATAGTGTTAACTAAAGGGGAAAACTCTAGAAAGTTGATTGATCATTTTTCTTCTGTGCGGCTGTCCAAGGGGGGCTGAGCACCCGCATGCCTGCAGCTTAGAGGGAACATTGCTCACCCATCCTCTGCCTCTCTCCATCTCTTTCTCTGTGTCATCTGTTGCTGACTTAGTATTCTATGTTGCTGTCAATTGTTTTAATAGTAATTTTACAGGATTTTTCACCTCTAATGCATATTCTTTGTAAAACATGTTTTACTTTATTACTGTCTGTATTTCATCTCTTATAATTTGTGCAAATAAATAAAACAAATTAGAATCTATAGAGCAGCTTGAAGTGATACAGTCTACTGTGTGTTCAACCCACCTCTGTTCTTCTCCATCTGCCCTCTTCTACATCACTTTCTCTGTGTCTTGTCTGTTGCTGTCTGTGTCTTGTCTGTTACTGTCTCAGGTTCTTGTTTGTTACCTTCTCCTTTGTCTATCCTCTTCTGTTATGGCCTGTCCTGTTCTTCCAGTGTCTCTCTCCATCATATCCTATTCTTCTGTTGCTGTCTCTGTGTTGTGTCTGGTGTGTCTCTCTCCATCATATCCTATTCTTCTGTTGCTGTCTCTGTGTTGTGTCTGGTGTGTCTCTCTCCATCATATCCTATTCTTCTGTTGCGGTCGCTGTGTCTTGTCTGGTGTGTCTCTCTCCATCATATCCTATTCTTCTGTTGCTGCCTATGTCTTGTCTTGTGTCTCTCTCTCTCTCCATCATATCCTAAATAATAGGTTACACTTGATTTAGGCTACATTATTGCATGCTAAATGTTTCTGATTAGTGAACGAATAAATGAGCTAGCACTTCCACTTGTCCAACCAGAGATCAATTAACCAAATACACAGACAGAGATTCAGTGAAACAAAATCAAATTGATTAATGATCAGACAAATCACAGGATTTTGGTCAGGAGTAGGTCAGGCTACTACGTGAGTGAAGAGCAAAATCCACTTGTATAACTAGCATGCCTGGATCATCTAAATCATCCTCTTCCCTACTATTTGCCCCTGGCTGCTGCGGTTCTAAGGTCTCCACTGGCCTGCTGTTCTCATCTGTCCTCCTCCTTGGCTCATCTGAAAGGTAGCAAGGTAGAGGTGCAACATGTTATTAGTTCAACGTTTCCCAAACTAAGGGTCGTGACCACATGTAGGGTCTCTTGAATTGAAAATAGTGTCGTGAGAAAAAAAAAAAAAACTGTAATAATAATCGTGCTTGATTCATAGAACCGGGGTTATGACAGTTGTAATAAACAGAGCGGTTTCTCTTTTCTTCCTACAAATGTGTCTCTTTCTTTCGAACCATTTAAGCGAAAAAATATTATGACACCATCACTGAAAGATAAGACTCTCAGGAACACGTACGCTAGAGGTGTTACTTCAAATGGTGGGGCTTTACTTTACTTTACGTGGGGCTTTACTTGGTTCATTGCGCTCTAGCGACACCCTGTGGTGGGCTGGGTGCCTGCAGGCTGACCCCGGTTACAATTTGAACGGTGTTACTTCCGACACATTGGTGCGGCTGGCTTCCGGGTTAAGCTGGCGCGGTTAGGCGCGTCATGTTTCGGAGGACGCATAACTCCACCTTCGCCTCTCCCGAGCCCATTAGGGAGTTGTAGCAATGAGACAAGATCGAGAAAAGGGGGTCAAATACAAAAAAAAGTACATAAAAAAATAAAACAGAGTGGACAAGACCAGGCACTAAATCAGACTGGGGGAAAAATAACATAAATTAGCTTCAGACGACTGGTGGGCGATCTGACTTAGACTTTGGATATAAGAAAAATTCAAGTGTCCGCATAACATCGTAACACAACTCCAAACATGACAGATAAGAAGCTACATAGCCCCTAGGCTATATGAATATAAAGAGACATGAGCCCATAAAATGTACAGTGGGGAGAACAAGTATTTGATACACTGCCGATTTTGCAGGTTTTCCTACTTACAAAGCATGTAGAGGTCTGTAATTTTTTTATCATAGGTACACTTCAACTGTGAGAGACGGAATCTAAAACAAAAATCCTGAAAATCACATTGTATGATTTTTAAGTAATTAATTAGCATTTTATTGCATGACATAAGTATTTGATCACCTACCAACCAGTAAGAATTCCGGCTCTCACAGACCTGTTAGTTTTTCTTTAAGAAGCCCTCCTGTTCTCCACTCATTACCTGTATTAACTGCACCTGTTTGAACTTGTTACCTGTATAAAAGACACCTGTCCACACACTCAATCAAACAGACTCCAACCTCTCCACAATGGCCAAGACCAGAGAGCTGTGTAAGGACATCAGGGCTAAAATTGTAGACCTGCACAAGGCTGGGATGGGCTACAGGACAATAGGCAACAGCTTGGTGAGAAGGCAACAACTGTTGGCGCAATTATTCGAAAATGGAAGAAGTTCAAGATGACGGTCAATCACCCTCGGTCTGGGGCTCCATGCAAGATCTCACCTCGTGGGGCATCAATGATCATGAGGAAGGTGAGGGATCAGCCCAGAACTACATGGCAGGACCTGGTCAATGACCTGAAGAGAGCTGGGACCACAGTCTCAAAGAAAACCATTAGTAACACACTATGCCGTCATGGATTAAAATCCTGCAGCGCACACAAGGTCCCCCTGCTCAAGCCAGCGCATGTCCAGGCCCGTCTGAAGTTTGCCAATGACCATCTGGATGATCCAGATTTTTACCTTGTCAGCTCAGGGATTCGATCCAGAAACCTTTTGGTTACAGGCCCAACGCTCCTACCCGCCAGGCTACCTGCCGCCCCAGGTACTACATAATCATATTTGATGATAAATAACCTACACCACATGTCCAAAAGTATGTGGACACTTGCTCGTTGAACATCTCATTCCAAAATCACGGGCATTAATACGGAGTTGGTCCTCCCATTGCTGCTATAACAGCCTCCACTCTTCTGGGAAGGCTTTCCACTAGATGTTGGAACATTGCTGCGGGGACTTGGTTCCATTCAGCCACAAGAGCATTAGTGAGGTCAGACACTAATGTTGGGCGATTAGGCCTGGCTCACAGTCTGCGTTGCAATTCATCCGAAAGGTGTTCGATGGGGTTGGGGTCAGGGTTCTGCGCAGGCCAGTCAAGTTCTTCCACACCGATCTCGACAAACAATTTCTGTATGGACCTCGCTTTGTGCACGGGGTTATCGTCATGCTGAAACAGGAAAGGGCCTTCCCGAAACTGTTGCCACAAAGTTGGAAGCACAGAATCATCTAGAATGTCATTGTATGCTGTAGCATTAAGATTTCTCTTCACTGGAACTAAGGGGCCTAGCCGAAACCATGAAAAATAGCCGCAGACCATTATTCCTCCTCCATCAAACTTTACAGTTGGCACTATGCATTGGGTCAGGTAGCGTTCTCCTGGTATCCGCCAATCCAGATTAGTCCGTCGGACCGCCAGATGGTAAAGCGTGATTCATCACTCCAGAGAGCGTGTTTACACTGCTTCATAGTCCAATGGCGGCGAACTTTACACCAGCCGACACTTGGCATTGCACATGGTGATCTTAGGCTTGTGTGCAGCTGCTTGACCATGGAAACTCATTTCATGAAGCTCCAGACGAACAGTTCTTGTGCTGACGTTACCTCCAGAGGCAGTTTGGAACTCGATAGTGAGTGTTGCAGATGATTTTTACGCATTACGCACTTCAGCACACGGCAGTCCCGTTGTGTGAGCTTGTGTGGCCTACCACTTCGCGGCTGAGCCGTTGTTTCTCCTAGACGTTTCCACTTCACAATAACAGCACTTACAGTTGACTGGGGTAGCTCTAGCAACGCAGAATTTTTACAAACTGACATGTTGGAAAGGTGGCATCCTATGACGGTACCACATTGAAAGTCACTGAGCTCTTCAGTATGGGCCATTCTACTGACAATGTTTGTCTATGGCGATTGCATGGCTGTGTGTGCTTGATTTTATACACCTGTCAGCAACGGGTGTGGCTGAAATAACCAAATTCACTAATTTGAAGGGGTGTCCACAAACTTTTGTAAATATAGTGTAGCTATGGCAGCTACTAGTCTACTGTAGCGTGAGTCAGCTTGGTTGGTTGCTGTCTCTCATCTCTCCCTCCCTCCTCCTTGCTTTCGTGTCACTTGCTCACAATACGGCCCTTCCCCCAGCCTGCTAGGGTGACACCTCTCTCTCCCTTCTCTCACACTTTATCAGCTCCGGTTAAAACCTCTCTGGGATAGGGGGCGGTATTTTCACATCCGGATGAAAAGCGAGCCCAAAGTAAACTGCCTGCTACTCAGGCCCAGAAGCTAGGATATGCATATTGGTAGTAGATTTGGATAGAAAACACTCTGAAGTTTCTAAAACTGTTTGAATAATGTCTGTGACTATAACAGAACTGGTTTGGCAGGCAAAACCCCGAGCACAATCCATCCAGGGAAATTTGTTTTTGAGGTCAATCTGTTTTCCATTTGTTTCCTATGGCAAGCCCGTTTTATCCTCTATTGAACACAGTTTATCCCGTCTTAAATTTGATCGATTATTTACGTTTTAAAATACTTAGTTGGATTAGGAAAGTTGTTTGAAATGTTTGGACAAAGTTTACAGGTAACTTAGTATTAGATATTTTGTAGTCATGCTGGGCGAGTTGGAACCGATGTTTTTCCTGAATCAAACGCGCCAAATAAATTGACATTTTGGGGATATAATGACGGAATTAATCGAACAAAAGGACCATTTGTGATGTTTATGGGACATATTGGAGTGCCAACAGAAGAAGCTCTTCAAAGGTAAGGCATGAATTATATTGTTATTTCTGAGTTTTGTGTCGCGCCTGGCGGGTTGAAATATGATTGTCATGTGTTTGTTTGATGGGGTGCTGTCCTCAGATAATCGCATGGTTTGCTTTCGCCGTAAAGCCTTTTTGAAATCTGACACGGTGGCTAGATTAACAAGAAGTTAAGCTTTAATTTGGTGTATTGCACTTGTGAATGTATGAAAGTTATATATTTTTTTAAATTTCGGGCTCTGCCATTTCACCGGATGTTGTCAAATCGATCCCGCTAAAGGGATTTGATCCATAAGAAATTTTTATGAGGTAACTTTAAAAAAAATGTGCTACTTCCCTCACTTGGATCGGACCAGTTCTGGATCTGACCAGGTCTATACAGAACTGGTCTAGTTGTCCTCTGGTCAACTCTGATGCTGTTGCACTTTGGCTTTCTGGCTGTTCTGCCCTCTCCACCTCATTCACTGATGCCTCAAACTGCTCAACATTCTCGCTTTTTTTCATACTCTTTCAGAAGAAGTTCCAATCATTCATATTTGCTCTGTGCTATGCTGCTACTCTGACTGAGTGATAGGCATTTTGCTGAATGATTATATTGACATCTAACTGGTGCTGTTGGGGTGGTGTCAAGGGACATGAGTGGTTCACTGGGTTGTGAAATCTCGACCAAACACAGTAGGAACCACTTTACTCCAGGGGCTTTTGCAGTGCCTGCTACTGCCTAGCACAGTATATTGTCTTTAACATTTTTTTTGTCATAAAATGTGTCAGTAAACTTATTTTTTTTTAAATACTGCATAGTGCAAGTGATGTGTGATTATTGAAACCCATATCAGACTGACCATTAAAAGGTTCGGGCTGGATCAAAAACACCCCGGCCTAATGACAACATGACATCCTCCTCATTTCCCCTCAGGACCAGGTAACACCAGAGGCTATTCACTCTTACAGGATCAGGAGAGGAAACAAGAGTTGACATGCGAACAAGACAAAACACTCCTGTTTACTTTGTAGGCTGTTGTTGGTGCTTTTATCAACAGCAACTAAGACTGCTTATTGAACTGTCTGCTGTAGATATGGATAGAATAAACAGTGTCTGTAACTTTTTATGCACTATGCTTTACATCATTCCACACTTCATGGTGACACATTTGATGTTGGACACACCTTGAGAATACATGGAGGTTGCTCTGGCAAAGGATACAAGAGATAGAATCATTATTTTTTTACATTTTGTATTTTTTTTATTTCACCTTTATTTAACCAGGTAGGCCAGTTGAGAACAAGTTCTCATTTACAACTGCCACCTGGCCAAGATAAAGCAAAGCAGTGCGACACAAACAACACAGAGATACACATGGGATAAAGAAACGTACAGTCAATAACACAATAGACAAATCTATATACAGTGTGTGCAAATGTAGTAAGATTAGGGAGGAAGGCAATAAATAGGCCATAGTGGCGAAATAATAACAATTTAGCAATTAAACACTGGAGTGATAGATGTGCAGAAGATGAATGTGCAAGTAGAGATACTAGTGTGCAAAGGAGCAAGAAATAAATAACAATATGGGGATGAGGTAGTTGGGTGGGCTATTTACAGATGGGCTGTGTACAGGTGCAATGATTGGTAAGCTGCTCTGACAGCTGATGCTTAAAGTTAGTGAGGGAGATATAAGACTCCAGCTTCAGTGATTTTTGCAATTCGTTCCAGTCATTGGCAGCAAAGAACTGGAAGGAAAGGCAGCCAAAAGAGGAGTTGGCTTTGGCCATGACCAGTGAAATATACTTCCTGGAGCGCGTGCTATGAGTGGGTGCTGCTATGGTGAAAAGTGAGCTGAGATAAGGCGGGGCTTTACCAGAGTTTACTGTCTAACCAGACACTTAGGTATTTGTAGTTGTCCACATATTCTAAGTCAGAAGCGTCCAGAGTAGTGATGCTAGACGGGCGGGCAGGTGTGGGCAGCGATCGGTTGACGAGCATGCATTTAGTTTTACTTGCATTTAAGAGCAGTTGGAGGCCACGGAAGGAGTGTTGTATGGCATTGAAGCTCGTCTGGAGGTTTGTTAACACAATGTCCAAAGAAGGGCCAGAAGTATACAGAATAGTGTCGCCTGCATAGAGGTGGATCAGAGAATCACCAGCAGCAAGAGCGACATCATTGATGTATACAGAGAAAAGAGTCGGCCCGAGAATTGAACCCTGTGGCACCCCCATAGAGACTGCCAGAGGTCTGGACAACAGGCCCTCCGATTTGACACACTGAACTCTATCTGAGAAGTAGTTGGTGAACCAGGCAAGGTATTCATTTGAGAAACCAAGGCTGTTGAGTCTGCCGAAAAGAATGTGGTGATTGACAGAGTCGAAAGACTTGGCCAGGTCGATGAAGCCACTAGCACAGTCAGTGTAGTCAGCTCCGCTATCCCCATTGAGACCGTGTCTGTGCCTCAATCTAGGTTGGGCAAAACTAAACATGGTGGTGTTCGCCTTAGCAATCTCACTGGAAAAAAGATCTCCTCCATTCCTGACATTATTGAATGAGATTGTGATATCTCACATCTCAAAATAGGGCTACTTAATGTTAGATCCCTCACTTCCAAGGCAGTTACAGTCAATGAACTAATCACTGATTACAATCTTGACGTGATTGGCCTGACTGAAACATGGCTTAAGCCTGATGAATTTACTGTGTTAAATGAGGCCTCACTTCCATGTTACACTACTGACTATATCCCCCGTGCATCCTGCGAAGGTGGAGGTGTTGCTAACATTTATGATAGCAAACTTCTAGTCATGAAATCTATGCAGCCTACTCAATCACTTTTTATAGCTACGGTTTACAGGCCTCCTGGGCTATATACAGCGTTCCTCACTGAGTTCCCTGAATTCCTATCGGACCTTGTAGTCATGGCAGATACAGTTGAAGTCAGACGTTTACATACACTTAGGTTGGAGTCATTAAAACTCGTTTTTCAACCACTCCACAACTTTCTTGTTAACAAACTATAGTTTTGGTAAGTTGGTCTACTTTGTGCATGACACAAGTATTTTTTCCAACAATTGTTTAAAGACAGATGATTTCACTTAAAATTCACTGTATCACAATTCCAGTGGGTCAGAAGTTTACATACACTAAGTTAACTGTGCCTTTTAAACAGCTTGGAAAATTCCAGAAAATTATGTCATAGCTTTAGAAGCTTCTGATAGGCTAATTGACATCATTTGAGTCAATTGGAGGTGTATCTGTGGATGTATTTCAAGGCCTACCTTCAAACTCAGTGCCTCTTTGCTTGACATAATGGGAAAATCAAAAGAAATCAGCCAAGACCTCAGAAAAACAATTGTAGACCTCCACAAGTCTGGTTCATCCTTGGGAGCAATTTCCAAACGCCTGAAGGAACCACGTTCATCTGTACAAACAATGGTACGCAAGTATAAACACCATGGGACCACGTAGCCATCATACCGCTCAGGAAGGAGGCGCGCTCTGTCTCCTAGAGATTAACGTACTTTGGTGCGAAATTTGCAAATCAATCCCAGAACAACAGCAAAGGACCTTGTGAAGATGCTGGAGGAAACAGGTACAAAAGTATATATATCCACAGTAAACGAGTCCTATATCAACATAACCTGAAAGGCCGCTTAGCAAGGAAGAAGTCACTGCTCCAAAACCACCATAAAAAAAGCCAGACTACGGTTTGCAACTGCACATGGGGACAAAGATCGAACTTTTTGGAGAAATGTCCTCTGGTCTGATGAAACAACAATAGAACTGCTTGACCATAATGACCATTGTTATGTATGGAGGAAAAAGAGGGAGGCTTGCAAGCCAAAGAACACCATCCCAACCGTGAAGCACGGGGGTATCAGCATCATGTTGTGGGGGTGCTTTGCTGCAGGAGGGACTGGTGCACTTCACAAAATAGATGTCAGGAAAATTATGTGGATATATTGAAGCAACATCTCAAGACATCAGTCAGGAAGTTAAAGCTTGTTCGCAAATGGGTCTTCCAAATGGACAATGACCCCAAGCATACTTCCAAAGTTGTGGCAAAATGGCTTAAGGACACCAAAGTCAAGGTATTAGAGTGGCCATCACAAAGCCTTGACCTCAATCCCATAGAAAATTTGTGGGCAGAACTGAAAAAGCGTGTGTGAGCAAGGAGGCCTACAAACCTGACTCAGTTAAACCAGCTCTGTCAGGAGGAATGGGCCAAAATTCACCCAAGTTATTGTGGGAAGCTTGTGGATGGCTACCAGAAACATTTGACCCAAGTTAAACTATTTAAAGGCAATGCTACTAAATACTAATTGAGTTTATGTAAACTTCTAACCCACTGGGAATGTGATGAAAGAAATAAAAGCTGAAAAAAATGATTCTCTCTACTATTATTCTGACATTTCACATTCTTAAAATAAAGTGGTGATCCTAACTGACCTAAGACAGGGAATTTTTACAAGGATTAAATATCAGGAATTGTGAAAAACTGAGTTTAAATGTATTTGGTTAAGGTGTATGTAAACTTCCGACTTCAACTGTAATATTCACATTTTTGGTGACTTTTTAATATTCACAGGGAAAGGCCACAGACGCACTCCAAAAAGCTTTTGGAGCCATCGTCGACTCAGTGGGTTTTGTCCAACATTTCTCCGGACCTACAGTCATACTCTGGACCTAGTTTTGTCCCGTGGAATAAATGTTGTAGATCTTAATGTTTTTCCTCAAAATCCTGGAATATCGGACCACCATTTATTACGTTTGCAATTGCAACAAATAATCTGCTCAGATCCCAACCAAGGATCATCAAAAGCTTTGCTATAAATTCTCGGCCAACGCAGAGATTCCTAGAAGCCCTTCCAGACTCCCTCCACCTACCCAAGGAGTACAAAAATCAGTTAACCACCTAACTCAGGAACTCAATTTAACCTTGCAGATGTTTTGTTTTTAGGGGTGCGAACCCCTAAAATACCTGAGCTCTGAAGCAAGCTTCCAGAAAATTGGAACGGAAATGGCGGTACACCAAACTGGAAGTCTTCCAACTAGCTTGGAAAGACAGTCCCGTGCAGTATCGAAGAGCCCTCACTGCTGCTCGATCATCCTATTTTTCCAACTTATTTGAGGAAAATAAGAACAATCCAAAATGTATTTTTGATGCTGTCGCAAAGCTA
Source organism: Salvelinus namaycush (assembly GCF_016432855.1). Lineage (NCBI taxonomy): Eukaryota > Metazoa > Chordata > Actinopteri > Salmoniformes > Salmonidae > Salvelinus > Salvelinus namaycush. Next base: position 24,765,741 of record NC_052308.1, on the reverse strand, counting down.
ACTAAAAAGCAGCATTCGCCAAGAGAGGATGGCTTTCACTTCAGCAGTGATAAAATCATGAACTTCTTTGAGGAAAAGATCATGATCATTAGAAAGCAGATTACGGACACCTCCTTAAATCTGCGTATTCCTCCTAAACTCAGTTGTCCTGAGTCTGCACAACTCTGCCAGGACCTAGGATCAAGGGAGACACTCATGTTTTTTAATACTATATCTCTTGACACATTGATGAAAATAATCATGGCCTCTTAACCTTCAAGCTGCATATTGGACCCTATTCCAACTAAACTACTGAAAGAGATACTTCCTGTGCTTGGCCCTCCTATGTTGAACATAATAAACGTCTCTCTATCCACCGGATGTGTAGCAAACTCACTAAAAGTGGCAGTAATAAAGCTTCTCTTGAAAAAGCCAAACCTTGACCCAGAAAATATTAAAAACTATCGGCCTATATCGAATCTCCCATTCCTCTTGATTTCTTTTGAAAAGCTGTTACATAGCAACTCACTTCCTTTCCTGAAGACAAACAATGTATACGAAACGCTTCAGTCTGGTTTTAGTCTCCATCATAGCACTGAGACTGCACTTGTGAAGGTGGTAAATGACCTTTAATGGCGTCAGACCAAGGCTCTGCATCTGTCCTCGTTCTCCTACACCTTAGTGCTGCTTTTGATACCATTGATCACCACATTCTTTTGGAGAGATTGGAAACCCAAATTGGTCGACACTGACAAGTTCTGGCCTAGTTTAGATATTATCTGTTGGAAAGATATCAGTTTGTCTCTGTGGATGATTTGTCCTCTGACAAATCAACTGTAAATTTCGGTGTTCCTCAAGGCTCCGTTTTAGGACAACTATTGTTTTCACTATATATTTTACCTCTTGGTGATGTCATTCGGAAACATAATGTTAACTTTCACTGCTATGCTGACGACACACAGCTGTACATTTTGATGAAACATGGTGAAGAACCAAAATTGCCCTCCCTGGAAGCATGTGTTTCAGACATCAGGAAGTGGATGGCGGCAAATGTTCTACTTTTAAACTCGGACAAAACAGAGATGCTAGTTCTAGGTCCCAAGAAACAAAGAGATCTTCTGTTAGATCTGACCATTAATCTTGATGGTTTTACAGTCGCCTCAAATAAAACTATGAAGGACCTTGGCGTTACTCTGGACCCTGATCTCTCTTTTGACGAACATATCAAGACTGTTTCAAGGACAGCTTTTTCTCCATCTACGTAACATTGCAAAAATCTGAAACTTTCTGTCCAAAAATGATGCAGAAAAATTAATCCATGCTTTTGTCACTTCTAGGTTAGACTACTGCAATGCTCTACTCTCCGGCTACCCGGATAAAGCAATAAATAAACTTCAGTTAGTGCTAAACACGGCTGCTAGAATCTTGACTAGAACCCAAAAATGTTATCATATTACTCCAGTGCTAGCCTCTCTACACTGGCTTCCTGTTAAGGCAAGGGCTTATTTCAAAGTTTTACTGCTAACCTACAAAGCATTACATGGGCTTGCTCCTACCTATCTTTCCGATTTGGACCTGCCGTACATACCTACACGTACACTACGGTCACAAGACGCAGGCCTCCTTATTGTCCCTAGAATTTCTAAGCAAACAGCTGGAGGCAGGGCTTTCTCTTATAGAGCTCCATTTTCATGGAATGGTCTGCCTATCCATGTGAGAGACGCAGACTCGGTCTCAACCTTTAAGTCTTTATTGAAGACTCATCTCTTCAGTAGGTCCTATGATTGAGTGTAGTCTGTCCCAGGAGTGTGAAGATGAACGGAAAGGCACTGGAGCAACGAACCGCCCTTGATGTCTCTGCCTGGCCGGTTCCCCTCTCTCCACTGGGATTATCTGACAAACCCTATTACAGGGGCTGAGTCACTGGCTTACTGGTGCTCTTCCATGCCATCCCTAGGAGGGGTGCGTCACTTGAGTGGGTTGAGTCACTGACGTGATCTTCCTGTCCGGGTTAGCGCCCCCCCTTGGGTTGTGCCGTGGGGGAGATCATCGTGGGCTATACTCGGCCTTGTCTCAGGATGATAAGTTTGTGGTTTAAGATATCCCTCTAGTGGTGTGGGGGCTGTGCTTTGGCAAACTGGGTGGGGTTATATCCTGCCTGTTTGGCCTTGTCCGGGGGTATCGTCGGACGGGGCCACAGTGTGTCCTGACCGCTCATGTCTCAGCCTCCAGTATTTATGCTGCAATAGTTTATGTGTCGGGGGGCTAGGGTCAGTCTGTTATATCTGGAGTATTTCTCCTGTCTCATCCGGTGTCCTGTGTGAATTTAAGTATGCTCTCTCTAATTCTGTTTCTATTTTTCTCTCTTTTTCTCTCTCTCTCTTCTCTCTCTCTCATATGACCTGAGCCCTAGGACCATGCCTCAGGGGTGTCTGGCCTGATGACTCCTTGCTATCCCCAGTCCACCTGGTCGTGCTGCTGCTCCAGTTTAAACTATTCTGCCTGCGGCTATGGAACCCTGACCTGTTCACCGGACGTGCTACCTGTCCCAGACCTGCTGTTTTCAACTCTCTAGAGACAGCAGGAACGGTAGAGATACTCTGAATGATCGGCTATGAAAATCAAACTGACATTTACTCCTGAGGTGCGGACCTGTTGCGCCCTCGACAACCACTGTGATTATTATTATTTGACCCTGCTGGTCATCTATGAACATTTTAACATCTTGGCCATGTTCTGTTATAATCTCCACCCGGCACAGCCAGAAGAGGACTGGCCACCCCTCATAGCCTGGTTCCTCTTTAGGTTTCTTCCTAGGTTCTGGCCTTTTTAGGGAGTTTTTCCTAGCCACCGTGCTTCTACACCTGCATTGCTTGTTGTTTGGGGTTTTAGGCTGGGTTTCTGTACAGCACTTTGTGACATCAGCTGATGTAAGAAGGGCTTTCTAAATTCATTTGATTGATTGATTGATTGAAGACGGCTGCACAGTATTGTCTTTTATCGATGGCGGTTATGATATTGTTTAGGACCTTGAGCGTGGCTGAGGTGCACCCATGACCAGCTCGGAAGCCAGATTGCATAGCTGAGAAGGTACGGTGGGATTCGAAATGGTCGGTGATCTGTTTGTTAACTTGGCTTTCAAAGACTTTAGAAAGGCAGGGTAGGATAGATATAGGTCTGTAACAGTTTGGGTCTAGAGTGTCTCCCCTTTTGAAGAGGGTGATGACCGCGAAAGCTTTCCAATCTTTAGGGATCTCAGACGATACGAAAGAGAGGTTAAACAGACTAGTAATAGGGGTTGCAAACAATTGCGGTGGATAATTTTATAAAGAGAGGGTCCAGATTGTCTAGCCCAGCTGATTTGTAGGGGTCCAGATTTTGCAGCTCTTTCAGAACATCATCTATCTGGATTTGGGTGGAGGAGAAATGGGGGAGGCTTGGGCAAGTTGCTGTGGGGGGTGCAGAGCTGTTGACCGGGGTAGGGGTTGCCAGTTGGAAAGCATGACCAGCCGTAGAAAAATGCTTATTGAAATTCTCAATTATCATAGATTTATCGGTGGTGACAGTGTTTCCTAGCCTCAGTGCAGTGGGCAGCTGGGAGGAGGTGGTCTTGTTCTCCATGGACTTTACAGTGTCCCAGAACTTTTTGGAGTTAGTGCTACAGGATGCAAATTTCTGTTTGAAAAAGTTAGCCTTTGCTTTCCTAACTGCCTGTGTATATTGGTTCCTAACTTCTCTGTAAAGTTGCATATCACGGGGGCTATTCGATGCTAATGCAGTATGCCACAGGATGTTTTTGTGCTGGTCAAGGGCAGTCAAGTCTGGAGTGAACCAAGGGCTATATCTGTTCTTCGTTCAACATTTTTTTAATAGGGCAGGCTTATTTAAGATGGTGAGGAAAGCACTTTTAAAGAATCACCAGGCATCCTCTACTGACGGAATGAGGTCAATATCCTTCCAGGATACCTGGGCCAGGTCGATTAGAAAGGCCTGCTCGCTGAAGTGTTTTAGGGAGCGTTTGACAGTGATTTAGGGTTGTTCCTGGTAAATTCCTTGATCATTTGTGTGAGATTGAGGGCATCTAGTTTAGATGATCCAGAAATAATGACCAAATGCTGAATTATCAGTTCATATTTACTATCTATCTTTTCATTGTTGTTCTTCCTAAGTCTCACCCACTGTTAAAATTCTCCTAGTCCACTATATTTCCTTATCAGCACATGATAATCATTAAATCCCTTCCCCCTTCTGCTCTGGACCTATGAGAGAGCCCCTTGAGCTGACAGGGTGTCCCTCGTTGGTCGGATACTGTTTCCACTACACAAGAGTAGCTGTTTGTTAGAATCACTATGGGAGGTAAGAGCGATAGATATCCTGAGGGTGCCACATTAGAGCGCTGTTTGTCTTTCACTGTATTTGGACAGCAGAGGTCAAAGCTCCTGAGAGAAGTCTTGAGTGACGATGGAGATAAGGCCTGATACGAGACGTACATGGAGAGCAACTTTAAGTTTAGTGAACTCAGATAAGCAGGCTATACAATTCCCACACGCACACACACACAGATGTGCGCACACACATACAAACACACACACACACAAGCTAATTTTTGCATATAACTGAAACAATTATAGTCACCATAGGGTGCCTAAACAATCCAGGAGGTGGAACAGAGTGGAGATGCCTGTCAAGGAGGCAGTAGAAGGACCCATGAGAGGCTGATAATACGTGCCCTGTACTGACTTTCTCCATCCCATCAGGCCACTGGGAGACACAGCACACCGATGGGGATTTTGATGACAGCCATTGAAGAGCTCCCAATATCCCAGCTAACAACAAATATTCCCAAAACGTTAGTGAACGTTCCCTTAAGCGTCTCGTTAGGTCATTAACTAACATTTTCATAGGAATGTTCTTGTGACCATTCCCTTAATGGCAAATATAACTTACTCAGAACATGGTTACCATGTTCTCAGAACATCAGATATCAATGTTCTAGACACGTTTCACGGGAACATTGCAAGAACATTCATGTGTTCACTTTTCTGTGTGGGTTAGGAGAATATTCCATCAACCTTCCACCAAACATACACAGAACATGAATAAGTCAAGGGGTATAAATACTTTCTGAAGGCACTGTACATATTTACCTCAATTACCTCGTACCACTGCACATCAACTTGCAGTTGTCGTTACTCATTGTGTATTTATTCCTTGTGTTATTATTTGTTTTTTTATTTTTCTATCTGCATTTTTGGGAAGGGCCTGTAAGTAAGCATTTCACTGTCAGTCTATACCTGTTGTTTACGAAGCATGTGACAAATACAATTTGATTTGATTCACCCTATTGCTTACACCTATCAATGTGTTTAATCTACATACACTGAGTGTACAAAACAATAAGAACACCTGCTCTTTCCATGACATAGACTGACCAGGCAAATCCAGGTGAAAGCTATGATCCCTTATTGATATCACTTGTTAAATGTTTAAAAAAATGTTACAAAGTGGAGGAGACAGGTTAAAGAAGGAGTTTTAAGCTTTGAGACAATTGAGACATGGATTGTGTGTGTGCCATTCAGAGGATGAATGGGTAAGACAAAATATTTAAGTGCATTTGAACAGGGTATGGTAGTAAGTACCAGGTGCATCGGTTTGTGTAAAGAACTGCAACACTGCTGGGTTTTTCACACTCAACAGTTTCCTGTGTGTATCAAGAATGGCCCATCACCACCAAAAGGATATCCAGCCAACTTGAAAAAACTTTGGGAAGCATTGGAGTCAACATGGGCCAGCATCCCTGTGGAATGCTTCTGACACCTTGTAGAGTCCATGTCCCCATGAATTGAGGTTGTTCTGAGGGCAAAAGGGGGTGTGCAACTCAATATTAGGAATGTGTTCTTAATGTTTTATACACTCAGTGTATACAGGGCCAAACTATCCTGGCCCAATAAGTGCAGCCCTAAAAATATATCTTAATGGGACAGTGGTTGGTCGTTAGACATTGGTGCTGGCGGCTTGGGTTCGAGACCCGTTAGGGGAATCACCCTACTCCAACGTTCTTAGCAATATATGTCAATGTCATTATTTGGCAACAGTTACAACTAATTAGATCAGATGGGTGTGTTGTCACTGTTGCCAAATATTGACATGATGTTCTGCTAAGAATGTGAAAGTAGGGTGATTCCCCTAGCGGGACTCGAATCCAGGCCATCCATACCAATGTTGAACGCCCTAACCCCTGTCTCAATAAGGGATGTCTCTAGGACATGTACTTATTGGGCTAGTATTGTTAATAATATGCTGTCCAGCAGAAACACTACCCCTTCTTCCATACACACTTGTGTAGATCTGAAACAACTTGATATGCACTTTGAAGTAAATCTAATCTCTGTTAAAAGTACAGTACGCTCAAACACTTTATTGATCATAGTGATTCAGGAGTATTATTAAAACAGGTTAACAAGCCCCATCAACATTAGATAACTATTCTGAAAGCCCTTAAATTGCTAAAATAAATAAATAAAATCATTGAGGAGAATTGTCAGAATAACCAACACATGTCTTGGACATGGTGGTGTAGCAGGAAGATTGGCATACCTTGGACCAAGAGGTTGTTAGTTCAAATCCTAGGTGAAAACTGTTGACGAATAATTATTGTATAAATGAACATGCACAATGAGCACAAGTGTGAAATATGTAAGTTGAAAACACTGTATGTTAAAATTGCTGTGTGTGAATATCCCTTACCTTGCAGAAAAAGAGCTATGAATGGACAAATGGTTCAGCAATCAGGGCCTTGATTGGTTTGGCAACAGTAATAATATGTAATGAAACCATTTTTGGGGGGGATAAGATTTCTTTGATTCCATCAGGCGACGTCCTGACATCTGATACACAGAAATGTTCTTGCAACGTTCTCATGAAACGTGTCTAGAACATTAATATCTTATATTCTGACAACATGGCAACTATGTTCTGTGTATGTTCGGTGGGACGTTGATGGAATATTCTCCTAACCCTCAGAAAACTGGACACTTGAATGTTCATGAAACATGAATAGAACATGAATATTGTATATTCTGAGAACATGGTAACCACGTTCTGTGTATGTTCTGTTTGACATTAAAGGAATGTTCTCCTAACTCTAACGTCAACATGCTAAAACAATTCTCAGAAGGTGTTTGCTAACATAGATAGAATATTCCCCTAACTATCGGAAAACTGGACACTCAAACATTAGTGGAACATTACGGGTAACATTACAAAAACGTTTTCTCTTCCTAGAATTGTAGGCTTGGATGTGAGGCACAGTGACACCCACTGTGACTATCTCTCTCCTCCTCTTCTCTCTCACACTGTCTGCCCGCTCTGTTATTATCAACAACATTATTATTCTCCCTCTCCCCTCTGTTTTCCGGGAGAGAAAGGCCTGCCTGCCCGCCCACATGGCTTTGGTGGGATTCCTGACAGCAGCAGAGGGGAAAAAAGAGACAAGAGGCTCAATAACGTCTGTCTAAATATAGAGGCTTAAGGCCTTTTTTTCTCTCTCTTCTTATAAAGAGCTGTGGTGAATCTGTGTGGAGTATACTCCTCACTCCTGAGAGAGCAGAGCAGAGCGCTCCACCTCGGACTGGGAACACTGCCACACTGCCGATGCACATGATTTTTTCATGTTTTCTGTCAAAAAATATCTTAACAGAGTTTTTATCTTTACCTGAGAGAGGGCAAATAATATTAGGCGGAACATACTGCACTAAAATAGGAGAGGTTCAAGGGAGACTGAAAAACAATTAAGAAAAATAAGGGAGAGGGGGGTGTGAGGAGTTATGCCTCACAGAGGAAGATACTGTGGCAGATTAGGAGGTGGCCTTCAGATGAACTTCTGTCCATGAATACTGACCAAGTATCTTTGATTCTATAGTCATGTTTGATCCTTTCTTATCTAATTTTTATGACCAAAACACCTTTGTCCCCTTTCTCCTTATTGGTTTCTTTCTCCCTGCCTCCCTCAGTTGAGGTCACTTTGACTTTCCCCTAGTAGAATCTCTTGAGATTGAATCTAAATGGACAAATCTCACTTATAACACAGAGTTCTTGAGATAGTTGCACAAAACAGGTGAGAGAGACTAGATTTAGTCTATAACCCCCCTCGCATCTTCACACTGTTCCTGTCTCTCAGTCACTTTGATCAGTAATTGACTGCCCCGTTTTCCTCAGCCAGCTGTAGCATGGTGCCACTGTCAGCATGCAGCTGCTCTGTCGCACCAGACAGTGTTATCTCAATCATCATTAACAACACAAGTGCCTCCTCGCTTATCAGCAGGATGAAATAAACACACACACGCACGCACGCACGCACGCACGCACGCACGCACGCACGCACGCACGCACGCACGCACGCACGCACGCACGCACGCACGCACGCACACACACACACACACACACACACACACACACACACACACACACACACACACACAGAGAGACATATTGACACTTACATAGTGAAACAGATATTCATATACATGCCTTTACAAACTAACACAGATGCAATATGGCTGATAGGTACCAACCTTACCTAACTCACAAAATACAACTCTTCATGCTGTTTCCAAGGGTGTTAGTTAACAACAGGCCATCTCTACAGCTGTCTCCATATGACAACAACGACAGCAGAGGGCCAAGATTCAGAAGTCACGGATGGACAGAGGGAGAGCAAATGCGTCATTGTGTGTTTAACATCCCCCTTACAGCTGTTGCCTGCTCTCTCCTGTGGAGTGGCCACACACAATGGCCCTTATGAGAACACAAATACTGTAGAGCCTTCAAACATGGAGGGGAACTGATTGTGGAGCCTCCCACACGCCCCACTGGGCAAAAACGGGTTGAATCATCTCTGTTTCCAAGTCATTTTAACAAAAAAACTCAATGTGAATCAACTTGGAAAACTGATTGGATTTGAAAAAAGTCAACGTAAAGGAATTTCGTCTTTTTTATTACCCAACTTTTAACCTAAATCCAATGACATAGTGACAATTGTTGTTGATTTCTTGTTGAATTTGTGTTAGTTGACTACTCAAACAAATGTAAATCAAAACTAGACGTTGAACTGATGTCTGTGCCCAGTGGAACACGTCCGCATACACGAACATGCACGCATTCACATGCACACACCCACACACACACCCACACACACACTCACACACTTCATGATGGTATTGTACTGGCCGTCTGAAACAAGATCAGTTAGAATGCTTCAAAGGCCGGCCCTGGGAGGCTGAATAACATCCATGCAGAGCAGAGCAGATAACAGAGACTCACCGTTACATAAACAGCCATTCCCTTCCACACTAACAACTCCACAGCATAGCCAGTCAGAGTCAATGTCAAAGTGTGTTTGTGAGACAGAGCAAGTGTGTATATGTCTGAGTGTATGTGCATTTTCTTTTAATGTGTGTTTGTGGATGTGTTGGGGTGTCTGCCTGTATGAGTACATTTATGCTTGTGAGTGTGTGTGTCGAGTGTGTGTGTGTGTGGTCACACATCCCTGTTTGCGGCTGTGAATGACACACTGAATGAGGAAGCTCAGCTGTCAGAAGGCATCAGGCTTTCAGGCCTCTCTGTCTCTGTAAGTCCAGCCACAGAGCCTCTCCTCTCTTCTCTCTTCTCCTCTCCCTGCAAACAGTAGCTCTCTCTGGCGCGCTGCTGCGGGTTAGGGCAGGGGCCCAGCCCTGGGTGTATGCATGCTGACTAGAGATAAGGAAATCTAGCATAAAATCAAGGAAACCCCCCTGTGGAGAGAACACGCGAGCGCCCTCTCACATTGTGAGTGTGTGGCACGGTATGGTTTGATCTTTAGCAGTAGAGTGTCATGTTTGGGGTGGGGGTGGGGAACGAGGGTTAGGAAGAAGCAGAGAGACACGTGTTCTCTGATTCAGAGGGGTTGTGTTAAATGCGGAAGACACATTTCAGTTGAATGCATTCAGTTGTATAACTGACTAGGTATCCCCTTTTCCAGTTTGTTAAAAGCGAAACTAACAGTATCAGTGCATCCCCCCTCACCCTAACCTTCAAGCCTCCCCCTCACTCTTTACTCTCACCCCTACTCACCCTAACCCTTCCTCACGCCCCCCCTAATCACCCTAACCCTCCCTCCCTCCCCCCCCAACTCAAACCTATCATAAACGTTCACACAACCACACACCCCACCTCACCTCACCCTTCTCTTCTCATCCCTCCTCACGCTAACCTTTCACCTCTCATCTCCCCTCACCTTGTCGCTATGTGATATCACCAAGAGGAGTGTAAGGTCCATGTCCTGTATGTTAGCAGGCTGGCCCCTACCACACATCGCTGGGGAAAGTATGTGTGCTCAGTCCATTCTACTGAGAGAGTGTTTGTGTGCATTGCTGAAGAGTGAGAGCATGTATAGCTGAGAAGTGAGTGAGTGAGTGTGAACCATTTAGGGCAGGTGAACAGTGCATATAGGCTGGCGTGGTGTAAACAGAGTAGTGGACAGGGGAAAGATATGGAGATAAGAGGGTTTTGCATTCTTCGCCAGGCCTGGCCTGTCTGTCTGTCTTCTGGAGACTGAGAAAATGATTACTCACTGATCCTGCCTGCCATCCCCAAGCTCTAACTGAGTGAGACAAACTCAGATCAAATTACAGGCCTGAAGACATGGAGGACCTGAAGGGAAAGAGAGAGTATAACACAGACTCCACCACAAGGGTGATGGAGAGTACACACACACACTACCTCTCTCACTCTCTGTCACACACACACAGAAATATATTTCATTGCTCTCGCTCACACTTCCTGTAAATTCGTATTTAATCCGTGCAATCCGTGCAAGCAACAGTCTGTAATTAGCACCAAGATAATGAATATGTCCCAGTGCATCATGGATCTAGAATAAAACACGCATGACCTAGCAAACACCCTGCAAACACACAAACACCAATTAACCAACCTCTACTGCCATTTAGTTTAACAGCCTTTAATGCACATGACTGACAGTATCAGCCTGCTATAGATACTCTGAATAGTAACTGTCTTCATTATCACCACCCACCCATGCCTTTTAATGGCTCTGAGTGTGAGAATCACACAGAGGTCCATTAGACCAACTGATAGGGAGCAAGCCTGTTTTTTGGGAACACACAATAACCCGCCACCTTCCCACTTAACGCTCTGCAGCCCCCTCTCCATAGCAACCTATCCTCTCCTTTCTAGATTATGTCCATGAAAGCAGGCTGCTCACAGGGACATCAAACCTCTCTGCCTTCCCAACAACCCCCTGCCTGGCTACCCTCTCCCTCTATGCCCCCATCCCTATCCCCTGTTCCCAATACCGTACCACATATCAGCCCTCTGCCCCATCCGTATATGTTCCACATACCTATCCCCAACACTCTACCCCACTCCAGACATATCCATGTAATCTCTCTGGGCCGGCACGGGAAGATGACACAGGTCAGGGCTGAATACTCAGCTCCCTCTAAGAGGGTGGGTAAATATAGAGCTGACCCTATCTGAAATGGCTGCTGATATTACCCAGGCCATAGAAGGACCACTTCAGACTATCAAAAAAGGACCACAGATACAGCTGGGTGGAGAGATGGACAGAGGGCCAGAGAAGCTGAATTTTTGTTTGGGGGAGGTGTGTTTACAGACGAAACAGAATACAGAGTTGGAGTAGATGGGTCATTTTAATATTGTAACATTGCACAACATTCCAGTAGGATGTACCAGAATGTACACATTTTCCTGTTGGTGTTTTGCAAAGGAGTTTCCTTCAATCCATACTGTTCCGTTATGAAGACAGTTAATAAAAATGTATTTAACAGAATACTGTACACTGAGTGTATAAAACATTATGAACACCTGCTCTCTCCATGACAGACTGACCAGGTGAATCCAGGTGAAAGCTATGATCCCTTATTGATGTCACTTGTTAAATCCACTTCAACCAGTGTAGATGGGGGAGGAGACAAGTTTATTATGTGTATCAACAATGGACCACCACCCAAAGAACATCCAGCCAACTTGACATGACTGTGGGAAGCACTGGAGTCAACAAAAGCCAGCAACCCTGTGGAACGCTTTCGACATCTTGTAGTTAATTCCCAGACTAATGAAGACTGTTCTGAGGGCAAAATCAAGGGGTGGTGGTGTGCAACTCAATATTAGGAAGGTGTTCTTAATGTTTTGTACACTCAGTGTACGTCTCTTACTCTTAAAAGCCCAGTCAAAAACTTGATTTTCAGGCCTTAACACGGAGGTGTTTTATTGTACCCACAGACCGTGTAAAGTACAAGGTTGTGAAGCAGCACTGGCATGGCTTATGAAGGTATATCTGAGGAAGGACCATGTGTATATTTAAAGCGTGCAGAGGGATACCAGATGGCTTTCTTGCAGTATGCTGGACATTTTAACAGTACTGATTCATACATAATATTTAAATAAGCAATCTGCAGTAATGGAATAGATGTCTCAGGGGTTACAGTTACATTGTTGAATCGTTCTAGGTGTTTATGGCCAGTGTGTGGTCTGAGGTGACATTACTGTGTTGGAGAACACTGAGTTAGTGCTGTGAATGTATGGATGTCTCATTGTTTTCCCTGCTCTCCCTATCTCTCCTCCCAATCGTCTGGCTCCCTCACTCTCTCCTCAGTTTCTTATTGTCGCTCTCCATTTTCATTCTCAGCCTTCGAACTCTCCCTCATCTCTCTCCCTCCCTATCTCTCCTTCCTATTGCCTCTGTTTTTCCTCATCACACTGTGGTTCTTACTCTCCCTCTCATTCTTACCCTTTGTCTTTCACCTTCTCACTGAATCATAAGGGGAGAACAGAGCTGAGTGTCAGGTTGATGAACGAGGTCATACAGGCCCAGAGGAGCATGTTTTGCTGAGTCACCATCAGGCCTCACATACACACACATTCTACAGTGCAGGCTGCTCTGCACACTCTAATCTAACTCCACACGTTCTACTCTGAGTCGTGCTCCCCTCTGACGTCAAGGGATTCCTCAGAACTGTCATAACTCAGTCCTGTCTTATCAGCCCCCAGCTACACTTTCATCATACCTCCGAATTAAAGGACTTTTTCCACTTGGCTCAGTTACCCCCTCACTTCACCCCTCTTGGTTTCACTATGTGTTGATCTTTCATGTTGAGGTGAATTTCCACAACATCCCTCAAGACACCTTTTATAACTCTCTGTAATGCGTCTTGCAAGTTTTTTTGAGGGTAGAAAGGAAAACTGAAAACTAGCTGCTATTGCCAGAGGTTTGGTCTATTAACTAATTCACGGCGAAAACTCCATCCCAACATAAAAGGCTGAAATTTCAGGCGGCCTTTTCAAACAGCTCTTATACTCGAAGGGCATTATCATAATGTTCACAATTTCACAGTATTATTCCAACCTCATAGTGGGAAAATATATATAAACATACGATATGCAGAAACCAAACAAATAAACCTTTTATATTTGACAACTAACAAAGTGCTTTTAACCACATACCAAACCCCTCCCCTTCTGGTTCTACAGTTAAGTTTCTCATCTCCCCAGCAACAGTGTTTGTGTTGGGTCTGGGAACACCCCGTGCCCCTGGAAAGTTGTAGTGTTGAGGGCTGATAAAGCATGTGCCTCCTGCTCCTGACCCCCAACAAAGCAGACAGCACAGAACTGGGATAACAACCACATCACACACATTAGATACTGAACCCCCTCACCCCAACAGGAACTAGTTTGAAGCTCTTAGTACACATTAGAAGTGACTAAAGGAGTCCAACCTAGAGATTAAGAACCCAATTTCTTTATACATCCATGGAGAGAATATGGCAAATAATTTGTAAATGTTCTGCTCTTCATGAAGGTATCAAGTTTGAAAATGTTGCAAGTAAATCTCAGATCAGGAAATGAGTCGACTTTATTTTATAAATACAAATTCTTTATTTTTCAAGATTTTTTGGTATGGCTTCTTTGAAGGGACTGGAAATGACATTTTTTCTGAAAGTAACAGAAAGTAACAGAGTCTGATCCCAGCCAGCAAAACCCAATGGGTTCCCAGGAAGAATGGAAAACAAATGTCCATCAAATGAATAAAGACACATTTGTGGATTTGCACATACACTTACCAAGTTATAGGACTTCAGTGCTGCAACTATTTAGACCAAGTTACAAAAAACGATTAACTTAGAATTTCCTATAAATACCTAAACATAAATATAGTATAATAAATGTACTTGATAATGGAAACATTTAAAAATACTGTACATGAATGTCCTTTGAGAGATCAACATTTGACAATTTTAGAGTAACAGTTACACAAAATAAACAGGTAGTGGTTATCGGTGTCAGCTACCTTGCACGTCAACGCTCAATGCTCTTTGACCCCTCCCACTTACTGCATATGATTATCTACTTCGGTCTCCAATAATCAAGACAAAGTGAGCCAATAGACTACAAGAGTGTCTGGTATAAATATGAAGAGCCCAGGCCATGCGGAAATGAGCGAGGACTCTCCCAGTTAGCTCTGAGTTAAGGGGTTAAAAGGAAGTGTTTGTAAAAACAGGAGTTAAGGCCTCTTTAATAAAAAAGAAATAGTCCTGACTTAACAATTTCACAGTCTCGGAGAAGGGGGGGGGATCCCAGAATCTCCGCTCTCCATTTAGTCCTTGATGACCTCTGAAAGGCCCAGAGAGAACCGTGACCACCCATGGTGTAGGACCAGTAACACTGGGGGTGTATCAGACGGCTGAGTCCTCGCCTCTGGTGTGGATGGAAACAGTTGGCACTGAGCCTCACCCAATGCCCAACCACTATGTATCCAAGCAGCAGTGCCTTCACTTAACCCATGCCCTGGCAAAGACGAGGGGGGTGAGGGGTCAATGTCCAGGTAAGTCCCCCTTCTGCTCTCTTCAAATACAAGTATGTAGCGTTTTTTGGGGGGGGAAAAATAATAATAATTACATTGATAATATGATACTAACACTGATACAATAAAGATAGACGTTAATAAAATAAAAAAAATCAAGTGTCTGCATCTGGAAGCCCTCAGTGACCACACATTTTATTCTAGCCTCCAATCCGGTCATCAAAACCCTCCCAAGACCCATGAGGGGGCTCATCCTGATGGTACCGTGCAATAGTCCCTCAGCCCATTCCCTGAAAGCCCTGGCTGTGGCATGGGCAGTCCAGGGTGACGCCCCAGGCCTATAGGACTCTCCTCACTGCATGCGGTCTGGCTGAACGTGCTGCTGGGGGGCGTACTGCAGGAAGGTGGGTGCTGGGCCTGCCCCTGTGGGGAGGGTCTGGTGAACAGTGGCTGGGGCGGAGGCCTGGGAGGGGGCAGTGGCAGGGCTGGGGGCGTAGCCGTAGCCCAGGAACCCTGGGGAGGCGGCGTAGGGGTAATGCTCGAAGGCGGTCTGGGCGTACTGGGTGTAAGCAGCACTGTAGTCCAGGTAGGGGGAGCTGATGGAGGAGGACACCTGAGAAGGGAGCACCAGGCTGGGCTGAAGGTAGGCCTGGGGGTACACATACTGCTGGGCCAACCTAGAGAACAAACAGGACACAAGTTACATACTGGAAAACACAATGAACAGGAGTAAAGAAAGCCAAGGACTGGATTCTGTCATTTACATTCTCCAGTAGGGTTAGCAGGTCTTGAATATACATTAGAGTTGTGCTGTGTAGTGTATCCACAGTAGTGGTGGTGGGCAAGAAACTAGCCAGATGCCACACCATCCACGAAATGTGACAAAGCGCGAGTTAGGGAGAAGAGATCAACATCTCTCATCAGCTGAAAACCTACAGAACCTGTTAGGTAGGGCCCCCAGAGAGAAGGGGGGGGTATGGTGGTGGGCGGGAGAGCCGTTACTAGCAGGTTTTCAAGCCCAGACAGAGTGTTTTAACAGCTGCTGCGCTTCACTCGCTGAGTACACACAGGAAGTGTGATGACAGTAGCAGAGTTGTGGTTCCTGTTTTGTGCGGAAGTTACATTGGATATCAGTGGTAGAGGGCTTATCAAGGCAGGTTGCTAGCCAGTTGGGTGTGCTGTGCTCAAAGCCCTTTCGTACTAGTGATTAGTGTTATGGAGTATGGGGACAGCTCATTCTCCCCAGTCTGATGGCAGAGGAAGAGCTAGGGACCTCCCCACTGCAAAACTGGTGCCGTTTAGAGACCCCGCCACCCTTAATACTGCAGCTGGAGGGGAACAAACTCCACTCACTGTAAACAGCACACATGAACCAAAAACAGAGCTCAGGAGAGCAAGAGGAACTTTGTCACCCCTCTCACACGGAGTGTCTGGTAGGAAAGGGCAGTAAGTTCGGTGAAAGAACATCAAGACATTGAAGTCACAGCAGACAAAATCAACACTTCTCAGCTGGGTTTCAATACTCTGATGGCTTCCTTTCCTTGTCGCCAACTTCACGGCCACTGATGGGTGAAAGGACCAGATGGGTTACCACCATGTTGTGTTTTCCAGTTTCCATTCAGATCAATGGCCATGACAGAAGACAAGGGAATGAAGTGATGGAAGACTATTGAGGTGTCAACTCAAACACAGCAAAAAGGGAGAGTGCAGGGGTAAGGGGTGACAGGACCTACGCACAAAATCCAATTGCAACCTGCCTAACACATACCACACCCCTAAACCCTTCAGCCCCACACTGGAACATTAAACAGAAGTCACCACTTCAAACCCCAAACCATGCCATAATAGGAAAGAGAGGCACTAATCAGCATAACCTGGCACTCCAATCCATTGCTGCACTCTCAAGCCATTGCTGGCACCTTAGAGGGGCGGGATCAGTCACAGCTGCCTGCTACCCTCCTCCTGGGAGCCTCCAAACAAGGCAGCACGAAGCCTGCACCTCGGGTATCTTCACTCCCCCCTCCGGCATACTGGTCAGCTGGGAGTACAGAGCAACCATGAGGGGGTTGGGGAGGATAGTGGGGGTTAACAATAACATGCATTCATTATCAGATTCCTCATTAATACTATATTGGAGACGCAGCACGAGATGGCTCCATCATATGGTGAGAGTGAAGCTAGTGGCTAAGATTTTTCGCAACGTCTAAAGACATTATGCTGATATGATACAGCAGTCTGTTGCCTGGGTCCACTCACATAGCAAGTATCTGTGTAGGTAGGCATGGAATAGTTAGGACACTGTTGGTATACACTAACAATAAGTATATGATCGCTATAGATGAAGGTAATTGGAATCAGGAGCCCGTGGCAGAGGGAGCAGAGCAGGTTGATACGCACCGTCTACCCCTCTAACGGTCAGTTACTCACAAAGTACCATTCAGACACCCCCCCCCCCCCCCCCCAGACAGACGACCATGCAAGACAGGCATACGCAGATTCACATACAGATGAGCCTCTGTGGCCTTGTAATAGTGTGGCCATAGGACTCTAGCTCTGACCTCTGGTTGAACTTTGAGGCACATTAGTAGGAAGTACAACAAAATATGGGTCAACGCTGCAATCGTCTTGATAAAAAAGTTAATAAATACGACTAAGAGGATGAGAAGTGCAGCAGATAGAAAAGGGAGATAAGAGGATATGAAACAGGGAAGCAGAACAGAGCAGTGAGCTCTAACCTAACGTCACAGGGCCTGTGGGGGTATGGGGGACAGAGGGATCAGAGGTCAGCTGTTTTTTTGGATGACGGCCAGCGGGTGTGACACGTACCACTCGGCGGATGTAGGGAGGTGGACTGACGCCCCAAGCAGACAGACTTCCTCTAGCATCACATTTAAGTCATGGTGAACAAATTGAAGGTCTTCATCAAGTCAAGCTAAATGTAGCTATACGTTTGTGGTTAAACGACTGGATAAAACAGCAAAAGGAGCCGTTGATGGAAAATAAATCGACTGCCAATAAGTAGTTCCTACCTACATATGCAGAGGCTAATTCTCCACTTGTATCCTCGCCACATACCAGAACAAAAGGCTACAGGTTAAAGCAAATTCTACAAAAGGTCCTTATGGCATCCCAAATTCTGACCCGGAAGTACAATATAATATAGAAAAGCAATCATGAATATTTTAAGAAAAAAAAAAGTGCGAAAGCTGCAGGAGGTTTGGCGCCTGGTGAAAGCACAGCTTCATTAAGCACAATGCCTCTTCAGAGAAAGCCATTGCCCCGCCCCCCTCCCTTAATGTTCCCTGGGACTGCTGAGCAGAAGAAATATCAGCGTGCGCAGAGAATCACGAGATTAGAAAGTTGAATGAAGTTCAGAGTTTTCCCCCTTAGTTAGCACTATCACCATTTCCTTTTACGGTGAGAATTGCGATAGAATAAACAATATTAGCAACATACTGAAACAAAACAAACTATGCAAGAGATTTTGTTGTAGGCCACCGAGAGGCCTACATTATGATCAAATTACCACAGTAGCCTACTTGACCACTGTCTGAAACTAACTTAAAGCTGGTACAGCCTCAGTGTTCACTGTAAACGCATGCTGGAAGTTGCACAGAATTTTTACAACCGTGAAGTTTGTGCTCAGCAGACCTGAAATTTTCTCAGTGCCGTTAACTATGTTTGAGGGAACATTGCCTTCCCCAAACCCCTCACTCCAATCTACAGACCCTATTCCCTCCCCCAGTCTCATCAGGGGTGTAAATTCAGTGTCGTACCGACACCCAGCAGAAACGGTGTTCAAACAGAACCCTGTTTCCTTTTCCTCCACAGGCAAGAGTGAGAGGGGAGGACAAGTAGACTATCGGAAAGTGAAGGAGAGAAGTAGTCCCTGGCCTTGGCAAGGGGCTCAGACACCAACAGCGTTTGCTGTACATAGTACCGAGTGTGCACCAATTTTACATGTAACAGTCAGACATCTACAGCGGGTGGTTTCTAAATCGCAGCGCGCTGAATGCTCGACAGACGAACATTCACATTCAGTGTGGTGTGTGTGAGCCCCAACCCTACCAGCTACCCAGTCATTCTGCTGACACAAAGAGGAGCACTATGCTACAGTCCAGTCTGGCCTACATAAATACTCAATCACACCCAACCATTCTACCACCTGCAGTTGAAGGGTCTGTGCGGAAGGCTGAAAGAACAAGCGTGTGCTCTCCATCTTGGAGCAGCTTGTGTCTGTCACCAGCCCATATAGATCTCTGATCTCTCCCACTCGCTGGGGCTGCAGTCAATCACAGGGGATTAGGGGGTGTAAAAGGCTGTAATAAGAGCCAACACCTGTTAGACATGCCCACAGAGCACGCTCCCCTGGGGAGGGCTCTGCCCTGCCCGTTACTAAGCAACAAGCACATGAACAGAGGGGGATTCTAAGGACCCAAAGTCCATGGACACGATCTTATATTATTACATGCATGTAAGGGCTTGGACCTCTGGCTTACAGTAATTAAATCAAAGCTAGGACTTGAGGGGTGGGGGGCAGTGGTGTCTAACCCATTTCAGTGACATGGCCATTAAATGCCCAGCGGAGTGAGTGTCCTGGACACCCGTCACAGACTGGCCTCCCTCAAGGCTGTTTCTCCAACACAGACAGACACTGCCATGGAGCCTTTCTCAGTGAGAGAGCCCACTCAACCAGGTAGAAACTTAAGGGTCTAAAGAGGGGGTTGAGAGTCACATATGTCCATGGAATGTACCATGATACAACCATATGAAAACAAAAAAAGTGAACTTGTCCAACATCTGTAGAACGCTCACATAGATGTGCATGTCAGAGGAAAATTACATGCACATTAAACAAGAGACCTTTATTTGGCAGAAGTATGTGTAATTCAGAAGATGCAATACTGTGGTATATAGGGCACAAAGAAAGAGTGCCCACTCACTCACCCATACTGCCTCTGGATGAGCGCTGGGTGAATAGGCTGCACTCCAATGGATATGCCTGGAAGACCGAGAAAACGACCCATCAGACATTTGCAATGCATAGGAGGCAGCGAGACAAGAGTAGTGTCTAACTCAAGCAACATACTAATGATATAGAACACGTGCAGTGATGGCAAATTACACGGGTGACTTTCCCCCCCTCACAATTACCCAGCCCCCTAATATATACAGTTGAAGTCAGAAGTTTACATACACCTAAAAGGAGTCATTAAAACTCATTTTTCAACCACTCCACAAATTTCCTGTTAACAAACTATAGTTTTGGCAACTCAGTTAGGACATTACTTTGTGCATGACACACGTAACTTTCACAGCAATTGTTTAGATAGATTGCACTTATAATTCACTGTATCACAATTCCAGTGGGTCAGAAGTTTACATACACTAAGTTGACTGTGCCTTTAAACAGCTTGGAAAATTCCAGGAAATTGTCATAGCTTTAGAAGCTTCTGATAAGCTAATTGACATAATTTGAGTCAATTGGAGGTGTATCTGTGGATGTATTTCAAGGCCTACCTTCAAACTCAGTGCCTCTTTGCTTGATATCATGGACAAATCAAAAGAAATCAGCCAAGAGCTCAGAAAAAAAATGTAGAGCTCCACAAGTCTGGTTCATCCTTGGGAGCAATTTCCAAATGCCTGAAGGAACCACGTTCATCTGTACAAACAATAGTATGCAAGTATGAACACCATGGGACCACGTAGCCATCATAACACTCAGGAAGGAGACGCGTTCTGTCTCCTTGGTGCGAAAAGTGCAAATCAATCCCAGAACAGCAGAAGACCTTGTGAAGATGGTACAAAAGTATCTTTATCCACAGTAAAACAAGTCCTATAAATCGACATAACTGGAAAGGCCGCTCAGCAAGGAAGAAGCCACTGCTCCAAAACCGCCATAAAAAAGCCAGACTATGGTTTGCAACTGCACATGGGGACAAAGAAAGTACTTTTTGGAGAAATGTCCCCTGGTCTGATGAAACAAAAATAGAACTGCTTGGCCATAATGACCATCGTTATGTTTGGAGGAGAAAGGGGGATGCTTGCAAGCCGAAGAACACCATTCCAACCGTGAAGCACGGGGGTGACAGCATCATGTTGTGGGGTTGCTTTGCTGCAGGAGGGACTGGTGCACATCACAAAATAGATGGCATCATGAACTAGGAAAATTATGTGGAAGGAAAATGTGGATATGTTGAAGCAGCATCTCAAGACATCAGTCAGGAAGTTGAAGCTTGGTCGCAAATGGGTCTTCCAAATGGACAATGACCCCAAGCATACTTCCAAAGTTGTGGCAAAATGGCTTAAGGACAACAAAGTCAAGGAATTGGAGTGGCCATTACAAAGCCCTGACCTCAATCCCATATAACATTTGTGAGCGTGTGCGAGCAAGGAGGCCTACAAACCTGACCCAGTTACACCAGCTCTGTCAGGAGGAATGGGCCAAAATTCACCCAACTTATCGTGGGAAGCTTGTGGAAGGCTACCCAAAATGTTTGACCCAGGTTAAACAATTTAAAAGCAATGCTACCAAATAGTAATTGAGTGTATGTAAACTTCTGACCCACTGGGGATGTGATGAAAATAATAAAAGCTGAAATAAACCACTATTATTCAGACATTACACATTCTTAAAATAAAGTGGTGATCCTAACTGACCTAAGAATTTTTACTAGGATTAAATGTCCGGAATTGTGAAAAACTGAGTTTAAATGTATTTGGTTAAGGTGTATGTAAACTTCCGACTGCAACTGTATATAGAGCAAGATGTAAAGGCAGTCAATGTTGTTCTCCCCCTTAGACGAGAAGGAGCATGGATAGGACCAAGATGCGGATTGAGGGAAATAAGCCATCTTTTAATGAATACAGCAAACAAGACACTACAAACGTGACTAACCTTCAACCGTCCTGTGAGGACACAGGAACAAACACCCACAAAACCCCAGTGAAACCCTGGCTGCCTTAGTATGACTCTCAATTAGAGACAAACGATACACACCTGTCTCTAATTGAGAATCATACCAGGCCGAACACAAAAACCAACCTAGAAATACAAAACATAGACTGCCCACCCAAAACACACGCCCTGACCAAAAACACATACAAAAACAACATAAAACAGGTCAGGACCGTTACAGAACCCCCCCCTCAAGGTGCGAACGCCGGGCGCACCAGCACAAAGTCCAGGGGAGGGTCTGGGTGGGCAGTTGACCACGGTGGTGGCTCCGGCTCTGGACGCTGTCCCCACTCCCCGTTTCTGTCTTCCCCTCCCAATGACCACCCTAAAACTAACATCCCCTAAATAAACGGCCAGCACCAGGACGAGGGGCAGAACCGGGACGAGGGGCAGAACCGGGACGAGGGGCAGAACCGGGACGAGGGGCAGATCCCGGCTGAGGGACGAGGGGCAGATCCCGGCTGAGGGACGAGGGGCAGATCCCGGCTGAGGGACGAGGGGCAGATCCCGGCTGAGGGACTCTGGGCAGATCCCGGCTGAGGGACTCTGGGCAGATCCCGGCTGAGGGACTCTGGGCAGATCCCGGCTGAGGGACTCTGGGCAGATCCCGGCTGAGGGACTCTGGGCAGATCCCGGCTGAGGGACTCTGGGCAGATCCCGGCTGAGGGACTCTGGGCAGATCCCGGCTGAGGGACTCTGGGCAGATCCCGGCTGAGGGACTCTGGGCAGATCCCGGCTGAGGGACTCTGGGCAGATCCCGGCTGAGGGACTCTGGGCAGATCCCGGCTGAGGGACTCTGGGCAGATCCCGGCTGAGGGACTCTGGGCAGATCCCGGCTGAGGGACTCTGGGCAGATCCCGGCTGAGGGGCTCTGGCAGGTCCCGGCTGGACGGCTCTGGCAGGCCCCGGCTGGACGGCTCTGGCAGGCCCCGGCTGGACGGCTCTGGCAGGCCCCGGCTGGACGGCTCTGGCAGGTCATAGCAGGACGGCTCTGGCAGGTCATAGCAGGACGGCTCTGGCAGGTCATAGCAGGACGGCTCTGGCTGGTCATGGCAGGACGGCTCTGGCTGGTCATGGCAGGACGGCTCTGGCTGGTCATGGCAGGACGGCTCTGGCTGGTCATGGCAGGACGGCTCTGGCTGGTCATGGCAGGACGGCTCTGGCTGGTCATGGCAGGACGGCTCTGGCTGGTCATGGCAGGACGGCTCTGGCTGGTCATGGCAGGACGGCTCTGGCTGGTCATGGCAGGACGGCTCTGTAGGGAGGAGAAGGAGAGACAGCCTGGTGCGTGGTCTAGGCACTGGCTGCGCTGGAGAGGAGGAAACAGCAGGAGAGAGAACCCGGAGAGACAGCCTGGTACGGGGGGCTGCCACCGGAGGACTGGTACATGGAGGTGGCACCGGGTCTACCGGACCGTGAAGGAGGACACGTGCTCTTGAGCACCGAGCCTCCCCAACCCTACCAGGTTGAATGATCCCCGTAGCCCTGCCAGTGCGGCGAGGTGGAATAGCCCGCACTGGGCTATGCAGGCGAACCGGGGACACCACCTGTAAGGCTGGTGCCATGTACGCCGGCCCGAGGAGACGTACTGGAGGCCAGATACGTTGGGCCGGCTTCATGACATCCGGCTCGATGCCCAACCTAGCCCTCCCAGTGCGGCAAGGTGGAATAGCCCGCACTGGGCTAAGCACGCGTACTGGGGACACCGTGCGCTTTACCGCATAACACGGTGTCTTACCAGTACGACGCCTTCTACCTCCACGGTAAGCACGGGGAGTTGGCTCGGGTATCCTACCCGGCTTTGCCACACTCCTCGTGTGCCCCCCCCCAAGAAATTTTTGGGTCTGACTCACGGGCTCCCAACCGCGTCGTCGCGCTGCCTCCTCATACCAGCGCCTCTCAGCCTTCGCTGCTTCCAACTCCTCCTTGGGACGGCGATATTCCCCTGGCTGAGCCCAAGGTCCTCTACCGTCCAGGATCTCCTCCCAAGTCCATTCCTCTTTTCCCCATTGCTGTAGTTCCTTTTCTCTCTCCTCAATCCGCTTGGTCCTGTTGTGGTGGGTGTTTCTGTAAAGGCAGTCAATGTTGTTCTCCCCCTTAGACGAGAAGGAGCATGGATAGGACCAAGATGCGGATTGAGGGAAATAAGCCATCTTTTAATGAATACAGCAAACAAGACACTACAAACTACAAAACAACAAACGTGACTAACCTTCAACCGTCCTGTGAGGACACAGGAACAAACACCCACAAAACCCCAGTGAAACCCTGGCTGCCTTAGTATGACTCTCAATTAGAGACAAACGATACACACCTGTCTCTAATTGAGAATCATACCAGGCCGAACACAAAAACCAACCTAGAAATACAAAACATAGACTGCCCACCCAAAACACACGCCCTGACCAAAAACACATACAAAAACAACATAAAACAGGTCAGGACCGTTACACAAGAAAGTTAATCCAGATGAATTTAAATATTTGTACAATGTGGCATGAGTAGCATATGGTATTTCTGAATGACCATTTACCAGCAAACATTTGTCTAAAGCATGCCAATATGGTGTGTGACAAGTGTAGTGTTGGTGCATCCGGTGGTTGTACTCACCCCTGGTCGGCTCACCTATCTGCATACCGCGGGGCTTGGCGCCTATGTAAGCCAGGTTTACGTTGGCCTTGCGCCCGTCGATGATGGGGTTGGGGTCTTTACAGGCCCTCTCTGCTGCACCCTGATCTAGCATTGTCACCTGACACGTAATCAGACGTTGAAAATATTAGCAATACTAAAAATATATGGCATCCAAGCTATGAAAAAGTATTTCAAGGTTAGGGCCACCCTAACCCTACAAGCAGAACAACCCCTACTGGTCTGCCATCAGAAATCTCCCTGTCCACCTTCCACCACTTAAATTCCCCTTTCTGAACAGAGGAGGAAACTGCACACAAAGCACAGTTATTATCACTTAGAAAAGACCCAGAACACTTGGTCAGCAGCTCAGACAGAGAGGTCTGCTGAAATATGAATCAGTAATGAATAACAAGGGCTTATCCAATTAGGCAATAGAGAATAAGGAGACTGTTAGAATCTACCCCTCCCTTCCTCTCTTTTGAAGGCATTAGACAGCATCAGTCTGCTTTGATTGTCTTGGTCTTCTGCCAACTCAAGATCTCAGATGACTACATATTTGGTTTTATCCGAGTTAAAAATCTATTCTAGCCTGTTGAGGGAAGCGTACCTCTAGACTAGAGAAGACGTTCTAAGCCCACTCCATGCGTTGTCAACATGAGCATTGAGGCTGTGTTGACACGAACTCTATTGAAGGGGGTCTACTAATCCACCTTTGGAGTGTGTTTAAAGGTAAGCCTGGCTTTGGAGACGTTTTTCTCCTCCTGCTACTGAAGCAGTGAGCAACAGGATTATCCAGTTATCCCTGTTGGGAAAACACAGCTGGGTGGTTTTTTGCCCTCTGCTGCATGCAAGGTGGCAAACACCTCTTTCCCAACCTGGAACACCCTCATATGCCTGAGCCAGTCAGACCTGAAACACCAGACACTCAGCAGCAGTAACCGTTTATGACTGAGCCCCACTGTTTTTTTGGTCACCACTGATGTGTAAACAGAGTACCATTGTCTTTCAGTTTTAAACTGGATGAGGAGTAAACACAGCCTCTATTGGAGACACCAGTTTTCCATTCCATCTTTGGCCTGTTAAATGCTGATACACATCTCCAAGTTCGTGGTAAATATTTGCATTTCTTCTGCTGTTCCTGTTCATTGTAACTATGAGGTGGGTTTCTTTTTATCTGCATCATACATACTTTGTTAATCTTTCCTGCTTGCAATGGCTGATTACCCGAGGGTCGTTAAGAAACCTGGCAGACAATCTGAATTTCATGAGGAGCTGAAGATTTATAAAAAAAAGTTACTAGAACCATTTATGGCGATAAAACCCCTCTGTGGTGATTGAAGATGGAGACTCATATCTCCCTCACTAGCTTTAAGCACCAGCTGTCAGAGCAGCTCACAGATCACTGCACCACCTGTACACAGCCCATCTGTAAATAGCCCATCCAACTACCTCATCCCCATACTGTATTTATTTATCTTGCTACTTTGCACCCCATCATCTCTACTTGCACATCTATCACTCTAGTGTTTAATTGGTATATTGTAATTACTTCGCCACTCCCTTGCACACACTGTATATAGACTTTTTATAGTGTATTATTGACTGTATGTTTGTTTATTCCATGTGTAACTGTTGTTGTATGTGTCAAACTGCTTTGCTTTGTCTCAGCCATCTTGGCTAGCCTACCTGGTTAAATAAAGGTGAAATAAAATAGGGAACGTTGACACACTGGAGGGGGAAGTGCACCAAACTTCCATCTCTGACAGTTGCTACCACAACAAGGGGAGGTGAGGTGTGTGTGTCATGGTTCGGGATCTGTACTCAGGCAGTGAACAGCAGTCCATCTTGGGATACAAAAGAACGACTCACACAGCAGTTATGATTCTATAAACACCACTTGTAAAGCCTGAGTGCTTCGGTTCTTTACAATGGGAGGAGGGTCTTGGAGCGTCCCTACCGCGCCAAAATTACCATATAAAGCAACCGAGGACAGCAGCTCGCACTTCCGTGAGTGCCCTTGCGCTCATAAGCGATAAAGGCTAGGTCGTTCATGGGCCAGCGCTGATGGGTTGGTGGGGAGACGGCATGCGGTGTGTTCGTTCGGGGGTAGGCAGAGGGACAGACATGTGGAGATATAATTTTATCCGTCAACTAATGTGATCACTCATCCTGATTAAAGCGGTGATACAGGCAAAAACGGCAAAAAAATAAATACTGCATTTGTGTTTAAGCAGCACATTATAGGAAAGGAATAATTTGACATGCGTTTGAATGACCGCAATACGCAAAGTGCAACTTTGGCGACAGCATTTTATTCTGCATGGAATATTTCTAATTAAAAAGACACTTGGCGCAGCATCAAGTATTCTTTTTTTCCTCTAGGCAAATAAGTCAGTTACATGGAACAATAACTTGGTGGTGGGAGGAAACGTGGAGTGCATGTGCCCAGAGACAACAGCACATAAAACAAATAGGCTATACCAACCATTAATCTTATAGGCAACTCAATTTCTAGGGTTGCCTATTGAGAATTATTCTCAAATTAATGCATTGGTAAGAAGCACGTGCTGCCACTGCAAGATGTAGGCTAATTGCATTACCGACAAGTGTCAGAATGTTACTTACAAAGCCATATCCTCTGGATTTCCCCGTCTGTCTGTCCGTTATCACCACCGCCTCGTCGATGTCGCCGAAGGCCTCAAAATACTTTCTTAAGGAAGCATCGTTAGTGTGGTAGGGCAAACCACCAACGAAAATTTTTGTAAAAGTAGTGTCTTTTTGAATTGCTGTAGAATGCATCACTTCCAGGCCTCCGTTCATGAACTGGTGCAAAAGCATTGGCGAACCAGTAAGAAAAATTGGTTAAAGACTAGTGAATAGTTAAAAGGTAGTTGGTTAACCAACTATTGATATTTGTCCAGCATTAAAGGACTACGCAGCTGTTCGGTTCAAGCGATGTCTTCAAATAGGCAACAGGCGTCTGTCCTCGCTTGTTTCTCCTTCCGTGATTCAGTCTTTGAACTTCTTGTTACCTAGTTCACTGGGTTACATCTGTATTTCAGTACATTGCTTGCAATTATACACCCTGTTCTTCTACGCCTTTAACTTGTTTGCTTCACTTGCCGCTACTGAAAAAATTTCCGGGAGAGATTTTATACTCGCCAAGCCTGATCACGCCCATTTTATATTTCTGGCCTATAGGCAATGATTCAGGATGACAATTTTTTTTCTTATGTAGTCAAGCCCTCCCATTCGCCCGACCCCACGCGTTCTTCTTGCACCTGCTTTTGCCCTTTACTACACAAGGACAAGTCACTACTGTACAGTCAGAAAGCGCGCCTCGCGCACATGTTACATTGTATCACTCTTGTAGTAATAAAGAAACAACCAGGCCTTTAACTCAGCTGTAAGATACCTTCAATTTGAAACAATGGTGACATTTTCTATAATTACGTGGCGCATGTGATAATGATTTTAAATGCTCAACAATAGGCTTGCTGAAACGCATGTATTATGTACACACAGTATAACAGTTACTCGTGTCATTCTAGAATCTAGATACTTTTCATATAGTCATAAATGCCGCATATTCATTGCTTGGGCAATCCCCAGTTAGGTCGCAAGATAACGGTTTGCAAACACGTCATTCCATTATAGGAATGGCCGAAAATCTGATATCAACTTTGGAGGGGACAATTGCATGACATTTTCTCAAGAGCAATTCCTGAGGGGGACACCAAAAGTAGTGCTATAACACATAGCATACGTTGTAATATGTTAAATGTATATTGAGGAATCATAATTACTACTACTGGATATTTGATATTAGTTAACTGAAGGGTTGTCCCAAATTGTTCAATTGTTTAAATCATTATGATACTACTACTACTAATAGTTATAGCAGTGTTCCTTATCGAAAATCCAGTAGGTGGCAATGGTACTACTGTACACTGTGTATGGGTGCAGTTATCGTAAATACAATGAGCATGGTGCGATCTCATCTAAAATAATCTCCATTGAGAACCATCACAAAGTTGCTCTCAGTATTGAATTGACCTTATTATTTTACTTTTTCTGATACATGTATATAGTCATTAAATATGTACCACTGGCCTGAGTCTGTTACAATAGCTTTACAATAACAAAAAGCTCAAAATAAGTACAGTTCTAAAAGCGAAATAACTACTTCAGTGAATAACACAAATATATCAACCAAAATATCCTTCTAAAATACTTATTTAGTGTTCAGTCAGTGTCTCAACTCTTCAAACAACAGCTATGGACAAGTATGCCACACAAAGTAAGCAATTTTAAATAAAATAACATAAAATAAATAATTAGTAAGTGTACTGTCATGTACTAAAAACTGAAAACGACTAAACAAAAGAACATATATCATACTATACAGCAGGGTTCTCAAACAGGGGTCCGTGGACCCCTAGTGGTCCCTGGTGTAATTGCAAGGGGTCCGTGAAATCAAAAAGTGTAATGAACGTATTCAGTACCACAAGGTTTCCAGTAACTTTACATATAATATAGAGGGGGTGGGGGTCCCTGAGGACTGCTCAAAACCTTGCCTGCCTTGCCTCAAAATATGTTGGGGTTCCAGTACCCCAGACAAGTTGAGAACCACTGCTATACACACTACTGAACAAATGAACAAAAGAACCGAACATATGTTTGCGGGTTTCAATGGATCCAACAAATTGCTGGCAGATATTTTCCCTCTTTAGACTGTCCAGACTGACTTTATGTACATTACAGACAACTATGCCGTTCAGTCTCTCTTGGCCCATGCTAGCCCGTAGCCAAGTCTTCAATCTGCGGAGTGCACTGAAACTCCTCTCAGCCTCACATGAAGACACTGGCACCACAAACAAAATTCTGATCAGCACCTCAACTTGGTCAAACAATCCCCGCACCTCCACTGGAAGCCTCCTGAGGACCTCTGCTGCCTCTCCACTGCTACTACAGGGGTATTTGTTGTGAAAGAGAGGCAACTGCACTGAAAGAGAATCTATGTTCAGCTCAGGGTACTGATCTAGATACTCATCCAACTCCCCCGTGAGAAGCGCTCTTTCCAATTTTTGCAGGATGCTTAGACTGTCCTGGTCAAAACAGTCGCTAAACTGAACCTCCACACCATCCAACACTTAAAAAAATTCTGCCCTATAGTGATCCACTGCTTTGCCAGCAAATCG
Source organism: Salvelinus namaycush (assembly GCF_016432855.1). NCBI lineage: Eukaryota > Metazoa > Chordata > Actinopteri > Salmoniformes > Salmonidae > Salvelinus > Salvelinus namaycush. Next base: position 24,736,091 of record NC_052308.1, on the reverse strand, counting down.
TCTTGAGTGTGTCTCAATGGATTCAATGGATTTAATGTAGTCAATCAATGTTGTTGCTTTCTCATACAGTGCAAGGTAGCTTTCGTCATTTCTCTTGCCCCTAAGAGATGACCGCACACACTCGACTGCAGCCTGCATACCAGAGACAGTCTGAGTTTTCTTCTGCTGTGGCTCTTTTCCTTTCACCATCCTCACTGACTCACAGTCTGTCTCCTAGAAAAGAAATAAGATGTTTGCCATAATCCTAACTACCGGTACCCAAAACTACACAATTAATCATAACAGCAATACCATTGCCTTAAACAAATCTTGGTTCAGTCACCAGGTTAAGTTGAGAGTGGGGGTATCCATTGCATTGTCCAATTATGTCCATATTTTACAAGTCTAAAAAAGAGAGAACCTTTCATAATGTTGCCAAACTAAGACTCAACAAACTTACCTGAGACTCCCTGTCTCTGCCAGTCAAATCAAATCAAATCAAATTTTATTTGTCACATACACATGGTTAGCAGATGTTAATGCGAGTGTAGCGAAATGCTTGTGCTTCTAGTTCCGACAATGCAGTAATAACCAACGAGTAATCTAACCTAACAATTTCACAACAACTACCTTATACACACAAGTGTAAAGGGCATGAAGAATATGTACATAAAAATATATGAATGAGTGATGGTACAGAACGGCATAGGCAAGATGCAGTAGATGGTATAGAATACAGTATATACATATGAGATGAGTAATGTAGGGTTTGTAAACATTATATTAAGTGGCATTGTTTAAAGTGGCTAGTGATACATTTTTTACATCAATTTTTCCATTATTAAAGTGGCTGGAGTTGAGTCAGTATGTTGGCAGCAGCCACTCAATGTTAGTGGTGGCTGTTTAACAGTCTGATGGCCTTGAGATAGAAGCTGTTTTTCAGTCTCTCGGTCCCTGCTTTGATGCACCTGTACTGACCTCGCCTTCTGGATGATAGCGGGGCGAACAGGCAGTGGCTCGGGTGGTTGTCCTTGATGATCTTTATGGCCTTCCTGTGACATTGGGTGGTGTAGGTGTCCTGGAGGGCAGGTAGTTTGCTCCCGGTGATGCGTTGTGCAGACCTCATTACCCTCTGGAGAGCCTTACAGTTGTGGGCGGAGCAGTTGCCGTGCCAGGTGGTGATACAGCCCGACAGGACGCTCTCGATTGTGCATCTGTAAACGTTTGTGAGTGCTTTTGGTGACAAGCCGAATTTCTTCAGCCTCCTGAGGTTGAAGAGGCGCTGCTGCGCCTTCTTCACCACGCTGTCTGTGTGGGTGGACCAATTCAGTTTGTCCGTGATGTGTACACCGAGGAACTTAAAACGTACTTAAAACTTTGCCGTGTCTTTGTCCTCAAAGTGAGCAAAGAAGTTGTTTAGTCTGTCTGAGAGCAAGACATCCTGGTCCGCGACGGGGCTGGTTTTCTTTTTGTAATCCGTAATTGACTGTAGACCCTGCCACACACCTCTTGTGTCTGAGCCGTTGAATTGCGACTCTACTTTGTCTCTATACTGACGCTTAGCTTGTTTGATTGCCTTGCGGAGGGAATAGCTACACTGTTTGTATTCGGTCATGTTTCCGGTCACCTTGCCCTGGTTAAAAGCAATTGTTCGCGCTTTCAGTTTCACGCGAATGCTGCCATCAATCCACGGTTTCTGGTTTGGGAATGTTTTAATAGTTCCTGTGGGTACGACATCGCCGATGCACTTGCTAATAAACTCGCTCACCGAATCAGCGTATTCGTCAATGTTGTTGTTTGACGCAGTGCGGAACATATCCCAATCCATGTGATCGAAGCAATCTTGAAGCGTGGAATCAGATTGGTTGGACCAGCGTTGAACAGACCTGAGCGCGGGAGCTGTTTTAGTCTCTGTCTATAGGCTGGGAGCAACAAAATGGAGTCGTGGTCAGCTTTTCCAAAAGGAGGGCGGGGGGGGGGGCCTTATATGCGTCGCGGAAGTTAGAATAACAATGATCTAGGGTTTTACCAGCCCTGGTAGCACAATCGATATGCTGATAGAATTTAGGGAGTCTTGTTTTCAGATTAGCATTGTTAAAATCCCCAGCTACAATGAATGCAGCCTCAGGACATGTGGTTTCCAGTTTACATAGAGTCAAATAAAGTTCGTTCAGGGCCATCGATGTGTCTGCTTGGGGGGGAATATATGCGGCTGTAATTATAACTTAAGAGAATTTTCTTGGTAGATAATGGGGTCGACATTTGATTGTGAGGAATTCTAAGTCAGGTGAACAGAAGGACTTGATTTCCTGTATGTTGTTATGATCACACCACGTCTCGTTAATCATAAGGCATACCCACCCGCCCCTCTTCTTACCAGAAAGATGCTTGTTTCTGTCGGCGCGATGCGTGAAGAAACCATCTGGCTGTACCGACTCCGATAGCGTGTCTCGAGTGAGCCATGTTTTCGAGAAGCAAAGAACGTTACAGTCTCTTATGTCTCTCTGGAATGCTACCCTTGCTCGGATTTCATCAACCTTGTTGTCAAGAGACTGGACATTGGCGAGTAGTATGCTCGGGAGCGGTGCGCGATGTGCCCGTCTCCGGAGCCTGACCAGAAGACCGCTTCGTCTGCCCCTTTTACGGCGACATTGTTTTGGTTCGCCGGCTGGGATCCGATCCATTGTCGTGGGTGGTGGCCAAAACAGAGGATCCGCTTCGGGAAAGTCGTATTCCTGGTCGTAATGATGGTGAGTTGACGTTGCTCTTATGTCCAGTAGTTCCTCCCGACTGTATATAATAAAACCTAAGATTACCTGGGGTACCAATGTAAGAAATAACACGTAAAAAAACAAAATACTGCATAGTTTCCTAGGAACGCGAAGCGAGGCGGCCATCTCTGTCGGCGCCGAAAATTCAAGTCTGTCCCTGCCTATCTGTCCCCAGCTCTGCTGTCTGTGTGCCATTTGTTGCCTGCTCTGCCTAATGACATTATTATGAAACATTTCCATTAGCATTTCACTTCTTTCTTATGAACATTTTATCAACTAGTCTTTGAGATATTAGGCTACTAGGGTTCTTACTTTGCATTTTGGTGTACTGAAAAATGGTCTGATGTCTGTCTTTTTTAATTTTTTTATGCCATTTTTCTACCTGGCTGGCTGGCCACACACACACACACACACACACACACACACACACACACACACACACACACACACACACACACACACACACACACACACACACACACACACACACACACACACACACACACAATGTGCAGGTTATTTACAGTAGGAGATGGGCTTCTATCATCTATTATCTTCTATCATTCTGTAATGGGCTTCGATCTACCAGGGGTTGACAGTTCACCATTTACACAACGTAAGCTGCAACCTTTTGTAATTTTAATATAGTTAATGTTGTAGTTTTATATTGGCTGGCTTCCCACAATAGCTGAATTTCCAGAGCTAGCGAGCACCAATTCCGCTTCTATGGTGTTTGCTATAATCTTTGCTATCGTCAGTTTACTCCAATATCGGCACACAGGTGCTTTAAAGTCCCCCAGCAACAATTTATCTTTTGCAACGAGACCATTAAAGATATTTAAGACAATGGTAGAAGAGAGTGTAGTTCTGTTCAGTTTGGAGTTCAGTTTATCGCTAACCTTATCACAGGGACTTCGAAGCACTACAGCTGCATGCTGATCTTGGAATAAACTGATGATAGCAAAGATTCCATCTTTGTGTAACGGTCGTCATAGTCGTTCTCCTCCTCAGACGAGGAGGAGCATGGATCGGACCAACACGCAGAGTGGGTAGTGCTCATGATAATTTATTAACGCGAAACTGAACACTAACATGAAACCAAAATAACAACCGACAACAGTCCCGTGTGGCACAAATACAAACACGGAAACAAACACCCACAAAACACACGTGAAACCCAGGCTGCCTAAGTATGGTTCTCAATCAGGGACAACGATTGACAGCTGCCTCTGATTGAGAATCATACCCGGCCGAACACAAACATCCCAACATAGAAAATCACACATAGACAAACCCACCCAACTCACGCCCTGACCAACTACATAAATACAAGACAAAAGAAAACAGGTCAGGAACGTGACATAACCCCCCCCCCCCTTAAGGTGCGAACTCCGGGCGCACCAGCATAAACTCTAGGGGAGGGTCTGGGTGGGCGTCTGTCCACGGTGGCGGCTCTGGCGCTGGTCGTGGTCCCCACCCCACCATAGTCAATCCCCTCTTCCGTAGCCTCCTCCAAATTAACCCCACTAGATTAAGGGGCAGCACCGGACTAAGGGGCAACACCGGACTGAGGGGCAACACCGGAATGAGGGGCAGCACCGGAATGAGGGGCAGCACCGGACTGAGGGGCAGCACCGGACTGAGGGACGGATCCTGGCTGGCTGGCTCTGGCGGATCCTGGCTGGCTGGCTCTGGCGGATCCTGGCTGGCTGGCGGCCCTGGCGGATCCTGGCTGGCTGGCTCTGGCTGGTCCTGGCTGGACGGCTCTGGCTGGTCCTGGCTGGACGGCTCTGGCTGGTCCTGGCTGGACGGCTCTGGCTGGTCCTGGCTGGACGGCTCTGGCTGGTCCTGGCTGGACGGCTCTGGCGGATCCTGTCTGGCGGAAGGCTCTGGCTGCTCCTGTCTGGCGGAAGGCTCTAGCGGCTCCTGTCTGGCGGAAGGCTCTAGCGGCTCCTGTCTGGCGGAATGCTCTAGCGGCTCCTGTCTGGCGGACGGCTCTGAAGGCTCAGGACAGACGGGCGGCTTTGAAGGCTCAGTACAGACGGGCGGCTTTGAAGACTCAGTACAGACGGGCAGCTCTGACGGCTCGGGACAGACGGACAGCGCTGGGCAGGCAGGCAGCTCAGACAGCGCTGGGCAGGCAGGCAGCTCAGACAGTGCTGGACAGGCAGACAGTTCAGACAGCGCTGGGCAGGCAGGCAGTTCAGACAGCGCTGGGCAGGCAGGCAGCTCAGACACTGGCTGCGCTGGAGAGGAGGAAGGCTCTGACAGCGCTGGACAGGTGGGAGCAACTGGAGAGAGAAGACGGAGAGACAGCCTGGTGCGGGGGGCTGCCACCGGAGGACTGGTACGTGGAGGTGGCACCGGAAAAACCGGACCGTGAAGGAGGACACGTGCTCTTGAGCACCGAGCCTGCCCAACCTTACCAGGATGAATGATCCCCGTAGCCCTGCCAGTGCGGCGAGGTGGAAAAACCCGCACTGGGCTATGCTGGCGAACCGGGGACACCATTTGTAAGGCTGGTGCCATGTACGCCGGCCCGAGGAGACGCACTGGAGGCCAGATGCGTTGGGCCGGCTTCATGACACCCGCCTCGATGCCCAACCTAGCCCGACCAGTGCGGCAAGGTGGAATAGCCCGCACTGGACTAAGCACGCGTACTGGGGACACCGTGCGCTTTACCGCATAACACGGTGTCTGACCAGTACGACGCCCTCTCACTCCACGGTAAGCACGGGGAGTTGGCTCAGGTATCCTACCCGGCTTTGCCACACTCCGCGTGTGCCCCCCCCCCAATAAATTTTTGGGTCTGACTCTCGGGCTCCCAACCGCGTCGCCGCGCTGCCTCCTCATACCAGCGCCTCTCTGCCTTCGCTGCCTCCAACTCCGCCTTGGGATGGCGATATTCCCCTGGCTGAGCCCAGGGTCCCTTGCCGTCCAGGATCTCCTCCCAACTCCATGAGTCCTGTGTCTTCGGTCTCTGCTGCTGTCCGTTCCCACTCTGCTTGATCCTTTTTAGGTGGGTGTTTCTGTAACGGTCGTCACAGTCGTTCTCCTCCTCAGATGAGGAGGAGCATGGATCGGACCAACACGCAGAGTGGGTAGTGCTCATGATAATTTATTAACTCGAAACTGAACACTAACATGAAACCAAAATAACAACCGACAACAGTCCCGTGTGGCACAAATACAAACACGGAAACAAACACCCACAAAACACACGTGAAACCCAGGCTGCCTAAGTATGATTCTCAATCAGGGACAACGATTGACAGCTGCCTCTGATTGAGAATCATACCCGGCCGAACACAAACATCCCAACATAGAAAATCACACATAGACAAACCCACCCAACTCACGCCCTGACCAACTACATAAATACAAGACAAAAGAAAACAGGTCAGGAACGTGACACTTTGACAACGCCACATAAATGGAATAGGTGCTAGTTAGCTTGCTAGCTAATGTTTGCTTTAGTTTGTTCCATCGGTTTGATCGCTAGCTCTGCAAATTCAGCTATTGTGTATGTGAACCCTGCCAACATAAAACGAAATCGCTATGGTGCGATTGACTTGATTAACCTCACGTTAGCTACATGCATTGAGTGCCTTTCAGATGGTAGACACGAACACTCTGTTACCTTGCGAGCTAAGGAACACTACATTGCATTGCTAGCTTCTCTAATTGACTCGAATTCAAACAGCTGCAAACACTGGTTGATGTTACTGTAGCTAGCTAGCAAACGTCAGCTAACCGCTAGCAAACATAAAGAGTGCCCTGTAATTCAATGCAGCGAAAATGATGACTGGTGACGGTAATACATATGTTTTATTGTATTGAGTGGTAGAAGTAAAGAAATGTCGAATATATCCTTTGTTTGAACTACTTACTGGAGGTCAGCCACCAACGACAGACTCTGTCAGATTCCCACACATGCACTGTACCTGCATCATGTGCGACTGCTGGGGAGGGGCACTATTAAGTGTCTATAATCAGCACAAGTGCTTTCAATGCGTATTGTTAATATTATTGAAATTACATAGTTATGTTGACAGTGAGATATTGGGGGGAGGGCAAATCATATTTATACCAGGATGGGGGGGTCATGTGTCCCCCGTCCCCCCTGGGATTTCCACCTATGTTCATAGGCTATGAATTACATGAATTTCAAGGTTAGTATACAACAATAATGAAAGCCTTTAAGCCACATTTTACACTTCAGTAGCAATAGGTTAAACTTTGGCCCAAACATAGAACCCCGGTTTCACAAGTTTGGACAGCACCGTACAGCACAGCAGAGAACAGTACAGTAGTGTATAGTACAATACAGTAGAGTACAGTAAATAGAGATGGGCAAAATGTCAAAATACTACAAAGATCAATATATCAGAATAAATGACAAAATACTTATATTTTGTAATGTATATAATTAAAATAATTTTATAAAAACAATTAAATACAAAAATATATTTGCAAGTAGCCGGCCCAGACAGCAACAACATTCTCAGTAAAGGTTACCTAAACGTTTTACTTGCTATGAATGTTATATGTTGTTGTTATTTTCTACATTGTAGAATAATAGTGAGGACATCAAAACTATGAAATAACACATATGGAATGATGTAGTAACCAAAAAAGTATTAAACAAATATATATTCTATTTTAGATTCTTCAAAGTAGCCACCCTTTGCCCTGATAATGGCTTTGCACACTCTTGGCATTCACTCAACCAGATCACCTGGAATGCTTTTCCATTAGTCTTGAAGGTGCTTTTGCTTCACTCTGCGGTGCAACTCATCCCAAACAATCTCAATTGGGTTGAGGTTGGGTGATTGTGGAGGACAGGTCATTTGATGCAGCACTCAATCACTCTCCTTCTTGGTCAAATCGCCCTTACACAGCCTGGAGGTGTGTTGGGTCATTGTCCTTTTGAAAAACAAATGATAGTCCCACTTAGCGCAAACCAGATGGGATGGTGTATCGCTGCAGAACGCTGTGGTAGACATGCTGGTTAAGTGTGCCTTGAATTCTAAATAAATCACTGACAGTTTCACCAGCAAAGCACCCCCGCACCATCACATCTCCTCCTCCATGCTTCATGGTGGGAACCACACATGTGGAGATCCTCTGTTCACCTACTCTGCATCTCACAAAGACACAGCGGTTGGAACCAAACATCTCACATTTGGACTAATCAGAACAAAGGACAGATTTCCACCAGTCTAATGTCCATTGATCGTGTTTCTTGGCTCAAGCAAGTTTCTTCTTATTATTGGTGTCCTTTAGTAGTGGTTTCTTTGTAGCAATTCGACCATGAAGACCTGATTCATGCAGTCTCCTCTAAACAGTTGATGTTGAGATGTGTCTGTTACTTGAACTCATTTATTTGGGGTGCAATTTCTGAGGCTGGTAACTCTAATGAACTTATCCTCTGCAGCAGAGGTAACTCTGGGTCTTCCTTTCCTGTGGCAGTCCTCATGAGAGCCAGTTTCATCATAGCACTTGATGGTTTTTGCGACTGCACTTGAAGAAATTTTCTGGCTTGACTGACCTTCATGTCTTAAAGTAATGATGGACTGTTGTTTCTCTTTGCATATTTGAGCTGTTCTTGCCATAATATGGACTTGGTCTTTTACCAAATAGGGCTATCTTCTGTATACCAACCCTACATTGTCACAACACAACTGATTGGCTCAAACGCATTAAGAAGGAAAGAAATTCCACAAATGAACTTTTAACAAGGCACACCTGTTAATTGAAATGCATTCCAGGTGACTACCTCATGAAGCTGGTTGAGAGAATGCAAATAGTGTCCAAAGCTGTCATCAAGGCAAAGGATGGCTACTTTGAAGAATCTCATATGTAAAATATATTTTGATTTGTTTAACACTTTTTTGGTTACATGATTCCTTATGTCTTATTTCATAGATTTGATGTCTTCACTTTTATTCTAAAATGTAGAAATTAGTAAAAATAAAGAAAAACCTCAGTAGGTGCGTCCAAAATTTTGACTGGTACTGTATGTGAAAATGAACACACCAAAATGAAATGCAAAGCACATTGGATATTATTATTGTCCTTATTTCGGGACTGAACTAATTAGAATAATACTCAGCATGCTTTGGAATTGTTCATTTTTAAATAAACATCCAGTTCACTTAGCAGACACTCTTATTAAACAATAGTGCCATCAGACTTCTGATACCAATGTAGGGTGAAAGGGGGCCATGAAATTGTGAACCGCTATAAATAAAAATGGTATAGAAAATATATTCTGTATTTTGAAAATACAAATTACAGCTATTTAAAGTATCTTCTTACAAAATACATTGGAGTGTAGTTCAGCCCAGTGTCATACAAAATAGTCAAATGTAATTGAAAGACATATTTCAAATACATGTAACAGAAATACTGCCCATCTGTGACAGTAGAGCACAGTAGAGTAAAGTACAGTACAATGTACTATTTTGTACTGTACCCCACTGTACTGTTCTTTACTGTACTGTACTCTACTCTGTGCTCTACTGTACTGTGCTGTACTGTAGTGTACTGTACTGTCCAAACTTATGAAATATAGACGCCTGTGATTGGTTCAGATTTGTTTTTTACCGTCCAAATGTGGTTTTGTTTGGGGCCCTCAAGGCTCATCACTAAGCTAAGGACCCTGGGACTAAACACCTCCTTCTGCAACTGGATCCTGGACTTCCTGATGGGCCGCCCCCAGGTGGTAAGGGTAGGTAACACCACATCCACCATGCTGATCCTCAACACGGGGGCCCCTCAGGGGTGCGTGCAGAGTCCCCTCCTGTACTCCCTGTTCACTCATAACTGCATGGCCAGGCACCACTCCAACACCACCATTAAGTTTGCCAATGAAACAACAGTGATAGGCCTGATCACGACAACGACGAGACAGCCTATAGGGAGGTCAGTGACGTGGCCGTGTGGTGCCAGGACAACAAGACAAGTTCCTTGGTGTCCAACAAACTAACATGTTTCAAGCAACACCAAGACAGTTGTGAAGAGGGCACGACAAAACCTATTCCCCCTCAGGAGACTGAAAAGATTTGTCATGGGTCCTCAGATCCTCAAAAGGTTCTACAGCTGAACCATTGAGAGAATCCTGACTCCAATATAATATAATTGATTGTTTGATTGTACAGAGGAACAAACATCAGTTAGGGCTGACTAGGGTCCGGAGAACATGCCAGTGCAAGTACAATTGGAATGAGTGTGGGTCACTACCTTTACCCCTGAATAAAACATGACTTTGCCAGTATATTTATAGCACCTCTAATTACTACAGGAGCATGGTACAGCTTATTGACTCCTATGAATAATTGACACAATGACAATCACATGGATTTATGAAAAGATGGCGTGGAGAGGGTAATGAAATGTTGGGGTCTAGTATTTTTGTTGTGTTTTATTAGGATCCCAATTAGCTGTTGCTGACACAGCAGCTACTCTTCCTGGGTTCAACCGTCCACACAAAACATAGAACATGACATAATACAGAACATCAATAGACAGCTCAAGGTCTGAACTCCACACGTAAAATAAGAACAACAGAACCAAATAAGATCCTACTTGACACCACACTGAGAGAAAGAGACCCATTACTCTAGGCCTACATCCAAACATGTTACATCTCCATTTTTATGTTACATTTACATTCAGTAGTATCAATCAGTAACACCATTACATACATCAGTACATATTCTTATGCCTACGAGTTCCAAATGATGGATTGTGGCCTGTGTGGCTGAAAACATTGGTTTGTTTTAATGCCCAAAGCCTTTTTGATGCAAGCACACAACAGTTTGTGAGGAGCCAGTGGACAGTAACACTGTAACTTCCCAACCTCGGTGCATTGGTGCACATCTGCTAAGTACCTAGGCCCTGGCCGGCAGTGAGGTAACACTCTAATGACCACAATAAAATGCATTTCATTCACACCTTCCCCATGACCAGTCCATCTTTCACACATGGCCTTTGTAGCTCCCCACCACCCCTCATTCATATCCAACTGATAAACCCTCAATCTCAGGCTTCTTTACCACTCAAAGCACTCACCTGATGAATCAAACCACTAATTTGATCCTCAAAAGACCTCCCAACCTTTCTTTGTCTCTGTCTAGATCACCACAGGCACAAAGGCAGAACACTTCACCTAGTGGCCACTTGGATTAAAGCACAGACATAAAAGAGCATCATGGTCATGTTTGTTCCAGTTTTTTTATTTTTTTTATTATTATTTGTATTTAACCTTTATTTAACTAGGCAAGTCAGTTAAGAACAAATTCTTATGTACAGTGACTGTCTACGAAAAGGCAAAAGGCCTCCTGCGGGGACAGGGGCCTGGGATTAATTTTTTAATTTTTAAAAATACAATATAAATATCGGACAAAACATACATCACAACAAGAGAGACACAACACTACATAAAGAGAGACCTAAGACAACAAAATAACAGCAAAACATGACAGCACAGCATGGTAGCAACACAACATGACAACAACATGGTAGCAACACAACATGGTAGCAGCACAAAAACATGGTACATTATTGGGCAAAGTCATCAGCACAAAGGTCAAACTGATAAAACTGAGATAAAACTGTCAGTTTGAGTGTTTGTTGCAGCTCGTTCCAGTCGCTAGCTGCAGCGAACTGAAAAGAGGAGCGACCTAGGGATGTGTGTGCTTTGGGGACCTTTAACAGAATTTGACTGGCAGAACGGATGTTGTATGTGGAGAATGAGGGCTGCAGTAGATATCTCAGATACGGGTGAGTGAGGCATAAGAGGGTTTTATAAATAAGCATCAACCAGTGGGTCTTGCGACGGGTATACAGAGATGACCAGTTTACAGAAGAGTATAGAGTGCAGCGATGTGTCCTATAAGGAGCATTGGTGGCAAATATGATGGCCGAATGGTAAAGAACATCTAGCCGCTTGAGAGCACCTTTACCTGCCGATCGATAAATTACGTCTCTGTAATCTAGCATGGGTAGGATGGTCATCTTAATCAGGGTTAGTTTGTCAGCTTGGGTGAAAGAGGAGCGGTTACGATAAAGGAAACCAAGTTTAGATGTAACTTTAGCCTGCAGCTTTCATATGTGCTGAGAGAAGGACAGTGCACCGTCTAGCCATACTCCCAAGTACTTGTATTAGGTGATTACGTCAAGCTCTAAACCCTCAGAGGTAGTAATAACACCTGTGGGAAGAGGGGCATTCTTCTTACCAAACCACATGACCGTTGTTTTGGAGGTGTTCAGAACAAGGTTAAGGGTAGAGAAAGCTTGTTGGACACTAAGAAAGCTTTGTTGTAGAGCATTTAACACAAAATCCGGGGTGGGGCCAGTTGAGTATAAGACTGTATCATCTGCATATAAATGGATGAGAGAGCTTCCTACTGCCTGAGCTATGTTGTTGGTGCAAATTGAGAAGAGCGTGGGGCCTAGGATTGAGCCTTGGGGTACTCCCTTGTTAACAGGCAGTGGCTGAGAACGCAGATTTTCTGACTTTATACACTGCACTCTTTGAGAGAGGTAGTCAGCAAACCAGGCCAAAGACCCCTCAGAGACACCAATACTCCTTAGCCGGCCCACAAGAATGGAATGCTCTACCGTATCAAAAGCTTTGGCCAAGTCAATACAAATAGCAGCACAATATTGCTTAGAATCAAGGGCAATGGTGACATCATTGAGGACCGTTAAGGTTGCAGTGACACATCCATAACCTGAGCGGGAACCAGATTGCATACCCAAGAGAATACTACAGAAAGTCAGTCAGTTGATTTTTAACAAGTTTTTCCAACACGTTTGATAAACAGGGCGTTAGCGTCCCACCTAGCTCAAAGAGGTTTTTAAACATCTCCAATCCAAAATTAAATCTAGAATCTGCTTCCTATTTCACAAGAAAATCTCCTTCACTCACGCTGCCAAAGATACCCTCGTAAAACTGACCATCCTACCGATCCTCAACTTCGGCGATGTCATTTACAAAATAGCCTCCAACACTCTACTCAGCAAACTGGATGCAGTCTATCACATTGCCATCCGTTTTGTCACCAAAGCCCCATCTACCACCCACCACTGCGACCTGTATGCTCTTGTCGGTTGGCCCTCGCTACATATTCGGCGCCAGACCCACTGGCTCCAGGTCATCTATAAGTCTTTGCTAGGTAAAGCTCTGCCTTATCTCAGCTCACTGGTCACCATAACAACACCCACCCGTAGCACGCGCTCCAGCAGGTATATCTCTCTGGTCATCCCCAAAGCCAACACAACCTTTAGCCGCCTTTCCTTCCAGTTCTCTGCTGCCAATGACTGGAGCGAATTGAAAAAAATCGCTGAAGTTGGAGACTTATATCTCCCTCACTAACTTTAAGCATCAGCTATCTGAGCAACTTACCGATCTCTGCAGCTGTACACAGCCCATCTGTAAATAGCCCATCCAACTACCTACCTCATCCCCATATTGTTTTTATTTACTTTTTTTGCTCTTTTGCACACTATCACGCCCTGGCCATAGAGAGGCTTTTATTCTCTATTTTGGTTAGGCCAGGGTGTGACTAGGGTGGGCATTCTAGTTTCTTTATTTCTATGTTTTCTATTTCTTTGTTTTTGGCCGAGTGTGGTTCCCAATCAGAGGCAGCTGTCTGTCGTTGTCTCTGATTGGGAATCATACTTAGGCAGCCTTTTCCCCACCTGTGTTTTGTGGGTAGTTATTTTCTGTTTAGTCTCTGTTACCTGACAGAACTGTTCGCTTTCGTTGTGTTACTTTGTTCGAGTGTTTTTTGATAATAAATAAAATCATGAACACTTTTCACGCTGCGCTTTGGTCCACTCATTCCGACGACAGGCGTTACACACACCAGTATTTCTACTTACACATCATCATCTGCACATCTATCACTCCAGTGTAAATTTGCTAAATTGTAATTACTTTGCTACTATGGCCTATTTATTGCCTTACCTACTCACGCCATTTGCACACACTGTATATAGACCTTTTGTTCTATTGTGTTATTGACTCTGTGTTGTTGTTTGTGTCGCACTGCTTTGCTTTATCTTGGCCAGGTCGCAGTTGTAAATGAGAACGTGTTCTCAACTGGCCTTCCTGGTTAAATAAAGGTTAAATTAAAAAAATAGTCACACAGCTGTCATCAATACTGGGCGGGTAGTCTCCTCTGATTGGTCCATGCTCAGTATGCAACACCACGCCAAGGCATAGGTCCAGGTGTTTAGAAAGGCACTGAAAATCCTTATTTTTCCTACAAATTCAGTTCTCAAATTGAGCCTTCTCCATTCTAGGAAATCACTGACCCTTCATGGGCTAAGGGAGCCTATATGCACAGCATAGGTTAAACCAAAACTGACAGCCTGACTTCAAGTCAGTACACATGCAACCTCAAACTTAGCACTACACAGCAGCACTGAAAACCTCTATCACACTACTTTTAACAGAGCAAAACTAGTGACAGCCTGCCTCCCTGCATTCGAACAACCATGGGATGCTGATGAAGGTCCCAGCGAGTGTCACAACAGCACCGAGGAAGGGGGGCAGCCCCATCAGGCGACATTGTCTCTGAGGTTACAGACAACAACTGTCCCTCTCTCACCATATCTCTTTCCTCAGCAGCATTCGGCAGGAAAATGTAGTTATTTTTCTGGGGATTGTAGTACTCATGCTCCTGGGTGTTCAGAGATGACATGAGTTAGCAACTGACTGCATTAGAGTGCTAACACAAACGGGTATAAGACAATACAATAGGCATACAGTAGATTTATTATTTTAGTGAAATCAACAACTAATATTTTGCCGTTGTTGTGGAAGCAGCAAGTGGTGATTGGATGGTCCAGCTGCTCTGAGGTCTTTAACTTGGTGCGGGCATCTTTGTCCCAGAAGCTGAAGCGTCTGTCAGGTCCCAAAGTGGACATTGTACCGTGGACAGGGTGGAAGGAGATAGCATTCACCTGAGAGAGTGAGGTAGAGGGGGAGAAACGGGGGGAGAGCAAGAGAGAGGGGGGGGGGGGGGTTAAGAGAGAGAGAGAAAGCTATAGAAAATATGATAGGGAGAGAGATCAATGCTACGTTGTTTAGTTTGAGACTAATTGACAACTACTCATGTAAAGAAAGGCACCATTGCATTACTGAATAAAGACAAGGCAACATACAGTATATACAGCAGGTCTCGCCAACCCTGTTCCTGGAGAGATACCGTCCTGTAGGTTTTCGGTCCAACCGTAATCTAGCACACCTGATTCTAATAATTACCTGGTTGATAAACTGAATCAGGTTAGTTACAAATGGGGTTGGAGTGAAAACCTACAGGAGGGTAGCTCTCCAGTAACAGGGTCGTGGGGTAGCAGTGTTGGTGCCATTGGACCTGTGACACTTAAATAAAGTTGTCCTTGGCTCTGCAACAAAAAACCCAGAGACAGGTACATCACAATTCAATAATCTTACTGGGACTTTGAATTCCAAAACTTGAGCCTTCTATGTGATCACACAGGTTTGGGGGGTTAATGTAGTGGATAGCCATACGACCCCCAGTGCAAAGCCCGTGTAAAGCCCGCTTGTCCTTAAATATTTCCACACAGCGATGCTGTAGAGAAAGTTCAACAAGGGCATTCAGAGGACATTCATGAAGAACCGAGGCTGCAAATGCTCAGGATGATGTTAAGATGAACATTATACAGAGAGAGAGAGAAACAATACGTGATTAAGAGAAAATGAAAGGGAAGGCCTCTCTCTGCTATGGCCAGCACTGCTATGGGGTACACCACATATGCACACTAGCTTCTCTCTGGTATCTGCAGAGACATTATGGGATTGGGGGAGCATGTGTCCTAGAACTGAGGGGGGACAAAGAGATGAGGGAAGGAGGTCATCACATCTAACATCCTCCTTTTGTAATTAGAACCAATGACTTCGAAAGTGCATTTTATAACATTCTGAGAGATGACGATTCTCAAATGTTTAGAATGACGGTCTTCAGTGTTTTGTCCCAGCTGCCCGTCATAATACAGCTGTAGTTAGGAGTTTTTATCCAGTGCCATCGTGCTAGGAGGTAAACGTGGGTTTTCATCAAGATCATTTTATCATCATCCTTATGTTATTAGTCTGTTAGGGCAATGTGGTTGAAAAGAGAGAGGAGGTTGTTACCTGTGCAACCTGGTTTCTGTTCAGGTCCCACATCTTAGCTGTGTTGTCACAGGAATCCGACAAGACTTTGCTTCCATCCTGTTTAAACAGAAAAGTGTATAATCAGACCCTGGAATCCAGGTATTTTATATTCCCATTTCCAAGACACCGACATAGCATTGTTTCTCATTGCTCATCCAGCATCTTAAATGTATTGTAGTTTTAAGGCAGTAGCTGTGTGAACAATAGTATGTTCATAATTCTCTGTGCTTGCAGTTCTACTGTGTTATGCCAGGCTTACATCACTCCAGCAAATGTCCAGTACATGACCAGTGTGCATCTGCTAGGCCACGAAACCCAAACCGGCTGCGTGCATGCGCCTTCGCGCGCTATCGTGCATACATTTATTTTGTCCCCCTACACCAAACGCGACATGCAGGTTAAAATATCAAAACTCTGAACCAATGACATTAATTTGGGGACAGGTCAAAAAGCATTAAACATGTATGGCAATTTAGCTAGTTAGCTTGCACTTGCTAGCTAATTTGTCCTATTTAGCTAGCTTTCTGTTGCTAGCTAATTTGTCCTGGGATATAAACATTGAGTTGTAATTTTACCTGAAATGCACAAGGTCCTCTATTCTGACAATTAATCCACACATAAAAGGGTCAACCGAATCGTTTCTAGTCATCTCTCCTCCTTCCAGGCTTTTCCATCTTTGAACTTATATGGTGATTGGCATCTACACTTTCATAGTATTACCTCGACAACCGGCAAAACAGTTTGTCTTTCAATCACCCACGTGGGTATAACCAATGAGGAGATGGCACGTGGGTACCTGCTTCTATAAACCAATGAGGAGATTGGAGAGGCAGGACTTGCAGCGCGATCTGCGTCAGTAATAGGAATAACTTCTATTTTAGCCCTTGGCAACGCAGACGCTCGTTGGCATGCGCGAGCAGTGTGGGTGCAATAATTGAATAAAATATATATTTATTTTGCAACGCTCACGCACGTGACGCGAGCAGTGTAGTCAGGGTATTAGGGATGGTCTGCACATTGTCCTGCACCTCCCAGCACTGCACCTTTGGTTAGGGCACACAGAGAGCAATTAAGACAGCAGTCACCAACCGTGGTTCTGGAGAGCTATAGATGTGATGTGCATACTGTTGTTCCAAACCAGGACTACTTCCAACCTGATTCAACTTATAGTGACAATCACTCACGTCATTGGCCCAGGATCCTTGAATGTGGAAGTTTCCTGGCATGGTGGGCGGAATGAAAGCCATGCAGCTGATGTTGTCATCAGGTGGCGAGGTGACCTCAACGTCCTGTAGCAGAGATAATGCAGCTAGAATTTAAAATAATTGAAAAGATGATGTCGACAGAGAGGGCTGCCTCGCTTCTAGTTCTTATGAAACTTTGCCATATTTAGTTTTTTTAATGTATTATTTCTTACATTGTTAGCTCAGAAAATGTTATGTGTTATTACATACAGCCGGGAAGAACTATTGGATATCAGAGAGGCGGTAACTCACCAGCACTACCAGCATTACGACCAGGAATATGACTTCCCCGAAGCGGATCCTTTGTTCGTACCACCCAGGGCATTTAAACTGATTCCAGTGGTCGACCCAAAACCACGCCGGGGAAAGCGTGAGTAATTACTCGCTAGAGTAAAGGATCCTAATTTCAAACTCTCCAAAAAAGTGTTTCAAATTCTAAAAACTGGCAATATTTATAGTAACTGAAAAAGGATCTTATGTAGATTGTTGCAATAGCCCTCTGACTTTAAAGAATATTTATATTAAAACTGTGATTCCTAAAAAAATTGTCTGGAGATTTGGCCAATTCAGCTATACCATAAGGGTCAGCTATACCATAAGGACCTCTTCTTCATGGTCTGTAAAGTCCTTTACTTTTGATAGATTTAAATAAACAATATATCACCATGGCCACAACCATAAACTGTAAACTCCAGCTCCCTGATAGATTAAGATAGAATATGAATTGTCAAATATGTTTATTTTAATTAGGTTTTAAAGTCTTATTAAAGCAACTGAGGAAAAACTAAATTGCTACTGTGTATACCACTTGAATGAAGAAGAAAAATGTGGCAACTCCATAAAACATAAACTCCGTCAGATTTTTGTCTAACGTCAACTCCGTCAGAGTGCTGAAAGATTAGATTGAATGGTTATGTTTTTATTGGGGATTTTCAAATGAATAATTCTCTATATTTGACAAATGTTTGTATTGAACATGTATTTTTAGAGGCTAAAATATGTTTGTTTTTGAGTAGGCCTATCTGTTGTCAACTCTGTCACTGATGCTAACCCCCATAAAATATTTTTTGTTGTTGTTAATATTACGAAAAAATATTTAAATCAATCTTCTGCAAAATATGGTTAAATTATTGAAGTATCTGCTATGCTAGATGTTTGTTTTATAAATGTTGTTTTATGTTCTGAATCTAGAAAAACATGCCAAAATGCTAACGAGTTAGTTGCATTTTCTGAAGAAAAAATGTATGTACTTCAAAATATTTGTGAAACAATAGTTGAGATTGTCTTGTCTTTTAAGAATCCCTGAGGGGTGGAATCCCAGAATAAATGTGTAAAGTGATAAAAACAAATGTAGCTAGTTGTGCAAGACATTTTATAGATAAAAGGATAAGTAGCATATTGTATTTAACTGTGTGCATGCTTTTTTCTTAGAGAAAACAGCTGAGTCAAAGGGGGTGTGGCGGATTTTAAAACACTTCCGTGTGAGGTTACCCTTGTGCATCCTCTGTCGAAGTAGGTAATCGAGGAGGGGAGCAGACTTCTTTGTTCACCTACTAACGAATTGACACTCTCCTCAATCCCTCAACCACTTAGCGGTTTCTGGGTCACGGAGGAGGATGGAGGAGTTGAGATGACGGACTTCTGTCCAATTGATAATCTTCCATGGTCTATTTGATAATACTAACAAGTAACGTTACTGAATCAAAAGCGCTAGCACCAGCTACGGTGAACACCTTTCTTACGTATCTACACTAGGAAGATTTTACCTGACACCCTATGATTTAACTAATTTACATGACCCCATATAGATATATTTTACAACAATAGATGGATGGCTAATAGCCATGCTATGGAAATGTGTCACCTGTGTGGTCATGGTTAGAAGGGATGCAGCTAAGTCAAAGTGACATCAAAAGTTGCCTGTCCGAGTCATGTCTGGGAGAATTTTTGTATTTTAGCTTTTCTGAACCTTAACCTAACGATGCTAACCTGATACGAAAAGACACTTCTGACATTAGCTGCATCCCATGTAGTCAAAACCCACCTGTGCCAGTACTCAACTTCAACTGTCACAGACAAATGATGTAAGGTTTTGCATGTTGTATTTTTCATAGAAATTTAAATAATTTTGTTTTGCAATGTCCCCATACTATCAAATTATCAATATTATTTCTTATAATTTAAAATGGAAACCGCATGCAATGATACAAACTTCTGATTGGAAATCTGACTGACAGTGTAGACTACTTGGTTTTTAATGTTTTCAGAATTTTCCCAAATTACCTGACACTACTAACATGGTGTTGTGTTGAGGATTACATTCTATTAATTTCAATTTAATATGACTATAATTTCAGTAATATTACTGATATGGGTGGGTTTTGGGAAGCCTGCACACCCACAACATACTTTTACAGAAGTAACATAGAATAACAACTTTTCTCAGCATGTGATCACAGAATACAAAACTCTCAAGGTGCACATCTAAAGAGAAACTGAGGCGATAAACTTGCTCTAGCTTGCCCATTTCACATGTGAATCAAGATCAAAAGGGAAGTCATGTGCTTCAATTAATATTATAATGCAACATGTTTCCCCGCGGCTGTAAGAAATTGTAATAGATACTGGAAACTTGTAATAACAACTTCTCAACGTAAGCTATCTTTTATACAAAATGCACACACCCCCTCTTTCCCTTGGACACATGCTGGTCTCATTAGACACCAACCACAGACACACACAACTCCCCTCCCCCATGAACAGGCCCCTGCTAAAACAACCCCACACACACTATATTCAAGGTTGGAACTCAAGACAAAGAACTATGTTAAGAGCCAATGGAACGTCGACATCAGGCCCGAACAGGACTACCCACGACCCAGAGCGACCAATCAGAAGGCCAGACTACCAGATCAACCTACATCATTGACCGCATATATAATCTGTACAATATGTTTAGCGGTCTCTTCTCCGACGATTCCATAAGAATCAGACAGAACGGGGCCGTGCTGCACGCTTTGCCCGATATCTTTACACTTGAATAAACTGCCTTATTATACAATTATACACCTCGTCCTATGTCTCAACTTGATCTCCTGTCTCTAGTAACTGTTTTATCAACACGGCTTTTTTGCCGCGTTCACATGCTATCAGAGTTATCGCAAGCTGCTGCTAGTTCCCAGTGGGAAATTTCACTTGAACGACCCTCCAAGTCGGAATTATTAGTGGGAAACTGTTGTTACCTGAGTTGCCAAGTTGTGACGTTTCACCACTGATCTTTTACCTTTTCAATAAAAAGACGACAACAAATCCGTTTTTTGACAATTACAATGTTATCAATATGGAGAATGTAGCTAGTTTGGCATATGTCAATGTTAAGCAAGCTAACTAACTTTATTATTAGCCATTTTAGCTAGCTTATCAAGCTAACTACAATCTTACTGGTTGAAGAATTGTTCCCGACTTCAAAGGCAAATGAACACATTCATGTCGGACTTACGACTTCCCACTTCCCAGTTTCCCATTTCCCACAAGCACATGAAGCAACCCTTTGTCTTGAGGTATCACCCTCCTCAGCATTAATGGCATTGATCAAGCAATGGTGTCACAACTTTCAATTACCTGCTTTGTTAGATGGCTTCATATTCTGATAGATGAATGACAAAGAGGACAGAAGCAACCAATAGAAAGACACCCACCTTTCTAGATCCAGAACACCATATAAACCAGCACCAATCAGCCTTGTAATCTTCACATTCATTGCAGAGACAGAGACAGACACAGACCCGGAGGATGTCAACTTTTAAGTATCATATTGCAGCAAGGTACAATGGCAGCAGCATAACATTCCAATTGCAAGTACCATATTTTATTTCATTTATTTTTCTTATTTTATCCTGTTGACACTTCTGTGAGTAATTCCTCTGTTGTTGAGGTTAGGTTGACATACCAAATTGTTCCATTGAAACCGATCTGCAGCTGGCTGAAAGGTGTTGCAGTAATACAACTCATTATATGCTCAAACGGTTCCCCATGATGATGCAGAGACTTTGGCGCAGTGGATCTCCAACATGGGAAAAGATGCCTCTTGGTCTCTGGGTAGACATTCAATATTGGGCTCTGAGAATTTTACAGAGGACTGCTTTTATGTAGTTGACTCAGGATGTAGTTTATGACCTGGTGCCATCCCAACATGCACAGGTAAGCCTCGATTGGATATACACTATCGGTCAAAAGTTTTAGAACACCTATTCCTTCAAGGGTTTTTCTTTATTTATACTATTTTCTACATTGTAAAATAATAGTGAAGACACTACTAAAGGACAACAATAATAAGAAGAGACTTGCTTGGGCCAAGAAGCACGAGCAATGGACATTAGACCGGTGTAAATTTGTTCTTTGGTCTGGAGTCTAAATTGGAGATTTTTGGTTCCAACCACAGTGTCTTTGTGAGACGGATGATCTCTTCATGCGTATTTCCCACTGTAAAGCATGGAGGAGGTGTTATGGTGTGGTTTGCTTTGCTGGTGACACTGTCTGTGATTTATTTAGAATTCAAGGCACATTTAACCAGCATGGCTATCACAGCATTATGCAGCGATACGCCATCCCATCTGATTTGCGCTTAGTGGGACAATCATTTATTTTTCAAAAGGACAATGACCCAACACACCTCCAGGCTGTATAAGGGCTATTCTACCAAGAAGGAGAGTGATGGAGTGCTGCATCAGATGACCTGGCCTCCACAATCCCCCGACCTCAACCAAATTGAGATGATTTGGGATGAGTCTGACCCGCAGAGTGAAGGAAAAGCAGCCAACAAGTGCTCAGCATATGTGGGAACTCCTTCAATACTGTTGGAAAAGCATTCCAGGCGAAGCTGGTTGAGAGAATGCCAAGCGTGTGCAAAGCTGTCATCAAGGCAAAGGATGGCTACTTTGAAGAATCTCAAATATAAAATATATTTTGATTTGTTTAACACATTTTTGGTTACTACATGATTCCCTATTTGTTATTTCATAGTTCTAATGTCTTAACTATTATTCTACAATGTAGAAAATAGTAAAAATAAAGAAAAATACTTTTTGACTGGGAGTGTATTTTTTGCTGATTTGTGTGTGCTAATACTCAATGATGTGACCCATAAGTCTATGGGTTGGCGCCCCCCCCCCCTTGGTTTGTGCTGTGGTGGAGATCTTTGTGGGCTATACTCGGCCTTGTCTCAGGATTGTAAGTTGGTGGTTGAAGATATCCCTCTAGTGGTGCGGGGGCTGTGCTTTGGCAAAGTGGGTGGGGTTATATCCTTCCTGTTTGGCCCTGTCCGGAGGTATCATCGGATGGGGCCACAGTGTCTCCTGACCCCTCCTGTCTCAGCCTCCAGTATTTATGCTGCAGTAGTTTGTGTCGGGGGGCTAGGGTCAGTTGGTTATATCTGGAGTACTTCTCCTGTCTTATCCAGTGTCCTGTGTGAATTTAAGTGTGCTCTCTCTAATTCTCTCCTTCTCTCTTTCTTTCTCTCTCTCGGAGGACCTGAGCCCTAGGACCATACGTCAGGACTACCGGGCATGATGACTCCTTGCTGTCCCCAGTCCACCTGGCCTTGCTGCTGTTCCAGTTTCAACTGTTCTGCCTGCGGTTATGGAACCCCTACCTGTCCCAGACCTGCTGTTTTCAACTCTTAATGATCGGCAATGAAAAGCCAACTGACATTTATTCCTGATTATTATTTGACCATGCTTGTCATTTATGAACATTCTGAACATCTTGGCCATGTTCTGTTATAATCTCCACCCGGCACAGCCAGAAGAGGACTGGCCACCCCTCATAGCCTGGTTCCTCTCTAGGTTTCTTCCTAGGTTTTGGCCTTTCTAGGGAGTTTTTCCTAGCCACCGTGCTTCTACACCTGCATTGCTTGCTGTTTGGGGTTTTAGGCTGGGTTTCTGTACAGCACTTCGAGATATTAGCTGATGTACGAAGGGCTATATAAAATAAACTTGATTTGATTATGGTGTGACCATGCCTTGAGGAACACACTATTGCCCGATTCACACTATTAGTGTCACGAATCCCGCTTCCTGAGTCTGGGTTTGCCTGTGTGTCTGTCCTGGAGTGTGTTTCAGGTGTCCTGGAACGCACCCTGTCTGGTTGCCGGGCGAATTAGCTCATTGGGAGATTGATGTTCACCCGCACCTGTTTCCCATCAGTAATCTGCACACCTGTCCTGATCATCATCTCTACCCTTCAAAAGCTCTGACCTGACTTCCATTCCCTGCCGGATCGTTAGCCATGAACAGTATGTTGTGCCTGAGTACCAGACTCCAGTTGGATAGTATTTGTTTTGTTGTTTTCATTTACGTATTGCTTGCCTTGAACTTACCTCCGTTTGTTTTGCCTTCAGTTACTCACCTGGATCATTCACTCCATTCCCGCCTGGTTGACAGAGGATTCTACTACTACATTGGACTCACCTATTTCTTCTCATCTATTCACCACCGCTGGCCGCTACGCCATCTGGATATATC
Source organism: Salvelinus namaycush (assembly GCF_016432855.1). Classification (NCBI taxonomy): domain Eukaryota; kingdom Metazoa; phylum Chordata; class Actinopteri; order Salmoniformes; family Salmonidae; genus Salvelinus; species Salvelinus namaycush. The sequence continues at coordinate 24,712,384 of NC_052308.1, read as the reverse complement.
TACCTTTTCACATTTTATTGTAAATAAATACTCACCTTCTTCCTACGCTCCTTGTCCTGGTCTGCTTCTGGGTTCGATCTTGAAAGATCGTGACAATTAGGTCAAACTGAGACAAGCTAGGGTGAGTTGTACTGGGCTGGTCTGGTATTTATCAAATCAAATCTTATTTGTCACTTGCGCCGAATACAACACCTTACCGTGAAATGTTTACTTACAGGCCTTAACCAACAATGCAGTTTTAAGAAAATTAAGAGTTAAGAAAATATTTACTTAATAAACTAAAGTAAAAAGATAGTAACACAATAAAATAACAATAATGAGGCTATATACAGGGGGTACCGGTAGTGAGTCAATGTGCGGGGGTACAGGTTAGTGTTGGTAATTGAGGTAATATGTACATGTAGGTAGGGGTGAAGGGACTATGCATAGGTAATAAACAGCTAATAGCAGCAGCGTAAAAAAAATTGTGGCCAATGCAAATAGGCTGGGTTTGATTTGATTAACTGTTCAGCAGTCTTATGGTTTGGGGGTAGAGGCTGTTAAGAAGCCTTTTGAACCGAGACTTGGCGATCCGGTACCGTTTGCCATGTGGTAGCAGAGAAAACAATCTATTACTAGGGTGGCTGGAGTCTTCGACAATTTTTAGGGCCTTCCTCTGACACCGCCTAGTATATCAAATCAAATCAAAATGTATTTGTCACATGTTCTGAATAAAACAGGTGTAGACATTACAGTGAAATGCTTACTTACAAGCCCTAAACCAACAATGCAGTTTTAAGAAATACCTAAAACAAGTAAGAGATAAGAATAACAAGTAAATAAAGAGCAGCAGTAAATAACAATAGCGGGGCTATATACAGGGGGTACCGGTACAGAGGTCCTGGATGGCAGGAAGCTTGGCCCGAGTGGTGTACTGGGCGGTACTCACTACCCTCTGTAGAGCCTTGCTGTCGGATGCAGAGCAGTTTCCATATCAGCGGTGATGCAACCAGTCAGGATGCTCTCGATGGTGCAGCTGTATAACTTTATGAGGATCTGAGAACCCATGCCAAATATTTTCCGTATCCTGTGGGGGAATAGGCGTTGTTGTGCCCTCTTCACGACTGTCCTGATGTGTTTGGATGAAGTGGTCACCAGGGAACTTGAAGCTCTCAACCTGCTCCACTACAGCCCCGTCGATGTGAATAGGGTCGTTTTCCTGTAGTCCACGATCATCTCCTTTTGTCTTGATCACGTTAAGGGAGAGGTTGTTGTCCTGGCACCACACTGCCAGGTCTCTGGCCTCCTCCCTATTGGCTGTCTCATTGTTGTCGGTGATCAGGCCTACCACCGCTGTATCGTCGGCAAACATAACGATGGTGTTAGAGTCGTGCTGTTGCCTTCCCTTACCACCATAGCAGCCCATCAGGAAAACCAGGATCCAGTTGCAGAGGGAGGTGTTTAGTCCCTAGGTCCTTAGCTTAGGGATGAGCGTTGAGGGCACTATGGTGTTGAACGCTGAGCTTAGTCAATGAATAGCATTCTCAAGTATGTGTTTCTTTTGTCCAGGTGGGAAAGGGCAATGTGGAGTGCAATAGAGATTGCGTCATCTGTGGATCTGGTGGCGCGGTATGCGAATTCGAGAGGGTCTGGGATGATGGTGTTGATGTGAGCTATGACCAGCCTTTCAAAGCACTTCATGGCTACAGACGTGAGTGCTACAGGGACTATGGTGGTCTGCTTGAAACATGCAGGTATTACAGACTCAGTGTAGACACTTGCCAGTTGGTCAGTGCATGCTCTGAGTACATGTCCTGGTAATCCAAGATGGCGTAGCAGTCAAACGTCTTTGTCGTTGTCTTGTCGTGTCACATTTATAAATCTTTTTTTCCCTTCGTATATATTTTGTATATATTTTTAATATTTTTAACCTCAATTTCAACATACTCTCCTGCAACCCGCCTCACCCAATGTGGTATGGATCTGCTATTTTCTATACTTTAGAACCGGAACCCCCAACAGAAGCTAGCCAGCTAACTAGCTACTAGCTAGTAGTCAGTTAGCCACTGCTAGCGGTCATCAGCTAACCTCAGCCCGGTCAACCCCTGCCAGTCTGCACAGCGCGATTCATCCAAGAGCATATCAGACTGCTTTTTCTCTACAACATCTCCTCATCTCCGAATTCCTACCGCAAGCTCTGAACCTTTTCACCTGGATCATCACAGCTAGCTAGCTGCTATCCGAGTGGCTACTCCTGGCTAACGTCTCTGTCCCGAAGCAAGCACCAGTTAGCCTGGAGCTAGCCTCGTGCTAGGCCCATCTCCCGGCTAGCTGAAGAGGTTCCTCAGCCACTCCTTGGGCTACAATACCTATTTTTCCAATTGGCCTGGACCGCTTTTACTGCCGACAAGGAGCCCCACCGATCCATCACGACTGGTCTACTGATGTAATCCCCTCGAAAGGTTTCAACCAACTCCTCCGTCGTGCCGTCCCCTGAATGCCCATCTGCTAGCCTGCTAGCCGCGGCCCGCTAGCTGTCTAGAACATGTCCCTCTACAACATCTCCACATCTCCGGATTCCTACCGCAATCGCTGAACCTTTACACCGGATCATCGCAGCTAGCTAGCTGCTATCCGAGTGGCTACTCCTGGCTAACGTCTCTGTCCCGAAGCAAGCACCAGTTACCTGGAGCTAGCCCCGAGCTAGGTCCACCTCCCGGCTAGCTGAAGAGGTCCATCAGTCAATTTCTTGGGCTACAATACCCATGTTGCCAATTGGCCTGGACCCTTTTACTGCCTACACGGAGCCCTGCCGATCCATCACGACTGGTCTGCCGACGTAACCGTCCGAGGGGGCTACAACAGACTCTTCCGTTGCGACGTCCCCCTAAGGCCGTTCTGCTAGTCTGCTAGCCCCGGCCCGCTAACTGTCTGAATCGCCGTGTCTCCAGTTCGCCTAGCTACTCACTGGACCCTATGATCACTCGGCTACGCATGCCTCTCCCTAATGTCAATATGCCTTGTCCATTGCTGTTTGGTTAGTGATTATTGTCTTAGTTCACTGTAGAGCCTCCAGTCAGCCCTGCTCAATATGCCTTAGCTAGCCCTATTGTTCCACCTCCCACACATGCGGTGACCTCACCTGGTTTAAATGGTGTCTCTAGAGACAAAACATCTCTCATTGTCACTCAATGCCTAGGTTTACCTCCACTGTATTCACATCCTACCATACCCTTGTATGTACATTATGCCTTGAATCTATTCTTCCGCGCCCAGACACCTGCTCCTTTTACTCTCTGTTCTGAACGCACTAGACGAACAGTTCTTAGAGCCTTTAGCCGTACCCTTATCCTACTCCTCCTCTGTTCCTCTGGTGATGTAGAGGTTAATGCAGGCCCTGCAGCGCCTAGCTCTACTCCCATTCCCCAGGCGCTCTCATTTGTTGACTTCTGTAACCATATAAGCCTTGGTTTCATGCATGTTAACATTAGAAGCCTCCCCCCTAAGTTTGTTTTATTCACTGCTTTAGCACACTCTGCCAACCTGGATGTCCTAGCCGTGTCTGAATCCTGGCTTAGGAAGGCCACCAAAAATCCTGAAATTTCCATCGCTAGCAATAACATTTTCCGACAAGATAGAACTGCCAAAGGGGGCAATCTACTGCAGAGATAGCCTGCAGAGTTCTGTCATACTATCCAGGTCTATAACCAAACAATTCGAGCTTCTACTTTTAAAAATCCACCTTTTCAAAAACAAGTCTTTCACCGTTGCCGCTTGTTGTAGACCACCTTCAGCCACCAGCTGTGCCCTGGACACCATATGCGAATTGATTGCCCCCCACCTATCTTCAGAGCTGGTACTGTTAGGTGACCTAAACTGAGACTTGCGTAACACCCTGGCCGTCCTACAATCTAAGCTAGATGCCCTCAATCTCACACAAATGATCAATGAACCTACCAGATAAAACCCCAAATCCGTAAACACGGGCACCCTCATAGATATCATCCTGTCTTCAACCAGGATCTCAGCGATCATTGCCTGCGTCCGTAATGGGTCTGCGGTCAAACGACCACCTCTCATCACTGTCAAACGCTCCCTAAAACACTTCAGTGAGCAGGCCTTTCTAATCGACCTGGCCCGGGTATCCTGGAAGGATATTGACCTCATTCTGTCAGTAGAGGATGCCCGGTTATTCTTAAAAAGTGTTTTCCTCACCATCCTAAATAAGCATGCCCCATTCAATTCCTCACCATCCTAAATAAGCATGCCCCATTCTTATCTCAGCTCACTGTTCACCATAGCAGCACCCACCAGTAGCACGCACTCCAGCGGGTATATTTCACTGGTCACCCCCAAAGCCAATTCCTCATTTGGCCACCTTTCCTTCCAGTTCTCTGCTGCCAATGACTGGAACGAATTGCAAAAATCACTGAAGCTGAAGACTCATATCTCCCTCACTAACTTTAAGCATCAGCTGTCAGAGCAGCTTACAGATCATTGCACCTGTACATAGCCCATCTGTAAATAGCCCATCCAACTACCTCATCCCCATATTGTTATTTCTTTTTTTTGCTCCTTTTTTACCCCAGTATCTCTACTTGCACATTCATCTTCTTCACATCTATCACTCCAGTGTTTAATTGCTAAATTGTAATTATTTCGCAGTCCGGAGCCTTCCGAGTCGCCCTCCAGTCCGGAGCCTTCCGAGTCGCCCTCCAGTCTGGAGCCTTCTGAGTCGCCCTCTAGTCCGGGCCCCGCAACGAGGGTGCCCAGTCCGGGGCCCGCAACGAGGGTGCCCAGTTCGGGGCCCGCAACGAGGGCGCCCAGTCCGGGGCCCACAACGAGGGCGCTCAGTCCGGGGCCCGCTACGAGGGCGCCCAGTCTGGGGTCGGCGGCGAGGGTCCCCGCTCTAGAGGCGCCTCCTAAGTGGGCCAAGCCAGGGGGTGAGCGGGGTCTACGTCCCGCACCAGAGCCGCCACTGCAGAGAAATGCCCACCCAGACCCTCCCCTATAGGTTCAGGTTTTGCGGCCGGAGTCCGCACCTTTGGGGGGGAGGGGGGGGGGGGGTACTGTCACGCCCTGACCGTAGAGAGCTTTTTAAGTCTCTATTTTGGTTTGGTCAGGGTGTGATTTGGGTGGGCATTCTATGTTCCTTTTTCTATGTTTTGTATTTCTTTGTTTTGGCCGGGTATGGTTCTCAGACAGCTGTCTATCGTTGTCTCTGATTGGGAACCATACTTAGGTAGCTTTTCCCCACCGATGCTTTGTGGGTAGTTATTTTCTGTTTAGTGTTTTCTGCACCTGACAGGACTGTTTCGGTTTCGTTTATTCTCTTTGTTATTTTGTTCCAGTGTTCAGTTCAATAAAAGTCATGAACACTTACCACGCTGTGCTTTGGTCCGATTCTTCCTCTTCAGACGACGACACCCGTTACACCCTGCTCCTGCCTGTTTCTTGCTCCTGTTTTCTAGCCCTTTCCGGGTTTTGACTTTCTGCCATGTCTTGACCCTGAGCCTGCCTACCGTTTTGTACATTACCCCACCTTACTGGATTATTGACCCTTGCCTGCCCTGACCATGAGACTGCCTGCCGTTCTGGTCCCTTTGCACCCTCTCTGGATTATTGACCCCTGCCTGCCTTTGACCTGTCGTTTGCCTGCCCCTGTTTTAGAAATAAAAGTTTGTTTCTTCAACACTGTCTGCATCTGGGTCATACCTTAAACGTGATACAGACAGCTTTTAGGGAAACACTTGTGACCTTCTCTTGTTGAGTTAACCCATAGAAGAAGAGTAGCCGGCAGCTATAGCTTACATTTTTCTGCGTCGGTCGGCCTACTGTTTAGGGTGTAGGCCTAGCTTTTGAAAGTACCATACTCAGATTCCTAATAATGTCTTAATTATTGCAAACAGGGACAGTTTCATTGTAAACAGACACACGGATTTGACATTGGAGAAATATGATAAGAGGAACATATAGGCCTATCTCTCTGTGTCACGCCCTGGACATAGAGAGGCTTTTATTCTCTATTTTGGTTAGGCCAGGGTGTGACTAGGGTGGGCATTCTAGTTTCTTTATTTCTATGTTTTGGATTTCTATGTTTTGGCCGGGTATGGTTCTCAATCAGGGACAGGGACTTAGGCAACCTTTTTTCCTTTGGTGTTTGTGGGTAGTTGACTTTGTTAGTGGCACTATAGCCCTCGTAAGCTTCATGGTCGTTTCTTTGTTTCTTGTTTTGTTGGCGACATTCTAAATAAAATAAAATGTACGCTCACCACGCTGCACCTTGGTCCGGTCATTTCCACCTAGACGACGGCCGTGACAGAACTACCCACCACAAACAGACCAAGCAGTGTGGTAAGGAGGAATGGACGTGGGAGGACATTTTGAATGGGAAAGGATCCTGGACGTGGGAGGAGATCCTGGCGGAGAAGGATCGCCTGCCCTGGGAGCAGGTGGAAGCAGGGAGGAAAGCGGAGGCAGCTAGCAAAAGGGCCCAGGAATACACAGGGTCACGGCTGGCACTAAAGACCGGGAGGCCACTCCCAATTTTTTTTTTTGGGGGGGCACACAAGGAGATTGGCTGAGTCAGGTTGGAGACCTGATCAGGTACCGTGTAATGCGGTGGAGCGCACGGTGTCTCCAGTGCGCGTTCACAGCCCAGTGCGCTACATTCCAGCTCCCCGCATCGGCCGGGCTAGAGTGGGCATCCAGCCAGGACGGAAGGTGCCGGCTCAGCGCATCTGGCCGCCAGTGCGTCTCTACGGCCCAGGATATCCTGCGCCGGCTCTGCGCACTGTGTCTCCGGTGCGTTTGCACAGCCCAGTGCATCCTGTGCCAGCGCCCTGCCTTTGCCGGGCGAAGGTATCCATCCAGCCAGGACGGGTTGTGCAGGCTCTACGCTTGAGACCTCCAGTGCGCCTCCACGGCCCAGTGTATCCGGTGCCTACTCCAAGAACCAAGCCTCCAGTATGTCTCCCCAGCCTGGTGAGTCCTGTGCCTGCTCCCAGAACCAGGCCTCCTGTATGTCTCCCCAGCCTGGTAAGCCCTGTGGCAGCTCCACGCACCAGGCTGCCTAGATGTCTCCTCACTCCAGTGATGATCCATGACACGAAGCCTCCAGTGATGATCCATGGCAAGAAGCCTCCAGTGATGATCCATTGCACGAAGCCTCCAGTGATGATCCATGGCACAAAGCCTCCAGTGATGATCCATGGCACGAAGCCTCAGGTGATGATCCATGACACGAAGCCTTCAGTGATGATCCATGGCATGAAGCCTCCAGTGATGATCCACAGCACGAAGCCTCCAGTGGTGATCCACGGCACGAAGCCTCCAGAGTTGATCCATGGCACGAAGCCTCCAGTGGTGATCCATGGCACGAAGCCTCCAGTGATGATCCATGGCACGAAGCCTCAGGTGATGATCCATGGCACGAAGCCTCCAGTGATGATCCATGGCACGAAGCCTCCAGTGATGATCCACAGCATGAAGCCTCCAGTGGTGATCCACGGCACGAAGCCTCCAGAGGTGATCCATGGCACAAAGCCTCCAGCAACGATCCATGGCACGAAGCCTGCAGCGACGGTCTCCAGTCCGGAGCCTGCAACGAGGGTCTCAAGTCCGGAGCCTGCAACGAGGGTCCCCAGTCCGAGGGTCCCCAGTCCAGTCCAGCCTTTTTTCCTTTGGTGTTTGTGGGTAGTTGACTTTGTTAGTGGCACTATAGCCCTCGCAAGCTTCACGGTCGTTTCTTTGTTTCTTGTTTTGTTGGCGACATTCTAAATAAAATTAAATGTACGCTTACCACGCTGCACCTTGGTCCGGTCATTTCCACCTAAACGACGGCCGTGACACTCTGTCCATTCTTAGCCTGTAATTTCAATAATTTGAGTGGTATTAAAACATATTCTGCTTATATGGAAAATTATGTAGTATTGCATGAAAACCAGACAGGAAGATCAAGTCAGTGCATGATTGTACATGATTTATCTTCAGGAAGGCAGTGAGTTGCTTGGCAACAGATTTTTTTTGAAATGTTGAGAGGAATGGGAGAGTTGATATATACATTTTTATTTGTATTTCTTTTCATGTTTGTAGAATCAAGATTTTTTTTATTGTTTTCTTTTTTTGTGGTCAAGGTTTGGCCTTTTCATTAGATTTTAATTACTCAAATCAAATCAAATGTATTTATATAGCCCTTCGTACATCAGCTGATATCTCAAAGTGCTGTACAGAAACCCAGCCTAAAACCCCAAACAGCAAGCAATGCAGGTGTAGAAGCACGGTGGCTAGGAAAAACTCCCTAGAAAGGCCAAAACCTAGGAAGAAACCTAGAGAGGAACCAGGCTATGAGGGGTGGCCAGTCCTCTTCTGGCTGTGCCGGGTGGAGATTATAACAGAACATGGCCAAGATGTTGAAATGTTCATAAATGACCAGCATGGTCAGATAATAATAATCACAGTAGTTGTCGAGGGTACAGCAAGTCAGCACCTCAGGAGTAAATGTCAGTTGGCTTTTCATAGCCGATCATTAAGAGTATCTCTACCGCTCCTGCGGTCTCTAGAGAGTTGAAAACAGCAGGTCTGGGACAGGTAGCACGTCCGGTGAACAGGTCAGGGTTCCATAGCCGCAGGCAGAACAGTTTAAACTGGAGCAGCAGCACGGCCAGATGGACTGGGGACAGCAAGGAGTCATCATCCCAGGTCGTCCTGAGGCATGGTCCTAGGGCTCAGGTCCTCCGAGAGAGAGAAAGAAAGAGAGAAAGAGAGAATTAGAGAGAGCATACTTAAATTCACACAGGACACCGGATAAGACAGGAGAAGTACTCCAGATATAACAAACTGACCCTAGCCCCCCGACACATAAACTACTGCAGCATAAATACTGGAGGCTGAGACAGGAGGGGTCAGGAGACACTGTGGCCCCATCCGATGATACCCCCGGACAGGGCCAAACAGGAAGGATATAACCCCACCCACTTTGCCAAAGCACAGCCCCCACACCACTAGACGGATATCTTCAACCACCAACTTACCATCCTGAGACAAGGCCGAGTATAGCCCACAAAGATCTCCGCCACGGCACAACCCAAGGGGGGGGGGGGCGCCAACCCAGACAGGAAGATCACGTCACTTTTAGTGACTTTTACTGACACTTTTAGTGAGTTTGGTACACATCCGGAGAATAGGGAGCAGTTAACTCTACTTCATCACCCTCCCGGATCCGGGATCCTCCTCATCAAAAAAGCTGACTAGCATAGCCTAGCCTAACGGGACAGGGATATCATATAATATCATTTTCATGAAATCACAAGTCCAATACAGCAAATGAAATATAAACATATTGTGAATCCAGCCACCATTTCCGATTTTTAAAATGTTTTACAGCGAAAACATAATATGTATTTCTATTAGCTAACCACAATAGCCAAACACACAACCGCATATTTTCACCATGTTTCCACCGCATAGGTAGCTTTCACAAAACCGACAAAATAGAGATAAAATTAATCACTAACCTTGAACAACTTCATCAGATGACAGTCTTATAACATGTTATACAATACATTTATGTTTTGTTCGAAAATGTGCATTATTGAGGTATAAATCATAGCCACCATCAAAAATAGCACCAAAGTAGCCAGAATTTTTACAGAGAGCAACGTGAAATACATAAATACTCATCATAAAACATTTATGAAAAATACATGGTGTACAGCAAATGAAAGATAAACATCTTGTGAATCCAGCCAATATTTCTGATTTTTTAAGTGTTTTACAGCGAAAACACAATATAGAATTATATTAGCTTACCACAATAGCCAAACACACAAAGGCATTTATTCACCGCAAAGGTAGCTTTCGCAAAAACCAGCAATAGATATAAAATTAATCACTAACCTTTGGACAACTTCATCAGATGACAGTCTTATAACATCATGTTTGTAACGTCCTGACCAGAGTTATTATGTGTTTTGCTTGTTTAGTGTTGGTCAGGACGTGAGCTGGGTGGGAATTCTATGTTGTGTGTCTAGTTTGTCTGTTTCTATGTCCAGCCTAATATGGTTCTCAATCAGAGGCAGATGGTAATCGTTGTCCCTGATTGAGAATCATATATAGGAGGCTTGTTTTGTGTTGGGATTTGGTGGGTGTTTGTTTCCTGTCTCTGTGGTTGTCTGCACCAGATAGGTCTGTCTCGGTTTTTGCACATTTTGTTATTTTGTATGTTGTTTGTAGTGTTTCACTTGTTCTTTTATTAAACATGTTGAACACTAGCCACGCTGCACTTTGGTCCTCGCCTTCACCTATGGAAGAAAGCCGTTACAGAAACACCCACCTAACCCGGACCAAGCAGCGTGGCAACGGGCAGCAGCAACAGCAGCAGCGGTACCAGGAGGAATGGTCATGGGAGGAAATCATGAACGGAAAAGGACCCTGGGCAAAGGTTGGAGAGAATCGCCGCTCTCGGGAGGAGAAGGAGGCAGCCACAGCCCAGGAGCGGTGGATTGAGGAGGCAGCACGTAAGAGAGGCTGGAAGCCCGAGAGGCTCACCCAAAAATTTCTTGGGGGGGGGGGGGGGGGGGGCTAAAGGGGAGTGTGGCGGAGCCGGGTTGGATACCTGAGCCAACTCCCCGGGCTTACCGTGGAGTGAGAGGGCGTCGTACTGGTCAGACACCGTGTTATGCGGTAAAGCGCACGGTGTCCCCAGTACGCGTGCTTAGCCCAGTGCGGGCTATTCCACCTTGCCGCACTGGTAGGGCTAGGTTGGGCATCGAGCCGGGTGCCATGAAGCCGGCCCAACATATCTGGCCTCCAGTACGTCTCCTCGGGCCGGCGTACATGGCACCAGCCTTACAGGTGGTGTCCCCGGTTCGCCTGCATAGCCCAGTGCGGGCTATTCCACCTCGCCGCACTGGCAGGGCTACGGGGACCATTCAACCTGGTAAGGTTGGAGAGGCTCGGTGCTCAAGAGCGCGTGTCCTCCTTCACGGTCCGGTATATCCGGCGCCACCTTCCCGCCCCAGCCCAGTACCACCAGTGCCTACACCACGCACCAGGCTTCCAGTGCATCTCCAGAGCCCTGTTCCTCCTCCCCGCACTCGCCCTGAGGTGCGTGCCCTCAGCCCGGTACCTCCAGTTCCGGCACCACGCATCAGGCCTATAGTGCGTCTCAGCCGGCCAGAGTCTGCCGTCTGCCCAGCGGTGCCTGAACTGCCCGTCTGCCCAGCGGCGCCTGAACTGCCCGTCTGCCCAACGCCGGCTGAACTGTCCGTCTGCCCAACGCCGTCTGAACTGTCCGTCTGCCCAACGCCGTCAGAGCTGGCCGTCTGCCAAGCGCCATCGGAGCCATCCGTCTCCCCAGCGCCATCTGAGCCATCTGTCTCCCCAGCGCCATCTGAGCCATCCGTCTCCCCAGCGCCATCTGAGCCATCCGTCTCCCCAGCGCCATCTGAGCCATCCGTCTCCCCAGCGCCGTCTGAGCCATCCGTCTGTCCCGAGCCGTTAGAGCCGCCCGTCTGTCCCGAGCCGTCAGAGCCGTTCGTCAGTCAGGAGCCGCTAGAGCCATTCGTCAGTCAGGATCTGCCAGGGCCGCCAACCAGACAGGATCTGCCAGAGCCGCCAACCAGACAGGATCTGCCAGAGCCGCCAACCAGACAGGATCTGCCAGAGCCGCCAACCAGACAAGATCTGCCGGAGCCGTCAGTCAGCCATGAGCGTCCAGAGCCGTCAGCCAGTCATGAGCTGCCCTACAGTCATGAGCTGCCCTACGGTCATGAGCTGCCCTACGGTCATGAGCTGCCCTACGGTCATGAGCTGCCCTACAGTCATGAGCTGCCCTACAGTCATGAGCTGCCCTACAGTCATGAGCTGCCCTACAGTCATGAGCTGCCCTACAGTCATGAGCTGCCCTACAGTCATGAGCTGCCCTACAGTCATGAGCTGCCACTCAGTCCGGAGCTGCCACTCAGTCCGGAGCTGCCACTCAGTCCGGAGCTGCCACTCAGTCCGGAGCTGCCACTAGTCCGGAGCTGCCACTAGTCCGGAGTTGCCCCTCTGTCCTGAGCTACCTCTCTGTTCTGAGCTACCTCTCTGTCCTGAGCTACCTCTCTGTCCTGAGCTACCTCTCTGTCCTGAGCTACCTCTCTGTCCTGAGCTACCTTTCTGTCCTGAGCTACCTCCAAAATCATGTGGGGGCCTTGGGGAGGATTCTTAGGCTAAGGCCGTGGGCGAGGGTCGCCACTCAAAGGACGCTAAGGAGGGGGACAAAGACAGTGGTGGAGTGGTGTCCTCGTCCACCGCCGGAGCCGCCACCGCGGACAGATGCCCACCCAGACCCTCCTCTTGAGTTGTAGGGGTGCGTTCGGAGTCCGCACCTCAGGAGGGGGGTACTGTAACGTCCTGACCAGAGTTATTATGTGTTTTGCTTGTTTAGTGTTGGTCAGGACGTGAGCTGGGTGGGAATTCTATGTTGTGTGTCTAGTTTGTCTGTTTCTATGTCCAGCCTAATATGGTTCTCAATCAGAGGCAGATGGTAATCGTTGTCCCTGATTGAGAATCATATATAGGAGGCTTGTTTTGTGTTGGGATTTGGTGGGTGTTTGTTTCCTGTCTCTGTGGTTGTCTGCACCAGATAGGTCTGTCTCGGTTTTTGCACATTTTGTTATTTTGTATGTTGTTTGTAGTGTTTCACTTGTTCTTTTATTAAACATGTTGAACACTAGCCGCGCTGCACTTTGGTCCTCTCCTTCACCTATGGAAGAAAGCCGTTACAATGTTATACAATACATTTATGTTTTGTTCGAAAATGTGCATATTTAGAGCTGCCAATTGTGGTTATACATTGTGAATACGTAGCAACAATTCCCCAGAATGTCCGGAGATATTTTGGACACTCACCTAATCTGACCAAAGAACTCATCATAAACTTTACATAAAAATACTTGTTGTATGGCAAATGAAAGATACACTGGTTCTTAATGCAACCGCTGTGTTAGATTTTTAAAAATAACTTTACCACAACATACAGCTTGGGTTATTGTGAGACAGCGCTCACCAACACGGTGGAGAATAGGCATCAACATATTACACAGAAATACGAAATAACATCATAAATGTTGTCTTACTTTTGCTGAGCTTCCATCAGAATGTTGTACAAGGAGTCCTATTTCCAGAATAAATCGTTGTTTGGTTTTAGAATGTCCATTTCTTCTGTCGAATTAGCAACCTTGGCTAGCATTGTGGCGCGAACATTCCCATCATCTCTTGGCGCAAAGAACGGAAAATTCCAAATAAACTGATAAAACTCGGTTGAAAAAACCTACTTTATGATGTTTTCTCATATGTATCAAATAAAATCAGAGCCGGAGATATTCGCCATGTATACCAAACGCTTTTCAGAAGACAATGTCGAGGTCCCCCGCGCGCCGTCGAAGACAAAGAAAATACCGGACCTGTCACTCCAAAAGCTCTTATTCGGCCTCAGATCAAGCTAGACACCCCATTCAACCTTCCACTGCCTGTTGACATCTAGTGGAAGGCGTATGAAGTGCATACATATCGATAAATAAAAGCCAGTTGAATAGGCAGGCCCTGAAACAGAGCCTCGTTTTCAGATTTTTCACTTCCTGTATGGAAGTTTGCTGCCAAATGAGTTCTGTTTTACTCACATATATAATTCAAACCGTTTTAGAAACTTCAGAGTGTTTTCTATCCAATAGTAGTAATAATATGCATATTGTATGATCTAGAACAGAGTACGAGGCCGTTTAATTTGGGCACGATTTTTTCCAAAGTGAAAACAGCGCCCCCCTATTGACAAGAAGTGAATTTTGTTCAACATAGGAGGAACAAGCACAGGAAGTAGCTATTTTAGTAGTTTAGTTGGAATAGGGTCCAGTAGACAGCTGGAAGGTTTAGAGCATGGGTGTCAAACTCTGGCATTTGGCCCGCGGGGTAATTATATTTGGCCCGCGAGACAATACCAAATTACTACTAGAGCTGGCCCGCCGGTATTATACAGCGCATTCACCGCTAATACTACGAATCCCATAATGCTCTGCTGTTGTTTTCGCGCGGCAATCAGGACAGGACCCAGAAACGCCCTCTCCTCTGTGACAGTAGTCATAGCAACATAGACGCTACAACTGTCAGCGCGCTATCCCTTCCCAAAAATGGCGAAAAGAAAGGCAGAAAACAGGAGCTTTCTGGACAAGTGGGAGGCAGAATATCTGTTTACATATGTAAAAGACAAACCTGTTTGTCTTGTTTGTGGAGTCAACGTGGCTGTAAGTAAGGAGTACAACATTAGACGACACTATGAAATGAAACACCATGACAAATACAAGGACCTGGACATGACTCAAAGGAGCCAGAAAGTAGAGGAGATGAAAAGAAGTTTGGTTTCACAACAGAATATGTTCAAAAAAGCCACATCACAAAGTGAGGCTGCTGTAAAGGCTAGTTATATAGTGGCAGCAGAGATCGCAAAATCAGCCCGGCCCTTTAATGAGGGAGAGTTCGTGAAAAAGTGCATGATGAAAGTTTGTGACCTCGTATGCCCAGAGAAAAAGAAAGCATTTTCAAACGTGAGCCTGAGCAGGAACACAGTAGCTGATCGCACATGTGATCTTGCCACCAATCTGTATGACCAGCTGATGGAAAAGGGAAAAGATTTCGTTGCGTTCTCCCTCGCTGTGGATGAGAGCTGCGACGCATCTGATACTGCTCAGCTGTCAGTCTTCATCCGTGGAGTGGACTCAAATCTGTGTGTTACGGAGGAGCTATTGGGATTCAAATCAATGCATGGCACAACCACAGGAAAGGAAATCTTTGAGGAGGTTTCCAAATGTGTAACTGAAATAAAGCTGCCGTGGGATAAACTCGTTGGATTAACGACAGATGGTGCGCCAGCGATGTGCGGTAAAAAGAGTGGACTGGTGGGCATGGTTCGGGAGAAGATGCGGGAAGAGAACTGTGCAGGTGAGCTAACTGTTTACCACTGCATCATACATCAGGAATCACTGTGTGCCAAAGCCCTAAAGATGGAACATGTTATGACCACAGTAACACAGGTAGTTAACTTTATAAGAGCCAAAGGTCTGAATCACCGCCAGTTTAATTTTTTTCTAGAGGAGTGTGGTTCGGAATACGCAGACGTGCCGTATCACACAGAGGTGAGATGGCTAAGCAGAGGAAAAGTACTGAACAGATGTTTCGAGCTGCGTGAGGGAATATGTCAATTCCTGGAAACCAAAGGGAAGGATACAGCAGAGCTCCGGGAGCAAAAGTTTCTGTGTGAGCTGGCCTTTCTCTGTGACATCTCGAGCCATCTCGATGCGCTGAACCTGCAGCTTCAGGGGCGGGGGCGCATCATCACAGACATGTACGCTGCAGTGAGGGCCTTTAAAACTAAACTGTGCCTGTGGGAGAATCAGATGCTGCAAGGAAACCCTTGCCATTTTCCCTGCTGCCAAACCATAAAAGCGCAGATCTCTACCGCCGTGTTCCCATGCGCACAGTTTGCTGAAAAACTCAGTGTTCTCGCCGCTGAGTTTAGCCGGCGATTTGCCGACTTCGATGTCCAGAAATGTAGGTTTGAACTGCTTAGTAATCCCTTCGCAGTTGATGTGGAAAATGCACCAACCAACATCCAAATGGAGCTGATTGAACTCCAGTGCAACGACACGCTGAAGTCAAAGTATGATGCTGTGGGCGCCGCACAGTTTCCACGGTTCATCCCTGACACAATGCCTCAGCTCCGCACCCAAGCTGCTCAGATGCTCTCCATGTTCGGCAGCACTTATCTATGCGAGCAACTTTTCTCCTCGATGAAGATGACCAAAACAACTCACAGGAGACGTCTGACTGATGAACACCTTCGCTCGATACTGAGGATTTCTTCAGCTCAGAGCCTGAGCCCAGACATTGATGAACTAGCATCCAAGAAGAGATGCCAGGTATCTGGCTTGGGCACATCAGATTAGATCAGTGTGCAATAATTAACGTTTTCTTTGTGCACTTTTTCTTGCTACAAGGCATGGGCTTGAATGGTTGATTGATTTATTATCATTTTATTTGTAAAATTATTAGCCAGTGGAAAAAGTTTATTTTGGTATTTAAATCAGAAGGCTGCAAATAGAAAAGAGGCATACGATTTTTATTTAAATTTTATTTATTTAATAAATGAATGCCATTGATGTGTTTTTTCATTTGAAATTCGATTTTGCATGTCTCCACTATTAAATTATATATTGTATGGTAATAAGCGATGCTTGTTCCATATTCAATGTTAAAGCAAAACTTGTTTGGGTCCATATTAAAAGGTTCATTTGTTCAATGTTGGCCAGCGACTTTGTTCAGGTTTTACATTTTGGCCCACTGGGTATTTGAGTTTGACACCCCTGTTCTAGATGATTCTGTTCTTCCAACTTTGTGGCAACAGTTTGATGAAGGCCCTTTCCTGTTTCAGCTTGACAATTCCCCTGTGCACAAAGCGAGATCCATACAGAAATTGTTATTCAAGATCGGTGTGGAAGAACTTGACTGGCCTGCACAGAGCCCTGACTTCTACCCCATCAAACACCTTTGGGATGAATTGGAACGCCGACTGTGAGCCAGGCTTCATTGCACAACATCAGTGCCCGACCTCACTAATGCTTGTGGCTAAATGGAAGCAAGTCCGCGCAGCAATGTTCCAACATCTAGTGGAAAGCCTTCCCAGAAGAGTGGAGGCTGTTATAGCAGTAAAGGGGGGACCAACTCCAAATTAATGCCCATGATTTTGGAACGAGATGCTTGACGAGCAGGTAACCACATACTTTTGGACATGTTGTGTATACAGTTGAAGTCGGAAGTTAGCCAAATACACCTTAGCCAAATACATTTAAACTCAGTTTTTCACAATTCCTGACATTTAATCCTTGTAAAATTTCCTTGTCTTAGGTCAGTTAGGATCACCACTTTATTTTAAGAATGTGAAATGTCAGAATAATAGCAGAGAATTATTTATTTCCGCTTTTATTTCTTTCATCACATTCCCAGTGGGTCAGAAGTTTACATAAACACAATTAGTATTTGGTAGCGTCGCCTTTAAATTGTTTAACTTGGATCAAAAGTTTTGGGTAGCCTTCCACAAGCTTCCCACAATAAGTTGGGTGAATTTTGGCCCATTCCTCCTGACAGAGCTGGTGTAACTTAGTCAGGTTTGTAGGCCTCCTTGCTCGCACACACTTTTTCAGTTCTGCCCACAAATTTTCTATGGGATTGAAGTCAGGGATTTGTGATGGCCACTCCAATACCTTGACTTTGTTATCCTTAAGCCATTTTACCACAACTTTGGAAGTATGCTTGGGGACATTGTCCATTTGGAAGACCCATTTGCGATCAAGCTTTAACTTCCTGACTGATGTCTTGAGAGGTTGCTTCAATATATCGACATAATTTTCCTCCCTCATAATGCCATCTATTTTGTGAAGTGCACCAGTCCCTCCTGCAGCAAAGCACCCCCACAAAATGATGCTGCCACCCCCGTGCTTCACGGTTGGGATGGTGTTCTTTGGCTTGCAAGCGACCCCTTTTTCCTCCAAACATAACGATGGTCATTATGGCCAAGCAGTTCTATTTTTCTTTCATCAGACCAGAGGACATTTCTCCAAAAAGTTGGATCTTTGTCCCCATGTGCAGTTGCCAGCCGTAGTCTGGCTTTTTTTATGGCGGTTTTGGAGAAGTGGCTTCTCTATGTAAACTTCTGACCCACTGGAATTGTGATACAGTGAATTATAAGTGAAATAATCTGTCTGTAAACAATTATTGGAAAAATACTTGTGTCATGCACAAAGTAGATGTCCTAACCGACTTACCAAAACTATAGTTTGTTAACAAGAAATTTGTGGAGTGGTTGAAAAACGAGTTTTAATGACTCCAACCTAAGTGTATGTCAATTTCCGACTTCAACTGTATCTCATATTTATTCAAGTAGAAGCACAAATATTTAAATGACTGACAAGAGCACATCATCTCCTCCTCTGTTTATTCTCATAATGGGTATCACATTTAAACAAATACTGACACAAATAAAGTAAACAACCCCAACTAAATATTTGGATTCATGACTGTGCCATCATGGCACTCCTTGTCACTCCAAATATTACAAGGAGTTGACATGATAGCGCAAACAGATCTGGGACCTGGCTAACCAAGCATAGCACCAATGGAAAAATTCCGTAATATGATAAATCAATGCTGGCACTAAGACCGCACTCAATGAGCTGTATAGGGCCATAAGCAAACAAGAAAATGCACATTCAGAGGGATCGTTTCTCGTGGCTGGTGATTTTTATGCAGGGAAACTGAAATCCGTTTTACCTTCATTTTTACCAGCATGTCACCTGTGCACCTAGAGGCGACAAAACTCTACATCACCTTTACTCCACAAACAGAAACGCATACAAGGCTCTACCTTGCCCTCCCTTTGGCAAATAAGACCATAACACCTCCTGCTTACAAGCAAAAACTCAAACAGGAAGTACCAGTGATGCGCTCAATACGGAAGTAGTCTGATGAAGCGGACCGTTTCATTAGCACAGACTGGAATATGTTCTGGGATTCATCTGATAACATTGAGGAGTTTACCACATCAGTCACTGGCTTCATTAATAAATTCATCAAAGTCGTCATCCCCACAGTGACCGTACGTACATACCCCAACAAGAAGCCATGGGGTAAAGTACAGGCAACATCCGCATTGAGCTAAAGGCTAGAACTGCCGCTTGCAAGGAGCGGGACACTGATCCAGACACTTGTAAAAAATCCCACTGCAACCTCCGACAAGTCATCAAGCAGGCTAAGCATCAATACAGGACTAAGATCGAATCCTACTACGACGTCGCTCGACAGAAGTGGCAGGGCTGGCAAAAAATAACGGATTACAAAGGGAACCTCAGCTGCGAGCTGCCCAGCGACACAAGCCTAACAGATGAGCTAAATGCCTTCTGCAGTATGCTCACTTCGGGGAAGCAACACTGAACCATGCATGAGACCACCAGCTGTTCCTGATGACTCTATGCTCACACACTCATTCATACTTACACACACACACACACACACACACACACACACACACACACACACACACACACACACACACACACACACACACACACACACACACACACACACACTTTCACATTCACCACATACACTGTTGTTACTGTCTAGTGTCTATCCTGTTGCTTAGTCACTTTACCCCTACCTATATGTACATAGCTACCTCGGCAGGTAGCCTTGTGGTTAGAGCACTGGGCCAGTAACCGAAAGGTTGCTAGATCGAATCCCCGAGCTGACAAGGTAAAAATCTGTCATTCTTCCCCTGAACAAGGCAGTTAACCCGCTGTTCCTAGGCTGTCATTGTAAATAAGAATTTGTACTTAAATGACTTGCCTAATAAAATAAATACCCCTGCACATTGACTTGGTACTGGTACTCCCTGTATATAGCCATGTTATTTTTACTCCTTATTGTTATTCACTGTGTATTTATTCTTCACTATTTCTATATATATTTTTTTATCTCTATCTTTAACTCTGCATTGTAGGAAAAGGACCCGTAAGTAAACATTTCCCCTGTTGTTTACAAAGCATGTGACACATTTTTAAAAATTTGATTTGTAGTCAATTTCGTTCTGAAATTATCTGAGGTCACAGAGAGGCAGATAAACATCTTGATTCTATGTTTAACAGAGATCTTCTGTGTATAAAGTGACTTGGAGGGGAAAAACGTTATGTAACAACGCACTTAGCTGTTCTACAAATGGTCTGAGGCATTCGGTAAATATCAAGGATTTTCAAGTGCAACTTTAGTAACAATAGTTTGGGGAAACAGCGTAGAGATTTAATGATGCTCCTATGAATGTTTTTACGATAAACCTGGCCTTAATTAGTATGGTTTTGGGAAAACGGGCCCTGGTCCATGCGAATGCATCGGATTTGATTCTGTGCTACGAGCTCATCCCTAATGGTCAATTATCAATTGAATAACTAGAATATTCAAACAGCCGTGTTCAAATGTTATTCACCAAATGTTAATTATTGTAAATTAACCCATTAATTTGAATAGTCTACTGTCTAGTTCACTCTCGTAGGGAGCGCATTGCAAAAACCTACACAAGATTACAAAGTTTAACTTTATTTTAAATCAACTAGCAAGTACATGTGCTTAATTAATCGATAAAAAAATCTCATCAAATTGTATTCGTCACATGCTTTGTAAATAACAGGTGTAGATTAGGAGTGAAATGCTTACTTATGGGCCCTTCCCAACAATGCAGAAAGAATGCAGACAGAAAGAAAATAGAGAAAGAATAGAAAAGTAAAACACATAATAATAAAAGTAGTAATGGATACACAATGAGTGGCGGTAACACAATGAAACATTTTCATTAGCCACTGTTGCCTTAACCACATCAATTCCTGTCTAATTTAAAATTAAAACTTTCAGGACCATGTACAGTATTGTGGCAAATTATAATAAGCAACATTGTTGAGCTGACCTGACCTTCTTCTTAGTCATGGACTATTATCCGGTCCAAATATTGAGCATATACAACTTTTTTATTAGATCAGTGAGGAGGAAAGAAATATACTACTGTAGTCTCGGTTCACATGCCCGATTACCACATTGATTCACAAGAGGGCAGCATGTGGCTGTGTATGTAACACTGAATGCTGCAGATGCTGCAGTCTGAGTTTAGCGAATTTTGTTTTCCATGGTTGTTCTCAGCAGCTATAAAATATAAAACTTCCACAGCATCCTCTAACCCAACATAAAGTGGTTGAATTATAACCCAAATTAAAATGTCTGAATGTGTGGTAGTTAGAACCCACTGGCCACAGAAGTCAATTCAACATTGGTTCAACGTAATTTCATTGAAATTACATGGAAACAGTATTTGATTGAACCAGTGTGTGCCCAGTGGGAAGTTGTTTTGAAATTAATAAAATCAAAATAAATCAAATTTATTTATATAGCCCTTCTTACATCAGCTGATAACTCAAAGTGCTGTACAGAAACCCAGGCTAAAACCCCAAGCAGCAAGCAATGCAGGTGTAGAAGCACCTGAAACTAATAGAACTGAAACTATTTAAATGCAAGCAATGACACCCAATGAGAAGTTTTGTTTGTCATAGTGCAAGATATGAATTTGGCCACATGTGAAAACCATGTCTTTTGATATTTTCCTTTAGATTAATCCAGCCATGTGAATAAGGGATTATTTCCACCCCGAATTCATGAGACACAACTTCTGACTGGGACATGGTTTGGACTGAGGCAGCTGGATGTGGGTAACAACTGGCTTTGTTCTTGGCATGAGGTCTCTCAACATACACCACACACGTACCTTTGCATAGTTATTTTTGCTATTTTGGGTGTGAAAGTATGTATGCATGTTACTTGAATAGAACTTCATTAGAATAACACAATGTTTATAGCCAGGAGGTAATTTCAGTTCAGTGGCTCAAGGACTGCAAATTAGGATTTTTCTTTCTCCGCTGTGGATTTTCAGAAGTTACGTACAGTGCCACTACATTCAAATCAATCTGCAGTCCCATTTATTAAAAACCTGAACAATAGAAAAGATGAGTGTGTGAGTGTTGGTGTCTGTAAGGCTATGTGTGTGCTTTGTCTGGTTGGGATATTGCCACAGGTTCTCAGCCTCTCCACACCCTCCTCCCACACAAACAACCCCTTGCTGTGGGGTACTTCGCACCTTGTCCTGTAATTCAGCGGCAACATTAGCACCTCCCTTGTCATGTGTCTCCACAGTGCTGCTGTTGATCACTCACACACAGCAAGGGAGGACCCTGACTCATTGTTAAAGTTCAAAGGTGTCTGCTGGTGTGAACGACGGATTAGGGGATTATCCCCCATTACCTTTTGATTGATCACAGGGGAGTAATGGGAACACTCATGTGACAATGAGTAATGCAGAATCGGGCTGCTCGTGCCCTAGAAAAATACTATTGGGATTTGTGATTTATTGATATCATAGGCTGAAAAGGGCGGCAGGTGCGGCAGGTAGTCTTGTGGTTAGAGCATTGGGCCAGTAACCGAAAGGTTGATGGATCGAATCCCCGAGGTGACAAGGTAAGAATCTTTCGTTCTGCTGCTGAACAAGGCTGTTATCCCACTGTTCCCCAGTAGGCCGTCATTGTAAATAAGTATCACGTTCGTCATTATGAATGGACCAAGGTGCAGCGTGGTAGGCATACATTTTCCTTTAATAAATGAACCCTGAACAAAAACAACAAACTACCAAACGAAACGTGAAGCTAATAATAGTGCTGACATGCAACTATCCATAGACAAGATCCCACAAAGCACAAAGGGGAAATGGCTGACTAAATATGATCCCCAATCAGAGACAACGATAAACAGCTGCCTCTGATTGGGAACCATAACAGGCCAACATAGACACACAAACACCTAGATAACCCACCCTAGTCACATCCCGACCCAACCAACATAGAGAATAAAAAGCTCTCTATGGTCAGGGCGTGACAGTACCCCCCCCCCAAAGGTGCGGACTCCGACCGCAAAACCTGACTCAATAGGGGAGGGTCCGGGTGGGCATCTACCGTTGGGGGAAGCTCCGGTGCGGGGCGAAGTACCCACTCCGCTCGCACATACGTCTTCCTCCATGGCGGCTCCGGTGCGGGGATCGTCGCCGGAAGCTCCGGACCGTGGGTCGCGCCGCAGGAACCGGACCGTGGATCGTCGCCGGGGACTCCGGGCCGTAGTTCATCACCGGGGACACCGGGCCGTGAATCGTCGCCGGAGGAACCGGACCGTGAATTGTCGCCGGATGCTCCGGACTGAGAACCCCCGCTGGAGGTTCTGGCCCGCAGACCGTCGCTGGAGGCTCCGGACCGCAGACCGTCGCAGGATGCTCCGGACCGCGGACCATCTCAGGAGGCTCCGGACCGCGGACCGTCTCAGGAGGTTCCGGATCGTGGACCGTCGTTGGAGGTTCCGGACTGTGAAACGTCGTTGGAGGTTCCGGACTGTGAAACGTTGTTGGAGGTTCCGGACTGTGAAACGTCGCCGGAAGCTCCGGACTGGGAACTGTCGCCGGAAGCTCCGGACTGGGAACTGTCGCCGGAAGCTCCGGACTGGGAACTGTCGCCGGAAGCTCCGGACTGGAAACTGTCGCCGGACGCTCTGGACTGGGACCTGTCGCCGGAAGCTCTGGACTGGGAACTGTCGCCGGAAGCTCTGGACTGGGAACTGTCGCCGGAAGCTCTGGACTGGGAACTGTCGCCGGAAGCTCTGGACTGTGTTGGCGCACTGGAGGCCTGATGCGTGGGACCGATACAGGTGGCACCGGGCTGATGACAAGCACCTCAGGGCGAGTGCGGGGAGGAGGCACAGGACGTACTGGACTGTGAAGGCGCACTGGGGATACAGCGCGTAGAGCCGGCGTAGGATATCCTGGTCCGAGGAGGCGTACTGGAGACCAGGAGCGCTGAGCCGGCACAACCCGTCCTGGCTGGATGCTAATTTTCGCACGGCAAGTGCGGAGAGCTGACTCCGAGCGCACCGGGCTGTGAATGCACACTGGAGACACAGTGCGTATCACCGCATAACATGGTACCTGGACGGTCACACGCTTCTTAAAGCGAGTGCGGGGTGTTGGCTCTGGTCTGAAACCTGGCTCTGCCAACCACCCCGTGTGCCCCCCCACATTTTGGGGGGGGCTGCCTCTCGTGCTTGCGTCTTGGTTGTGAAACCCGGTGTCGTCGTTGTTCCTCCCTTGCTGCCTCCATCTGCTCCCATGGAAGGCGATCCTTTCCAGCCAGGATCTCCTCCCATGTCCAGTATCCCTTACCGTCCATTGTACTGCAGTTAAACTGCACTCTGCAATCTTTTTTCGTAAAGGGAGCTATAAGAACATTTAAATATTCTCTATATGAAAGGCTTAAAGTAGATAAACCTGTAGTGATAATGATACACTGTTTGCACACCAGCCTGCAAGTTTACCAGGTGCACAATTTCAGTGGTGGAAAAAGTACTCAATTGTCATACTTGAGTAAAAGTAAAGATACCTTAATAGAAAATGACTCAAGTAAAAGTTAAAGTCACCCATTAAAATACTACTTGAGTAATTTTCCTGTCAAACTGTAAGGGGTACTTTTGGGTGTCAGGGAAAATGTATGGAGTAAAAAGTACATTATTTTCTTTAGGAATGTAGTGAAGTAAAAGTTGCCAAAATATAAATAGTAAAGTAAAGTACAGATACCCCCAAAAACGAATTAAGTAGTACTTTAAAGTATTTTTACTTCAGTACTTTAAACGACTGACTTCTTGTTTGAGTTAGGCTGCTAGTCATAATTCCAAAAATTGATCAACTGTTGCACGTGTTATAATCATGTCCAAACAAAGGTTTGATAGGACACTAAAGGTTTTAAACGGTTATCGCGGGTAAATTTGTCCCCACCCATTATTCTATTATCAAGATAGAGGTGCAAAAATGTTCTCAAATGTCGTCGACCCCCCCCCCCCACCGCCGCCATAGGGAAATCCCATGCCAAGCCCACCGACCCCTCCCCTCAGATACTGCAACTCAGTAAAGTCCGGTGGCAGGAGGGGAGCCTTGCCTGACATTACGGTGCGCACCAAAGCTGATGATGCTTGGCTGATGTTTGATTCAGCTTCTAAAGTAGGCTATCAGGGTTGAAGCTCGCTCTCCAATGCATGAGGACTTGTGACAGTAATTTTAGATAGCATATCTCTATCTTTGTATCAATCAATTCATTACACGCATTAATTTGAAAATGGTGACTTTATTGCGTCGACGAGCTTCGGCGCTGCTTCTTGTGTGGGGTTATTGTATTTTGGCTGAGACAACTTTTTCTAACATCACTCTTGATAACGAGGTTCACGCCAGCTTCATCCAGCGACGTCTGAGGAGCCAGGAGCGCCGGGAGATGCAGCGGGAAATCCTCTCCATCCTGGGGCTGCCCCACCGGCCCCGGCCGCACATCTACACCAAACAAAACGCTGCCCCGATGTTCATGCTGGATTTGTACAATGCTATTTCCACGGACGGACAACAGCCAGCAGGCTTTTCGTATTATAAGCCCGTTTTAATGACCCAGGGGCCCCAGATGGTGACCCAGCAAAACAGTATTTTCCTCAATGACGCGGACATGGTGATGAGCTTTGTCAATCTTGGTATGTCCTCCTTATCACCATATCCAGAGACGTATCCATTAATTTCGATGGATGTTAATTGATAAGTTATTGTTTAGCCTACATGATATAAAACATATATTTCACGATTGCTCACTTTATTTTTAAAAGCAAAAAAAGTTTATTTCACCTTTGCGCAAACGATGACCCAGTATTGACACAGAAGCGCTCTTATCTTACAATAACTTCTAAATAGTTTTTTCTCAACACATCTCACATGAACATGACCTAAACACAATAATTAAACAGCTGCTTGTTTAGGTTTACCCTGATTTATCTGACACTGCACTGTAATGCTAATACACTCATTATGCTTACTTTGACTCATTCAGTGTCTCAATTGCTCATACAATCGCAGAAAAAATGGTTTTCTGGCCATCCCCATAGGAGAACCCTTTTGGGTTCCACGTAGAACTCTCTGTGGAAAGGGTTTTACATGGAAGCCAAAACGTTCTACCTGTAACCAAACTACTATGGGACAGCCAAATAACTGTTTTAGGTTCTAGGTGATATTTTTTCTTTAGAGTGTAGGGTAGCCTTCTACTCAGTGAAAAACATTGTTTTCCAGTTTTTTAACAAAACTTCCCTACCATGGTTTCTTTTTGGACCTGTCTGGTCTGTAGGAATACTGACCAGGAGAGCAGAGGTCAGGCAAGGTGAAGGGTGGTTGTGTTGTGCTGGTCAGACAGAGCACTGCTGGGGATCCAGTAGATGCTCAAGTTAGGAGTCAGTCTCTCTGGCTTAACCTTGCCTTAAATCACAGGAGTTGACTGTAGAAAGCAGGCTTACTCCCAGTTTACCTGATGACATAAGTATTAAAGGGTGAAAGCTTTCTTCTATTGCCATTTTGTTGTTTGTGAGCACTTTGCAGAAATAACTATACTGTTGAACCGAGTGTTTGTGTTTGTGTGTGAGTGACGTTCCATTTGTGTGCAGCTTCTAAACGTGGAGGCTTATGGTAACGTTCTCTTTAGATAAGACTGTTCTGCATTCTGAGTTGTAAATGTTATGACAACATGGCTGTATCTGATTTCCCCTGAATCCCGTCAGTGCTCTGGGAGACCGGCTTTAGCAAGGCGTTGTTTAGCATGCTTTGGACAGGCATTTTAGTACCCTGGGGAGGGCAGGACAAATCAACAGGGAGATAAAGACTAAAATCACATTTTATTTGTCACATGTGCTGAATAGACCTTACAGTGAAATGCTTATTTACAAGCCCTTAACCAACAATGCTTTAAGAAGTTTTAAGAAAAATAAGTGTAAAGTAAAAAATAGAAAATAAAAGTAACAAATAATTAAACAGCAGCAGTAAAATAACAATAGCGAGGCTGTATACAGGGGGTACCGGTACAGAGGCAATATGCGGGGGCACCGGTTAGTTGAGGTAATTGAGGTAATATGTACATGTAGGTAGAGTTAAAGTGACTATGCATAGACAATAAACAGAGAGTAGCAGCAGCGTAAAAGACGGGTCTGGGTAACCCTTTGATTAGCTGTTCAGGAGTCTTATGGCTTGGGTGTAGAAGCTGTTAAGAAGCCTTTTGGACCTAGACTTGGCACTCCGGTACCGCTTGCCGTGCGGTAGCAGAGAGAACAGTCTATGACAAGGGTGGCTGGAGCCAGTGACAATTTTTAGGGCCTTCCTCTGACACCGCCTGGTATAGAGGTCCTGGATGGCAGGACCTTGGCCCCAGTGATGTACTGAGCCGTACGCACTACCCTCTGTAGTGCCTTGCGGTCGGAGGCTGAGCAGTTGCCATACCAGGCAGTGATGCAACCAGTCGGGATGCTCTCGATGGTGTAGCTGTAGAACCTTTTGAGGATACCAAATCTTTTCAGTCTCCTGAGGGGGAATAGGCTTTGTCGTGCCCTCTTCACGACTGTCTAAGTGTGTTTGGACCATGATAGTTTGTTGGTGATGTGGACACCAGGGAACTTGAAGCTCTCAACCTGCTCTACTACAGCCCCATCGATGAGAATGGGGGTGTGCTCGTACCTCCTTTTCCTGTAGTCCACAATCATCCCCTTTGTCGTTATCACGTTGAGGGAGAGGTTGTTGTCCTGGCACCACACGGCCAGGTCTCTGACCTCCTCCCTATAGGCTGTCTCATCGTTTTCTGCGATCAGGCCTACCACTGTTGTGTCATCGGCAAACCTGATGGTGTTGGAGTCGTGATGTGAGCCATGACCAGCCTTTCAAAGCACTTGATGGCTGCAGACGTGAGTGCCACGGGTTGGTAGTCATTTAGGCAGGTTACCTTAGTGTTTTTGGTCACAGGTACTGCATCTAAGCTGGCTGTGTGTGTGTGTGTGTGTGTGTGTGTGTGTGTGTGTGTGTGTGTGTGTGTGTGTGTGTGTGTGTGTGTGTGTGTGTGTGTGTGTGGGGGGGGGGGGGGGGGCGTAAATCAAGGGGGGTAGGGTGGGAGGAGTAGGGGGGGCTTCCTTGGACATTATTGCGTTTATAAAACCCAAATCCTGCTTTTGTTTCCTTTGGAGATCTCACCGCGGGTCTAATATCACTATGGTGAAACAGCAGACAGTGTGGTGACTGTGGCTCCCATCCGGCTGGGGCTTTTCATCCAAAGTCAACCCTTTCCCCTTCGTTGTCCTGCCTCAGGGCTTACAGGAGGGATACAGGTTGGGCTTCATGGCCTATTGTGTGTGTGTGTAAGGTTCTCAATTTATCATCAGGAATAGATTTGGCACTTTTAACCTTCTATTCCCATTCATCAGTCTATGTCTGCATGTATGTGAGGCAGGGTGGAGTGACCGGGATAGAGAAAAGGGGAAGAAGTAAGTGCATATAAAGTGCAGAGAAAAGAGAAAGAATGAGAAGGATGCAGGGTCCCCGTTCCTCTCATGAACCCATGGCCCCTCTCTCCATTTGATTTGCAGTCTGTTTCCAGCTGTGGGTTACACCATGTTGTAAAGAGCCAGTCCTGGTGGTCCCTGGTAGAGGTCGACCGATTAATCGGAATTGGCGATTAATTAGGGCCGATTTCAAGTTTTCATAACAACCGGTAATCAGCATTTTTGGACACCGATCATGGCCGATTACATTGCACTCCACGAGGAGACTGAGTGGCAGTGTTACATCCGTCGTCGGAATGAGACCAAAGCGCAGCGTGGAAAGTGTTCATCGTACTTTACTGAACACCAAAAAAAACACAAAAGGATAAACGAACGTAAAGTTCTGCAGGGCTAAACAGCTACTGTGCAAAAACACCATCCCACAAACTAGGGTGGAAAACAGGCTGCCTAAGTATGATTCCCAATCAGAGATAACGATAGACAGCTGCCTCTGATTGGGAACCATACCCGGCCAACAAATAAATAGAAAACTAAAATGCCCACCCAAATCACACCCTGACCTAAACAAATAGAGAAATAAAAAGGCTCTCTAAGGTCAGGGCGTGACAGGCAGGCTGACTACCTGTTATGCAAGTGCTGCAAGGAGCCAAGGTAAGGTGCTAGCTAGCATTAAACGTATATTATAAAAAACAATCAATCTTAACATAATCACTAGTTAACTACACATGGTTGATGATATTACTAGTTTATCTAGCTTGTCCTGCGTTGCATATAATCAATGTTAATTTTGCCTGTTAATTTATCATTGAATCATAGCCTACTTCGCCAAATGGGTGATTTAACAAGCACATTCGCGAAAAAAGCACTGTCTTTGCACCAATGTGTACCTAACCATAAACATCAACGCCTTTCTTAAAATCAATACACAAGTATATATTTTTAAACCTGCATATTTAGTTAATATTGCCTGCTAACATGAATTTCTTTTAACTAGGGAAATTGTGTCACTTCTCTTGCGTTCTGTGCAACAGAGTCAGGGTATATGCAGCAGATTGGGCCGCCTGGCTCGTTGCGAACTGTGTGAAGACTGTTTATTCCTAACAAAGACAGCCAACTTTGCCAAACGGGGGATGATTTAACAAAAGCGCATTTGCGAAAAAAGCACAATCGTTGCACGAATGTACCTAAACATAAACATCAATGCCTTTCTTAAAATCAATACACAGAAGTATATTTGATTAAACCTGCATATTTAGTTGAAAGAAATCCAGGTTAGCAGGCAATATTAAACTAGGGAAATTGTGTCACTTCTCTTGTGTTCATTGCATGCAGAGTCAGGGTATATGCAACAGTTTAGGCCGCCTGGCTCGTTGCGAACTAATTTGCCAGAATTTTACGTAATTATGACATAACATTGAAGGTTGTGCAATGTAACAGGAATATTTAGACTTATTTATGCCACCCGTTAGATAAAATACGGAACGGTTACGTATTTCACTGAAAGAATAAACGTTTTCTTTTCGAAATGATAGTTTCCGGATTTGACTATATTAATGACCTAAGGCTAGTTTTTCTGTGTGTTATTATGTTATAAATAAGTATATGATTTGATATTTGATAGAGCAGTCTGACTGAGCGGTGGTAGGCAGCAGCAGGCTCGTTAGCATTCATTCAAACAGCACTTTCGTGCGTTTGCCAGCAGCTCTTCACTGTGCTTCAAGCATTGAGCTGTTTATGACTTCGAGCCTATCAACTCCGGAGCTAGTTAACGGGGGAGGCGCTAATATCGTTTCAATCGGTGACGTCACTCGCTCTGAGACCTTGAAGTCGTTGTTCCCCTTGCTCTGCAAGGGCCGCGGCTTTTGTGGAGCGATGGGTAACGATGCTTCGAGGGTAGCTGTTGTCGATGTGTTCCTGGTTCGAGCCCAGGTAGGGGCGAGGAGAGGGACGGAAGCTATACTGTTACACTGGCAATACTAAAGTGCCTATAAGAACATCCAATAGTCAAAGGTATATGAAATACAAATGGTATAGATGTCACGCCCTGACCATAGAGAGCCCTCGGTTCTCTATGGTGTTTAGGTCAGAGCGTGACTAGGGGGGTGTTCTAGTCATTTATTTTCTATGTTGGTGACTTGTAGGGTTCCCAAATTAGAGGCAGCTGGTAATCGTTGCCTCTAATTGGGGATCATATTTAGGAAGCCCTTTCTCCCACCTGCTTTGTGGGATATTGTTTTGTGTATGTGCATGTAGCACCACTACTTTCATGTTTCGTTGTTGGTTTATTGTTTTGTAGAAGTTTCACTTCAATAAAGATGTGGAACTATAATCACGCTGCGCCTTGGTCTGTTTTTCATCACGATCGTGACAGAATATCCCACCAAGCAAGGACCAAGCAGCGTGCCAAGGAGGAGAAGGTGAGTTGGTCCTGGGAGGAGATCCTTGGCGGGAGTCGCATAAAGATCAGGAAGGACAACGACGACGCCGGGAGCCGCGGCCACAGAAACCCCACGATTTTTGTTGGGGGGAGGCACATGGGGTGGTCGACTGAGCAGCGGGGAGTGCCAGAGCCCGAATGGCAGATGGTGGATGAATTCAATGAGGGATACCGGAGAGAGGTGGAGGCAAGGAGTAGGCTACAGCGCAGGCGTGCTGAAGAGCGTGTCATCAGTCCGGTGCCATCTGTGCCGGCTCCATGCACCAGGCCACCAGTGCGCCTTCCCAGCCCGGTATGTCCTCTGCTGGTTCCTCGCACTCGCCATGAGGAGCGTGTCTTCAGTCCGCTGCCACAGAAACCCCAAGATTATTTTGGGGGGGGGGGTGACATGGAGCTGGCGGCTGAGCAGAGGGAAGAGCCAGAGACCGTCAGGGAGGCGATGGAGAAGTTGGGGGAGAGAGAGAGGAGAGAGATGTTTGTCAAGTGTGTTCTGCTCAACATTCGACCTGAAGAGCCTGTCAGCAGTCTGGTGAAGTCTGTGCCGGCTTCACGCATCTGGCCTCCAGTGCGCCTTCCCAGTCCGGTACGTCCTGTGCCAGCTCCCCGCACCCTTCCTGAAGTGCGTGTCAACAGTCCGGTGCCACCTGTGCCGGCTCCACGTACCAGGCCGCCAGTGCGCATCCCCAGTCCGGTACGTCCTGTGTCAGCTCCCCGCACTCGCCCTGAAGTGCGTGTCAACAGTCCGGTGCCACCTGTGCCGGCTCCACGCACCAGGCCGCCAGTGCGCATCCCCAGTCCGGTACGTCCTGTGCCAGTTCCCCGCACTCGACCTGAAGTGAGTGTCACCAGTCCGGTGCCACCTGTGCCAGCTCCACGCACCAGGCCTCCAGTGCGCATCCCCAGTCCGGTAAATCCTGTGCCAGCTCCCCGCACTCACCCTGAAGTGCGTGTCACCAGTCCGGTGCCACCTGTGCCGGCTCCACGCACCAGGCCTCCAGTGCGCCTCCCAGTCCTATAATAACTACAACCTAAAACTCCTTACCTGGGAATATTGAAGACTCATGTTAAAAGGAACCATCAGCTTTCATATGTTCTCATGTTCTGAGCAAGGAATGTAAACGTTAGCTTTTTTACATGGCACATATTGCATTTTTACTTTCTTCTCCAACACTTTGTTTTTGCATTATTTAAACCAAATTGAACATGTTTGATTATTTATTTGAGGCTAAATTGATTTTATTGATGTATTATATTAAGTTAAACTAAAAGTGTTCATTCAGTATTGTTGTAATTGTCATTATTACAAATAAATAAATACATTAAAAAAATCGGCCGATTAATCGGTATTGGCTTTTTTTGGTCCTCCAATAATCGGTATCGGTATCGGCGTTGAAAAATCATAATCGGTCGACCTCTGGAGTGATAGCTTAAAGCCAAACTCGATTAAGTCATTTCCCCTCGATAGACCGCAACTTCCAGTGAGGGAAAGATAACTTTTCTACCCCCTCTCTCAATGTGCAGGTTTTTAGGTGGCCAATGTTGACGCATCTCGGAAATGATGGAATCAGTTCAGTTTTATTAGTCTTGCTTCCTTCATTTCCTAAACTAATTAACGGTGGAAAAAGCTTTGGCTTCTCATGCCCTGTTCTTGTGGAATGGCAGACATATTTTTTCTTCTTTCCCCTAAGTGAATTTAATATATTGAAATGAAACTGATGTAGGGTATCCTTTTTACTCATTTGCTTTGTGTGTATATATACCATTTCCCCACATAGAGTCAGGACTGTTAGAATCCCCAACCACCATCCAGTCTGCCCACTATCAATATGTATTCATTTCATGTCCATGACTATGCAACACATCTGACTATACAGCTGCAGTTTGACCGCACACATCTGTAGCTTGCCTGCACATCTGTGTCGTTATAATGGAGCTATAGCCATACTGTGGAGTGGAGAGCTCAGGTCTGACTTTACACTGCTGAAGCAATCTGACTATAACCTGACTGCCTGGTTCCTGGTTGGACTTAGTTGACCTGCATTCCTGTACTGCTAGGTCCTCTTGTTGGGACTCTGCCATAGGCAGACACAGATGTCTTTGGGATGTTCTTGCTTCCATGAGAACACACCTGCCGCATATGGGAATAAGAGACAGGCTTATCAGTTATCTTTCACATTGCTCCATGTGAAATTAAATTAAGAAGATGGTGCTGTATGGTCAAAGTTTGCCTTGTAACAGGTTTGTGAACCCAACAGGCTAAATTGAAAGCTGACTGTCATAGTAATCTGATTTGGGGAGGAAATAAGCGGCTCATGCAGGGTATTTGTTCTCGATACTCAAAATTGTATAATTCCTCTAATCATTTTTTAATCCCTTCTTTAAAGATGGTTTCCTTTTTTTCTAAGACGCGGTTTCAACTGAAATGCTAAGCAAGGTGTAAGGTTTGTTTAACAAAGCCTGTTTGGTGAATAAAATAATCTGATCTCAGAAATAGGGTCTTGGAGCATAAGCCACTGAATGTTGTCATACTTGCATATAGACATGTTTAATGGAACCTAAGACAGGGTAGTTGGAGAGGTTAAAAAATCAAAAATCAAATGTTTTATTGTCACATACACCACCGGATAAGTGCTGTGAAATGGGTTATTTTAGACATCTGATTAAGAAAGTGTTTTTTTCATTAGGCATTTTCATTGTGTTCCAGCGTACTTTATTTTATACCAAGTAGATTTTCTAGGTTTTAGTTTTGCCTCTGATGTAAGATATTCATAAACTTCACCCATATATTTTGATTGGCAGCTGAAAATGATTCATTATAAACAAACAGGCTTGTTTGTGCCACGCCAGCGCCGCACGTTGAACCCTGTGTCATGAACTAAGAAAAGTGTTGAAATGCCTCACAGAGAGAAGTTTGCATATCTGAGGGCTGATCTCTGGAGCTAATGGTCCCTAACGTAAACACACCAAGACCTTACGAGCAATTATTGCCTTCATAAAAACGTCCTGGTTTCTTTCCATCGTTTAACAAATGACTAGCATGGTTCAGAATGCTCTTTACGGTGTGTGTGTGGTTAAAAGTTGTTTTCTGGGCTTTAAGGCCTGGGTGCATGTGTGCTGCATTAAGTTGTGTGTGTGTGTGTGTGTGTTATTCGGTACTGAAACAATACCAAGGCACCAGTGAGACAGACGTATGATGTCATGGGGGCTGCTAGTGGGCAGGATGTGTTTAAGATGGGTAATCATCGCTCCACTCTGCACACCTCCAGTGTGGGAAGTCCCCCGTTGCTCAAGAGACCTCCACTAAGCTTTCCAAGGACAAACACATTGGGTAACGCTGTAAAAACACAGCGCTGGAAACCTTCAGGAAATCTTTGGCTCTGCCCCACCACCATTATTGTGGAAACTCTGAGAGTGGCTCAGCTGTTTCAGGGCAGGGTGGGACACCGTTGATCTCAGTTGGGGGACTGATATCAGGCCTAGCCTACTCTCAGAAAGACCATTCACATAAATACCTTATTATCATTCCCCTCCAGAATATAGTACTTCATGTATAGTGGTTAAATGTATTCTCCTATGGTTGATTATGGATAACATTTTGAGGATTATGACATTAGGACCATAGTGTTTCTTCAGGATGTATGTATGGGCATTGGATTGGCTGCTGTGGTTTTTCTGGCATCGCTTTAACGGGGCTTTTCTTGTGGTCAGCACGTGTTAAACATGGAGCCCCCCCCCCCCCCCCCCCCCCATTGGCGCTTTATGCAGACTGATGTTAAGATCAATCAGCTCTCTCATGGAAGCAGGAGTTTCCTATTTTTGACACAGTGCTTCTGAGATGTGGACGGAGCAATGTGGATCAGAAGACTTTGATTCAGCAACATTTTTTGGCAGAATTAAACCACCATCTGGCTGCTGATCGGAGTGTATTCACAGCACTGAGTGTGTTGGTACACATTCACCCCCCACTGTTTCAACAGACCAGGGAATATGGGGAGAAAAGGGATGTGCCTTTAACCCTCCAGGGTCAGTGTTCGTTGTGTTAGTTGTGCAGCTTTTAATGGGTGAGGTTAGCTGTTGGAAAAAGCTGATCCGGGATAAGTTGGTATGGGTAGTGAGTAACCTCTTTTCTCCCACTATCCCCTCTCAACAGTTGAGCTGGATCAGAACGTCCCGTCTTCTCGGCACAACAGGGAATTCCGCTTTGACTTGTCCCATATCCCAGAGGGGGAAGCTGTCTCCGCTGCAGAGTTCAGAATCTACAAGGACTACATCGGAGAACACTATGAGAATGAGACCTTCCATGTGAGCGTGTACCAGGTGCTACAGGTGCCCCCTGACAGGTGACACCTCTTCCATTAATCTTTGTGTGTGTGGACTTATAAAACACTATACCACTCCCTAAAACTGCAGAGACCCACCTTGACCATATAGAACACCCCCTCAAACACCACCCTCACTCCCCACACCGCCATCATTCACTTAATCCTCCTTCTCTAATACCTAGCAACCCTCCCCTCCCTCCACCCAACCCCTCTCTTCTTGGTCACACTACGCGTTTTGATTGTAGTGAACAACAGTTTGATTTGTCCACCTAGGAAAAACACACACACACACACACACACACACACACACACACACACACACACACACACACACACACACACACACACACACACACACACACACACACACACACACACACACACACACACACACACACACATACAGCTTGTCCTGCTAGGTGACATCAGAGCCCAGTCATGTGTAGGCATGGCCTGTTCCACAGAGGTGACAGTGAGGCTATGTCGGTGCTAAGAACAACACCATTGTCATTCAGAGACACACATGCCTTCCATACAGACAACAAGGCGGCAAGAAAAATAAATAGTCTGTGTTGGGGGCCTGGGGGCCTGAAACTCAATCTGTAAACAAATCCATTGTCTGTGAGATCTGCCCCAGAGCTGTGATATCTGCTTCAATCAGTCTGGGAATTCTCATCTGTGATAAAGATACCTCTTTTAATAATGGCTATCGGTGGGGTTAGATCGACACTGCATGTCATCTCTTGTTTTGGATTTACTGTATCCTGGGTTCTCTCTGGGTGGCTAATCTCTTCTGTCTCTGCTATTTATTGGAATATGTATCAGCTATCTATCAACTTTTATATAACTACTTTACTTGTACATACTGCACTACATAGCAGCAACCCAAACTGCCACTGAGGAGAATGGTTTGAAATGCAATGTGAAGTGGCAAGGCTATATACGTTTATCCAGACTTGTGGCAACTGATGTTAGAATTTAGAAGAACACACTTCCTAGGTCTGTAACTCTTTGTTGTGTATCTAACTGAGACTTTATGTGCTGTGTATCTAATGTTTGTAGTCAATGTGCCCCTCAGTGAGGAGGACCTGTTCCTGCTGGACACGCGTGTGGTGTGGGCTATAGAGGAAGGCTGGCTGGTGTTTGACATCACAGCCACCAGTAACCAGTGGGTGGTGAACCTGGACCAGAACCTGGGCCTGCAGCTGGCTCTAGAGAGCATGGACGGTGAGTCACTGTCATAGAGTTATAAGAGTACTGAATGGCCGCTGGTCCAACAGAGATAGATCTCTAGGGCTGGTACACCCACCACATAACATTGAATTTAAAAATATCAACATGTACCCTGGACTGACATGTGCATGTATTTCTGTCTCCCTCTACAGGTCAGAGTGTGAACCCCAGGCTAGTAGGGCTGGTTGGGGGCAGTGGGCTACAGGACAAGCAGCCCTTTATGGTGGCCTTCTTTAAGGGAACTGAGGTTCGCCTCCGCAGCGTCCGCTCTGCCCACGGCCACAAGGGGCGCAACCCCAACCGCTCTAAAAACCCCAGGAATGCCCAGGACGCACTGAAGGTTGCTGAGGCTGCAGCAGGTACACAAATTACCCACTTGGAGGTTTATGAGCCAGTCAACATTTTATAAACTTGTAAACTTCATATTCAGGCTATGAATAATATTTAACTAGGAATACATCTATTATACAGTGTTTAAGTGACAGTGATGACAGTTGATTGTGCTGATTAATCTGTATGCTGTTAATTTCCCCCTTTGTCTTCAGAGACCCTCAGCACAGACCCCAAACAGGGCTGTAAGAAGCATGAGCTGTATGTCAGCTTCAGAGATATGGGATGGCAGGTACAGTAATATGACGACTCCTTATGTCACACCAGGTCCTGATATCTCTGTTCTGTACTGTAATGATCTGAGCACCCCCTCTTCTTTTTTATTCACCCACTTAGATAGGAGTATGACTTGAATAGATTCAATCTGACATTATCTCCATCTCCCATTTGTTGGATGTTGTTATGAGAAATTCATTTTTTCAATTGTCCCCTCAGGACTGGATCATTGCACCAGAGGGCTATGCAGCGTACTACTGCCAGGGCGAATGCGCTTTTCCCCTCAACTCCTACATGAATGCTACCAATCATGCCATTGTGCAGACTCTGGCAAGAATATTTATATCTTTCATATAATACATTTCTGAGGGGGTTGAATATGGCATTTTCTCAGGGTTTCACTGTAGAGTCTTTACTTTAAATTGTAAATTATTTAAATTTTTTAAATGTTTTATCAAAGCACTCTTTGATGTCCTGCATCCTGTAAAGAAAACTGCTAAAGTATCAATGCACATTTTACCCCACACTTGAATATTTCTAATAACAGTGCTTTATTCTACCCCCCCCCACCCCCCCCTCAGGTCCACTTCATAAACTCAGAGACAGTGCCCAAACCCTGCTGTGCCCCCACCCAGCTCCACGGCATCTCAGTCCTCTACTTTGACGACAGCTCCAATGTCATTCTGAAGAAGTACCGGAACATGGTGGTCAGAGCCTGCGGCTGTCACTGACCGCCATTAGACTTCCCCTTCTCAGGATACACTGGGGCTAGTGGAGGAAGATGAGGAAGAGGAGGAAATGGGGATTATGCTGCTAGAGACATACTGCTCTAGCAGTAGAGACATACTGCTCTAGCAGTAGAGGCATACTGCTCTAGCAGTAGAGGCATACTGCTCTAGCAGTAGAGGCATACTGCCCTAGCAGTAGAGGCATACTGCCCTAGCAGTAGAGGCATACTGCCCTAGCAGTAGAGGCATACTGCTCTAGCAGTAGAGGCATACTGCCCTAGCAGTAGAGGCATACTGCTCTAGCAGTAGAGGCATACTGCTCTAGCAGTAGAGGCATACTGCTCTAGCAGTAGAGATACTGCCCTAGCAGTAGAGACATACTGCCCTAGCAGTAGACATACTGCCCTAGCAGTAGAGACATACTGCCCTAGCAGTAGACATACTGCCCTAGCAGTAGAGACATACTGCCCTAGCAGTAGACATACTGCTCTAGCAGTAGAGACATACTGCTCTAGCAGTAGAGATACTGCCCTAGCAGTAGAGACATACTGCCCTAGCAGTAGAGACATACTGCCCTAGCAGTAGACATACTGCCCTAGCAGTAGAGACATACTGCCCTAGCAGTAGACATACTGCCCTAGCAGTAGAGACATACTGCCCTAGCAGTAGAGACATACTGCCCTAGCAGTAGAGACATACTGCCCTAGCAGTAGAGACATACTGCTCTAGCAGTAGAGACATACTGCTCTAGCAGTAGACATACTGCCCTAGCAGTAGAGACATACTGCCCTAGCAGTAGAGACATACTGCCCTAGCAGTAGACATACTGCCCTAGCAGTAGAGACATACTGCCCTAGCAGTAGAGACATACTGCTCTAGCAGTAGACATACTGCCCTAGCAGTAGAGACATACTGCTCTAGCAGTAGAGACATACTGCTCTAGCAGTAGAGACATACTGCTCTAGCAGTAGAGACATACTGCTCTAGCAGTAGACATACTGCCCTAGCAGTAGAGACATACTGCTCTAGCAGTAGAGACATACTGCCCTAGCAGTAGAGACATACTGCTCTAGCCCAACTACGAAGAAGATCTTTGGCATCTGGATTGTCTCCACTACATGGTGCATTAAAGATAGGGACAAGGCTACTCATCTAGAGACCACAATATAATTCACAGTCAGTACCGTGGAGGAATGAAACATCACAGACACTGAACTGTCATCCATTTATTTATAATCTCATTTTACTTAAGTGAACAAAGAAAGGAAAGTATTGATGAATACAAAAAGATAGCCCCCTGGATAGAGGTATGAGACTCAAATGAAATGCTAA
This sequence comes from Salvelinus namaycush, assembly GCF_016432855.1. NCBI lineage: Eukaryota > Metazoa > Chordata > Actinopteri > Salmoniformes > Salmonidae > Salvelinus > Salvelinus namaycush. The sequence continues at coordinate 24,673,694 of NC_052308.1, read as the reverse complement.
GATGCTCCAAAACAGAGCAGAATTAAGAATTTAGCAATTGCTTGTTTATCCATGAGTAGACATTTTAAGATGTGCCTTTGAACAAGATAAATCCTGTTTGGACAGTTCTGCTGTGTGCACCCAGCGCCTCTGTGTAAAACAATTGCTGGATAAAACTGCTGCATCTGATTGCATTAGACAGTCTCTGAAATGGGTTTACTTTGACACGTTGCTTTTTTACAGCATAGTTAATTTTTTCCACAAACAGCTGGGTTTACTTTGATTTCGATGAGAACAAAATGGCTGTCTGTTTTTCCTTTTAACAGCATGTAGGTGATGATGTATTTTGCGGAGCAGAGGTCAGGTGTAAGACTGTCTGTGTGCAGATTCAGAGGCTGCTGCTGTGAGAGATGGCAGAGCTGACGGTTAATACGAGACTGTGTGGGATTGATAGAATATGCCCTTTTGGGTTGAGTTTCCTGGAGGAGGTGGCACAGACATATATCACCAAGCTCTGCACAGCACAAGAAAGGCATGTGGTCCCAGAGATGCCATTGGTTTTGCCCACAAGAGAACTCTGAGCTATCATTCTGTTCCAGCTTCCTTTTGATGTCCTTCCAGACCTGCAGGTGGGCGATCGAGGCCATATTTTCTGTAAAAACTAAATGTCAGATTACAGCAACAAATTGCACAGAAACTCTCATAGACATAGCAGATGTAATACATTTATATCACTTGGCCAGAAAAGCATTTTCTCACACAACCAAAACATGGTAACTGAAGACGTTGATGGTTTATGTATAATCTATCATAGGCTCAATAAGCATATGTATATAAATATTGTAAACATCAGCTGGTGAGGTAAAATATAGTAAATGTAGCCTACTTTAGGGCTCTATTCAGTCTGTATTGCCGAAGCGTTACAGATTGTGTGCTAGAAATGTCATACCCCCAAGATATGCTAACCTCACAATTACAATAACGGCAGATTAGCATTTTTTGGGGGGGGAGGGTATGATATTTGTGCGTCTGTTACTTTCTCACTCATCATTATTCACGATTCATTCAGGATTATCCGTAGTCATGGTAGCATCCACATTAATTTAGAAGTGTTTAGAAAATACTCTATTCTTATTTACAATAAAAGTTACTCCAAAATGACACAATACATTATTTACCATTCATTTCTATTGGTCACAAACTAATCTAAAACACAATCAAAACAAACAGGAAATGCATTCAACAAATGTGCAGAGTAACAAGCTTGATGTAGTTATTGTGTTCTATGAATATGGGACCAAATACTTCACTTTTTACTACTTTAATACACATACTGTGTAAGTGAATTTGGACGATAATTTTGGTCCCTTAAAATGGGGGACTATGTACAAAAAGCACTGTAATTTCTTAATGGTTCACCAGATATGAATGGAAATACCCTCAAATTAAAGCTGACAGTTTCAAATCCAAAGTGCTAGAATACAGAGCCAAAACAACAAAAATTGTGTCGCTGTCCTAATACATTTGGAGCTCACTGTATGCAGCATTTACCGTGAATACAGTCTCTGCTTCCGCAGAACATTCCATTTGAAATGTTTATCACGCTGTAACGCTGAATTTCCGCCATATGGATTGAATAGAGCCCTTTAACATGTTTTATTCTTAATCAACAGAAATATTTGAATTTGAATTTCAGAACATAATGGATTGTCAAACCGTAGCAAAATTTGAGGTAAAAGAACAGACCGGACACCATGAAGGGGATCTAGTGCATAATGTAATGCCAACAACTGTCAGCTATACAGCACACAGGGAGCCATTCACACTCACTGGGGCCTACTTCAACATTCACTGTTCTACATACAGAAATCAGTTCCGTCAATTAAAGTTGCTAATATAGAGGTAGCATAGAACGACATGTATTTCCCCTGAATGGTCTCATTGATAAAATTAGGAGTGTTTATGTTTTCAAGTTTTAATAATATTGGGTGACACCTTTAAAATTGCAATTCTGGAGTTGGGTCAAGGTAATATATTGTGCCTGATATATTCTCTCACATCCCTGATAATCTATGGCTTTTAGACCAATACCTGCAATTGTACTCTGCTTAGGATCCAGAATCCTGAGAGTCAAATCTATATTTCTTTCCTCCTTGATCATAACTCACCTTTATATAAAACAGACAAACAGAAATGAGCCAAAGACAGCCACGAAGACAGGGGTGGAAAGAGTGTGAGGTTGAAATAAAGATAATAAAACAAAAGTTAGGCTTTGCTGGCTCCGTTTCCATATGGTAGTGGTGTTTATCAGTACGGGCAGTTGGTGCCTGGGCCACGCAGCTCAGGGGCTGACCAACGCCTCTTCCGTGCTGGTTCCAACCCCCCTCTCTGCCCTGCTTTTGGCCTATCTGGAGCAGGGGGAAGGGGAGCCTGGGGGCAGGATGTTTGCAGGGGCTTAGGCCCTCTAGCTGGGGTGCCAGGACCCTGGTGTTGGGTGGGTGGGGGAACGAAGGGCGATGTGGGTATGAGAGCCAGGCAGACGTCACCCACACTAAGTTGGTGGCAGCGGAGGCCACAAAGATGGGCTGTTCTCTGGGGACAGCAGGAGGACCAGCCACGCCCGCGTACAAAGAACGGGTACTCCACATACACATCCAGGAACTCCTGTGGGAAAAAATACTGTTACAGTCACAATGCAGTACCTCTGTTTGTCTACTAAAGTTGTGTTAGTGTTCTGAAATTGGGGAATGGCATTGATGTAGTGTCATAATGAGGGATACTGCAGGAATGTATTTCATTTTCTTTAGGGTTAGACTCATCAAGAATTATACTATTTGCAAATATTTATGATATCTTGTATATTGAATTCCATGTTATAAATTATGGAAATGTCAGTAGACAAGCATACAATGACAAACACACTGACATGAGCTCATGTGATGTAATGATGTAGTAGGCTCAGGCCCAGCTCACCTGAGAGTGTTCCTCGTGTAGGAGGATGAGGAGGCGGGAGAGGGAGGGGGCTGTGGAGGGGGAGATGTGCTGCACAGTGCAGCAGCTCAGACGCAGCTCTGGACAAGCCTCCGCGCCGATTAGGAAGTCTTCTGTCTGCAAATCCTCAACCCTCCTCAGCCGCCCGTCTTTGAGCTCGATTAAAGAGCCTGCCGCAAAGTGAGGGAGCAACCAGGGCAGCTGGTCAGAAGAGGTGGAAGGGTAGGAAGAGTGATGGGAGGAGAGATGTGAAGGCACACATATTTTTTCTGTTACTCCAATGGTCCAATATTTCTCTGTTGATTGATCAATAAGTGATGGTCTTATGGGAGATTGTGCCTCAAACTCCAAAGGACTTTGCCCTGAAGCATGGTACTTGGGGGCTGTGGAGAGGTTTGTGTATACCAGTTCAGGGTGGTGGTGTAGGTTCCTGTTGGCGGTAGGAGATAGAGCAGTGTTCAGTGGGGCAGAACCTGTCCCTGAGCTGGGTTGTGGCTGGTGGCCCCCCTGTTTCCTTCTTCTCATATATGGGCCGCTCTGTCTGCTTTGCTGTGCGGTGTGTGGACTTAACTTCTCCCTCACTTTTTTATTAAGGTGCCATCTGTACCCTGCTTCCACCCCACTGGGCTCTTCTGTAGGCAAAGCCATGTGTCTGCAGATAGAGGGGTGGCGTGGGTATTCTGAGGGGTGATGGAGAATGTAGGGAACTTCCCACCCTGAAGGCACTGCAGCCCAACCTTTGTAATAGTGCTCCTTCCACTCAGCCCAGCCATAGCTGTCGTTGACAGGAGAGGGGAGATAGGGGTTGACTCTGGTGGTGGAGGCTGTGGTGGGGGACTGGGTCCAGGGCTGGTATAGCGGGCGCACAAATGCAGGTGTAGGAGGGAGCAGGTCTGAGTAAGATGCATTGTAGGGCTTGACTTCATTATAGCTCTTGTAGGGGAAGGGGACCTTGAACGTGACAGCAGGAGGCTGCTCTGAGAGGCCTGGTCTGGGGTCCCTCTTCTTGGGCGGGAGACTCTCTCTGCCTAGGCCGGTCTCTGGGGTTAGTGTGGTGCTCATTGGTTCACACAGCCGTCACATATACTGACACTTCAGTTCCCTGGCCTACAGGTTGTTGTGGAGAGGTTAAGTCACATAGGCCTCACGTGAAAGAGGCACCCTAAGGGATCCCGTTACTCTCTGGTGAATCATCACTGACAGAGAGGTCAAAGGTGTTCTCAGTCTCAATGATCCAATCTGAAAAAAGACAGGAAGGTGTTTGTTTGACCCAAATTATAATTTAACCCTCATCCTTATGTCAAAAGCCCAAGAGGAAGGTACACCAAGATACTTTTATACATTTCATAGCCTTGCATTTCATAGGCTTTTCAGCTTATAGTCATGTGACTTTTGATGATGCATTTCATAAACTATATTTCATTACGTACTCTCACAACGCCCTCTCTCTCTCATATCCCTCTTTTTCTCTCTACTCTCCCTCTCTCTTTAAAATTTGCTACATAAGTGATAGACAGAGCCTTTCTCTGCCAGTTCTCCCTGTCTCTCTTAGACCCCTATGGAGTTACAGATGGTGACTATGCCCTTGAAATCTCATCACTAATTTCTCCATTGCCTCCAAATTAGAGCCTTTCAAACCACAGACTGCTTTGCATTGAGAGTGTGATTGACAGCTGAAGTCTGGCTCACTAGAACATTAAACTTTAACCGGACCTACTTAGGAAGAAGTTACTATGGTAACACAGTATAGTACTGTGCATACTGTGGGAACAGTGTAGATGAGGGGAGGTGTTGCACAGGGGTGCTGTGTTGTGCTTTCCAACACTAATGACAAATATAATTTTCATGAAAACTTAATGAATCTACTTTGTCTGAATAATATATCATATTCTTACCCAATGATCAACATACATGGGATGTCATTGATTTTACCATCAACAGGATTTATTAATTTCACTGTAGCTGACCTACTATGCAGCACAGCAACAAAATGCATAATGTATTCATGTGAATCTGAGCAAAATACATGCAGATAAAACTGTTATACTTCTCAATATTGTATAAAAATAATGACCTTATATAGAAATGTAGCTTAACCTTGCATTTCCTATGTACAGCTCATACCATAAAGATATTTCATAATGCACACGCCTGCCAGTAATTTACCTATTCAAATCTACATGCTCTTTATTTAAATGATTTGACCGAAAGCCTGAAGAGAAGTGATAGAAGAAAACAGAGCAAGACTTTACGGTGCAATCTTATGCAAAGCTAAAGCCAAGGCCTGAATGGTGTCATCACACCACCGCAGAGCACTCACCAGCTCCCTTGACTGCTGAATGATGCTCTTTCACTCTGACTAACAGACATGTCTTGCAAGTATGAGGCATAGCTTGGATCATACCTTCCATTGTGAGTACAGACTAGATGACCTCATAAGAATGGGACAGAATACACCCTCAAATGGAGGAACATTCCTTACACAGAGGGCTGTACTGACAGAGGCCAATCATTGGGCAAAAACTCAGAGCAGCAGACTGGTAGTATAACCTATTAAGGGTATCAATTGACCTCACCTTGCTGTGCATGTCATACTACGACTATGCAAATGCAATCTTCATACAGTGTGTGTAGGTGTGTTGTATGTAAACAATTGTGTTACTTTTAGTGGAACAGTAATTGCTATGAAAGTCCTGAAACATACTTTTCTTTTGGTATTGTTATCATTATGTGCAGAGCTCTTTTTCTCAAGCAACACATTTCCAAGTTACAAATTACACCCCAAACATAACTGGTCATATCGCGTTGCGTAAGTTCTGACTGATGTGAAGCCTAATGATCTAGATGGGTTAGATGCACTTTATCACTGATGCAATATTATTGCTATTGAGTTTTTACCACTTCAACCGTAACATAAAGGAATACCATGCATATCAAATGACTACAAGGGCGATGAATACCTTCCTCCCACACACTTACACCCATATTATCACATTCACAAGATACATCTGAACACTTGACGCCTTACCTCTCTCTTCTGGTTAAGGTGTGAGTCTTTAGTACAGCATGCTGCAGAGTGAATGGGAACATCCAGACAGCCTCACTATGTCTATCAGACAGACGCACTCTCTCTTTTTCCTCCCACTCTCTTTTACACCCCCACTATCTCTAGCCCTCTCAACATATCTACCAGATTTGCTGTGCACTCTCCTTCCCTCCTTCCCTCACTTCCTCTCTGTTGCTCTGTCTCTTTCTCTGTTTCTAGCTCAGTCTTGACTCCCTCTCCCTCCCTTCTTCTTTCCCTTTCACAAACCTTCTCTCTGGTTTCTGACTTTCTCTCCATCTCTCTCTCTCCCCATCCCTCTCTCCTTCCCTCTCTCTCCCTCCCTCTCTCTGGGTGTATAATTAGACATGAGACCGCTGTGATACTCGTCAGCTGATAGTAGGCGTATGGCTGCCTGATGGGCTTGGAACTCTGCCCAGTTGTGGTGAGGGCGGGAAACTATAGCTTAGAATGTTCTGGGCATTACACATCTTTAGCTTTCATGCCTGTTCAACCAGTTGGAATGCAGAACCTTCTAGGGAATCTATAGGAAGACACATTCTGAAAATGAAATCCCATTCTGAAAATGCTTCCGTTGGCTTCACATTTATTGCAATTCTCAGTTGTTGAAAATGACCACAGTGAATTCTCGCAACCCGCTTCTCTATTACTTCTCTATTACTCCTCTATTACTTCTCTATTACTTCTCTATTACTGTGAACACCAACAGTCTTCTCTTAGTTTTCTCACTGCTGCATATGTAGGATACATATCTGAGCCACTGAACCAAATGCCAGACAGTGTGAATGTCAGTAAAGTTAGAAAATTATCAGCCTTAATTGCTTTCTATTCAGCAGTTAAAAGGATCAATATTTAGACCTATATACATTCAGAACAAACACAATTTTTTAACTCAGGACACAAAAGATATGTTCCCTCTTTTACTATTCTTCTTTCTCTCCTCTCTTTGTATTTCTATTCAGCCCTACTCTCATTCTACAGAATAAAAAGTGATCATGGCCCTTGATTCAAGCATCTCCCATCTATAGGAAAGCAATATGATTTACAGGTAGCTCCAGATGCCCCATGCTCTGCAGGGTGAAACCCCAGTCATGATGAAGCCCACACACACACACATTAGAGAGAGGCGAAAAGAGCTTCTCATTTTGAGTCACATCATTCTTCCTCTGCCCACACACACTCTCTCAGACAATACAGGACATGTCAAGAGTTAAAGCTGGAGGAGTCACTACCTCAACCAACACTTCTCTGACATTTAGGAAGATCACTGTTGATACAAATCAACGTATCATTTTCTCACTCCCACGTCCTCCAAACACCCATTAGAGTATACATGCATCTGCAGTCAGTAGCTTACATCTGCACCCATGCATGGATGCCAAGACTTGTTATTGTTAAGGTTTCCACAAAGACAGATAGTTATTCATATGTTCTTCCCCTCTCTCCATCTCTTTCTATATGTCTCTCTCTGGGTGGCAGCATGTGTGTGTGCTTTCATTTGAAAGAATGCCACCTCACAGGAAAACATCCTATACAATGAAACGCCATTGATATTACCATTTATATACCATATAATTCAAGGCTAATTAAAGGCCTATATAAGGCCTATTCAAATCAAGCAAATAAAACATTTCATATTAGCTATTTAAATGTAGAATAATATCTATTTACAACAGCTCAGGTTGCAATGAAAAGGAAACACATTTTTTGACCACTAGATGGTGTCAATTACTTTGATATTCACACAATCTTGTTGTACTGAGTGATCATTATTTCTGTATTTGCAGGCAATCAGTATTGTCCCAGGCAACACATACATTTGATGGGACGGTACTACCCTTACATCTAAAATACCTACTGATACATTGCGGTATAAGTATAGTACGCTATCAAAACTGCCCTGCAATTAAGCAGTTAAGTATAATTTTAAGCTTTTACTTCTCTAAAGATTTATTTAAAATAAAGATACATTTCTAGAATAAATTGTTTTCAGTCTAGGTAAACCCATTAGGTTATTTTGGAAGTGTTGGCTTCTAATGCTATTTTTGTGATGAAAAATGGAATCTTTGCCATGAACTGAATTATACATAAAGCCGCTGACTGTTCCTCCGAAGAACAGTGTGTGCTCTTTCAAAAAGGCAAGCCTAAAAAAAGATTTTGATTTGTTCAATAACATCAATATTATTCCATTAACGGCAAGAAGATCTTGTATCCTGTCGCATTGCATTTTGTGCACATCAATTGACCCTGGAAGTGAGAGGGACACAGAGGAGAAAGGAGAGAGGGAGAGAGAGAGGATGACAAAAATAACAAAAGCAAGTGTCTGTCTACTGACTTGGTATCTTCCACTGTTACGTAAAGGACCCTGCGCTCTCCCCTATCCACCCCTCTCACACCAAGCTCCTCCCCCTGTGAATGACCATTTGGTATGCTCCACAAAGCCCTAACCTGCTGTTCTCATCCAAATACTGTAGTTGATAGAGTAAGTCCACTCAGAGAGAAGGGTCCTGGACTGTTCCATAGAGAAAGGAGAGAGTGTGTTTGAGAGAGCCAGTGAGTTTCTTGGGAGTGCTTTGACTCTCTGTCTGTCCCAGGAGAGAAGGAGGGAGATGAGCTGTCCTGCTGAGGCTCTGGAGGGCTGACTGTTCCCCACCCCATCTCATCTCTGTGCCTGACTGTGTGACCTGACCCTCCAGTCCTCCTCAACAGCACACCACATCTGATTCTGCAGCTCTCTCCGAAGCTGCCAGCACCATGAGCTCGTCTGGGGCAAACCTCCACAACAAGCGTCTACCCTGTGAGTAACTTTAAAGCATCTTTACCTCTCCTAAAAACTACTCGAATGTGTAGGACTTGGAAAGACTACGTCACAATGGGAATATTCCATAAGTCATTACAGATCATTTTAGTCATTTATTCTGTACTGTACTGTACTGTACTGTTTTTTAAAATAATTTTCTATATACAGATGTGAGCCAGTTTTCTACAGCAGGAAAATAATCCTGCAGCAACAGGAAATGTAAATTATTATGTGGATTATAATTCATGGACAGTTTTGTAGGGATTGATACATTTTTCATAGGGGAAAATAAACTGACATTTCAAAGTTGAAATTACAATCAAATCAAATCAAATCAAGTTTATTTTATATAGCCCTTCGTACATCAGCTAATATCTCGAAGTGCTGTACAGAAACCCAGCCTAAAACCCCAAACAGCAAGCAATGCAGGTGTAGAAGCACGGTGGCTAGGAAAAACTCCCTAGAAAGGCCAAAACCTAGGATGAAACCTAGAGAGGAACCAGGCTATGAGGTGTGGCCAGTCCTCTTCTGGCTGTGCCGGGTGGAGATTATAACAGAACATGGCCAAGATGTTCAAAATGTTCATAAGTGACAAGCATGGTCAAATAATAACCAGGAATAAATGTCAGTTGGCTTTTCATAGCCGATCATTAAGAGTTGAAAACAGCAGGTCTGGGACAGGTAGGGGTTCCATAACCGCAGGCAGAACAGTTGAAACTGGAATAGCAGCAAGGCCAGGTGGACTGGGGACAGCAAGGAGTCATCATGCCCGGTAGTCCTGACGTATGGTCCTAGGGCTCAGGTCCTCCGAGAGAGAGAAAGAAAGAGAGAAAGAGAGAATTAGAGAGAGCATACTTAAATTCACACAGGACACCGGATAAGACAGGAGAAGTACTCCAGATATAACAAACTGACCCTAGCCCCCCGACACATAAACTACTGCAGCATAAATACTGGAGGCTGAGACAGGAGGGGTCAGGAGACACTGTGGCCCCATCCGATGATACCCCCGGACAGGGCCAAACAGGAAGGATATAACCCCACCCACTTTGCCAAAGCACAGCCCCCACACCACTACAGGGATAACTTCAACCACCAACTTACCATCCTGAGACAAGGCAGAGTATAGCCCACAAAGATCTCCGCTACGGCACAACCCAAGAGGGGGCGCCAACCCAAATAATATGTGTTTGTGTGTGTGTGTGTGTGTGTGTGTGTGTGTGTGTGTGTGTGTGTGTGTGTGTGTGTGTGTGTGTGTGTGTGTGTGTGTGTGTGTGTGCATTGAAAGCAAAGAATGTGTGTGTTTGTGTGTTTTTGTGCGTCTGTGTGTGTCGGTGTTGGCTGCTTTGACTGTTCAGCCGATGTGGTAAGGACCTGGTGTTTGTTGATGTTTCTAAGGCTGACATACTGTATGTTCTTTGCTGGCCAAATAAAGACTAGAATGGTGAATCATCCCCATGAGTAATGTACCATAATAATGCTGTAATCAGTGGGACTTCACTCAAGACGTTGAGGGTTCTTAAAGGGATACAGTATATTCTCATTTTGGATTGGGGCCTTAAAGACATCCAATGGTTTCACTGACATGAATCTCTAACTCCTAATGAGATTGTGTGTCTGTATCTATAGATTGACTGCAGTGACATAGGGCTACAGACAGACTGTCCTACAGACGATGCTCTCACAGAGAAAAACAGAAAGGGGAAATTGAATTTGTCACAATAGGGTCAGTCAGTCAGTGGCTAAATTTGATCAGACCATGACTGAGAGAGAAGACATCCTCTATCTGTGGGTTGACCGGTCCCAGTGCCCAATGACAGGCTGGGAATGATTAAGTGAATGCGCAGTTCGTATTGAATGTACACCAGATAAGACATAACTGATTGCAAACACACAACTTATTCTCACATATTTTTTATGTTGTTGCGGACATGGTTTTGTTGTGGTGCCAACCATGCTCGGTGATCAAACATTGTGTGTCCCAGGTATCCCATTCAGGTATTCTACTCTTCACCAACCATGGTAGATCCCTTCATTTTCTGACTGGACTAACTCCATTATATAGATAAGACTGGTGTCTCTCCCTGCAGCATTGCATGGAACTCCTATCTGTTCCCCATGTATGCTAGTGGCTCACAGGATGGCTGCTGCCAGAGTGCTCATTTTAAACAAAGCCAGTCTCCCACTGAGGCAGACACAGCATAGTACATTTCTGATAAGGTGGTGCAGCCCACTGTAGGATGGAGAGGTGGCCACAACAAAAGCCTCTGGATTTATTCCACCTGAACTAATATTACTTTATGACTGCAACAGCTGCATTGTAGATAATGTAGTTTTTCCCCCATGCATGGCTGACCAACAGCTTGATGAACACACAATATCCATGGATGCTGTGCACATGCAATGTCCCATGGTGTGTGTATATGTGCATGTGTGTGTATGTACATTATGTATGTGTACACACTACAGGCCTTGAATGACCATCTGTTCATATCTATTTCCACTTAGATCCTTTAATCTACACAATCTAAAACCTTAGGCCTAAAACCAAGGCCTAAAACCAAGTCCTCCTAATTAGTTTGGATCAAATCTCCCATCATCCCATTCTATACTTGGTGAAAACAAGCCCTGGTTCAGACCAGGTATACTTGTTAATGCCTACAGGCATATTGTAGTTCACTAAATAAAACAACACAGTTATTATTCATTATTCATAAATCTGTCAGCATGTGCTGGACCCACAAAGCTCTTACACATCTCCCACATCAACACAGGTATCACAGGTATCATTAGTATTGTATGGGAAATACATAGTGGTTGGGTTTCTGGTCTTTGCTGTTCATCATGAACCCACGACGATAGTGCCAAACTACTCAGGCTCATGACATCACTAGATCTGAGAAATACCAACATCAACAGAATAGATCAGTGTAAGGCCAGAACTATTCTATTGTGTCCAGCCAAACATTCCAGTGATGCTCTCCATTGATTTGAAAATAGCAATGTGGGCTATTCATCACAAAAAGAGGATGAGCAACAAAGAGGTTCCAGGAACACCAGGAAAGGTGAACAATGTGATAGTTGATGTGTTGCCAAAGGGCATGATGAGTCATGATGGAGGGAACTCAGTTGGCCAACAGTGTCACCCGTTCGATGCTTTTAAGTACATCCGCTCCCTCACAACACTCCAGACAAATTCTGCTCATTCATGGTGAGTGAGTGTAGTCTAATGGAGACGTCTCTCAGTTTTCAGCTTCTTGGCTTCATTGTGGACGAGTAGTCTGCTTATGGGCCACATAGAGGGCACTGGCACAGGAGACTGAGGCTGACTGACCCATAAATGGCACTATTGTCAGTCCGGAGTGTGAATGTTTGTGCTGGGAGAGGAGAGATGATGTCATTGTAGTATTTACAGAGTGGGCATGTGGTGGTGCCAGTCTGTGATTCAACCCATTGCAAGCTCCCCACACACACACACAGTCCAAACACACACACGCAACAATCACACACACACACACACACACACACACACACACACACACACACACACACACACACACACACACACACACACACACACACACACACACACACACACACACACACACACACACACACACACTAGTAAAACGGACTATCCTACCGATCCTCGACTTCGGCGATGTCATCTACAAAATAGCTTCCAATACTCTACTCAGCAAATTGGATGTAGTCTAGCACAGTGCCATCAGTTTTGTTACCAAAGTGCCTTATACCACCCACCACTACGACCTGTATGCTCTAGTCGGCTGGCCCTCGCTACATATTCGTCGCCAGACCCACTGGCTCCAGGCCATCTATAAGTCTACGCTAGGTAAAGCTCCGCCTTATCTCAGCTCACTGGTCACGATAACAACACCCACCCGTAGCACGCGCTCCAGCAGGTATATCTCACTGTTCATCCCCAAAGCCAACACCTGCTTTGGCCACCTTTCCTTCCAGTTCTCTGCTGCCAGTGACTGGAACAAATTGCAAAAATCGCTGAAGCTGGAGACTTACATTTCCCTCACTAACTTTAAACATGAGCTATCTGAGCAGCTAACTGATCGCTGCAGCTGTATATAGTCCATCTGTAAAAAGCCCACCCAATCTACCTACCTCATCCCCATACTGTTTTTATTTACTTTGCTGCTCTTTTGCACACCAGTATCACTACTTACACACCATCACCTGCTCATCTATCACTCCAGTGTTAATCTGATAAATTGTAATTACTTTGCTACTATGGCCTATTTATTGCCTTACCTCCTCATGCCATTTGCACACAATGTATATAGACTTAATTTTTTTTCTATTGTGTTATTGACTGTACGCTTGTTTATTCCATGTGTAACTCTGTGTTGTTGTTTGTGTCACACTGCTTTGCTTTATCTTGGCCAGGTAGCAGTTGTAAATGAGAACTTGTTCTCAACTAGCTTACCTGGTTAAATAAAGGTGAAATAAAAATAAAACACACACACACACACACACACACACACACACACACACACACACACACACACACACACACACACACACACACACACGCACGCACACACACACACACACACACACACACACACACACACACACACACACACACACAGTCCAAACACGCACACAGTCCAAACACGCACACACACTGCTCAACTCTCAACATCAATAATTCACTCTCTTCGCAATTGGAACCAAGCCCAGATGGGAGGTTCAGGAGAGAGAGCAGGAGGAAGAAAAAAGCCCAATAATAAACGGTGTAAACAAAAAACGACAAGAGGCATCTTCTACATAATTGTTAATGTTGTCATCTGTTTTATGAAAGGGAGGACTGCCTGCCACCCTGGTCAGTTTACATAGCCAGGGACAGTGCTTCACCTGACAAACTCTTTCAATAAACAAAGTAATTGCACAGGGCTTCATATAATCTGATGTTGTTCTGAAGCAGTTTCTATGTTGCCCCCTTATTGCAACAATTGATCCAATGAACTTCCAGTTACCTAGAGGCAGTCATGGCCAGCTGATGATCTCCATAGTGCCAGCTTTTGCCAGCAACTAGACTGTTGAAAGTGGAATTTGATGATGAGAGAGCAGCGGAAAAGACATCCTGTTAAAACAGCAAGACATCCACCTCAGCTAATGAGCCCCAATCAGAGTCGGCACATTCTTTCTCTCGGCTCTCCCTGTCTACTCATTCTTTCTCTAGGCTCTCCCTGTCTACTCATTCTTTCTCTTGGCTCTATCTGTCTACTCATTATTTCTCTAGGCTCTCCCTGTCTACTCATTCTTTCTCTAGGCTCTCCCTGTCTACTCATTCTTTCTCTTGGCTCTATCTGTCTACTCATTATTTCTCTAGGCTCTCCCTGTCTACTCATTCTTTCTCTCTGCTCTCCCTGTCTACTCATTCTTTCTCTCGGCTCTCCCTGTCTACTCATTATTTCTCTAGGCTCTCCCTGTCTACTCATTCTTTCTCTCTGCTCTCCCTGTCTACTCATTCTTTCTCTTGGCTCTATCTGTCTACTCATTATTTCTCTAGGCTCTCCCTGTCTACTCATTCTTTCTCTCTGCTCTCCCTGTCTACTCATTCTTTCTCTTGGCTCTATCTGTCTACTCATTATTTCTCTAGGCTCTCCCTGTCTACTCATTCTTTCTCTTGGCTCTATCTGTCTACTCATTATTTCTCTAGGCTCTCCCTGTCTACTCATTCTTTCTCTCTGCTCTCCATGTCTACTCATTCTTTCTCTTGGCTCTATCTGTCTACTCATTATTTCTCTAGGCTCTCCCTGTCTACTCATTCTTTCTCTCTGCTCTCCATGTCTACTCATTATTTCTCTAGGTTCTCCCTGTCTACTCATTCTTTCTCTCTGCTCTCCCTGTCTACTCATTCTTTCTCTCAGCTCTCCCTGTCTACTCATTCTTTCTCTTGGCTCTGCCTGTCTACTCCACACCTCATCTTTTTTATTCTCTTTTATATGTACATTCCTTCTTTCACCCACCTTCTTTGCACTTCCATTGAACTTTTTACTCTTTGGTTGACCTTTCTTATTTCACTACTTTTAGTTTTTTATCCACTTTTCCTCCCAACTTCTTCCCTCAAACACATCTCCAGAACAAGCAGTGAGATGGTGCATGGTGAAATACAATCCCTCCTGATACCCTCCCACACACCCTCAGCAACATGTCCTGTCGTAAAGGTTAACCAGTCTCATCTCCCCCAGTCCCTAACAGCATTACGTCACGTCTTGTTGGTCCTGATCAATCTGATCAGGAGTCACTGTCACTGCCTGCTGTTGTCTCACTGCCTGGCGATGTGCCAGCAGGTGATTCATTTCTTATCCTGAACAACATCTAACACTGATCCCTGGTGCCATGTTGTCATCCTGTGAAAGAGAGAGAGAGAGATAGAGAGAGAGCACAGGCAGTGCTCACTCTGCCCCCAAAGAGACGTGTATATATATAGAGAGAGCTGCATTTTGTCTTCCACCGCAAGAAAACCTACATTTTCATGGCTGTGTCTTTGCAGTTTACTGTCAATTCCAAAGGATTATTTAAATAGGATTACTTCATTATTTTGGAAATTAAGTCTGTCACTTTTATGAAACCACTTATGCTCGGTGGTAGAGAATTCCCTCAAAATGACTCTGGCAAACTAGTCTATAATCAGTGTTTGCACTAAAGGAAGTGGCCATTCCCATAGTGTTTTTGTGTTGAGAGCTGCCTCCGCTGGGGAATGTAGGGAGGCCACAGACCAGCAGCCCCAGTGAAAGATCTAAAACCTAAAAGCAACTGGATCATCTAGAAAGCTAATCGTCCATGTTTTGTTCCCAAACACTGTTTGTCGTTCTGAGGCCAGCTCTTCGAGTCACGAGGCCATCAGCCCCTCAGCTCTCACTATCTCTGTATCTAAGCTCTAATGTGAGTATGATACAGAGAGGGAGAGAGGTCCCTGTTGGAAAGGACAGTGTGCTGATGATGTCATGGTGTACCCCTTTCTAACCTTCCCGACATGCCTATGGAGTAAAATAACTTCCTCTCACTGGCGTCATGTCTTTAGAATCAGGCCCATGCCCACTTCCTTACAGCCCTGCTTTTGTGTTTGTCTGAAAGGGCTTTTTCTGTTTTTCCCGTCAGAGTGGAGGATCTGGGTTTGTCTTTGTGTGGGGAGGCAGAGTGGGAAAGCTGACACGTCCGGCTCTGTTCGAGTCCGACTCATTCCACACGTCCAGCTGGTACTGAGCCCTAATCCCACACTCTGTCCAACCCACAACTCATTCCCTGAGGGGGAGAGAGGGAGTGAGTAAAAACAATGGAAAAACTTTTCTGTAAGAAAGTCAGGTCAAACTTAAAGCCCTCTGACAATCTGCTTTCATCTGTTTTGTCCCAGTCTTCTCTCATCTGCGTCTCCCCTCTTCCTCCCTCCTGAATAGCCGCTCTGTGTTGCCCACTGGCTGCCACTCTGGATGGCTTGTGGTGTGAAGTGGGGGGTTTGGGTAAGGAATGGAGAATAACTGACCGGAAAAGTGATCTCAGCAATCCGAGACATTGTGACCCTGTCATTTTGTGACCCAGTTTTTTCCATTGTGAAAAGGGAACGGGTCAAAGGTCAAAAAGGTCAGCTGTGAGTTCCCCAGACCTTATTGATAAAGGTGATTAGATGGTAACAAAATGGGATAGGAAAATCAATGGGAAGATTTGCATTGTTAACTACTCTCCCTTTAGCTCATGTATAAGTCAGGTACCAGGCCTCTTAAGAAAATACATCAAGCATCAATCAATCAATGTCAACCTGGTTGTAGGATCTATTGCACTAACATGAGGACGAGGAAAACACTGAGTGATCTAAAGTATGACCAAACTGCTGTTCTCTCAAACTGCTGCGACATACTGTATGTACTGTTATCAGACTTTATTACTGTGATACACATTCAGACATCAGTCATGCAGCCAGTATTTTAAGATATACCCTGGCATGTTTTGATATTCCTCATATGCCTGGCCTCAATTTCAGCAGGCATCTTGCTTTGTCAGCATGGCTCTCACACTGCCCTCATAATAAGAGAAGACGGGGGCATGTCTGATTGCATACGGCCGTGAGAAGAGAAAAAGGAGTCACTCCCTCCCCGCATGTCAAGTGTCAGCTCTGCTCTGAGCACACAGACCTCTCCAGTGACCTTGTTGAATGCCATCTATACCTGACATAGTAAAGCCACACTGGTCCATTGAGTTTTCTTTTTCTTTCTGCCTTTTATGGGGGGGACAAATGTTAAGAGCTAACATACAGTTTGTGTTGTTGTGCTGTTGTGTCACAAGACAGCCTTTCTTGTCTAACAATATCTAACACTTATCTTACATTAATACACTTACAGTTGAAGTTGGAAGTTAACATACACTTAGGTTGGAGTCATTAAAACTTGTTTTTCAACCACTCCACAAATTTCTCATTCACAAACTGTAGTTTTGGTAAGTCGGTTAGGACATCTACTTTGTGCATGACACAAGTACTTTTTACAACAATTGTTTACAGACAGATTATTTCACTTATAATTCACTGTATCACAATTCCAGTGGGTCAGAAGATTACATACACTAAGTTGACTGTGCCATTAAACAGCTTGGAAAATTCCAGAAAATTATGTCATGGCTTTAGAAGCTTCTGATAGGCTAAATGACATAATTTGAGTCAGTTGGAGGTGCACTTGTGGATGTATTTCAAGGCCTACCTTCAAACTCAGTGTCTCTTGCTTGACATCATGGGAAAATCAAAAGAGATCAGCCAAGACCTCAGAAAAAAATTGCAGACCTCCACAAGTCTGGTTCATCCTTGGGAGCAATTTCCAAATGCCTTAACGTACTTTGGTGCGAAAAGTGCAAATCAATCCCAGAACAACAGCAAAGGACCTTGTGAAGATGCTGGAGGAAACAGGTACAAAAGTATCTATATCCACAGTAAAACGAGTCCTATATCGACATAACCGGAAAGGCCGCTCAGCAAGGAAGAAGCCACTGCTCCAAAACCGCCATAAAAAAGCCAGACTACGGTTTGCAACTGCACATATGGACAAATATTGTACTTTTTGAAGAAATGTCCTCTGGTCTGATGAAACAACAATAGAACTGTTTGACCATAATGACCATCGTTATGTTTGGAGGAAAAAGGGGGAGGCTTGCAAGCTGAAGAACACGATCCCAACCGTGAAGCACGGGGGTGGCAGCATCATGTTGTGGAGGTGCTTTGCTGCAGGAGGGACTGGTGCACTTCACAAAATAGATGGCATGATGAGGTAGGAAAATAATGTGGATATATTGAAGCAACATCTCAAGACATCAGTCAGGAAGTCAAAGCTTGGTCGCAAATGGGTCTTCCAAGTGGACAATGACCCCAAGGATACTTCCAAAGTTGTGGCAAAATGGCTTAAGGACAACAAAGTCAAGGTATTGGAGTGGCCATCACAAAGCCTTCCCCTCAATCCTACAGAAAATGTTTGGGCAGAACTGAAAAAGCGTGTGCGATTATGGAGGCCTACAAACCTGACTCAGTTACACCAGCTCTGTCAGGAGGAATGGGCCAAAATTCACCCAAGTTATTGTGGGAAGCTTGTGGAAGGCTACCCAAAATGTTTGACCCAAGTTAAGCAATTTAAAAGCAATGTTACCAGATACTAATTGAGTGTATGTTAACTTCTGACCCACAGGGAATGTGATGAAAGACATAAATGCTGAAATAAATCATACTCTCTACTATTATTCTGACATTTCACATTCTTAAAATAAAGTGGTGATCCTAACTGACCTAAGACAGAGAATATTTACTAGGATTAAATGTCAGGAATTGTGAAAAACTGAGTTTAAATGTATTTGGCGAAGGTGTATGTAAACTTCCAATTTCAACTGTATCTTACACTAATACAGAATCACATCATCATTTATGATATGCATTTGTTTGTAAATTAGAAATATTAAAATGACTAGGAGTTATCTTCCACTCCTACATGTCTTCATATTGTAGTTAAGACTGGTTGGTTGGTCCGTTGGTTGGTTGGTGGCTGGCTGTTTGGTTGCTTGGTTAATCATCTGAGTTATTCTGCATCATGAAGAGAGCAAGTTCCTTATTCCAGTCCCTCCTCCATGGACTCCTTGACCAGGAGCTTCTGGTGGTCATGTGTTGGGGTCCTGTTAGAGCTCTCTGATTGTCATCAGTGGCTGTGTCTTCCTGTTCATCCAGGCTTGAGGTGGTAGAGCTGGAATTTCCATAGTCAGTGGTGTCTCCATCAATTGCTTGTGCTGTGATATCATCCTCTGATTAAAACTTTTTAGGGATAGGGGGCAACATTTTCACTTTGGATGAATAGCGTGCCCAGAGTGAACTGCCTCCTACTCTGTCCCAGATGCTAATATATGCATATTATTATTACTATTGGATAGAAAACACACTGAAGTTACTAAAACTGTTTGAATTATGTCTGTGAGTATAACAGAACTCATATGGCAGGCAAACTTCCAAACAGGAAGTGGAAATTCTGAGGCTGGTTGATTTTCAATTCATCGCCTATTCAAATCCCAGTAAGATATGGATTTGTTTGCACTTCCTACGCCTTCCACTAGATGTCAACAGTCTGTAGAATGTTGAATTAAGCCTCTATTGTGATGTGGGGCCGGATGGGAACTGTTTCAGTCAGTGGACTGGCAGATTGCCAGATCCTGGTCACGCGCATTCCAAATGATATCGTCTTGCTTTCCATTACTTCTAGAGACACAACGGAGTTCTCCGGTTGGAACGTTATTGGATATATGATAACAACATCCTGAAAATTGATTCTCTACTTAGTTTGACCAGTTTATTCGACCTGTAATATAACGTTTTGAAGTTTTTGTCCGAGTTCGCCTGGAGCTGCGCGAGCATTTGGACATGTGTACCAAACGTGCTAGCTAAAGTAGCTACTTGGACATAAATAATTGACATTATCGAACAAAACAACAATTTATTGTGGAACTAGGATTCCTGGGAGTGCATTCTGATGAAAGATCATCAAAGGTAAGGGAATATTTATGATGTAATTTCGTATTTCTGTTGACTCCAACATGGCGGAGAAATGTTTTTTATATCTGAGCGCCGTCTCAGATTATTGCATGGTGTGCTTTTTCCGTAAAGTTTTTTAAAAATCTGACACAGCGGTTGCATTAAGAACAAGTGTATCTTTAATTCTATGTAAAACATGTATCTTTCATCAAAGTGTATGATGAGTATTTTTATTATTAGATGTGGCTCTCTGCAATTTCTCCTGATATTTTGGAGGCATTTCTGAACATGGCGCCAATGTAAACTAAGATTTTTGGAGATAAATATGCACATTATCGAACAAAACATAAATGTATTGTGTAACATGATGTCCTATGAGTGTCATCTGATGAAGATCATCAAAGGTTAGTGATTCATTTTATTTATATTTCTGCTTTTTGTGACTCCTATCTTTGGCTGGGAAAATGGCTGTGTGTTTTTTGGATTTGGCGGTGATCTAACGTAATCATATGTTGTATTTTCGCTGTAAAGCATTTTTTAAATTGGACACGATGGGTAGATTAACAATATGTTTATCTTTCATTTGATGTATTGGACTTGTTAATGTGTGAAAGTTACACATTTCTTTCTTTCTAGGACACACGTTCCGCTAGCGGAACCCCCCCAACATTCCGCTGAAAAGGCAGCGCGGGAAATTCAAAAATATTTTTTAGAAATATGTAACTTTCACACATTAACAAGTCCAATACAGTAAATGAAAGATAAACATCTTGTTAATCTACCCATCGTGTCCGATTTTTAAAATGTTTTACAGCGAAAACACAACATATATTTATGTTAGATCACCACCAAATCCAAAAAACACACATTTTTCCCAGCCAAAGATAGAGTCACAAAAGCAGAAATAGAGATAAATTAATCACTAACCTTTGATAATCTTCATCAGATGACACTCATAAGACATCATGTTACGTAATACATTTATGTTTTGTTCGATAATGTGCATATTTATATCCACAAATCTCGGTTTACATTGGCGCCATGTTCAGAAATGCCTCCAAAATATCCGGAGTAATTACAGAGAGCCAAGTCAAATAACAGAAATACTCATCATAAACTTTGATGAAAGATACATCTTTTATATATAATTAAAGATACACTTGTTCTTAATGCAACCGCTGTGTCAGATTTTTTAAAAACTTTACGGAAAAAGCATACCATGCAATAATCTGAGACGGCGCTCAGAAATACACAACATTTCTCCGCCATGTTGGAGCAACAGAAATACGAAATTACATCATAAATATTCCCTTACCTTAGATGATCTTTCATCAGAATGCAGTGCCAGGAATCCTAGTTCCACAATAAATTGTTGTTTTGTTCGATAATGTCCATTACTAGTGTCCAATTAGCTACTTTTGCTAGCACGTTTAGTTCACATGTCCAAACGCTGGCGCCGGTCCAGGCGAACTCGGACAAAAACTTCAAAAAGTTATATTCCAGGTCGAATAAACTGGTCAAATTAAGTAGAGAATCAATCTTCAGGATGTTGTTATCATATACAGTATATCCAATAACGTTCCAACCGGAGCATTCGTTTTTGTCTACAGAGTAATGGAACGCATGGCGATATCATGAGTAATGCGTGTAACCAGGAACTAGCATTCTGCCAGACCACTGACTCAAATAGCTGCCACATCACACTAGAGGCTTCATTCCACGTTCTACTGACTATTGACATCTAGTGGAAGGCGTAGGAAGTGCGAACAGATCCATATCTTACTGGGATGTGAATAGACGATGAGTTTAACATCAACCAGCCCCAGAATTTCCACTTCCTGTTTGGAAGTTTGCCTACCATATGAGTTCTGTTATACTCACAGCCATAATTCAAACAGTTTTAGAAACTTCAGAGTGGTTTCTATCCAATAGTAATAATAATATGCATATATTAGCATCTGGGACAGAGTAGGAGGCAGTTCACTATGGGCACGCAATTCATCCAAAGTGAAAATGCTGCCCCCTATCCCTAAAAAGTTAATCCACAGGTGTTCTGGTGATCTGACAGTCCCTGGTAGGGCTCTGGTCTCTGGTTGAGGTGTCTGGGGCATGCTTTGTCTCCCCCTCAGGAGTTTTAGCCTTAAAAGAGATGGGAGCAGAGGCATCATGCCAATAGCGGGAACAGGGGCACGTGCCCCCTCAGATTTGTCATATTGTAATGTAATTTGTATTCTTTATGTAAAAAAGAAATGTGTGGTTGTTGTTTCTCGGTCATACTACTAGCCACCTAGCAATTTTATGAAGTTGGCTTTATCTATCCCCCGATCTCCCAGCCTTATGACTAGCTACCAAGAAGCCATCACAGTGCAGTTATCACAAAACATATTATTTTCAGTGTTATAGCCTAACTAGACGATAGGCTATTAAAACTTCTTGTCAATAGGGGGGCGCCATTTCGACTTTGTAATAATTACGTTCCCAAATTAAACTGCCTCGTACTCAATTCTTGCTCGTACAATATGCATATTATTATTACTATTGGATAGAAAACACTCTCCAGTTTCTAAAACCGTTTGAATTATTTCTCTGAGTGAAACAGAACTCATTCTGCAGCACATTTCCTGTCAGGGAGTGAGATTTCAGAAATCGAGGTCCCTGTTCTGAGGTCAGTTTATAAGTCCCCATGTAAGCCATCGGGCTACATGCACTGCATACGCCTTCCTCTAGATGTCAGTAAGCGGGGAGAATTTGAATGGAGTGGATTGCACCATCTGGGGCCCTATATAAGACCGTGGAACGGAAGTACCGTTCTTTTCAACGGGGCGCCTGGCGCAAGAGGGACATCACAATGGCGTCCTGCAAAGCTTTCGTTTTAGCAGTTCTGTATCTCCGGTCATGTTTTTATTCGTTATAGTTGTTAAAGACATCACAAGGTAGTTAATTTAAACCGACTTATAGCAGTTTATATCAGTTTATTGCGATTTTCTGGGATTTCTTTGTGATGCGCTATCAGGAGTTGGACACTTTTCCGGCACATAGCTAACGTTAGCGGCTATTTCGACAGGAGAAGAGGACATCTTTCAACCAAAAGACGATTGTTCTGGAGAAAGGACACCTTGCCCAAGATTCTGATGGAAGCTCAGCAAATAGTAAGCAGTCTTTATGCTGTTAATTCGTATTTATGTTGACAAATGTCAAATAATAATTCCGCCATGAATTTCGGTGCGGTCTCGCTTTAGCGCACGCTGTATTGCGCAGTAACGTTAATTTTAAAAATATAACACAGCGATTGCATTAAGAACTAATTTATCTTTCATTTGCTGTCCAATCTGTATTTTTTAGTCAAGTTTATGAATAGTTTTCGATTAGATTAGGTGCCTCTCCAAGATGGCGCCGGACAGATTGCTTGAAGTTTTGGCCACTAATCACATTGTATAACCACGATTTGTGCCGCTAAATATGCACATTTTCGAACAAACTCTATATGCATTGTGTAATATGATGTTATAGGACTCATCTGAAGAATTCTGAGAAGGTTAGTGAAAAAATTAATATATTTTGGTGGTTTATACGTTATCGCTATTTTTGGCTTGAATCAATGCTGTTGTGATGTTTGCTATTGTGGTAAGCTAATATAACGCTATATTGTGTTTTCGCTGTAAAACACTTAGAAAATCTGAAATATTGGCTGGATTCACAAGATCTGTGTCTTTCATTTGCTGTACGCTGTGTATTTTTAAGAAATGTTTTATGATGAGTAATTAGGTAATACACGATGGTCTCTGTAGTTATTCTAGTCGCTTTGGTGAGAGTTGTGATGGTGGCTGCAATGGTAAACTATGATTTATACCTGAAATATGCACATTTTTCTAACAAAACATATGCTATACAATAAATATGTTATCAGACTGTCATCTGATGAAGTTGTTTCTTGGTTAGTGGCTATTTAATCTTTATTTGGTCGAATTTGTGATAGCTACTGATGCAGTAAAAAAATGGTGGAGTAAGAAAAGTGGTGTCTTTTGCTAACGTGGTTAGCTAATAGATTTACATATTGTGTCTTCCCTGTAAAACATTTTAAAAATCAGAAATGATGGCTGGATTCACAAGATGTGTATCTTTCATCTGGTGTCTTGGACTTGTGATTTAATGATATTTAGATGCTAGTATTTACTTGTGACGCTATGCTAGGCTATGCTAGTCAGCTTTTTTACTGATGGGGGTGCTCCCGGATCCGGGTTTGGGAGGAATTAGAGGTTAAGGCCCGGGGAAGAGGCAAACTTTAGGCTACTTTGGTGAATTTGCGAGACATGTAAGACAAGACATTGCGAGATACAGATAATCAAGACATATGAGCATGTTTTTTTCTGCCTGCCCCCTCCTCTCTCTCCCTCGCGCTGGATCGCCTGCTCTTTCACTTCGCTAATCAAATCAAATCAAATTGTATTGGTCACATACACATATTTAGCAGATATTATTGCGGGTGTAGCGAAATGCTTGTGTTCCTAGCTCCAACAGTGCAGTAGTATCTAACAATTCACAACCATACACACACATCTAAAAGTAAAAGAATGGAATTAAGAAATATTTAAATATTAGATAGAGCAATGTCGGAGCGCAGTGACTAAAATACAGTGGAATAGAATACAGTATATACATATGAGATTTGTAAAGCAGTATGTAAACATTATTTAAACATTATTAAAGTGACTAGTGTTCCATTATTAAAGTGGCCAGTAGTTCCAAGTCTATGAATATAGGGCAGCAGCCTCTAAGGTGCAGGGTTGCGTAACCGGGCGGAAGCCAGCTATTGATGGCTATTTAACAGTCTGATGGCCTTGAGATAGAAGCTGTTTTTCAGTCTCTCGGTCCCAGCTTTGATGCACCTGTACTGACCTAGCCTTTTGGATGATAATGGGATGAATAGGCCGTGGCTCGGGTGGTTGATGTCCTTGATGATCTTTTTGGCCTTCCTGTCACATCAGGTGCTCTAGGTGTCCTGGAGGGCAGGTAGTTTGGCCCCGGTGATGCGTTGGGCAGACTGCACCACTCTCTGGAGAGCCCTGCGGTTGCGGGCGGTGCAGTTGCCGTACCAGGCGGTGATACAGCCCAACAGGATGCTCTTAATTGTTCATCTGTAAAAGTTGGTGAGGGTTTTAGGGGCAAAGCCAAATTTCTTCAGCCTCCTAAGGTTGAAGAGGCACTGTTGTGCCTTCTCCACCACACTGTCTGTGTGGGTGGACCATTTCAGATCGTCAGTGATGTGTAAGCCGAGAAACTTGAAACTTTACACCTTCTCCACTGCGGTCCCGTCGATGTGGATAGGGGCTTGTTCCCTCTGCTGTTTCCTGAAGTTCACGATCAGCTCTTTTCTTTTATTGCCGTTGTGTGAGAGGTTATTTTCCTGGCACCACACTCCCAGGGCCTCACCTCCTCCATGTAGGCTGTCTTGTCATTGTTGCTAATCAGGCCTACTACTGTTGTGTTGTCTGCAAACTTGATGATTGAGTTGGAGGCATGTGTGGCCACGCAGTCATGGGTGAAAAGGGAGTACAGGGGCTAAGCACACACCCTTGTAGGGCCCCTGTGTTGAGGATCAGCAAAGTGGAGCTGTTGTTTCCTACCTTCCCTACCTGGGGGGCGGCCCGTCAGGAAGTCCAGGATCCAGTTGCACAGAACGGAGTTCAGACCCAGGGCCCAGAGCTCAATGATGAGCTTGGAGGGTACTTTGTATCATGACACAAGGTGAGACCAAGATGCAGACACAGGAGTCAGATGGTTGGAGTCGTACAATGTTTAATAATCCAAAAGGAGTATGCAAGAGAATTGTCGTAGACAGGCAAAAGGTCAAAACCAGATCAGAGTCCAGGAGGTACAGAGTGCAGAAAGGTTCGTGGTCAAGGCAGGCAGAATGGTCAGACAGGCGGGTACAGAGTTCCAAACAGGTAGGGGTCAAAACCGGGAGGACTAGAAAAAAGAAAATAGCAAAGGCAGGAGTACGGGAAAAAACGCTGGTTGACTTGGAGCATATAAGAAGAACTGGCACAGAGAGACAGAAAACACAGGGATAAATACACTGGGGAAAACAAGCGACACCTGGGGGGGTGGAGACAATAATGAGGACAGGTGAAACTGATCAGGGTGTGACAGTACCCCCCCCTCTAGGGATGCCCCCTGGCGTCCTACCTGGGCGCATACCTGGTTGACCGAGGTGTCGGCGGTGGAAGTTGGGGATGAGGGCTGGATCCAGGATATCTCTAGCGGGAACCCAGCACATCTCCTCCGGGCCGTAACCCTCCCAGTCAACCAGGTACTGGAAACCCCTGCCCCACGGTCAAACATCCAGGAGATGTTTCTCCTTGCTCGCACATGCTTTTTCAGTTCTGCCCACATATTTTCTATAGGATTGAGTTCAGGGCTTTGTGATGGCCACTCCAATACCTTGACTTTGTTGTCCTTAAGCCATTTCACCACAACGTTGGAAGTATGCTTGGAGTCATTGTCCATTTGGAAGACCCATTTGCGACCAAGCTTTAACTTCCTGACTGATGTCTTGAGATGTTGCTTCAATATATGCACGTAATTTTCCTACCTCATGATGCCATCTATTTTGTGAAGTGCACCAGTCCCTCCTGCAGCAAAGCACCCCCACAACATGATGCTGCCATCCCCGTGCTTCACGGTTGGGATGGTGTTCTTTGGCTTGCAAGCCTCCCCCTTTTTCCTCCAACCATAACAATGGTCATTATGGCCAAATAGTTCTATTGATGTTTCATCAGACCAGAGGGCATTTCTCCAAAAAGTACAATCTTTGTCCATATGTGTAGTTGCAACCCAAAGTCTGGCTTTTTTATGGCGGTTTTGGAGCAGTGGCTTCTTCCTTGCTGAGCGGCCTTTCAGGTTATGTTGATATAGGACTCGTTTTACTGTGGATACAGACACTTTTGTACCTGTTTCCTCCAGCATCTTCACAAGGTCCTTGCTGTTGTTCTGGGATTGATTTGCACTTTTCGCACCAAAGTACGTTCATCTCTAGGAGACAGAATGCGTCTCCTTCCTGAGTGGTATGACGGCTGCGTGGTCCCATGGTGTTTATACTTGCGTACTATTGTTTGTACAGATGAACGTGGCACCTTCAGGCGTTTGGAAATTGCTCTCAAGGATGAACCAGACTTGTGAAGGTCTACAATTTTTTCTCTGAGGTCTTGGCTGATTTCTTTTGATTTTCCCATGATGTCAAGCAAAGAGGGACTGAGTTTGAAGGTAGGCCTTGAAATACATCCACAGGTACACCTCCAATTTACTCAAATGACGTCAATTAGCCTTTCAGAAGCTTCTCAAGCCATGACATAATTTTCTGGAATTTTCCAAGCTGTTTAAAAGCACAGTCAACTTAGTGTATGTAAACTTCTGACCCACTGGAATTGTGATATAGTGAATTATAAGTGACATAATCTCTGTCAACATTTGTTGGAAAAATTACTTGTGTCATGCACAAAGTAGAGGTCCTAACTGACTTGCCAAAACTATAGTTTGTTAATAACACCTCCCAAACCCGGATCCGGGATCCCCCCCATCACAAAAGCTGACTAGCATAGCCTAGCCTAAAGCCACAGGGATATCATATAATAAAATGTTCATGAAATCACAAGTCCAAGACACCAAATGAAAGATACACATCTTGTGAATAAAGCCATCATTTCTGATTTTTAAAATGTTTTACAGGGAAGACAAAATATGTAAATCTATTAGCTAACCACGTTAGCAAAAGACACCACTCCCATACTCCACCATTTTCTTACTGCATCAGTAGCTATCACAAATTCGACCAAATAAAGATATAAATAGCCACTAACCAAGAAACAACCTCATCAGATGACAGTCTGATAACATATTTATTGTATAGCATAGGTTTTGTTAGAAAAATGTGCATATTTCAGGTATAAATCATAGTTTACAATTGCAGCCCCCATCACAACTCTCACTAAAATGACTAGAATAACTACAGAGACCATCGTGTATTAGCTAATTACTCATCATAAAACATTTCTTAAAAATACACAGCGTACAGCAATTGAAAGACACAGATCTTGTGAATCAAGACAATATTTCAGATTTTCTAAGTGTTTTACAGCGAAAACACAATATATCGTTATATTAGCTTACCACAATAGCAAACCAGACAACAGCATTGATTCCAGCCAAACATAGCGATAACGTATTCACCACCAAAATAAATTAATTTTTCACTAACCTTCTCAGAATTCTTCAGATGACAGTCCTGTAACATAATATTACACAATCCATATAGGTTTTGTTCGAAAATGTGCATATTTAGCAGCACAAATCGTGGTTATACAATGTGATCAGTGGCAACAGGTCATGCATTCTGGCCGGCGCCATCTTGGAGAGGCACCTAATCTAATCAATAAATAATCGTAAACTTGACTAAAAAATACAGGTTGGACATCAAATGAAAGATGCATTAGTTATTAATGCAACCGCTGAGTTAGATTTTTAAAATTAACGTTACTAGACATACAGTGTGCGTTACAGCCAGACTAGTGCCGCAATAATGGCGGACAAATCCGTTTACATTTTTCCACATAAATACGGAATAACATCATAAATAGCTCTTACTTTTGGACGAGCTTCCATCAGAATCTTGTGCAAGTGGTCCCTTGTCCAAAATAATCGTTGCTTGGTTGTAAAACGTCGTCTTCAACTTCGGAATTAGCAGCTAAGAATAGCTATGTGGCCACAACATGCCCAAATCCTCCAAACGCAATACTAAGGAAATTCCGAAAATAGCAATATACTCGCATAAACTGATATAACTCGGTTTAAAATAACTTCGTTATGATGTTTCTAACACCTATATCGAATTAAATTACAGACGGATATATCTAAGGTCGATAACTGAGCGTTTCAAAATGCCATCCTGAGGTCCTGCTTTGCGCAATGATGAACGTCGAAAAGAGAGCTCCCCTCGTTCCTTGGCCTTTTATAAACTCTGAGAACTACGTAGGAACTCCATTCCACTTCTCATTGGTTACTGACATCCAGGGGAAGGCGGGTGCAGTTCATGTCGACCCATAGGATACATACAGAGCTTTAAACTGATCTGAGAACAGAGCCTCATTTTCAGACCTTCGCAGTTCCTGTCATGGATTTCGCTGCAGAAAGAGTTCTGGTTCACCCACAGACATAATTCAAACGGTTTTAGAAACTAGAGATTGTTTTCTATCCAATAGTAATAATAATATGCATATTGTACGAGCAAGAATTGAGTACGAGGCAGTTTAATTTGGAGACCAATTTTCACTAAGTCAAAACAGCACCCCCTATATTCTCAAGAGGTTAACAATACATTTGTGGAGTGGTTGAAAAAAGTGTATGTGAACTTCCGACTTCAAATGTATCTAATAGAACTCAATGGGTTTTCTTTAATGGAAGCGTCTCTAATGTCAAACATGTAAAGTGTGGTGTACCGCAGGGCAGTTCTCTAGGCCCTACTCTTTTCTATTTTTACCAATGATCTGCCACTGGCATTAAACAAAGCATGTGTGTCCATGTATGCTGATGATTCAACCATATACGCATCAGCAACCACAGCTAATGAAGTCACTGAAACCCTTAACAGAGAGTTGCAGTCTGTTTTGGAATGGGTGGCCAGTAATAACCTGGTCCTGAACATCTCTAAAACTAAGAGCATTGTATTTGGTACAAATCATTCCTTAAGTGCTAGACCTCAACTGAAACTGGTAATGAATGGTGTGGCGGTTGAACAAGTTGAGCAGACTAAATTACTTGGCGTTACCTTAGATTGTAAACTGTCATGGTCAAAACATATAGATTCAATGGTTGCAAAGATGGGGAGAGGTCTAGCCGTAATAAAGAGATGCTCTGCTTTTTTGACACCACACTCCAAAAAGCAAGTTCTGCAGGCTAGTTCTGCTCTAGTTTTGTCTAATCTTGATTATTGTAATCAGAGGGCTGATATAAATACTATGCATGCCAGTCTCTCTTGGCTAAGAATTGAGGGGAGACTGACTGCAACACTTCTTCTTCTTATAAGAAACATTAATGTGTTGAAAATACCAAATTGTTTGCATAGTCAACTTACACACAACTCTGACACACACACTTATCCCACCAGACATGCCACCAGGGGTCTTTTCATAGTCCCCAAATCCAGAACAAATTCATGAAAACGTACAGTATTATATAGAGCCCTTATTGCATAGAACTTCCTTCCATCTCATATTGCTCAAAGAAACAGCAAACCTGGTTTCAAAAACCCCCAGATAAAGCAACACCTCGTTGCACAACGCCTCTCCCCTATTTGACCTAGATAGTTTGTGTGTATGCATTGATATGTAGGCTATGTGTGCCTTTTAAAAAATGTATATAGTTCTGTCCTTGAGCTGTTCTTGTCTAATGATGTTCTGTATTATGTCATTCTGTATTATGTTTCATGTTTTGTGTGGACCCCAGCAAAAGTAGCTGTTGCTTTTGCAACAGCTAATGGGGATCCTAATAAAATAACAAAAATACCAAATGTTCACTGTCAGGGCTGACAGCTGGTTTCTCCTCAGTGGTCTTGGTTCTCCTGTCGTTTGAAGGGGTTGAAGATGGAGATGGCATGCCTTATAGCTGCCAGTCCGCGAGAGACTCCCGGGGACCTTTGCTATTCCACAGTGATGATAGTGAAGAGCGAGATAAGCAGCTGTGAGGCCGTGATTGTGAGTTGGTTGGAGTTGGAGTTAACTCTGGGAGAATACGGGATCTTGGCGTAAAGCATGGAGGATAGTGATGACAGTAAAGATAGTGAGCATTGTGACATGGAGCTAGGAGGCCATGAGGTACACTCTTAGAAAAAAGGTTCCGAAAGGGT
Source organism: Salvelinus namaycush (assembly GCF_016432855.1). Classification (NCBI taxonomy): domain Eukaryota; kingdom Metazoa; phylum Chordata; class Actinopteri; order Salmoniformes; family Salmonidae; genus Salvelinus; species Salvelinus namaycush. Next base: position 24,642,934 of record NC_052308.1, on the reverse strand, counting down.
TCTTCAGCTGTCCCCATTAGAGAACTATTTTTGGTTCCAGGCAGAACCCTTTTTGGTTCCAGGTAGAACCCTTTTGGGTTCCATGTAGAGCCCTCTGTAGAAAGGGTTCTATCTGGAACCAAAAGGGTTGTTAAAATGGTTCTCCTATGGGGACAGCCGAAGCACCATTTAAGGTTCTAGATAGCACATTTTTAGTTAGAGATTAGCCTGGAAGAATCCTGATCTCCTCGACAGGAGTTTTTAATCTGCCGGGACTGGGAGGATCTGATGTCAGAGATCTGCCAGATTTTCATTCCATAGATTTTTTGTCATTGGCTGTGTCATAGTCAAGGTCTGGTGTGCAGGTTGTGGAGGCCCGGTCTGGATCTCTCTTCCTGCTTCGTCTGGATTAGGCAGATCTGGTTGGTTTGAAGGAGATAGGTTGGCACTCTTGGTCATTAGCGTCTTTCATTTCCATGGTCAGGGTCTGGTGTCTGGGGTCTTGAGGTCCGGTCTGGTGTCTTTTTCTGTTTTGTCTTCCTGAGGCAGATATAAGCCTACGGTTTAAAACAGACAACGTTGGTCTGCTGTGTTTATCATTTAGATTTCCATGTTCAGAGGAGTTCGATACTGTATGTTTTTCCTTCTTGTTGAAGCCAACACAACGGTATTGAAGACTGGAAAGCGGACATTAATGGACTGGTCTTTACACTTTTAACTATTTTCCCCCTGCTCAGTTTGCCCTTTAGAGTCAGTCGGGTCACTCTGGGATTTACCCATCTGAGCAGATTTGGCTGTCAGTCTTGTCTGACAGCCTTGTCTCAGTCTTGAGTTTTTGTACAATAAAAAACATTAGACAAAAACTCCTTAGATGCTCTCTGAAAGCAATGTGAGCAAGGCTTTGAAACTTATTATTGTTCTTCTTTTTGAAAGCAATATGCTTTTATAAGGACAATTATGATGAGTTAGTTCTCCATATAAACCAGTGATGCATTACACACTTAGAAAAAATATAGAACCTTAAAGGGTTCTTTGGCTGTCCCCATAGGAGAGCCCTTTGAATAACCCTTTTAGGTTCCATGTAGAACCCTTTCCACAGAGGGTTCTACATGGAACCCAAAAGGGTTCTTCTACCTGGAGCCAAAAATGGTTCTGCCTGAAACCAAAAAGTGTTCTCCTATGGGGTTGTCCTTGTATCTGTCTGTGGCCCCAGGCCCACAAGTTAACATGCTCTCTTAGATTGAGGCTGAAGAAAAGTGCAGCCGGCATGGCGAGAGTGCTTCAGTGCTCCCAATTTTACACCTTTATTACATAATCCTAAATTAATCACACACATCGTGCTTTGCTTTCCGCAGGGGAGTAACCAGTGACAATATCCTACTCTCTCTGGTTACATAAACAGCAGCTCTGGGAGATTTGTCCTTTAGAAAAAACAGAGTTGGAAATGACAATGGAAAAAGTTCTAAGGATTGTGGACTGATTTTAATCACTTCATGGAAACAATTATGATGAGAGAGGAGGAGAAGGGAGAGGAGAGGGGATGAGGAGAAGAAAGGAAATGTGAAAGTGCTTCAGGAGCGAAAGACATCTCTGCCATTATATGGCCTTATTACGTGCCTCAATTTAGCTGAATTGGTCAGATAGCTGCCTACATCACTGCAAGTTACGTTAGAAAATAGATGTGACGGGGGATGAAATTATGTTGCTCATTGTACCGAGTTACATCATGTACATACACAGAGCTGTTGTAATAGCTAATGAGATCTGATATGTTGTGGGTAAAGTTGGCTTCATGAGGGTGGTTCAAAGAATATGCATCTGAATCATCACAGTGAGTGAAGGCAATAGAATCCAAGACAAAGCACAGTCATGGCCTAATTCCATGACTTCAAACTTGTAATTTATAGAGCAGACAGAATACCAATGTTATTGTTACGGATACAGGTATCCTGTGTGTATTTGTTTTCTCTCCTTCTGCCCTAGTCACAGGTGGCAGTCATCAGTCGCCAATCAGTCGCCAATCAGTCACCAATCTGAAGACACACCTGCTCCTTTTCGCTTACCCAATCACATCCCCTTGGTTTAAAAGAAACCCAATCAGTTGTCTCTTGATAAAATAATGTATATGTTGAAAGATAATGATAAAATAATTCCACTCTGAAACCGTATAACTGTATGAAATTGATTCGAATCATAAAATTATAATCTGATGATGTGTGTAGTTTTAGTCAGAATTAGGTTAAACAATGTATCTGTATAGTGGAAAAACACAGACTGTCTGAGCAAGGCGTAGCTTAGGATTTGAACTTGTATGTGTGTGCCGAAGAAAAAAACAGAGAACAGTTAAACTGTGTTTGGACCGACCTGGCTAGGCCTCTGAGGAACTTTTGATAGCATAGAGAGTACTTCTCAGGGTTTCCCTAATCTCGGGGGAATGGAACTGTCGGCTGGGTACACAGTGGTGAGAACTCTGGAGAAGGATAAAACTCACCTACTGTTTGTGTGTATGTATGTGTGTAGGATACCTACTGTTTGTGTGGAAGTATGTGCGCAGCTATAAAATGGATGTCTTTGTATAATGGACTTCAGGACGTTCTCGTGAATAAACATTTTGACTATTGTAAGCTGAGGAATCTGTCTGTTTCATTTAAACCAGAATCTTACAAACTCTGGGTTGCAGACTGAGTAGATTAATTGAAGTTTATGAACATTGATAACAAAATTCTCATAACACTCTGGAGCTATCTCTCTTTTGCTTTTGCGCCTACCTCTCACATTGTCTGTTATCATGTGAGTATGGTGGTGTATGGCTGTTTGTTTGTTGGTGGGAAAAGGGGATACCAAGCCAAGTCGCCCTTGGGCATACATTACCCGTAGGAAAACTTTGTCTATGTATCCTAGTTAGAACTGCGCGGACCACCCACTGTATTTTATTGGTTAGTTAGCTAGCTGTTCTTGAAGCAGGCAAGACTAGCTTAGGGGTTTTTGGATATTTATTATTTCTTTCCTTGGGTCTAGCTCAGCCCCTCCCCCCCGCCCCCATTACCGTGTGTTTGAAAAATAAACCTAAAGTGTTTGACGGTAGATTTAGGTTGTCTGTTGTTTTTTTAGTTCTCACTGTTTCTTTTCACTGTCATGACTTGCATGAGATATGTTATGGGTCTCGTTTCCATCCCCCCTAGACTGCAGGGCCAAAGGGGTTCATAACAGTTATGAACAGACATAACTCATTGAATGTTTGGCAGGATGCAGCAGACTTCTCACCAGCTCTTTATTTTTTCTGTGTCATTTTGGTTTTGTGCCTCTGGAGCGCTGAGAGTTTGCTTTGGCTGGTGTCAGAGGCTGTCCCCCACATGGATCAGTGTCTTAGTGTTTGCCCAGTGATTCCCAATGGTGCCCAGTGGTGCAGACAGACAGTCAGGCCCAGGGGGGTGAGGTGAAGCCTTTCCTCTGCTGTCTCTCCTCCCCTTCCCGGATGGCCCCAGGACAGGGCTTTCAGACTGGGGGAGACAGGGAGTTGCTGTGACAGGCATGGCTCCTTTTGTCACTAGACAGAGGGCTCCACAGGACCCACGGGGAGTTTGGGGCTGACACAGCAGACTGGACTGGGGGGACCTGTTGCCCTTATCAGACAGACTTAAATCGTTCTGCATACAAAGGAAAACCAGGAACACCATTGGTATTATCATTATACCATTTGCTTACTGTAATGTTAGAGAAGCATGGGCCCAAAAAAACAAACCTGCTTTATGTGGTTCCTTGTCATGACTCAGCAAGGATTAAAACAAATTCAGAAATAAAGATGTTGTTACAGTGACAATACTATCAGACATCCACTTGGAGCTTGCAGCCCTGTGGTCGGAGGCCTAGTTCCTCTTCCCCCTATTTTTATTTCTGCCCTGATACCTCTATCTGTCTTCAGCTTCTTAGAGCCTCATTACTGTCTGAGCATGATCAGTGATCACAGCACAGGCCACAATCTTTACATTATTCCCAATTTAGATCAGGATTAAAAGCCTCATCCAATTAGCCCAATCCCTGCCTGTAGCTTCTCACTATACCTAATCCACAGACAGTTTTGTTCAGTAGGAGGTCAATATATGGATGTGGTGAGAGGAGAGAGAGGGCAATTCATGTTTTAACACTTACAGAACTGTGCCGAAAGCCCCAATGTAGCCTATGTCAGTCTGCTGTGTGTAGGCTACTGTCATGACTCTCCTGTGAAGATCTGAAGGATCAGGTTACAGTAGGTCCGCTCTACAGCTCCCCCTCTCTCCTGCAGAGGAGGAGAGGGGTGAAGTTGGCCGTTTTATGACGGTCGTAAATACCTTGTAGAAACTTTTCCTTTGGGATTTGCAGGAGGGGAAAGAAACCTCTTTGTTATAAGGAGATTCCTCCCGCCAAAATGGTAACATCAAAAGGTTGAATAATGAAACAATATTTCTATATTTCAAACCAAACTGTTGGAATGGGTACTGAAAGATCAATTATGTCAGATCAGTTGTTGTTTTGGGATCTCATTAAGGACAGTATAACAACATAACTGTATCTCTGAATGTGTATATTTCCCAGTTATCAGATTTACATCTAAATGTTGTGTAACTTATATGATTAAATGTGAAACTCTTTGTGAGAAGATGAAATGTGATGTTAGCCTTCTAAATTAGAATTGTTTTTCATATAAAAGTTTTAACCAGTCAGTGACCACACCCACGTGAGCACAGATATTATGTCGGCGTCCATGGAATTCCCCTTTTTTCCAGAGTTTATAAATGGACTCTCTAATGAAATTTACATTAGACCAGAGAAAGTGAGGACGCAGTCCACACGCTGAAATGGTTGCCATTTAAATGGAGACCAGTTACGTGCAGCGCCAGCTGAATACGTAAAAAATGGTTAAGAAAATTAACACATTAGAACAAGCAGGTGGACGGTGTTGAACTGGACATTATGAATGGTTAGACTCTACAAGACCAGCGGGGCCAACAGTGTGAGCTGAAAGGTACAAAATGGTTAGAAACTCTGAAACTCTCTCTCTCTCTCGAAGAAGAAGAAGACTACACAGGAACATTCAGTCTGCAGCTGTTTGAGTACTTCAGTCTAGTAAACTCGACTGAGAACCACCGGGTGGTATTTTGAAAGATCCATTCTAACGAACACTTCCTCTGGAAGATACGTTCTCACAGACACCTGAAACCAAGAAGCTATGACTACAAAAGACATGGTGACCTCTGGTGGACAACCAGAGACATACACAACCCGAGACTTTCTGTCCACTTACTCCCCATAGATTGATCGAGTATTTTCAACAGAGAGACAGCAAAGACATACACATGAAAATGTATATTGCAATTCTTTCGAATGAGCGGCCGTTCATGTGCAAAGTTTTTGCATTTCCATGAGCATAGTTATCAGCTGTATGTACGTTAGTGGAATTCCTTTGTCTCTTCCTTTTCCTCTCTTTAGAATCCTCCATTTTGTGTAACAAGCCGTCATATCGGTTTTAGTCCACTAGGGACTTTTCATTGCATTGGGTAGTAATCAATGTGTAAGCTATCCTGTTTGTGTGTTAATATAATTCTGTGTGATTATTTAGTTAGTAATAAATAACTAAGCCAATTTGATCCAGGCTGCATCACATTTGGCCGTGATTGGGAGTCCCATAGGGCGGTGCACAATTGGCCCAGCGTCACCCGGGTTTGGCGGGGTAGGACGTCATTGTAAATAAGAATCTGTTCTTAACTGACTTGCCTAGTTAAATAAAGGTTAAATAAAACTAAACAAAAAAAATTGTATATTGCTGATTCATCATTTATGATAGGGTTCGTGCCGATATCCAAGAGCTTTGCGACATTTAGAATGAGACGGAAGGTAAATAAGAATTAATGAATTGACTGTGACTGATGTAAGAGATATTTATATCTTTAGAGTTTAGTCAGGAGATAGTAACTTGTTAAATAACTTTTCCCGTGGTGCCCCAGATTACTACTTAACTAATTGTTATATGATTAATTTAATCGCATAACAATTGAATGTGGTATGTAATTATTTGATAAAATAACAGTCAAACACATTAATGATAGTCAAGACACGACACTACCCATCACTTTATGATCTCACAGTACTTGTTCCATATTGCATCGCTAACCCATTAATGAGTGTGTTTACAGATTGAATTATATGTTAACAGTGGAAGAAGACTTCTTGACATCTGTATACATGATGTGTTCAGGGAGCCCACCATAAAAAGGTGATGTAAACTGGAGGGTGGTTTACTCTGTGCCCAGAACACACTGGCATTCTTCAGGTCATTCTGGGTTCTTGCATTTCTCTTTCCTCTCTCCCTGTGTATACACTTCAGTGCTGTCCCCTCCCCTGGCTCTAGCAGCACTCTGCTTTATTACAATGGTTCTGATGAGGTGGAAAATGTGATTGCATTCTGTCCTAAACAAGATTAATCTACTAGGGGAATTGACAGCTGGCCTTTGCAAAGCAATTGGTGGGTGTGGAGGGATTGAATATAGTACACTACGGTAAAGTGTGAATATCGTATATATTGATCTAGATCTCTCTGGCCATCCACACTGGTCAGGTAAGTTATGGACCTGCAACAGTAAAAGCATTAGCTGTATCTGGATTGAATCAAAATACATGGAGCTGTGGAGTTGATGTTTTTGAATCCCAGTGGATTGTCAATTGCATATTCTTCATGAACAAAGGAGAGCATTTATGATATGGTTTACAGGATCAATCATCCAATCATATTTCAACGTAAGGAATCAGTATGAAATGTTGTACAGACGTGCTATGATGCTAAAAGTGTCTGTTACACTTGGTTATACCAAGGAAACCAAGTCTGCAAGAGGATATGAAAAGCCTACAATTCTCAACCCCAGAATCTGAGATTACAGTTTCTTGTTCCCATGGCTCATTGTTGCCCCCTTCTGGTTATTGTTTGTTACAGATTTGGGGAGAAGTGTTGATTCTGCAGACCTGTTAGACTAGAGTTTCTGACTGATATGTTCTGTTGTCCTATGTTCCAGCAGAGACAGAGCATACTCAGAGAGTCCCAGAATTGGACTCAGCCCAGCAGCTGAAACTGAGAGAGAGACAGCGCTTCTTTGAAGAGGTATTTCAGCACGATGTGGACGTCTACCTGTCCTCTGCCCACCTGCATATTCATGACTATAAGAGACGTGAGTGCAATCGGCATCACACACATGTATGCACACATGTACCCTAACCCTAATCTAAGCTTCATGTCCATACCCCAGCTCAACCATTACCCTAACCCTAGATTCAACTCCACAACCTTCAAATTCTCTCTCTCCCTCTCTCTCTCAATTAAATTCAAATAATAAAAATTTGGCATGGGAAACATGTTTATATTGCCAAAGCAAGTGAAAAAGATAATAAACTAAAGTGAAATAAATAATCAAAAATTAACAGTAAACATTACACTCACAAAAGTAAGAAAGGAATAGAGACATTCCAAATGTCATATTATGGCTATGTGCAGTCTCTCTCTCTCTCTCTCTCTCTCTCTCTCTCTCTCTCTCTCTCTCTCTCTCTCTCTCTCTCTCTCTCTCTCTCTCTCTCTCTCTCTCTCTCTCTCTCTCTCTCTCTCTCTCTCTCTCTCTCACACACACACACACACACACACACACACACACACACACACACACACACACACGTGTGTGAGTGTGTGAAAGTTTCTGGGTCGTTCCACGAAATGAGGTCCTTTTGCATCCCTTTGATATTTTACGTAGAAATGCTGATTTATAAAAACAAAACTGTTATGTCAAATTAAATGCCTGTTAATATAGACCACATGGAAAATTTAATAAATCCGTTTTTTTTTTTTTTTTTTTTTTACATGACTAGACTTACTAAAGTGCCAAAATTCAGAATTTTGACATGCATCCTCTATGACTTCTAGGAAGATTTTAACCCACTTAATCCCAACATTTCCCCAGGTTTTCACCGTCATTGTAAAGCCCTAGTTATTTTGTTGTCAAAGTCATTTCTGAAGATGATTAATTTGAAGGTAAAAAACCATTTCATAGTCAAATCATAGTGTAAAGCAGCTGAGCTGGTTCTACTCCTTTTGGCCATTTTCTGGTGTTTTGTGGTGGAAAACTGAGAGGGTCGAGCATAACACGTCAGCCCTGTTAGCCGTAGATAGAAGGCTAAAAATGTTTTAACAATGTACATTGTTTTGTGAAGCTTGCATTTACATACCCATCCCTGTTGCACACAACAAGCTTCCATTCCTCTTGTCACAAGGGTATTTGGGGATGATTTAAGATGAAGTCGTCTACTCTTTTACGGTCATCCCTGTTACTTTATTTGGCACTTAATAGTCACTTACTATAGTATATGTTTTTTTTAACCTACTGAGATGGGGAAAATTGTTTGTCATTAAGTGAACATGTGCTTTTTATGACAATTTTAAAATCAGGTTAAATAAAATGTTTATTTCCCACCAAGTTAAACTACTCGAAAGGCATCTAATTGGTGGAACAACCCTACTAAATGTTGCTAAACATTTCCTTTGAGAAGTGAAGCTGACATACAGTAAATGCCTCTAATCAACCACGTTTGTCTCTTGTGTTGTTGTTAGCTCCCATTGGCAGCGTCTCGTCCATGGAGGTGAATGTGGACATGCTGGAGCAGATGGACCTTATGGACATCTCTGACCAGGAGGCCCTGGATGTCTTCCTCAGCTCTGGGGGGGATGGGGGGGTGCTGACCTCCCCTCTGCCAGGTAAAGGTGAGTGGAGGGGAGACTCGCATCTGAGGCAGTCCCGTGTTGATAGTGTAGTATTTGGTAGAGTCTAGGCTTTGTCCCTCACCTATACTAGCTGGCAACATTAACTGCAATACAGAGTGCAGCACTGATAATCTGTGGCCTAACATCCATTTCATTTCACCCACAGTAGTTCATGGCAACAACAATGAGGTCATCAGCCAGGGACGCTCTCCCCACAACACAGGCGGTTGTGTGGGGAAGTCCCGCATGTCCTCCACCTCCTCCACTTCCTCCACCAACAGCCAGAACACCAATGAGGATGGAAGGGAAACCCCTGTAGTCCAATCAGATGATGAGGATGTGAATGTCGGCACACTCTTGCTGATGGGATCAACCCCAGGAAAAGATGAGGAGAAGGATCGGCCCACCTTCTCTTCATAGAGGCCTTGCTTCACTTCCAATATTCACTAACATTTTGAACATACTGGTGCTGACAAGTATCACTGAAACGGGACACTCACACACAGAGGTGTTCCATGGACTGGCAACTATCACTTACAACATCATTTTCTTTACTCTTCATTTAGTTTTGTCTGAACTGTAAATATAAGGCCAAATCTTCTCAAAGCTTGCTTATCTCCATATATACTTCTGGCATATAGATAACAAGATACTTCTTTTTATTTCCTCATTTGAGATTCTAGTAGGGTCTGGCGACGTGTGACACGGACATTTGAGGAAGTACATTCCTGTGTGTACTCCACAGCCAGGATATGTACATAACAGAGTTGTGAAATATGCAACCATGTAAGCATTACTGTACTACAGACAGGGATTTACAATTGTGCAATTACACACACAAAAAAAATCTTTAGAGAGTAACTGCAATGCTGAGTAAATCTGGCCCTTAGTTCCCGTATTCCCCAAAATGTTGAACCAATCCCAAAACACCTGCCACAAATAAAAACGAAGGATGTACTGTACATTGCATAGTGTTGCTTTCATTTTGATATATACAGTGCATTCGGAATTCAGACCCCTTCCCTTTTTCCACATTTTGTTATGTTACAGCCTTATCCTAAAATGTATTAAATAAAAAAATCTTCATTAATCTACACACAATAACCCATAATGACAAAGTGAAAAACATTTTTTAGAAATTTTTGCAAATGTATGAAAAAAATAAACAGAAATACCTTATTTACATAAGCATTCAGACCCTTTGCTATGAGACTCTAAATTGAACTCAGGTGCATCCTGTTTCTATTGATCATCCTTGAGATGTTTCCACAACTTGATTGGAGTCTACCTGTGGTAAATTAAATTGATTGGACATTATTTTCTAACGCACACTTGTCTATATAAGGCCCCACAGTTGACAGTGCATGTCAGAGCAAAAACCAAACCACGAGGTTGAAGGAATTGTCCGTAGAGCTCCGGGACAGGATTGTGTCGAGGCACAGATCTGGGGAAGGACACCAAAACATTTCTGCAGCATTGAAGGTCCCCAAGAACACAGTGGACTCCATCATTCTTAAGTGGAAAAGTTTGGAACCACCAAGACTGTTCCTAGAGCTTGCCGCCCAGCCAAACTGAGCAATCTGGGGGGGAAGGGCATTGGTCAGGGAGGTGACCAAGAACCCGATGGTCACTCTAACAGAGCTCCAGGGTTCCTCTGTGGAGATGGGAGAACCTTTCAGAAGGACAACCATCTATGCAGCACTTCACCAATCAGGCCTTTATGGTAGAGACGGATGCCTCTCCTCAGTAAAAGACACATGACACCCTACTTGGAGTTTGCCTAAAGGCACCTAAAGGACTCTCAGACCATGAGAAACAAGATTCTCTGGTCTGATGAAACCAAGATTGAACTCTTTGGCTTAAGTGCCAAGCGTCACGTCTGGAGGAAACCCGGCACCATCCCTACGGTGAAGCATGGTGCATCATGTTGTGGGGATGTTTTTCAGCGGCAGGGACTGGGAGACTAGTCAGGATTGAGGGAAAGATGAATGGTGCAAAGTACAGAGAGATCCTTGATGAAAACTTGCTCCAGAGCACTCAGGACCTCAGACTGGGGAAAGGTTCACCTTCTAACAGGACAACGACCCTAAGCACACAGCCAAGACAACGTAGGAGTGGCTTCGGGACAAGTTTCTGAATGTCCTTGTGTGGACCAGCCAGAGTCCGGACGTGAACCCGATCAAACATCTCTGGAGAGACCTGAAAATAGCTGTGCAGCGATGCTCCCCATCCAACCTGACAGATTTTGAGAGGAACAGCAGAGAAGAGTGGGAGAAAATACTTTGCCATTAACGAACGAATACACTGAGTGTATAAAATATTAGGAACACCTTCCTAATATTGAGTTGCACCCCCTTTTGCCCTCAGAACAGCCTCAATTCGTTGGGCATGGACTCTACAAGGTGTTGATAAGCATTCCACAGGGATGCTGGCCCATGTTGACTCCAATGCTACCCATAGTTGTGTCAAGTTGGCTGGATGTCCTTTGGGTGGTGGACCATTCATGATTCACACGGCAAACTGTTGAGCGTGAAAATCCCAGCAGCATTGCAGTTCTTGACACACTAAAACCAGTGTGCCTGGGACCTACAACCATACTCCATTCAAAGGCACTTTTGCCTTGCCCATTCACACCTTCTGAATGGCACACACAATCCATGTCTCAATTGTTTCAAGGCTTAAAAATCCTTCTTTAACCTCTCTCCTCCCCTTCATTTCCAAAGGGATGGGCAACTTTGATGGTGTGGGGGCCACAAAAAAACGGAACTCATCATGAGGGGCCGCAGTGGCTTGTGGGCCATGGGGCGGAGAGAGGATTTAGCAATTTTACAACTCATTTCATGCAATTCTACTCATTTTGCCATCGGCGGATAGAACATTTTGCAGTTTAACATCACATTTCCTGAAGTTCTACATATTTTGCCAAGGGTGGAGGCTAATGTTTGCAGTTGTTAATATGATAACTGGTGCTCTTGCCAAGGGTGGAGGCTAATGTTTGCAGTTGTTAATATGATAACTGATGATCAATGGGCCCTATGCCAGTCGGTAATTCGACCATGCTTACTAAAAGTTTAGATAGATGGCTGCTAGGCCTATCCCCGATCTACACTGATTGAGGTGGATTTAACAGGTGACATCAATAAGGGATCATAGCTTTCACCTGGATTCACCTGGTCAGTCTATGCAAAGAGCAGGTGTTCCTAAAGTTTTGTACACTCAGTGAAGGGAGTTACTGCCTTCAATACATGTAAAATTGTTACCTGGGTCATGTTTAGCACAGCACACTGTACTCAAATAACAACATTTAATAATTCAGAAGAGTCAGCGTAAATTTTATCTTTGGATTTGACTCCATAAATCTTACTTTGAATCATTGGCAGGTTCTTCAAAAATACTGTATGACCTTATCTTCAAGTTGCCTCATTATTTCTTAAAGTTCTCTCAATATATTCTCCTCACCTCCTCCCAAAGGCCTCCTCTTTCTCTCTCTCTCACACTCATACATGAATGCACACATATATGCACACATATGAGGCTCTGTGTGTATTACATGAAAGGCAGCATTTCCTGTTGGTGCTCAGGACCTGCCAGATATTATCACACTCTCCCCTAGGTTGGTCATCCAGCTGTTGTGTCTGGCTTTACCATGACATCGGTCATATTTATCTCTACAGAGCTATGAAGTGATGGTACTGATTTGGTATCTTGTAATTTCTTAAATTACCTAAATATGCCGTTAGCAAAGTGTACACTCTGCACATTCTTAGACTTATTTTATCAGAGTTTGAAATCAACAATTGATGGAAGCTTGAACTTTAATGTATTCTACGTACTATTCTAATTTAGAAAGGGTATCTATGCTGTTCTGCAATGTTGACCCCACATATTATTATAAGATGTGAATGGTTTGCTATGATTTATTTTTTATTTTTATGTATGCACTCTACTGTCAGTCGCTCTGGATAACACTAACATGTCAAATGTAAATGTAGAATTATGAATCACATACAGTGGGGCAAAAAAGTATTTAGTCAGCCACCAATTGTGCAAGTTCTCCCACTTAAAAATATGAGAGAGGCCTGTAATTTTCATCATAGGTACACTTCAGCTATGACAGACAAAATGAGAAAAAAAATCCAGAAAATCACATTGTAGGATTTTTAATGAATTTATTTGCAAATTATGGTGGAAAATAAGTATTTGGTCACCTACAAACAAGAAAGATTTCTGGCTCTCACAGACCTGTAACTTCTTCTTTAAGAGGCTCCTCTGTCCTCCACTCGTTACCTGTATTAATGGCACCTGTTTGAACTTGTTATCAGTATAAAAGACACCTGTCCACAACCTCAAACAGTCACACTCCAAACTCCACTATGGCCAAGACCAAAGAGCTGTCAAAGGACACCAGAAACAAAATTGTAGACCTGCACCAGGCTGGGAAGACTGAATCTGCAATAGGTAAGCAGCTTGGTTTGAAGAAATCAACTGTGGGAGCAATTATTAGGAAATGGAAGACATACAAGACCACTGATAATCTCCCTCGATCTAGGGCTCCACGCAAGATCTCACCCCGTGGGGTCAAAATGATCACAAGAACGGTGAGCAAAAATCCCAGAACCACACGGGGGGACCTAGTGAATGACCTGCAGAGAGCTGGGACCAAAGTAACAAAGCCTACCATCAGTAACACACTACGCCGCAAGGGACTCAAATCCTGCAGTGCCAGACGTGTCCCCCTGCTTAAGCCAGTACATGTCCAGGCCCGTCTGAAGTTTGCTAGAGAGCATTTGGATGATCCAGAAGAAGATTGGGAGAATGTCATATGGTCAGATGAAACCAAAATAGAACTTTTTGGTAAAAACTCAACTCGCCGTGTTTGGAGGACAAAGAATGCTGAGTTGCATCCAAAGAACACCATACCTACTGTGAAGCATGGGGTGGAAACATCATGCGTTGGGGCTGTTTTTCTGCAAAGGGACCAGGACGACTGATCCGTGTAAAGGAAAGAATGAATGGGGCCATGTATCGTGAGATTTTGAGTGAAAACCTCCTTCCATCAGCAAGGGCATTGAAGATGAAACGTGGCTGGGTCTTTCAGCATGACAATGATCCCAAACACACCGCCCGGGCAACGGAGTGGCTTCGTAAGAAGCATTTCAAGGTCCTGGAGTGGCCTAGCCAGTCTCCAGATCTCAACCCCATAGAAAATCTTTGGAGGGAGTTGAAAGTCCGTGTTGCCCAGCAACAGCCCCAAAACATCACTGCTCTAGAGGAGATCTGCATGGAGGAATGGGCCAAAATACCAGCAACAGTGTGTGAAAACCCTGTGAAGACTTACAGAAAACGTTTGACCTCTGTCATTGCCAACAAAGGGTATATAACAAAGTATTGAGATAAACTTTTGTTATTGACCAAATACTTATTTTCCACCATAATTTGCAAATAAATTCATTAAAAATCCTACAATGTGATTTTCTGGATTTTTTTTCTCATTTTGTCTGTCATAGTTGAAGTGTACCTATGATGAAAATTACAGGCCTCTCATCTTTTTAAGTGGGAGAACTTGCACAATTGGTGGCTGACTAAATACTTTTTTGCCCCACTGTAAGTAAACATACAACATTGTTAATTTATGATGTTCAGGACAGGCTTACTACAGTGTTACTGACTCCTTTCAGTAAGGACCCATTACCACAGAATCTTCATGATACACTTTAGGGTCAGTTAAAAGCTTGTAAAGGAGAGGTGTATCCAATTGCTGATGTCTGTCTTAAACCATCCTGCAGGTCAAAGTAACTCCATATTCCCACAAATAGTGATGGTTAATCGTGATGCGTTAAAGGTATGGTTCACCCAAATTACAAAATGACATATTGGTTGCCTTACCCTGTAAGCAGTCTATGGACAAGGTATGACAGCAATTCGTGCTTTGGTTTAGTTTTTTGGCATTGTTTCCACTAATAATAATAACTATTATTATTATTTATTAAACTTCTATAGCGCTTTTCATAGAATCACAAAGCTCTTCAAGAGCAAAAAACAAACAAGGAATATATCATGACAGATCAACCAATAGAGGCCAAGTCTTTGAATGCTGCATCCTCCAAAGATGGAGAGGGTCAGATCATGGCTTGAGTGAAGGGAGCTGGTCAGAGGATGGTAGATGATGATGCAGGCTGCTGCTGATCTTGTAGAAGGCAATTCTGGTCTTATAGCCACTGGACTTCTCCTCTTCCACTCTGTGTAGCACCCGCCTAAAATGCAAACGTTTTAGCATTTGTGGCACAAATCCAATTCAAGTCATGGGACCGATATTAGCATTTTTCACACATTATGTTCAAATCATTTATATTTGACTTTGTTGAGCTTCACAATCAATTTTAGATACTTTTGGATGATTTGGACATGATGCACGAAAAATGCTTACAGTATGTCAGTCCCATGACTTGAATGGGATTTGTGCCACGAATGCTAAAAGGTTAGCATGTGGAAACAATGCAAGGGAAACTAAACTAAAACATGGATTGCTGTCATACCTTGTCCATAGGCTGTTTACAGGGTAAACCAATGTATAATTTTGAAATTTGGGTGAACTATCCCTTTAACTGGGCATAATATGAAACCCCATGCTTATTGTGTTCTCTCTATGAGGAGTTGGGGTCTGTTTGGTCAAAACAAAATTTGGTCTAGTTCAACCTTACGAGTCTACTGTATAATCAGCTCTCAAACCATATAAAACACTAAAATCATTGTATTTGGGACAAATCATTCACTAAACCCTAAACCTCCTCTAAATCTTATAATGAATAATGTGGCAATTTAACAAGTTGAGGAGACTAAACTGCTTAGTGTAACCCTAGACTGTAAACTGTCATGGTCAAAACATATTGATGCAGTGGTAGCTAAGATTGGGAGAGGTCTGTCCATGATAAGGCATTGCTCTGCTTTCTTGGCATCACAGTCATTTAAACGAGTCCTACTGGCCCTAGTTTTATTACACCTGGACTACTGCCCAGTTACATGGTCAAGTGTCACAAAGAAGAACATAGGCATTTAATTACAGTTGGCCCAGAACAGAGCAGCACGGCTGGCCCTTAAATGTACACGGAGGGCTAATATCAATAAGATTTATGTCAATCTCTCCTGGCTCAAAGTAGAGGAGAGATTGACAGCATCACTACCTGTCTTTGTGAGAGGTATTGATGTGTTGAAAGCACTGAACTGTCTGTTCAAACAGCTAACACGCAGCTCAGATACCTACAAGACATGCTACCAGGGGTCTCTTCACAGTCCCCAGAACAGACTCTAGGAAACACACAGTACTACATAGAGCCATGACTACATGGAACTCTCTTCCACATTAAGTATCTGAAGCGAGCAGTAAAATCAGATAAAAAAAACAACAGATAAAATAATACCTCACGGCATAACGCGGACAGTGAAGAGACACACCCACACACACACGCACACACACACACACACACACACACACACACACACACACACACACACACACACACACACACACACACACACACACACACACTGTAATGTTGTGGAATTATTGTATTGTGGATTTAATATTCTACATTTGTAATATTTGAGTAATAATGTAGTAATGTCTTGTAAGATGTATTGTTTTATTTGTGATGTAGGCTGTTGTGTTTTGTTGTGATGTACAGTGGGAAGAAAAAGTATGTGAACCCGTTGGAATTATCTGTATTTCTACATAAATTGGTCATAACATTTTATCTGATCTTCATCTAAGTCACAACAATAGACAAACACAGTCTGCTTAAACTAATAACACACAATTACACATTTGCATGTCTTTATTGAACACACTGTGTAAACATTCACAGTGTAGGGTGGGTAAAAGTATGTGAACCCTTGCATTTAATAACTGGTTGACCCTCCTTTGGCAGCAATAAACTCAACCAAACGTTTTCTGTAGTTGCGGATCAGACCTGCACAACAGTCAGGAGGAATTTTGGACCATTCATCTTTACAAAACTGTTTCAGTTCAGCAATATTCTTAGGATGTCTGGTGTGAACCGTTCTCGAGGTCATGCCACAACATCTTAAATTGGGTTGAGGTCAGGACTCTGACTGGGCCACTCCAGAAGGCATATTTTCTTCCGTTGAAGCCATCCTGTTGTTGATTTATTTCTGTGTTTTGGGTCGTTGTCCTGTCGCATCACCCAACTTCTGTTGAACTTCAATTGGTGGACAGATAGCCTTACATTATCATGCAAAATGTCTTGATAAACTTGGGAATTAATTTTTCTGAGTGAATTTCTTCCATTTTTTATTTTTTATTTTTCAGCAAAGCAGTCCCAAACCATAATGCTCCCTCCACCATACTTTACCGTTGGGATGAGGTTTTGATGCTGGTGTGCTATGCCTTTTTTTACCCACACATAGTGTTGTGTGTTCCTTCCAAACAACTCAACTTTAGTTTATTCCGTCCACAGAATATTTTGCCAGAAGCGCTGTGGAACATCCAGTTGCTCTTTTGCGAACTTCAGACGTGCAGCAATGTTTTTTTTGGACAGCAGTGGCTTCTTCCATGGTATCCTCCCATGAACACCATTCTTGTTTAGTGTTTTACGTATCGTAGACTCGTCAAAAGAGATGTTAGCATGTTCCAGAGATTTCTGTAGGTCTTGAGCATTCTGCGCTGTGCTCTTGCAGTTATCGTTGCAGGACGGCCACTCCTAGGGAGAGTAGCAACAGTGCTGAACTTTCTCCATTTATAGACAATTTGTCTTACCATGGACTGATGAACATCAAGGCTTTTAGAGATACTTTTGTAACCCTTTCCAGCATTATGCAAGTGAAACTATTCTTAATCTTAGGTCTTCTGAGATCTCTTTTGTTCAAGGCATGGTTCACATCAGGCAATGCTTCTTGTGAATAGCAAACTCAAATTTTGTGAGTGTTTTTTATAGGGTAGGGCAGCTCTAACCAACATCTCCAATCTCGTCTCATTGATTGGACTCCAGGTTAGCTGACTCCTGACTCCAATTAGCTTTTGGAAAAGTAATTAGCCTAGGGGTTCACATACTTTTCCCAATCTACACTGTGAATGTTTAAATTATGTATTCAATATAGAAAAGAAAAATACAATAATTTGTGTGATATTAGTTTAAGCACACTGTTTTTGTCTATTGTTGTGACTAAGATGAAGATCAGATCAAATTTGATGACTAATTTATGCAGAAATACAGGTAATTCCAAAGGGTTCACATATTTTTTTCTTGCCACTGTAACTGTTTTAACCCTGTTTGAACCCAAGGAAGAGTACCCGCTACCTTGGCAGCCGCTAATGGGGATCATAATAAATACTAAATACTAAACCGGTGTAAGAGTCATGAAATACCATCATCCTTGAAGAGATTAATCCACACTGACACAGGAACCATCACAAAGGTCTTACAACATGAACAAAGACTCCCTACTCTGCAAACTATAACACTTACAAATGATTGGGTTTCATGCAATAATAAGCACTACAGTGGAGAACAGGCCTACAGCTTTTAACCACTGTAATTAATTTGATGTTCAGAAGGACCGGCTCTAGCGTTTGGGGGTTCTAATCGAGCAAAAAATGTTAGTGGCCCACCTCTTGACAGCAGAGAGACAAATTTACATTTTAAAGTTAATTTCCTAAAATTCTACACCTTGTTGCAGTTTTAAACATATTTTCTGCAGTTCTACACACTTTTCCATGGAGCAGAGAGAACATTTTGCACGTGCCCTGTGTGCCCTGTCGGTATTCAGCCAAGATATTTACAAGTTTAGATAACTGGCTAGAATAATAGAGAAACTGTCGGTGACTGACAAAATGAGCAAAACAGCTGATGCACAAACAAATATGTCACTTAAGCCTTGAGCTGCTGTTCAGGATGACCAATGTTGACATAAAAAAAGAACATAAAAATACAAAAAAATATATGCCCCAGGGAAAGATTGACATATCTCTATTGACTGAATCTTGAATATCCATTCCCTCAGGTGTTTGGATTAGCCAGTATCTCCTATTCAGTTGTTTATATTTCTTCGTTTTTATTTCGTTTTTATTTCTTTACTTACCTATTGTTCACCTAATACCTTTTTTGCACTATTGGTTAGAGCCTGTAAGTAAGCATTTCACTGTAAGGTCTACACCTGTTGAATTCGGCGCACTTGACAAATACACTTTGATTTGATTTGAGCCATCAGAAGAGGGTCTGGATCATGACTCATTCCATATTGAAGAGGGGCACCCTGGGCCTTTTCCTTATGAGCTGGGAAAAGTGAGTACAGACTCATAGTTTGGACTTCTACAATATATTTCATCAGGTAGTTGCTGACCCTGTAGCCTGTTCAGTGTCCCAGAATGCTCTTACTATTTCCCCGTTTCTCCATCATACTGATTCTAAACTGTATATTCTCACCACTCTGTTTCAGATTCTTGTTGAGCGACAGTACCGTGTGGCATTTAAATTCTTTGGGGAGGGAGTGGACAAGTAGCCAAAGGGACTTTGATCAGAGACAGGCATGATGATGGTCCACAAGGCTGTCGACTATGAACAGAACCAGAACCTGAAGATTAGAAAATACTCAGAAATCAGCCAGCCAGGAAACATTCATCTATTCATATTTTTCCTGTATTTCTTGACAAAATCTACCAAATGTAATTGATCTGTCATATTTATCATAGATTTTATGCAGCTCAAACAAGGTACATAAATAACAATTTCATTCCACAGCTTACATTTGAGGTAATAAAAAAGTCAGACTCTCAGGACATAAATGAAAACCCACCAGTCTTTGGGAGGGATATGTATGAGGTCAGCATTGGAGTGGCAAATACACAAGGTAAACAATGTTGGTACTTGGCATAGAGTAGGAAACTCTAATAACTATTTTGTGTCACTATATTCCAAAACCAAAATGTCCTCCTTTTGATACAGGATCCTTTCTAGTCAGATTCCCCAAACTCAACATTTCACTATGAAATCGCATCGGTGACGCCAGACACACCAAACACTGAGTTCTTCATTGACAGCAATGGTGCCGTCGCATTCAAGGGATGCTTGGAATATCAGGAAAGTCTCATAGAAGGAATGAATTAAATAAATAATTCATTCATTCATTAATGCAGTAGTTGTAATGGAGAAGAACATTGCTTAATATCATTACTTAACAACTTTGAAGTATGTTGACACGTTTTGTTACGCCTTATTCTAAAATGGATTAAATTGGGGTTTTTTCCCCTCAACAATCTACGCACAATACCCCATAACGACAAAGCAAAAACAGGTTTTTAGACATTTTTTCAAATGTATTAAAAATAAAAAACAGAAATACCTTTTTTTTTTTTTTTTTTTTTTTTTTTTTTTTGTCTGAATACTTATTTACATAAGTATTCAGACCCTTTGCTATGAAACTCGAAATTTAGCTCAGGCGCATCCTTCATTGGAGTCCACCTGTGGTAAATTCAATTGATTGGACATGATTTGGAAAGGCACACACCTGTCTATATAAGGTCCCACAGCTGACAGTGCATGTCAGAGCAAAAACCATGAGGTCAAAGGAATTGTCCGTAGAGCTCCGAGACAGGATTGTGTCAAGGCACAGATCTGGGGAAGGTTACCGAAACATTTCTAAAGCATTGAAGGTCCCCAAGAACACAGTAGCCTCAATAATTCTTAAATGGAAGAAGTTTGGAACCACCAAGACGCTTCCTAGAACTGGCCGCCCGGCCAAACTGAGAAATCGGGAGAGAAGGGCCTTGGTCAGGGAGGTGACAAAGAACCAGATAGTCACTCTGACAGAGCTCTAGAGTTCCTCTGTGGAGATGGGTGAACCTTCTAGAAGGACAACCATCTCTGCAACACTCCACCAATCAGGCCTTTATGTCAGCGTGGCCAGACGGAAGCCACTCCTCAGTAAAAGGCACATGACAGCCCACTTGGAGTTTGCCAAAAAGCACCTAAAGACTCTCAGACCATGAGAAACAAGATTCTCTGGTTTGATGATACCAAGATCAAACTTTTTGCCCTGAATGCCAAGCGTCACGTCTGGAGGAAACCTAGCACCATCCCTACGGTGAAGCATGGTGGTGGCAGCATCATGCTGGGGGGATGTTTTTCAGCGGCAGGTCCTGGGGCAGTGGTCAGGATCGAGGCAAAGATGAATGGAGCAAAGTACAGAGAGACCCTTGATTAAAACCTGCTCCAGAGCGCTCAGGACCTCAGACTGGGTGCAAAGGTTCAGCTTCCAACAGGACAACGACCCTAAGCATACAGCCAAGACAACGCAGGAGTGGCTTCGGGACAAGTTTCTGAATGTCCTTGAGTGGACTAGCCAGAGCCCGGACTTGAACCCGATCAAACATCTTTGGAGAGACCTGAAAATAACTGTGCAGCAACGCTCCCCATCCAACCTGACAGGGCTTGAGAGGATCTGCAGAGAGGAATGGGAGGAACTTCCCAAATACAGGTGTGCCAAGCTTGTAGCGTGATACCCAAAAAGACTTGAGGCTGTAAATGCTGTCATAGGTGCTTCAGCAAAGTCCTGAGTAAAGGGTCAAAATACTTATGGATATGTCATATTTCAGTTTTTTTAATACATTTGCAATAATGTCTAAAAACCTGTTTTGCTTTGTCATTATGGGGTATTGTGTGTAGATTGATGTGGGAAAAAAACGATTGAATCAATTTTAGAATAAGGCTGTAACGTAACAAAATGTGGAAAAAGTCAAGTGGTCTGAATACTTTCTGAATGCACTGTAAGTTGTGCATGACACTAGAGCAACAACATGTGAGGTATCTGATTTTACTGTTCTTGTATGCAAATCACCTGGTGCTTTACCACCATCGGGCCAATCCCTATTTTACTCTGTTTATCACTTGTGCACAGACTGCAGAAAAATACACTGTGATGGTGGAAGCAAAGGACAACGGTGAAGTTGTCTGTCTGTCAAGTTCAGGGATTCCCAAATTGGGGTGCAATGCCGTTGGGGGTACATCAAATAAAAATATGATTCACGAAAAAAATAAAAATAATAATACTAGTAATTTTTGGGTTAAACATTTTTTCTTCACATTTTAGAACAGTCCATTTAGTAAGGCCCGCCGCGTCCATAGAGATACATACCAGCTCAACTGGTAGTACTGCTACTACCAACAGTACTACACCTGCACCTGTCGACGACACAAGTTGTTCTGCTTCCACGAGCACATCCAATGCTATGCTCAGTAACTCTACATTTGTTGTTAGCCCAGCTAGCATGAACACTGACATTTGTGAATCTGATGCAGCCGAAGAGCTACTGCCTCATTACCCGGGAAAGCACCAAAGAACAGACAGGGACGTTGGACCACAGAAGAGGCGCAATATGATGAGAACTACATTGATTTGGGGTTCACTTATATTGGAAGTAGTGCCTTTCCTCAGCCACAGTGTGTTATATGTGCAAAAGTACTATCTCAGAACTCGATGAAACCTTCACTCTTGCGCAGACATTGAGAGATCAAAACATGCCAATTTGAAAAATAAGCCACAGGAGTTTTTTGAGTGAGAATTAAGATTACTTTTGAGTAGTAAGACATGTATGAAAGCAACAGATATCATTAATAAGAAGGGTCTAGAAGCGTCTTCTATGGCAAGCTACCGAGTGGCTAGGACAGGCAAGCCCCATACTATTGTGGAGGACTTCATTCTTCCTGCTGTCGCGGATATGGCTGTGACAATGCTGGGGGAAAAGGCCCCAAAAATTAACTATACAGACAATGCCTTCATCAAACAACACTGTTTCACGACGCATCAGTGACATGGCAGAAGATGTTTTGAAACAATTACCGCTTCGCATACAAACCAGTGAATTCTATGCGTTACAGCTGGATGAGCAGCAGACGTGGCGGGCCTGGCAGAGCTCCTGGTATATGTCCGTTACGTTTATGGGGGGTCAATTAAGGAAGACATCCTCTTCTGCAGACCACTGGAAACCAGGACAATAGGAGAGGATATTGTTTAAGTACTGGCCAGTTTGGTGACATCAAATGGACTTTGGTGGTCAAGACGTGTTGGTATCTGTACTGATAGCGCAAAAGCCGTGACATGGAGACATAGTCGAGTGGTAATGAGTGTGCAAGCAGACGCCACTTGGTTACACCGCAGCATCCACCGAGAGGCTCTTCCTGCCAAGGGAATGCCTGACAGCTTGAAAGACATTTTGGACACTACAGTGAAAATGGTTAACTTTGTTAAAACAAGGCCCCTGAACTCTCGTGTATTTTCTGCACTATTCAATGATCTGGGCAGCGACCATGTAACGCTTTTAAAACATACAGAAGTGCACTGGTTATCAAGCGGCAAAGTATTGACACATTTTTTTTAATTGATAGACGAGCTTAAAGTTTCCTTTACTGACTGTAATTTTCACTTGTCTGACTGCTTGCATAATGACAAGTTTCTCACACGACTGGCCTATCTGGGTGATGTTTTTTCTCGCCTGAATGATCTGAATCTTGGATTACAGGGACTCTCCTAAACTATATTCAATGTGTGGGACAAAATTGAGGCTATGATTAAGAAGTTGGAGCGCTTCTCTGTCTGCATTTAATTTAACTAGGCAAGTCAGTTAAGAACAAATTCTTATTTACAATGATGGCCTACTGGGCGAACAGTGGGTTAACTGCCTTGTACAGGGGCAGAACGACAGATTTTTACCTTGTCAGCTCAATGCTCTAACCACTAGACTACCTGCCACCCCCATTAACAAGGACAACACATAGGTCTTTCCATCATTGAATGATTTTTTTGTGTGCAAATGAACTCAAGCTTACAGACAATGTCAAACGTGATATAGCGAAGCACCTTAGTGAGCTGGGTGCGCAATTATGCAGGTACTTTCCAGAAACGGATGACACAAACAACTGGATTCGTTATCCCTTTCATGCCCTGCCTCCAGTCCACTTACCAATATCTGAACAAGAGAGCCTCATCGAAATTGCAACAAGCGGTTCTATGAAAATGTAATTTAATCAGGATAGGGCTGCGCTCAGAGTATCCTGCCTTGACAAATCAGCTGTTAAACTTCTTAGGGCTAGGCCCTTTTTTTCTCAATTTCCGCCTGACTGACATGCCCAAAGCAAACTGCCTGGTGCTCAGGCTCTGAAGGCAGGATATGCATATAATTGGTACCATTGGAAAGAAAACACTATGAAGTTTGTTGAAATGTTAAAATGATGTAGGAGACTATAACACAATAGATATGGTAGGAGAAAATCCAAAGAAAAACCAACTGGAATTTTCTTTTTGAGATAGACCATGCTCTTACAATGGAAAGTATACCGGCATACTGTCACGTTCTGACCATAGTTCTTTTGTGTTTTCTTTGTTTTAGTATGGTCAGGGCGTGAGTTGGGGTGGGTAGTCTATGTGTGTTTTTCTATGTTGGGGTTTTGAGTTCGGCCTGGTATGATTCTCAATCAGTGGCAGCTGTCAATCGTTGTCCCTGATTGAGAATCATACTTAGGTAGCCTGGATTTCACTTTTGAGTTGTGGGTGTTTGTTGCCGTGTCAGTGTTTGTTCGCCACACGGTACTGTTTCGTTCGTTTGTTCACTTAGTTTGTTGTTTTGTATTTTGTAGTGTTCTGTTTGTTACTTACCACGCTGCGCCTTGGTCCTCCTCTCTTTCACCCGAAGACGAGCGTTACACATACTGAATTCTAGCTCCCAGGATGCAATTCCTATGGATTCCACATGGTGCCAGTAGTCTATGTTCAAGATTTCAGGCTTGTAACTTCCAAAACGAATAAGAAATATCAGTTTTAGTACAGGGACACAATCTTGGAAATTCGTGTTTGGGTGCGCGATGAAGACAAGATGCACCTGCTAAAATCGGTTTCCTATTGAACATACTTCTTTCCGTAAGAAATATTATAGTTTTATTACATTTTAGGGTATCTGAGGAGTAAATAGAAACATATTTTGACTTGTTGAATCAAAGTTTAGCGGTAGATTTTCAGATTCCTTTCTTTGCATGTTGAACGAGTGGAGTACTCAAATCGATGACGCCAACTGAACAGACTTTTTGGGATATAAAGAAGGACTTTATCTAACAAAACGACACTACATGTTATAGCTGGGACCCTTTGGATGACAAATCAGAGGAAGATTTTCAAAAAGTAAGTGAATTTTTAATTGATATTTGTGAATTTATGAAACCTGTGCTGGTGGAAAAATATTTTGATGTGGGGCGCCGTCCTCAAACAATCTGTCACGAATCCCGCCGAAGATGGTGCCTCTTCCTGTTCGGGCGGCGCTCGGCGGTCGTCGTCACCGGCCTACTAGCTGCCATCGATTCTATTCTTTTTGTTTCTGTTAGTTTGGGCTGATTGGGTGCACCTGTTTTGAGTTTAGTTTTGTGGGTAGGCTATTTAAGGGCAGTAAGCCCGCTGACTTTTGTGCGGGCTTGTTTCTCTGTTATTTGGTGTTGGATTGTATTGTGGATTTATTATTTTTTCTGGACAGTTTAGTCCTGTGTTTTGGACTCGTATTTTCATGCGCCTGTGTGTTTAGGGCATGATCGTTTTTCCCTGTCTACTGGAAAATAAATCCACGTTCTTGAATCCCTGCTCTCTGCGCTTGACTCTTCCACCCAGTACTCCTAGCAGCTCTGACACAATCACATGGCATGCTTCGCTGTATGGGCTACTGTAAATCGGACAGTGCAGTTAGATTAACAAGAATGTAAGCTTTCAACCGATATAAGACACTTGTATGTACCGAAATGTTTAATATCCATAATTTTAATGATTGTTTATTTTAATTGCGCGCCCTCCAGTTTCGCCAGAACTAGGCTTAAGTTAAGACACTGATGCCCTTTGCAACCACGTACCTATGTGAGAGTGGATTCTCGGCCCTCACTAGCATGAAAACTAAATACAGGCACAGACTGTGTATGGAAAATGATTTAAGACTGAGACTCTCCAAAACAACCCAACATTGCAGAGTTAAGAGCATCCTTTCAAGCACACCCTTCTCATTAACCGGTGGTGAGTTATTCACCATTTTCGATGAACAAATAAGGTTTTATATGTAAGATGGTTAAAAAAAGGTTTTATTTTTTTTATTTCACCTTTATTTAACCAGGTAGGCCAGTTGAGAACAAGTTATAATTTACAATTGCGACCTGGCCAAGATAAAGCAAAGCAATTCGACACATACAACAACACAGAGTTACACATGGAGTGAAACAAACATACAGTCAATAATACAGTAGAAAAATAAGTCTATATACAATGTGAGCAAATGAGGTGAGATATGGGAGGTAAAGGCAAAAAAATGCCATGGTGGCGAAGTAAATACAATATAGCAAGTAAAACACTGGAATGGTAGATTTGCAGTGGAAGAATGTGCAAAGTAAAACTAGAAATAATGGGGTGCAAAGGAGCATAATGAATAAATACAGTAGGGGAATCAAATCAAATCAAATTGATTTATATAGCCCTTACATCAGCTGATATCTCAAAGTGCTGTACAGAAACCCAGCCTAGAACCCCAAACAGCAAGCAATGCAGGTGTAGAAGCACGGTGGCTAGGAAAAACTCCCTAGAAAGGCCAAAACCTAGGAAGAAACCTAGAGAGGAACCAGGCTATGAGGGGTGGCCAGTCCTCTTCTGGCTGTGCCGGGTGGAGATTATAACAGAACATGGCCAAGATGTTGAAATGTTCATAAATGACCAGCATGGTCAAATAATAATAATCACAGTAGTTGTCGAGGATGCAGCAAGTCAGCACCTCAGGAGTAAATGTCAGTTGGCTTTTCATAGCCCGTCATTAAGAGTATCTCTACCGCTCCTGCAGTCTCTAGAGAGTTGAAAACAGCAGGTCTGGGACAGGTAGCACGTCCGGTGAACAGGTCAGGGTTCCATAGCCGCAGGCAGAACAGTTGAAACTGGAGCAGTAGCACGGCCAGGTGGACTGGGGACAGCAAGGAGTCATCATGCCAGGTAGTCCTGAGGCATGGTCCTAGGGCTCAGGTCCTCCGAGAGAGAGAAAGAAAGAGAGAATTAGAGAGAGCATACTTAAATTCACACAGGACACCGGATAAGACAGGAGAAGTACTCCAGATATAACAAACTGACCCTAGCCCCCCGACACATAAACTACTGCAGCATAAATACTGGAGGCTGAGACAGGAGGGGTCAGGAGACACTGTGGCCTGTAAATGACATCGCCGAAGTCGAGGATCGGTAGGATGGTCAGTTTTACGAGGGTATGTTTGGCAGCATGAGTGAAGGATGCTTTGTTGCAAAATAGGAAGCCAATTCTAGATTTAACTTTGGATTGGCGATGTTTGATGTGAGTCTGGAAGGAGAGTTTACAGTCTAACCAGACACCTAGGTATTTGTAGTTGTCCACATATTCTAAGTCAGAACCGTCCAGAGTATGTTATGTTATATGTTATAGCAATTGGTTGATGCATACAACGACCAGTCTTAGGCTGTGTGATCATATGCATGGAATCCAATTATTTCATGTTTTTATTTTGCAGAGCAGATGTATTGGTCCTTGTCTCCTACCTGTACAATGGCTGGGTAGTGAGGTAAACCTTGTTGTGGTTTAGGTGGCTCACACACATTTATTTCCATAATGGCACTCCCTCTGAAAATGATGTATTCATAAAATCTTTGGGTGGCACTAGTCTGTTTGTAGTCTGGCCTTCTGTCCCAAATGATTTAACTGTGAAAATAAGATGACAATATTGTGGCTTTTGGAAGTAGAGTTAATAATTCACAAACGTGCAGCACCATTTAAATTCGGGGGGCAAAACCAATTGCCAAACAACACCTAAATTGAGGGAAACTCATCCTTTGCCAAAGCCACCGTCGAGTTATCCATGTCGAGTGAATACAAAATGCCCTCCTAACGAATCCAGGCCTTGGATATTAGACTTATTTTACTTCCATTATAAGGTAATCCAGTGCTCATTGTTGCTGTTAAGTAGCTTTTATTTCTACTTCTCAACACAAGCCGTCTTGTTTGAGCATTCCCTGAAGCAAACACCAAAGTTGAATGTATCAGCAGGTGCACAATTTGTTAAAGCTGGTGCTTTATATTATAAACCCAATTGGGGGACACATGTCCATTAAAATTATAGCCTAAAAGACAAATTAAATGATTGTCGTATCACTGCAACACGTCCCTTTAATAGGCCTAGAGAGCCATGTTTAAGTTGGATTTAGGGAATAGCCTAAACGTTTTCTGACAACTCAATATGGATTTAGGCTATCCATGGCACATAGGCCTATCATTGATGGGGCATGAAGTGTCCTATGCACTGTGGAATGTTAAATATATTTTTCAGTCGTTCATGCATCTAAAAACCAATCTGTTCAATATGGGTTTTTTGTGCGCTATTTTCTCCTCTCCATCTTTGAGGGGAGACACGCAACCCTATTTGTGGGATAAATTAACCACAACAAATCTGTAGCTGGTGCTCATCTTCGTCTATAACCACAAACATTCAGTGACAATTTCACGATTAATCATAGTCCTGGCCAAAAAAAACAAACACTTTCATTGGAGATTCTCAGTTAAGTGTGCTTTTGAAAAATACTACTAGGCAGCTTTGTCCTAAATGTTTTAAGGCAATGATGAAATAGCCTTCAACATATTGTCATAGTCTTATTTTTTTGTTTTAATTGTATATATATATATATATTTACATTTAGGCTACTTGTCCCCGAGATATGCATTGTCTGTGAGCTGTTTTTTTTGTTCAGATATCTGAAATAAGACAAAAATTATATATAGGCATACACACGCCTAACAATAGGAATTTCCTATCAAAAACAGCAAATTCTTAAGTTTGATCAATTCCTTAAATGTATTTCACACAGAACCCAACTTTTCCTCTGTGTTGACACCCCCCATGTGGTTTTGACAGCATGCAAAAACTGTATTGTAAGAGGCGTGGCCAAATGCATTTTTACAGTGGCGCTCCAAACTAGCTGAACAAAACAGCGTAGCCATTTTGAAGCCCCAGAGCACAGAACCCAGACGCACTCCACCTGGGAATTAGTCTAAATGTATGGTTAAAATCCTGTCGCTACCCATAATTTCATCATCGAATATATAGCATAGAGTAATTCCACAATCAGTTGGCTAGAATATGATCGCAAATACGCGTCATACAACATGTACTATCGAGTTTATTTTCTCCCCACTAGCTCTTGTTATTCAGTGTTGTTTCAGCCCTTACATCCTCCGTAATGTCAGTCAGGAGCCATTTGTCCCGCCCTTTATCACCGGGAAACGACCAATCACCGCACTTTGGAATCTCTGTTGGGTGACGTTGCATGTATTTTGCGCCTGCGCGCGTCACTTTCGACGCTCCATAGCTTGCAGTAGTGTGAACATGGCGGCAGGCTCCGATTTGCTAGATGAGGTTTTCTTTAACGCTGAGGTGGACGAGAAAGTAGTTTGTGATCTTGTGGGGTCTCTTGAGTCCGAGCTTTCGGGTCACGAGAGCCCTGAGGCAAGTAGCCAGACAGTCGCTAAACACATGGCCAGTTCCGGGACAGGGTTTAATGCTAATATCCAGCAGAACAAACGGGGACTTGCTCAAGAGGTTGCAAAAGCAGGTATGCTGTGGTAACGTTGTTTTGCTTGTTGTTTCAAGTGTAAACGAAAGCAAACACTAGTTTATCTTGTGAGTACCTACTTAGCATTGTTCACCCCCTTCTCTCACCCTTGTTTCCGCTCCACAACAGGGGCTGGAGTGCAAGGGGGTGTCATTATTAGTAATACGAGGTCCCAGGGTTCAGCTATGGATGCCTCATCGAGTGAGTCGGACTCATCGGCAGGACACCGCCAAGGAAAGACTGTTGCTGTCAGTGCCAGTATAATAACTCCTCTCCCAAACCACGGAGGGAAAGTAGCCTCTTCCGCAACTCAAACTTTGAATGGAGGCAGTTTAATGAACTGTCACAATTCAGGAAGCGCTGTCTCTCTCACTGGGACACCGCTGTCAAATAGTTGCACGAGTAGCGGCAATGCCTCGGTAGCTGTCACAGTTGTCAACAACGGGCCGGGGTTGTCAAAAGGACATGCGAGCGCAGTAATGCCACCTTCATTGAACACCACTATCATCCAGACATCATTCGTGAACTCTCAGAATGTTGTCACCTCGTCTCACGCTGCGAGTCTGGGCACTGGACCTGCCATATCACATATTGTGAGGCCATCTATGCAAACTGCGGGATCGGGTACAGCGATGAATGGTCCTAATGCGGGATTGCCTTTCGATTGCCTGAACAATGGTCAGTCGCCCACCTCTGTGGCTGTCAGTGCGGGGTCGCACATCATCATGGCAGAGGCGCCCAAAACAATCATACAGAATGCTCCTTGTGCTGTAACGAACCCGTCGTTCCAGAGCGCACCAAGGGCTTCCACTCCGGTGACAGTGGCTGCGAGCCCGGGAGGGAGCCGTTCTATCGCGCAACAGGTGTTGGCGCCTCGGCACCCCCAGACATCCCCGAACCAGCCCAACGTTCAGAACATCCAGCTTCCCCCAGGTACGTTTGTCTCTCTTTGAAAGTAAATACAAAACGTAATATACGAAAACATAATATTGTTCTGATATTTATAATTTTATGCCTACACATTGTTTTAAAGACAGTCAAATAGAAGTATATTGCAGACTTGGTGTTGTAATAGTATACTTGGTGCTTCATTGATTATTCTCTGATGATGTTGACCGTTCAATCAAAGGTAAAAAACTTACTGGTTGTTCATTGCTTCATCATTTGCACAGAAAATCCCGAACTTTCCCTGCTGATCTGTCTTGGTTGTTCATTGAATTGATGTAGAGTGCCCTGTTGTGCCTCCCAAGCGCTCTCCTGTTGTGTCTGTGCTGCGCTGTTCTCTGCCTGTGCACTATTAACACTCCTGTCAACTCCTGTTAACACTCAGGAAATGGAAATTGATGTATGACAGTAGATAATCAAATACTCAGCTTTTCAATATATTTTCTCTTATCCCTATGCTTTATTTATTCTGTCATGTAACATTTAGTCTACACAGTAAAACGTTTGATCACTCATAAACACCAACAGATATAAGGGAAGGCAGACAGGGATATGGCATGTGCAAGTATAGCACACCGTTCTGGCCTGGTAAGAGCACTACTACTGTATTACCTGTATGCTGTATGATGATGACGACCACCACCAGAAGTGGAGGCTGTTGCTGCCCTATGTGCCAGCCTGTCTAAGAAGTGTGTGTATAATGTCCTGTCCTGAGCTCTCTGTGAATACAGGACCAGCTGTGCCTGTAATGCAGCCAGTCTTTTTCTTGAGACATTTCTTGTAGCGTAGTCAGTGTTGATCCCCCTGTGGCGAGGCACGGTGTCCCGATGCATTACCATGTAGATTACAGCGTGACTCGTTTACACTGCCGCCTCGGTCTGTATGGAACTCTGCCGCCTTGCCTTGTCTCGCCTTGCTTCTTTAGGAAGACTGATTAGCATGAAATAGCACAGTGTTTATGGTCATTATCCAGCGCTCTATCTCTCAGCTAATTGTTAGCAGATGTGGGAGGATCGGAGCTAAACTGCTGCCAAGTACTACCTGTTCTACAGAATCTTTCTTCTGTTGATGTAGAGGAGTGTTGTTACAAATGTATTACAGTGTTATAAAGGGAATCTAACATGGTGACAGGACGGTTAGGGGAAGTCGAATGACCTTTTCTCTCTCTCACAGGTATGGTCCTGGTGCGTAGTGAGAGTGGGCAGCTGTTGATGATCCACCAGCAGACCCTGGCTCAGATGCAGTCCCAGTCCCAATCCCAGGGAGTCATGGCCCCCCGCCCAGCCACCCCCACCAGCACTCCTCCTTTCCAGATCACCTCAGTCCAGGTTTGTTCAATAGACACGGTCACCTCAGCCCAGCTACCCCCAAAAGTACTCTCCAGATCAGACCACTAGCCACCCCCCTTTTCAGATAATTTCCTTCCAGGTTAAATTAGTCTTAAACCTTCCTCTTTTCCTCAGGCTCCTGGAACGCCCATCTTCACTAGGCAGGTGACTCCCACCACTATCATCAAGCAGGGCTCGCCTGTGCCAACCTCTGCTCCTGTCACCACCACACTCCAGAAGCCTCCTGTCACCACCACACTCCAGAGGCCTCCTGTCCTACAGGTACAGTGGGGGAGAGGCAGTGGGGGGCTACAACAGAGCAGGAGAGATGTAGTAGGATACACACAGTAGGTTATATTATACAGTAGGGCCTTAGCAGAAGGCAGAAACAGCACCAGTCATGTGAAACTTGCCTTTTTACAATTCTCTCGAGGGGCGCTTCTGTAACGTAGGCATCTCTTTTGAGCTTGAATCCCCTTTTGTGTGTGAGAGTGCTTTCCTGGTGTGTCAGTTTAGTGTATGTGTGTTTTCTGTGCATCTACTATGAGTGCAGGCTCTCACACACTCATTATCACAGCCAGTGGTTTCAGTGAATGCCTGATTTGTCCCGGGCCAACAGTTTCTGACTCCTTTTCAGTTCTGTCAGGTCTTGTATGCACTGGGTCCTCTCTTAAAGGGATCTGAAGAGTGTTTGCTGTCGGCCAGTGCTGGATAGTATGTGTGTGGAGCCCCATGCTATAGCTCTCCTCCCCTTTAATGAGGTGTCTCCTCAAAGCTCACTATTTTGGTCATACATTTGATCTACCTTATGGTGCATTGAATATAACAACCTGGATGGTGTGTGTATTTCCCCTCCAGAGTCCCATGATTGTGGTAGGGGCTGCTGCAGGCACTTCTATGGGGACAGCGCTACCAGGGGCCACCCAGAGGACCGTCACCGCATCACCCGGGACCACTGTCACCTTGGCAACGGTGCGGAACTAGGTTCCACCCACCCCCATTGGTCAGGGCTAGGTCCTCTGTTCAGGGAATGCTCCTTTGCTAGACCATAGCTGTATTTCTAGTGCTTTGATGGTCTCTGGTAAACACAATAAAAATACTGCAAATTTAGAAGGATATGATGGCTTTTGATGAAGCAAGAGACCATGATGGTTCCTGAAATAAGGAGCTTGACTCTGTTTCTAAGGCTGCCCCTTGTTTGTTT
Organism: Salvelinus namaycush; assembly: GCF_016432855.1. Lineage (NCBI taxonomy): Eukaryota > Metazoa > Chordata > Actinopteri > Salmoniformes > Salmonidae > Salvelinus > Salvelinus namaycush. Next base: position 24,610,059 of record NC_052308.1, on the reverse strand, counting down.
TGCTGTAGGAGACGATGGAGAATGTGAAGAAATGCAAGAACTTCCTGTCTACATTAATCAAGCTGGCGTCCAGCGGGAAGCAGTCCTCAGAGACTGCCGCCAACGTTAAAGACCTGGTCAAAGATCTCCTGGTGAGTGACCACACCAGGGCTGCCGGACAACATGTGTCGAGGCGGCATTTGCCACCTCACATTTCAATCAGGTGTGGCAGCGTCACACCACTTTTGATTTAGTTTAATAAAATATATTGATGCAAAGTGTTAAGTGCTGTTTTCTTGACGGTTTTGCCTCATGAGTTGACAACTCGCGCACAATTTCTCTGGTCTTCACATCGGAATGCTGCTTCAGGCTCTTAACGTGTCTTGACCAATCAGATTCAAGTAAATTGCAGGTTGCATGGTCAGGGCACAAAGCTTAAGGCGTTATCTCAACTTATCCCGTATTTATTTAGCAATTGTGATAACACATCACTCCCGACAGACACAAGCAAAAACTCTGTGGGGCGGCAGGTAGTCTAGTGGTTAGAGCGTTGGACTAGTAACAGGAAGGTTGCAAGATCGAATCCCCGAGCTGACAAGGTAAAAATCTGTTCTGCCCCTGAACAAGGCAGTTAACCCACTGTTCATAGGCCATCATTGTAAATAAAAATGTGTTCTTAACTGATTTGCCTAGTTAAATAAAGGTAAAAAAAAAATTAAAAAAACTCTTCCATAAATGTAGTAGCCTATACACCTAAACATTAGCCATCTGACATGCGGTATTGTATGGAAACAATACTATTTTTTAGTCTGATCAACTCTAGGCTACTAACAACAGCAACTGCCTACTATGCGCCCTGTCCCTCTGGCCAGGGTAAACAAAGTGGTAACGTTGTGAATTTGTAGCCCATTTTGTTTGTGAGAAATTGTGAATCGGATCAAATTTGGTTTATATACTGAACAAAAATATAAACGCAACATGTAAAGTGTTTGTCATATGTTTCATGAAGTGAAAAAAAAGATCCCAGAAATGTTCCAATGTTCCAAAAAGCTTATTTCTCTCAAATTTTGTGCACACATTTGTTTACATGGCTGTTAGTGAGCATTTATCCTGCCAAGATAATCCATTCACCTGACAGGTGTGGCATATAAAGAAGATGATTAAACAGCATTATCATTACACAGGTGCAACTTGTGCAGGGGACAACTACAAAAAATCAGCTGTTTTGTCACACATCACAATGCCACAGTCTCAAGTTTTGAGAGAGCGTGCAATTGGCATGCTGACTGCAGTAATGTCTACCAGAGCTGTTTCCAGATAATTTTAATGTTAATTTCTCTACCATAAGCTGCCTCCAACGTTGTTTTAGAGAACTTGGCAGTACGTCAAACCGGCCTCACAGCCGCAGACCACGTGTAACAGCCAGCCCAGGACCTCCACATCTGGCTTCTTCACCTGCGGGATCATCTGAGGCCAGCCACCTGGACAGCTGATTAAACTGAGGAGTATTTCTGTCTGTAATAAAGCCCTTTTGTGGGGAAAAACTCATTCTGATTAGCTGGGCCTGGCTCCCCAGTAGGTTGCGCCCCTGCCCAGTCATGTGAAATCCATAGATTAGGGACTAATGAATGTATTTCAATTGACTGATTTCCTTATATGAATTGTAACTCAGTAAAATCGTTGAAGTTTTTGCATGTTGCGTTTTTATATTTTTGTTCAGTATATTAAAACTTGGGCTGACTAGTTTACCTAGACTTTTTCAATCCAAAATTATTAACTGGAATGAATCAATAAACACAATAGCTGACAGACTGAATACATCTTTAATTAGGCCTGCAGTTGCTTAGGGCAGGACTACACGATGCAAACCTACATAAAGCAAACTCAGCCCTGTGTGTTGTATTGTCCAAATAGGTTGCTTTCTAAGAGGTGTCTGAATAGGAAACCCCCCTAGTCCTTCTTTAAAATATAGTTCTTATGAACAAGTACAAGGTTAATGCAGTTTGACAGAGTTTTCATCCTCCCTAAGGCCAGGAGATTTTTTTTTTAAACCATGTGACTTGATTTAGAAAAACTCTGGTCCCATCATAGCCCATATTAAACCTTTTTACGACAGATTAATCACATTATACCGTATAAGGTCTAGAGTTTTACCGGGTTAGGTTACCAGATCAGGAAAAAAAACTACAGGCCCCAGAATTTTTTTCCGCCACACTACTCTGGGTGGTGCCACCTCTAGACCACACACACCACTGATGGGATCCAGGTAGAGATCAGGACTGTTGGTGTCAGCTGCTGAGAGTATCACAATAGACAGGGATTGCAATCTGATGATTAACAGTTAGCATATTTCTTTGGAACTGATGGTCTGTTCTCATTTCCAACAGGAAGGGAAGATTGAAGTGGAGGACTTCACCAACAGGTTATACAGAGAGCTCAACTCCTCACCTCAGCCTTACCTCGTGCCTTTCCTCAAGGTAAGGAATCCTCCTACGCACCATTTGAATTAACAAAACCGAGTTATGACCCAGTCTTCAGCACCCACCCACCAGTTTGCTTACCCACCAAACTATTCTGCCAAATGATCAAATTATCTGCCTTTCTGTCTGTGTGTCTGTCTGTCCTCCAGAGGAGCCTTCCTGCCCTGCGGCAGCTCACCCCAGACTCAGCAGCCTTCATCCAGCACAGTGGACTCCAGCAGCAGGCCTCTGCCACCACCCCCACCATGGTGGTACTGGACAGCCCAGCCCTGCGCCCTGTAGCCCCAACCATCAGACCACACCTCATCAGCAAACAGGGGCTGACTACCCCAATGGTACTATACCACCATATTGCTATTATTAGTGATAGATTATAATCACATCTCATTGTTTACTCTTAAACGATTAAAATCGTTAGTATTAGAAGTACACTACATGAACAAAAGTATGTGGACACCTGCTCGTTGAACATCTCATTCCAAAATAATGGGCAATAATATGGAGTTGGGCCTCACTTTGTTGCTATAACAGCCTCCACTCTTCTGGGAAGGCTTTCCACTAATGTTGGAACATTGCTGCGGGGACTTGCTTCCATTCAGCCACAAGGGCATTAGTGAGGTCGGAAACTGATGTCGGGCGATTAGGCCTGGTTCGCAGTCGGCGTTCCAAATCATCCGAAAGGTGTTCGATGGAGTTGAGGTCAGGGCTCTGTGCAGGGCAGTCAAGTTGTTCCACAACGATCTTGACAAACCATTTCTGTATGGACCTCGCTTTCTGCACGGGGACATTATCATGCTGAAACTGGAAAGGGCCTTCCCCAAACTGTTTGCCACAAAGTTGGAAGCACAGAATCGTCTAGAATGTCATTGTATGCTGTAGCGTTAAGATTTCCCTTCACTGCATCGCCGTGCTTGAGGCGTCACTACAGACCCGGGTTCGATCCCAGGCTGTGTCACAGCCGGCCGTGACTGGGAAACCCATTAGGGTTAGGGGAGGGTTTGGCCGGCCGGGATTTCCTTGTCCCATTGCGCTCTAGCGACTTCTTGTGGCGGGCCCGGGCGCCTGCAAGCTGACTTCGGTCGCCAGCTGGACATTGTTTCTTCCAACACATTGGTGCGGCTGGCTTCCGAGTTAAGTGAGCAGTGTGTCAAGAAGCAGTGCGGCTTGGCAGGGTCGTGTTTCGGAGGACGCATGGCTCTCGACCTTCGTAGGGTTGTTGCAGCGATGGGACAAGACTGTAACTACCAATTGGATATCATGAAAAAGGGGTAAAAAGTACAACAAACAAAAAATAGTTTCCTTCACTGGAACTAAGGAGCCTAGCCCGAGCCATGAAAAAGAGCCTCAAACCATTATTCCTCCACCACCAAACTTTACAGTTGGCACTATGCATTGGGGCAGGTAGCGTTCTCCTGGCATCCGCCAAACCCAGATTTGTCCGTCAGACTGCCAGATGGTGAAACGTGATTCATCACTCCAGGGAACGCGTTTCCACTGCTCCTGAGTCCAAACGCGGCGAGCTTTACATCACTCCAGCTGAAGCTTGGCATTGCGTATGGTGATCTTAGGCTCGTGTGCGGCTGCTTGGCCATGGAAACCCATTTCATGAAGCTCCCGTCGAACAGTTATTGTGCTGACGTTGCTTCCAGAGGGAGTTTGGAACTTGGTAGTGAATGTTGCAACCAAGGACAGACGATTTTTACGCGCTTCAGCACTCGGCGGTCTCGTTCTGTGAGCTTGTGTGGCTTAGCACTTCGCGGCTGAGCCGTTGTTGCTCCTAGACATTTCCACTTTACAATAACAACACTTACAGTTGACCAGGGCAGCTAGAGCCGGGCCGAAATTTGACAACTGACTTGTTGGAAAGGTGGCATCCTATGATGGTGCCACATTGAAAGTCACTGAGCTCTTCAGTAAGGCCATTCTACTGCCAATGTTTACTATGGAGATTGCATGGCTGTGTGCTCGGTTATATACACCTGTCAGCAACGGGTGTGGCTGAAATAATTGTTTGAAGGCGTTGTCCATATACTTTTGTGTATATATAGTGTATATGAAAGGATTTCCCGCCTACATCTTTCCAACTGCCCCATTGACCCCTAACCTTGAACCATCAGGTGCTCCAGTCTCAGCAGCAGGGGGCAATGGTAAGGCCTCTTCAGGTGACCCCCATGGTGACCCTCAGAGGTCCGCCCCCCCACAGTCACATCATGATGGGACAGCCACAGGTGCAGCTCAAACAGCTACAGACAGGTGAGTGGGGGAGGAGACCATGTGATACAAAAAGAGAAACCAAGAAATCATATCTGTCTGATCTCTTTCTCACTCCTGTCTATCTTTCAGTCCCTGTGGTGAAGCCTGGAGTGTTGACTGGATCTAAGTTGTCCCCTGGTGCTCCCTCTCTGGCCACTGTAGTTCAGAAGAACAAGCTGAAGGAAGCTGGGGGCACGTTCAGGTCAGCTATGTATGTCACATCCACAAACCAGTAGGAGGACAATTATCACAACTAAAATTAAAGATTGAAAAGTTCTGTAGCTGTTGCCTGGCTGACTGTTTTTTTTGTGTCCAGGGATGACGATGACATCAATGATGTGGCATCTATGGCTGGGGTTAACCTGTCTGAGGAGAGTGCCCGTATCCTGGCAACCAACTCCGAGCTGGTGGGAGCGGTGACACGGTCCTGTAAGGACGAGGCCTTCCTCCATACCTCCACACTGACCAGAAGAATACTGGAAATAGGTGAGACTAACACACACACACACACACACACACACACACACACACACACACACACACACACACACACACACACACACACACACACACACACACACACACACACACACACACACACACACACACACACACACAGTTACACACACTGAAACATGCACCTTTGAGCTTAGCTTTCACTGACTGCAAGTGTTTCCCCTCCTCAGGTAAGAAGTTTGGTGTGAGTGATCTGGGGCCGGAGGTAGTGAACTACGTGTCCCACGCCTCCCAGACCAGGCTGCAGAACCTGTTGGAGAAAGTCTCTGAGGTGGCCCAGCAGAGGAACATCAACTTCAAGGTCTGCACAGTTTTGTGCATATTTGCATCTTTAGCATGTGTTCCTATGGTCTGGTACTTTATGGTGAATGAATGTATGTGTTGATAGGAGGACAGTCGGTACGAGCAGACGAGCGACATGCGTGCCCAGATCAAGTTCTTTGAGCAGCTGGATCAGATGGAGAAACAGAGGAAAGAGGAGCAGGAGAGAGAGATTCTGATGAAGGCAGCAAAGGTACTGGAGCTGTTTCAGCACAGACCCATTCCACTATCACTCCCATTATATTAGACTTTTAGGGCCACTAATGGTTAGAGGGTGGACATTAATTACTTTATTCTGGAGACCCAGTTAATACATTCCGATCTGTTTTCTGATGGGTGTCCTTTCAGTCTCGTTCTCGTCAAGAAGACCCTGAGCAGCTGCGGTTGAAACAGAAGGCCAAAGAGGTAAGAGGGATGGATAGGGTTATGAGAATTTGGCATGACAAAATATGTGTCACCGAAGTGTCCATAGTAGGGGTGTGTTTGTGTAGGCCTATCTCGTGTATATGTGTTTGTCTCCAGATGCAGCAGCAGGAGCTGTTTCAGTTGAGACAGAAGGAAGCTAACCTGACGGCGCTGGCAGCCATCGGCCCCAGGAAGAAGAGGAAAATGGAGGCTGCAGCCGCTGCAGCTGGAGCTGAGGTAACATGGTCTCCACCTTCTCTCAAAGTGTGGTTGTGGGCTGTTTCTTCATGTAATCAAATCACAAGCTTCTCTGTTTCCTTTTTTATTTGTCTTTTGCCCTCAAACTCCCCCTTAACTCTCTGCCACTTTCTCACTTTCTGCCTCAAACTCCCTTTTGTTCTCTGACTGTCACTCTCCCTCCCCCATCTCTCTCTCAGGGCTCATGGTCCAGTCCCTCTGCGTCTGGTAGTGGTAGTTCAGGAGCATCCAGACAGTTTATCCGCCAGCGCATCACGCGTGTCAACCTCAGGGACCTGCTCTTCTGTTTGGAGAATGAGAGAGACACCAGTCACTCCCATCTCCTCTACAAAGGCTTCCTCAAATAGACACCCAGAGAGCCAGACCAGAGAGCTGTCACCCTAACCTCCACTAAAGCAACTCCCTCAAATAGGGCTGTACCCTAGAATTGGATAAAGAGGACAGTAATACAACGATGTCAAGATTCTCCAGGCCACAGTGAATGGAGCTAACTAGTGACTGGAGTGAGTGACTGGAACGTTTGTCTCCCCTGTATACTCTGGTTGTCCTTTTGCTCTTCATCTGGTTCTAGGCTCGACCGCTCCCTCTACACTCCTCCACCTTCCATCAGAGCAATCCTGGAACTCTCACATTTTCTACTGTTTTTATTTCCTTTTTATTGACTTTGTTTTAGAATCCCCTTTTAATGAAGATGTAAATAAATTTATACACATTATTATACATTTTACTTGGAAGGCCATTTTGTAGTGCGATTCTACAAAATATTCATATTCAATTCATTTTATAATTCTGTTTATATGAAAAAAAATATTTTGAATAATTAATCATCAGTGTTTCTAGCGATTGTTAAGAACAATTATCCTTATTTTGTTTTTGGTATTCTATTGGCCTCTGAAGTAGTTTGAACACTTCTGATTTCTTCTTGCCTTCCTGACAAAAGAAGCCATATATTTTAATATAATGTTGAACAGCAAAGCAATTTATCTAGTGATTCATTCTGAAATCTGAAGCAGTCGATGTGTCTCTTTAGTTTCTCTGTTTGAGCTTGTCTTGAATTCAATGTCTTGTATTTATATTCTGTAATCAGATCAAACATGTTTTTCTTTTCGGTCTCCATTTGTCTTTTTGAGATCACATCTCCTGTGTTTCTGCATGGGTTAAGGTGTGAAAAATTGTATTTTAGAGGGAATGAGTTGATAGTCTCTACAATTGTATTTTAATGATTTAAAAAAATATATGCATTTTTGGGAAATTTAGGTATTTGCATTGATGAATTATTGGATTTCAACAATAGTAAAAACTATTTTAAAATAGACAAAACTCAAAGACCCCTTTGTTACCACAAAACAACTGTGCACATGCATGTAGGAAATTTTCATTTTTATTCGTTTTATTGGACTGCATGTAGTATTCTACCATTTCTCAAATAACTTTATTATAAATCATTGCATTATTCTTCTATTCTAACCCTAGACTTGATGATATTCTGATGTATGAATGGTGATGTTATTATTTTTAAAGCTGTCCTATCTGTTCTATAATCTGTGCTTCTGTTCTGATGCCCCATTGGACAGCCCTGGCTAGAGCTCTGTGGTATATTTTCCTGATCACTTTGATTTTAGATGAAGATTTTTCGGTACCTGTTACTTTCCATATTTGTCTCTTACAGAGAAATCAAAGTAAGGGGGAAGCATTGCATGTCTCCCTTATTTCTTGTACATTTTGCACAGACACTTGTTCATATGTAAATATTTTACCTAAAGTTTTTTAACTGCAATGGTTTTGTATAGGATTGAAAGATAATAAACTCCTTCAATAAAAGTGCAAAATATTTGCCAAATTTTCATATTCATGCACTAGAGGAAAATGCTACATCACTGACGTCTGCATGTTCAGTTTATGAAATACAATTATTATTTGTTTTTTGCAGATCTTGGATGAACAGTGTTGTAGTAGAGCTGTAGTTTTGCAAGGTCAATATACTGTACAGACTTTCCATGTAGCTCATTTTAATTTAGGTGGTCCTAATCGTCTGGTTGAACCAATAGGATTGAGACATTTTCACATTCTCCTGACCCATTTCCTGTCTGCTAGCATCTATAAAACCAACATCTGTCATAATCAATATCTGTCCTCCAGCTCAACAGAACAGACAGACACAGCAGCACACCAGTCTGTCATTCTGTTCTGTGTCGGTTCGGCTCGGTTCAGTCATCCACTATTATTAAAAGACAGGAATGGGCTGCATAGTGTGCCTGATGTATTGGAAACAGATGCTACATCAGATGCCAAGTAACGTTCACCACAACTGGGGGATTAAAACAATTACACCATTCGGAGTGTCTGTTGGTACATAGGCCTGATGTTACACTGATTGTGACCAGCTTCAACATGCATGCAGAACAATTCATATAATGGACAGCTGCAGCTTTCAATACTGATTCATTCTATTTCCACTCTGTTCAATGGTCATGCTGTTCAATTCCACAAGATGGCAGTAGTAACTTGCGCTATTGACAGGTGTATGTTTTCAGGTAACCTCAGCAGAGCAAGATCTGCTCAATGTGGATTTCATTATAAATTGTAAGCCGCATGGCTGTGACTTGATTTATCCCTTTATCACTGAACTGTTTACTCAGTTCAATCTCCAATCTAAGACAGCCAGAGGGAGAGGTCGGTGCTCAGTGTCTGTGACCTATAAAGCATCATCTCATGGATGCTCTTGCTGAGCATATTCCTGAACAACACACATCTTTTCATTGAATAGTGATGATTGTATACAGTGTCAATAACTTACACAAGTGTGTGGCACTCCCTCAAGTGAGCAGAGCTCTCAATGCTGGGATGTGAGTCATTGTTGGTTGCTTCCTTGGTGCCAGGCAGACAGGGCATTTGAGTACAGCTCTGGTGTTTCAGGCTCACCTGCCCTTTGTGCTTCAGCCCAATCCAATATTTTCCCTGGTAATTCCCTTCTACTGCATGACATGGCTGCTCTTTCAGAGTTAAGTCCACATAATCTCCCACTTGAGTGCCAGAAACAGAACGAGGACTGTAGTTGCTTAGCGACATCTCAGTGAGTGCACCTGGAGGTGGTGGGTAAATACCCTGAGCCTTCAAGGGGGTAGAAGTGACATCACTGCTTCCTGTGATAAGTGTCATAGAACATGTTTGTTTACAACCTCTCATTTGTTATAGGGAAACTGCACCCGCTGTCGTGACGTGACTTTCATTAATGTGATGACTGTTATTTATCGAATCAGCTAACTATGTTTAATTGTTACACAATTAAATTAATCATGTAACAATTAACTCATTAGGAATTTGGGGCACCACAGAAGAAGTTGTATATAGAGTTACCATATCACGAATTAAACTCTAAAAGATATATAAGTTATATATCGATAAAAGTCACTTAATCATTACCTCATATCAGGGTCATTCTGAACGTTGCATACTCCTTGGATCTGCAAGAACCCCAGCTTTACTTATGATTCAGCACTACACAAAATTAGTTTAATTATTTATTTACTAGCTAACAAAATAATAACACAGAATAACATAAACACTTAACACATGAGAAAAAGTCCCTAGTGGACTAACAACAGCATGACTGCTTGGTTAACACAAGAGACAGGGGTAGATAGGGAGAGGGAGAGACAAAGAGAGAGTCAAACTTTCGTTGATACATGTGGAAACTACCCTCAAAGTAATAATTTACTCTGCAAAAGAACCTACACCCTTTTGGGTAAGAGATCATGAATGTAAACTCAGCCAAAAAATAAACATCCTCTCACTGTCAACTGCATTTATTTTCAGCAAACTTAACATGTCTAATATTTGTATGAAGATAACAAGATTCAACAACTGAGACATAAACTGAACAAGTTCCACAGACATGCGACCAACAGAAATTGAATAATGTGTTCCTGAACAAAGGGGGGCCAAATCAAAAGTAACAGTCAGTATCTGGTGTGGCCACCAGCTGCATTAAGTACTGCAGTGCATCTCCTCCTCATGGACTGCTCCAGATTTTCCAGTTCTTGCTGTGAGATGTTACCCCACTCTTCCACCAAGGCACCTGCAAGTTCCCGGACATTTCTGGGGGGAATGGCCCTAGCCCTCACCCTCCGATCCAACAGGTCCCAGATGTGCTCAATGGGATTGAGATCTGGGCTCTTCGCTGGCCATGGCAGAACACTGACATTCCTGTCTTGCAGGAAATCACGCACAGAACGAGCAGTATGGCTGGTGGCATTGCCATGCTGGAGGGTCATGTCAGGATGAGCCTGCAGGAAAGGTACCACATGAGGGAGGAGGATGTCTTCCCTGTAATGCACAGCATTGAGATTGTCTGCAATGACAACAAGTGCAGGCCGATGATGCTGTGACACACCGCTCCAGACCATGACGGACCCTCCACCTCCAAACGATCCCGCTCCAGAGTACAGGCCTTGGTGTAACGTTCATTCCTTCGACGATAAACGTGAATCCGACCATCACCCCTGGTGAGACAAAACCGCAACTTGTCAGCGAAGAGCACTTTTTGCCAGTCCTGTCTGGTCCAGCGACGGTGAGTTTGTGCCCATTGGCGACGTTGTTGCCGATTATGTCTGGTGAGGACCTGCCTTACAACAGGCTTACAAGCCCTCAGTCCAGCCTCTCTCAGCCTATTGCGGACAGTCTGAGCACTGATGGAGGGATTGTGCGTTCCTGGTGTAACTCGGGCAGTTGTTGTTGCCATCCTGTGCCTGTCCCCCAGGTGTGATGTTCGGATATACCGATCCTGTGCAGGTGTTGTTACACGTGGTCTGCCACTACGAGGACGATCAGCTGTCCGTCCTGTCTTCCTGTAGCGCTGTCTTAGGCGTCTCACAGCACGGACATTGCAATTTATTGCCCTGGCCACATCTGCAGTCCTCATTCCTCCTTGCAGCATGCCTAAGGCACATTCACGCAGATGAGCAGGGATCCTGGGCATCTTTCTTTTGGTTTTTCAGAGTCAGTAGAAAGGCCTCTTTAGTGTCCTAAGTTTTCAAAACTGTGACCTTAATTGCCTACCGTCTGTAAGCTGTTAGTGTCTTAATGACCATTCCACAGGTGTTCATTAATTGTTTATGGTTCATTGAACAAGCATGGGAAACAGTGAATATCTATGAAGTTATTTTAATTTTGAAGTTATTTTAATTTTTACGAATTATCTTTGAAAGACGGTCCTGAAAAAGGGACGTTTCTTTTTTTGCTGAGTTTATTTACGTGTACATATCTTTGTTCGTCATCTCTCTTTTGAAACCAATCAATCATTCTATGGGGGAAGTTGTAGTGTCCCGCTTCGGTGTAAGGCTCTGATTTTCCACCAGAGGTCACAATATCCTTCTTCTTAGTTGTCTTGGTCTTGTACTGGAGTGTTCAAATAGAACAGATACACAGTGATTGTCTGAGATGGGATTTTCTCCTTCCCACCTCGGGTCTTTAGTCAAAGTTCTAAGACCACTTTTATATGCCCAGCTGCAGACTGGCAATGTTAGGGTCTAGTCTTTATACTTCTTATGGCTGCAGTCCCGGTAATGGGACCGATATGACAACAGCCAGTCCAAGTGCAGGGCGCCAAAATCAAAAAACAGAAATCTCATAATTAAAATTCCTCAGACATTCATGTGTCTTATATCATTTTAAAGGTAATCTTGTTGTTAATCCCACCAAAGTGTCCGATTTCAAATGTGCTTTTCAGCGAAAGCACTACAAACGATTATGTTAGGTCACCACAAAACCACAATAAGCATAGCCATTTTTCCCAGCTAAATATAGCTTCACAAAAACCAGAATAGAGATAAAATTAATCACTAACCTTCGATTATTTTCATCAGATGATACTCATAGGACTTCATGTTACACAATACATGCATGTTTTGTTTGATTAAATTCATATTTATATAAAAAAATCTGAGTTTACATTGAGGCGACTAGATTCACTAGTTGCAAAAACATCAAGTGACTTTGCATAGCCACATCATTTCAACAGAAATACTCATCATAAATATAGATGATAATACATATATACATTCTGTTTCTGACCGTTTGAGCAGACACATGCACATTTGTGGCCTGCTGGAGGTCATTTTGCAGGGCTCTGGCAGTGCTCCTCCTTGCACAAAGGCGGAGGTAGCAGTCCTGCTGCTGGGTTGTTGCCCTCCTACGGCCTCCTCCACGTCTCCTGATGTACTGGCCTGTCTCCTGGTAGCGCCTCCATGCTCTGGACACTACGCTGACAGACACAGCAAACCTTCTTGCCACAGCTCGCATTGATGTGCCATCCTGGATGAGCTGCACTACCTGAGCCACTTGTGTGGGTTGTAGACTCCGTCTCATGCTACCACTAGAGTGAAAGCACCGCCAGCATTCAAAAGTGACCAAAACATCAGCCAGGAAGCATAGGAACTGAGAAGTGGTCTGTGGTCACCACCTGCAGAACCACTCCTTTATTGGGGGTGTCTTGCTAATTGCCTATAATTTCCACCTTTTGTCTATTCCATTTGCACAACAGCATGTGAAATTTATTGTCAATCAGTGTTGCTTCCTAAGTGGACAGTTTGATTTCACAGAAGTGTGATTGACTTGGAGTTACATTGTGTTGTTTAAGTGTTCCCTTTATTTTTTTGAGCAGTGTAGTTATGGCAGCAAAAGTCTTCTGGGGGACAAAGACATACTTTAGGTTCATACTGAAGAGCAGGAGGGAGATTCCCCTCCTCCCTAATTTATGACAGAGTGATAAGGTGTCAAAACTGGCCCAGCCCTCCCCCTTCCTCTTCTGTGGGTGAGAGGGGTCTGGTCATTGTCAGGCATTTGCCAAGCTGATCTGAGGCCTTGGATCCTCAACAAGGAGAGTTAAGTCGGGATGCCACCGGGGTGCAAACAAAGTCGGGAGAAGAGGAATATTGGGACAGGGACACAGAAAGGTGGATTTCTGAGGAGGAATGGAGGAGGAAAAATAGGAAAAAGGGGTAGAAGAGAATGAGGTTGGATTTGAGTTTGAGGCAGATGCCAATAAAAATGGAGATGGGCTGTTGAAGAGGATTGGTGTCAAGTGCGGTGTCAAGTGCAAACAGAGTGAGTCGTGAGCCAGACCGAGTTCTGGAGGTGAAATAGAAGTGAATGAGGGTGAGTTAAGTAAGGTGGAAGATGTGGTGAAGAGCTCGGGAACCCGAGCCTGGCATCAATGGTCATGATAAAGAAGAGTCTGGTCCAGTAGGAGTGACATTTTTGGAGAAAGGGGATCCTTGCCTTTTGGCAGATCCATGTGTGGTTTCAGGGTGGGTGGGAAAGGAGTTGGGTGAAATTGAATCAGTGAAGGTAACCTGTAGTGGACCTGTGATATTTGTTTGTACTTCTTCTGACCAGAGGGAGTGGGCTCTCCGTGTCACGCAACTTGGGTCAAGATCTGTTTCTTGCTTTGCTCTAACAGGGCACTATTGAAAGGAGTGATTTCTGGGGTAGCGTTAATTTTGTAGGTGGAGCAATTTAAGTTGAAGATTCCTGGTGTTTGTGATGCCCGCCGTATGCTGTGACGCAGACCCAGTAAACAGAGGAGTCACTGTCAGTCCTTTTGAGTTTTACGTCTTTACCCAACAAATTCATGTTAGGATATATCAGTTATCCTGTTGGAGATTTTGTGCCGAATCCATTGCACTGTGTCAGGTGCAACATTTATGGTCATGTCACAGCAGTTTGTAGGAGGGAGATTCCAAGATGTGGGAAGTGTGCAGGAGGGCATGGGATAGAGGATTGTGTAGTTTCGGTGGATAAAATTGTGTGTGTCAACTGTAGAGGTGCCAATGTTGCTGGGGATCGGAAGTGTCCGGTGCGAGAGAGGCAGTTTGTGGTGGCTAGAGTCAGAGTAGTGCAGAAGGTGTCGTATGCTGAGGCAGTGAAGAAAGTAGAGAAGGATGGGTCAAGGGTAATGGATCCTGAGAGGATCCCCGTGAGTAGTACATCTGTGCCAGCACAGAGGGATAGAACAACGAGTGATATATGCTTCAGTAAGGTTTGCTTCTTAGCGTTCATAGCAATAGTTATCAACTGTACTACATAAATGGAACGTACATTTTCAGAAAATATATGTTGTGTTAGCAGCTGCAGAGAAGTATTTTGGCATATGAGATTTGACTTGAGTTACAGGGTGTGTTGAGTGTTTGTGTCCCGTCCTCCCAGGCCTTTGGCATGGTGCAGGAGCAGATAGGGTCAAAGTAGTGGAATGGGGTAGTGGATTTGTAATGAGTGTAGGGTTAGATGGAAGGGTGTTTTATATATATATATATTTTTATCACAAAGTATAAAGAATTTATATTATAATCCAGTTGGGGGGGGGGCGGTAATGCAACATCTTGGATTCAAACCGCCGTTACATTCCAGAGAAGAAGAAAAAAATTCAAAGAAGTAGCATTTCTTGAGGAGCAAGCGAAATAACGATGCCAAATCAGCAGTGTCTTAACTCCATCACATAATCATCCTGCTCACCTCGGAAACGTGTCTTCTCTGGGCACCAAGATTTTTAGAGCATGAGCAGTGGCCACACACAGAAAAAAGACCCCCAACTCAACTCTGTTCTACTAGGAAAACCTTCAGCTCTCCGCTTCTTTCATCTCTCTCGCAGAACAATCTTCATGCCTGACTCCAGCTGTCCGCCTATGGTTTGGTTTAAATAGCCCACCTATTTACCTAATGCCGATGGGAACTAATTTTGTGTAGCACAAAGTGTGATACCTCAAGAAATGCCGGCGGCCATTACAGAAGCCAAACGTGAGTTCTTCTTGGGGCGGCAGGTAGCCTAGGGGTTAGCGCTGCTGGATTGAATCCCCGAGCTGACAAGGTACAGATCTGTTGTTCTGCCCGTGAGCAAGGCAGTTAACTGTTCTCTGGGCGCCGAAGATGTGGATGTTGATTAAGGCAGCCCCCCGCACCTCTCTGTTTCAGAGGGGTTGGGTTAAATGCGGAAGAAACATTTCAGTTGAATACATTCAGTTGGACAACTGACTAGGTCTTCTTCTTCCTCTATGATATATTGGTGATTTCACAATTTCATGTGCATTCCACCATTTACTATGCGGGATGTAAGCAGGATTCCCCAAAAAAACTGAACTAAAATAACTTTTCTGTTAAAATAAATAAAACAGATCTGATCCCTACACAGGCTCAAGGGGAACCTGGAACCTGGTCTTCTGGCGCCAGTACCCCTTGTAAGTCTTCCGATGTAAAATTCTTGATTCCCAAAAACGTTCCTGCTGCAGCCACAATAATGTCTAGTTTCTTCGACTTCTTTGAGACTTGTGCTGTACAGTATATATAACTGTGGCAATGAACGCAACAAAATCCACCTTTTTAACACACAGGCCAAACGTGAGTTGGCTTGGGGGTGTGATTTAATGTGGGTATTTTGTGGGTGTGTCTTTGCCTCCACCAAGACACACCCATCTGTCAGAACCTTGCCCACACAGCTGTTTCTCCCCACTCCATCACAACAAACAAACCTCCTGCAGGTTGAGTTCAATAACTACAGGCATATGTATGGTAAGATGCCGGGGGAGGCTTTGAATAGGTTAGTAGCCTACAGAGTAATATGAGAATAATGCAATTGCAAAATGTAGTGTTTTGATAACTTTCAAATATAGTAACAGGTCCATGTAGAATAAATAACCCTTTACATAATATCATAGAAGCAGTGTTCTGTAATATAACAATTTGCAGCTTTCACCTTTCATTGTCATTCCCAGCCGATACAGATACTATTGGTATTTTGTCTGGTGGTAATGGGACTAGTGTACACTGGCAAACATGTCAGAGTGGTCATACCTTCCTGTGTGGTGTCCCGTATACATCAGGAGTTCCCTAATCCTGTTGAACAATACACTGGGTTTCTCCCTCCCCATATTGACTGATAACATTCAATTCAAGTGTCTAGTAAAAAATGTATGCCAAGTGCCAGGTCTCTCTCCATTTAGATTCATCAGTGTCAAGCACCTCTGTCAGTCTGGACTTCATCACATCATCTTGCATGTCTCCATCTGCTGGCTCCATACATGTTTCTGTAAACACATACACACATAGTCATGGTTCTATTACCAATGGCAGTTAGGATAGGTAATATCTGACACAAACAGGTACTATGTTGAAGCTTGTACAGGACAGATAAAAACCTACCCAATTATGGTCTCCCATCAAACGACAGAGGCTGGAGTCTGGGAAAAGCCTATCCAGTCATCTCCATCTGTACAAATAGGCAGAGTTGAGGCAGAGTCATCAGTGACACATGGAATGAAAAGGGTTTTGCAAATACTGGACATTTCTGCTGCACTGTATTCTTAGCAATCACCTTCAGTCCCACATTGTGGATGTGTTAAGTGCCAGATCTCTCTCCATTCAGAGACGTCAGTATCAAGCCTGTCTGCCGGTCAGGACTCCATCACTACATCTTGCTAGTCTCCAAGTGCTGGCTCCATAGATGCATCGGTGAACGCATTCTGTACACAGTCACTGTTCTATTACCAATGGCAGTTCGGATTAGTGATATCTGACAAACAAACATATACTAAGTTTTAACAGGTCAGACTAAACCTACTTAATTCAGGTCTCCCCATCAACGACCCAATGGTCATTAGGTAGGTTTAATGAGCAGGCAAGAGGTGAGGTTGAAGATAAGGTCTTTGCCAGCGGCCCATTGTAGTTCAGTAGTGAGTCCAAAGTCAGAACCTTTGTACTTTAGAAATAGCTGGTGGTGAAAGGAAGAGGTCAAGCCAAAGAACCTTCCCCTTGTTTACCTAATCAGATAGACGTGCTCTTGAAGGGCCATGATGGTTAAAAGTTAACAACGGTTCAAATAAAGAAGAGGCTCAGTCCCGGAGGACCAGAGGTCAGGTTCAAATGAGTTTTTACAGTTTGAATGAATAAGTCAAAGATCATGTAGCAGCTGACCTCCATCTCCATGAAGAGGAAGAACACCTATTCCTTATCTACAACAACTTATTGCTCCTATTTACATTCATGATTTTCAGAGTGGGTTAACTTTGACTTTAGGGTCGTTGAGTATTTGGGTCAAGTGGAGCAGTGTGTTCCGCCCTGGAAATGCTATAATAAGCCCAGTGTTTGGCACTGGAATGGGTTCATAACCGCAGCTGAACCTGTGAAGTCTTGACTGGGGTTAATAGCTTGTTGCCCTCTTTAATGTGTCTCATTCAGACTAGCCCACTGCTGCAGGCCACACACACATGCACGCATGCATGCACAAACACACATACACTTAGTGGCGGCCGTCATTCAGGGCAGGTGGGGCAGAGCCTGTTTGGGCTTGCCTGTTTTGCATGTTATTTTGGCATTAATACACGTTCCATATCAGTTTGTAAACAATGTAAAAAATCATATGTTTCATTGAGTTAATAAAGCCGCATACAAACATGGTCTCTTTTTTGTTTTCTTGAGTAAGCAGCTCCAAAATGGTGGTGGGGCAAGTCAGCAGAAAATATGGAGCGTTGCGCCGTGATTGGCTCAGTGTTCTGTCACTCATGGGGACTTTAGTCACTGCCAAGTGTAAGAGGAGACCTTGAAAATTCTAGCCCATCCAAGAAGGCTAAAGGTCATTGTCTACAGATAAAATTCCGTCAAATCATGTTATCTGTACAGTAGCTTTGATTGGACTGCGATTACTCTGGGAGTAAGGTGCTCTTTTCCAAGTTTAAAATGATAAACATTCAACATTGGCCATGCTGTCAATGAAGCATGATTTGTGCCACCCTCAAAACAACCGATAACTTGACTTCAGTGAGTTCAAGACAACTGGGAAGTTGGGAATAAACGAGCCCCGACTGGGAAAATACGCTTTGAGTGGTTATCCAACTCGGAATTGTAAATCCGTCCTCCAGGTGTTTTGAATGCATGTTACTGCAGACACTGTAACCTGAGCCATCCGATTGGCCAGTGTTAGACCTATAGTGCACTTGATTTTCTCTCTGGGTACGCCGGGAAGTCAGAGTTTGTGCCTTCAGACACAGAAAATGGTTAAAAACGGCAACAGTTCGTCTACCCGGCGTGCAGGGCAGCTGAATTGGGTGCACCAACTGCCAACAGCCCGAGACAAATAAAAAATAGGAATACAATGCTTTATTGTAGGGTTTTTACAGAAACGTTTGGCGATCGGCTAGGAATGCCTTGAATATTGTGGTGGTGAATTTCTTTACTATCAAATGAGGAGAGACAAACTTATCACACAAGTCAGAGTTATACTTAAACAAAATCTTTATTTACTTATTAATAAGGGAGCGGGTCAATACAACACACACATATAAAGTGAATCGATTGAGTGCTCTACGTTCATGATGGCTGGTCGACGAATCACACTCGACGAATCACACATTATCACTATCATCAAAAATGTAATTTGGTAATGGAAATAAGATTTGGATCAGTTTCACTCTCCCCAATCACCAATCAATCCATCAGTTTTAAAAATCATTCCGTTTCCAAATCATAATCAAAACCCAATTAATTATCCAACCCAAATTTACAATGACATTGCTCAGTGATTTAAATTGGTCCTATCACTCAAAGTCAAAACCCCTCAATTTAACACACATCAACATTGGCAGAATGTACATTTATGTTAACATCCAGTATAATTATCCTATAATTTTACTATTATTTTTCTTTTCACGATTATAATACAGATCAGTATCTTAATGCATTCTTAATCTAAATTACTATAATTTTGTATAGTGTGTAGACCTCTACAATCAACCTGATACCCCAAAATAAACCATTTTAGACAAGTCTAAATACATTTTGGGCATAGTTGACTAACCCCCCCCCCCCCCCTTCTGGCACTCATTGTCTTCTTCAGATAGCTTTACAGTTCAAAGTGGATGGCCCATGATAATGTCCCAATTTCAATGTCTCACCTTTACCACCCATTATGTCTTGTCCATTTGTCAACCAGTATACCATTAACATAAGAGAAGTTTGGAACAGATTTCTCCCTCCTGTCACACTCCTGAGAGAAAAGACATGAGAGAAAAGCAGTTGATAGTGCCGATTGGACACTGCATACAGGTTGCTGGCTCAGGACTCAGGTCTCTTGGTAGAAGTGGTGCGGACAGGGCCGTATTGAACGCCTTTGTCACTTTTCTTCAGCCAGTTAGAGGGGATTATGAGTTACACACACTGTTCGGTCCAATTATCTCTTCCATGCGTTAAGACACCGACTGACGTCACCTTTCACGATAACCTCGAGAGGACAGATCAGAACAACAGGATGTTCAGTTCATTTTGATTCAGGAAATCCAGACAAGAATGAACTATAAAATAAATTATTACTTTGACCAATTATTCTTAATACCAATGTCTAAACATATGTCAAAGATAATAACAACACAGTCTATTGATATTTTTTTTCTCCAAATTGGCTTATACTCCCCATCACACTGTCAACTTCATTGCAGGATCAGGAAGTTAGACCTATAACCCATCGGGAGAAATCCCAACAATCCAGCAGACCTAATCTGGTGAGATTTGTATCAAAACAGAACTGAACAAACAACACAACAATATACACCTTCACATATCATTCAATACACTCCTACATATCATTCAAGGTGTGTAAACTTCAATCTAAAACCTCAGAGGACTGTTACCTCAACCATTTTTACACATGACTGCCAATGTAAGAAATGTGTAAAAAAAAAACACTACTACTGGTCAGAAAATAAAACAAAATAATTTAAAACAACAAAATCGAATTAGAATCACAACCCTTAAGAACGCCATAAAGAAAATAATTGTACACATACGGTCATAGTAAAATAGACTTAAGACAGCCTACCTTTAGTTAAAGGCAATGACCTCTCCATCTTCCCGTTGGTTCAAATCACAAATATGGCTAAGAACTATAAACTTCATCATAATTATCAATATTACAAATGACCTTCAAATCATTATCGAAATAGCTTTCCAGTGAGGGTGATCAAACCACACTGGAAAGTCAGGTCAGATGCCATACAAACCCTTCAATGAAGTGTTTCTTACTATATTAGACTGATTAATGAAAAACAGTCAAACATTTAATACATGTAATTTCCCAGGTTTCCAGTACATTTCTTTATCAAAAGAATTCACGTGTTTAATTAAAACTCAGAAAATAGAAACTTCAGAAGATTCCCTGTGCTTGCATGCCCCTTTAAGATACCTCGGCACTAAGACAAATGAAAAACTCACTAAACCCAAATGAAATAGAACACTTACAATAAAATCAAACATAGTATTTTAAAAACACCAACAAATAGTTATAACAAGAGTGTTGTGTGTGGGTATTTGCAAACCTTAAGGTAAAAACAAACAAAAATGCCCAGGCATTTAATTTGGTAGTTTATGGCCTCAATCTCACTCACTGCTCTCCCCAAGACCACAGCCCCAGGAAACATTTCAAAGAGAGACAATGAAAGCCCAATTTTCCCGGAAAAAAACACAAAACATTTTGTTAGCATTCACTATACTACACCAATTCAGCAACCCAAAAGTTTTACCTATAAACAAAACTTGATAATAATGATAAGTCCACTGTACTCCCTCAAATCATTAATCGTTTTAATCTACCACAACGTTTATGTGCGCTTAATTTAGCATGTGCTACCCTTAGACACGGCAACATGTATCTCGCCACCGAGTCTAACAATTCACTCCCATATTATATTATATGACTGGTCTCTCTTTTCCATAACCATATATATTATCCTGGTATCGTTACTAAACCAATGTCAAGCAACCTATGTAATAGCTGTTTTCGCCTTAGATTTTTCTTGTTACCCCTCTAAATGTAATACTTTTTTCTTTCTCAAATGCAGTCAATTTCTCAGCGTAAGGAATCAGTGATATTTGATCCCAGGCATTTAAAAAGTTGTTTGAGATGTGATCTCCTACGTCTCTCTTAACATATATACTGTAGAGGACTTCCATCATTCCCAGAAGGAAGAATCCTACTATAAACACATCAGATAATATAGTGTTTCATTAATCTCTCTTGGGTACATGAGACGTTAGCGTCCCACCTCTTCAACAGCCAGTGAAACTGCTGGGCGCCAAATTCAAATACAGAAATACTCATTATCAAAATTCAGAAAACAAAACATATTTTACATAGGTTTAAAGATTAACTTCTTGTGAATCAAACCACGGTGTCAGATTTTAAAAATGCTTTACGGCGAAAGCATACCTTACGATTATTTGAGAACATAGCCCACTAGACAAATCATTACAAACAATAACCAGCCAGTAACCAGCCAAAAACCTCAGTTTTGTTCACACGTTTTCTTCAGTAATCCACAGGCTCAAACGCAGTCAAAACAGGAAGACAAAAAAATCCAAATTGTATCCGTAAAGTTCATAAAAGCATGTCAAACGATGTTTATATTCAATCCTCCAACAAATAGGTTGTTTTTAGCCTAAATAATCCATAATATTTCAACCGGACATTAACGTCGTCAATTTAAAAGGTAAACAAGAAACGCACTCTCTCGGTCTCGCGCATGAAACATTTCTGTGACACTTTAGGGTCCACTCATTCAGACTGCTCTTACTTCCTCATTTTTCAGAATACAAGCCTGAAACAATTTCTAAAGACTGTTGACATCTAGTGGAAGGCATAGAAACGGCAATTTTAGTCCTAAGTCAATGGATACTGTAATGGCATTGAATAGAAAACTACAAAACCAAAAAAAAAAAACCTTCCTGAATGGATTTATCTCAGGTTTTTCGCCTGCCAAATCAGTTCTGTTATACTCACAGACACTATTTTATCTTCTTATGGCTGGGGGGCAGTATTGAGTAGCTTGGATGAATAAGTTCCTCAGTCTCAGTTGCTAATATATGCATATTATTATTAGTATTGGATAGAAAACACTCTGAAGTTTCTAAAACTGTTTGAATGATGTCTGTGAGTATAACAGAACTCATATGGCAGGCAAAAACCTGAGAAAAAATCCAAACAGGAAGTGAGAATTCGGAGACTGGTCAATGTTCAACTCATCGCCTATTCAATTCCCTGTAAGATATGGATCTGTTTGCACTTCCTACGCCTTCCATTAGATGTCACCAGTCTGTAGAACGTGGAATGAAGCCTCTAGTGTGATGTGGGGCCGGATGGGAGGTGTTTCAGTCATTGGTCTGGCAGAATGCCAGATCCTGGTCACGCGCGTTCCAAACGATATCGTCTTGCTTTCCATAACTTCTAGAGACACAAAGGAATTCTCCGGTTGGAACGTTATTGGATAGTTATGATAACAACATCCTGAAGATTGATTCTCTACTTAGTTTGACCAGTTTATTCGACCTGTTATATAACTTTTTTAAGTTTTCGTCCGAGTTTGCCTGCATCTGCGCGAGCGTTTGGACATGTGCACTAAACATGCTAGCAAAAGTAGCTACTTAGACATAAGTAATGGACATTATAGAACAAAACAACGATTTATTGTGGAACTAGGATTCCTGGGAGTGCATTCTGATGAAGATGATCAAAGGTAAGGGAATATTTATGATGTAATTTTGCATTTCTGTTGACTCCAACATGGCGGAGAAATGTTGATATTTTTGAGCGCCGTCTCAGATTATTTCATGGTGTGCTTTTTCCGTAAAGTTTTTTGGAAATCTGACACAGCGGTTGCATTAAGAACAAGTGTATCTTTAATTCTATGTAAAACATGTATCTTCCATCAAAGTGTATGATGAGTATTTCTGTTATTTGACGTGGCTCTCTGCAATTTCTCCGGATATTTTGGAGGCATTTCTGAACATGGCGCCAATGTAAACCGAGATTTGTGGATATGAATATGCACATTATCGAACAAAACATAAATGTATTGTGTAACATGATGTCCTATGAGTGTCATCTGATGAAGATCATCAAAGGTTAGTGATTAATTTTATCTCTATTTCTGCTTTTTGTGACTACTATCTTTTGCTGCGAAAATGGCTGTGTTTTTCTGTGGCTACGTACTGAGCTAACATCATCGTTTGGTGTGCTTTCGCCGTAAATCCTTTTTGAAATCAGACATGTTGGCTGGATTCACAACATGTGTAGCTTTAAGTTGGTGTCTTTCATGTGTGATTTCATGAAAGATTGATTTCTATAGTAATATATTTGAATTTGTCACGCTACATTTTTTATGGCTTTTGGCCAAGTGGGACGCTACCGTCCCACATATCCCAGAGAAGTTAAGGTGGTCTCCAGGTCTTGGTTGGCTCGCTCTGACCGTTAGTTTGGGGATGGAATCTGGATGACAGGCTGGCCGACGACCCAATAAGGGTGCAGAATGCCTTCCAGAACTGAGACGAGAACTGAGGACCCCGATCGGAGACCATGTCTACCGGGAGTCCATAGAAGACATGCTGCACCTTAAGCTGGGCCGTCTCCTTGGCATAAGATAGTTTGCGGAGAGGGATGAAATGGGCGGCCTTGGAGAACTTGTCGACTACCGTTAGAATTACATTGTTGCCATCAGACGGAGGGAGCCCAGTGACAAAGTCCAGAGATATATGAGACCAGAGACGATGAGGAACCGGTAGCGGCTGCGGGAGGCCAGAAGGTGCTTGCCGAGGAGTCTTGTTTTGAGCACACACAGTACATGCGATGACGAAGGCGGAGACGTCAGGGACCATTGTGGGCCACCAGAAACGTTGTCAAAGCAAGGCTAGTGTACGACGGGACCCTGGATGACAGGTCAGCCTGGAGGAATGAGCACATTCCAGGACCCGGGACTGGACTGGGTTAGGGACAAACAGCCAGTTAACCGGGCCCCCTTCAGGTCCAGGTTGGGAGCATTGCGCCTCGCGAACCAGGTTCTCAATACCCCAGTCCACAGTGGTAGCAAGGCAA
The DNA here is from genome assembly GCF_016432855.1 of Salvelinus namaycush. NCBI lineage: Eukaryota > Metazoa > Chordata > Actinopteri > Salmoniformes > Salmonidae > Salvelinus > Salvelinus namaycush. The sequence goes on along the minus strand of NC_052308.1, from coordinate 24,585,945 downwards.
GATAGGGAGAATGGTTTCGGAAGTCAAGGGTGTGGCAGAGGAACTATATAGGCGGGAGAGAGCATCAGGCTTCACATTCTTAGACCCAGAACGATAGGAAATGGTAAAGTTGAATCTGGTAAACAAGAGGGCCCACCAGGCCTGCCTTGAGTTGAGGCGCTTGGCTGAATGGAGATATTCCAAGTTTTCATGGTCGGTCCAGACCAGGAATGGCTGTTCTGCTCCTTCCAGGCAGTGCCTCCACTCCTCCAACACCATCTTCATTGCCAGGAGTTCTCGGTTGCCAACATCATAGTTCCTCTCAGCAGGATTGAGACGATGGGACAGGAAGGCACAGGGATGAAGTTTCTGGTCCTGGGCAGATCGCTGGACCGGATGGCCCCCACTCCAACATCCGAAGCATCCACATACACCACAAATTGACGTGAGGGGCTCGGATGGATGAGGATGGATGCTGTTGTGAACCAATGCTTCAGGTCCACAAAGGCTTTGTCGACAGCTGGATACCATTTGAACGGTACCTTGGGGGAGGTGAGTGCCGAGAGGGGTGCCGCCAGGGTCCTAAAATCCCGAATGAAACGGCAGTAGAAGTTTGTAATCCCAAGAAACTGTTGCAACTGCACCCTGGACGTTGGTTGAGGCCAATCCACCACGGTTTTCACCTTTCCAGGATCCATCTGAACATCACCCTCAGCAATGACATATCCCAGAAAGCTGATAGAAGAGCGGTGGAACTCACACTTCTCGGCTTCAACAAACAATTGGTTCTCCAGGAGGCACTGAAGGACCTGTCTGACATTCTTGGGCAGATGGGGAAAAAAACAGGATGTCGTCCAGGTAGACAGACACAAACCGGTTTAGCATGTCCCGAGGCACATCATTGACCAAAGCCTGGAAAACAGCGGGGGCGTTGGTGAGTCCAAATGGCATGACCTGGTACTCATAATGTCCACTGGCTGTGTTGAAGGCTGTCTTCCACTCATCCCTCTCGCGTATCTGAACCAGGTGGTAGGCATTCCGAAGGTCCAACTTGGAAAACATGGTAGCCCCCTGGAGAGGTTCAAACGCAGAGGAGAGGAGAGGTAGGGGGTAACGATTTTTGACAGTGATATCGATATTGCAGAAGGACTGATGGCCCCAGTGGCCAGAGACTCCTCTATGTACTCCTCCATAGCTTTGGTCTCTGGTCCGGACAGAGAATTCGACCGACCCAGAGGTGGTGTAGTGCCTGGGGAAGGCCAATGGCACAATCATAAGGACGGTACGGGGGAAGGGAAGTAGCACGTGCCTTACTGAACACGTCCAGGACGTTATGGTATTCAGTAGGAATAGCAGAGACATCCACAGTCTTGCTAACATCCTGAGGAGGACAACTTGGGGAAGGCTGTGCTGCTTGAAGGCAGTGGGAATGGCAAAAAAAGACTCCAACCCAGGATGGAGCTTGTGTTTCAGTCAATCACAGGATTGTGTTTTTGTAGCCAGGAAAATCCCAACACAACCGAAACATGGGGAGATGCAATGAGGAGGAACTGTATGGTCTCACTGTGGTTACCAGAAACTCGTAATTGAACGGGCACAGTACTTTGGGTGACTTCCCCTATAGTGCGGCCGTCCAGTGCCCTAGCATCCATGGGCACAGAGAGAGGCTGAGTGGGAATACCAAGCTCCGAAGCTATCGTGGCATCCATAAGACATTCATCAGCCCCAGAGTAAATGAGCACTCGGAGAGACTTGGATTGGTATCCCCACAGCACAAGAGCAAAAAGGGGTGTGCGGGTGATGGGAATTAGGGAACTCTCAGTCTGACTCACCATAGTACTGGTACCCACTAGAGACAAGGGTTTCCTAATAGGGCAGGTAGCTATAACATTTCCTGCCCCTCCACAGAACAGACAACAGTTACAGACAACAGTTATTATTCATCCTCCGTGAGCTCTCCCAAACTGATAGGCCTAGTTCTTCCCAACTGCATAGGCTCAGGAGTATCCAACTTACTCGTAGATTCACGAGCGAGCACGGGTTACTTCCACTCCTCTCGGAAGAGCTGCCTTCAGAAACTTCCGGATTCAATAGGAGGTGAACGCACCATATCGGGTGCACGAGTGTGCCCGAGACCAGACCTCCTCTCACTCTTGCGTTCCCTTAAGTGTCCATCAATTTGAATGGTTAAGGCGATAAGAGAATCAAGGTCCACCGGTAGTTCCCGATCAGCTAGCTCATCCTTTACCTCCTCAGATAATCCGTGCAGAGAAGTATCGAAATGAGACTCCGGATTCCAGGCACTCTTGGCAGCCAATGTGCGAAAGTCCACCGCGTAGTCTCCCACACTACGGGAGTTTTGAGTAAGTCAAGAAGTTTGCTGGCCGCCTTTTTCCCGGATACCGGAGACTCAAAAACTTTTCTCACCTCTGCCATGAATTCCTCCAAATGAGCACAAATGTATCGTGGAAAATTGCAAGATTATGTTATAATGCTTGTATTACATTATAATGGTTGTTTTATTCGACAGAATAGAGTATTCTGTTAACTTCACTAGGGTAGGGGGCAGCATTCGGAATTTTGGATGAAAAGTGTGCCCAAATTAAACTGCCTGCTACTCAGCCATAAAAGCTAGAATATGCATATGGACAATAGTACAAGACAATAGACAATAGTACAAAAGTACAAAGGTCTTTTATAGCCAAGATACTCCCCCTTCAGGCTATAGGACAAACAACAGATGTATGGAATGGGTCACAAGGTTAAGATTAGACAGTATCTCCTTGTGTAGAGACCAAGGTCTGGCCCTGGGGTCATCACTCCCTGGTACCTTATGGAACAGAAACATTAACTCATCGCCATCGACCGGTTGGTGACCACTGCTCTAGAAAGTGCTTCTCTTTGTGGGCTGGTATTTCTGCACTGCATCCCTGGGGAGCTGTGCGGCAGTTTAGAGGGAACATTGTTCTCAACCCCCCATGAAAGAAAAAAAAGTTTGAGAGAACCAATCAAAGCTCATGCCATTTATGTGGGAATACCGGATTTACAACAGACTCCTGTCTCCAGACCAGTATATCACAGCTCTCCCGCGCTGTGTATCACGTTAGTTACGTCAGCCAGGCTAACCCCACCCCAAATCTAATGACACAACCTTAAAATCAGTACATTTCAATTTTACATCAACAAATAACCTTAAATTCATTACATTTTCATCTCTCTTATCAAAATGAAGACCTTTTTTTACCCCACTACAATTCCCCACTAGGGGTTGCGACCACAACTTTGAATACCACTGCACTTATGAATTACTGACCAACAGTGGCAAGAGGTGACATCCCAAAAAACACAAAAACTATACAACACATACAGTAAATGGCTTCTAGCCTCCCATGCATATGCTACTTTGTGTCCCTAACAATGAAGCTAAAACTGAAACAAAATAATAGAAATACAAAATAGAAATGTCTATATTAAACTTAAACTAAATTAAAACTAGTAAATCAGGTCTGAAAACTAATTGAAACTTTATTGAATGTCAAATACAAATCATTAAAACTAATATAAAACACAAAACTATAATAACCTTGGCACGCTCGCACACACACCCAGGCCGAGTGGGGAAAGGACCTCTCATCTGTGTAAACCAATAAATGCTAATCACCATTTACACAGCCACCTTTCACACCCATGCACTCACAGACGCGAGCACGCACACACACAATGTAAACCTACACTCTTGGATACTTTATTGCAGACCTACAAAGTATTCAGACCCTTTGACTTTTACCACATTTTGTTACATTACAGCCTTATTCTAAAATGGATTAAATCGTTTTTCCCCCTCATCAATCTACACACAATACCTCATAATAACAAAGCAAAAACATGTTTTTGAATACTTTACATAAGTATTCAGACCCTTTACTCAGTACTTTGTTGAAACACCTTTGGCAGCGATTACAGCCTCAAGTCTTCTTGGGTATGACGATACAAGCTTGGCACACATGTATTTGGGGAGTTTCTCCCATTCTTCTCTGCTGTTCCTCTGAAAATCTGTCAGGTTAGATGGGGAGCATCGTTGCTGCACAGCAATTTTCAGGTCTCTCCAGAGATGTTCGATCAGGTTCAAGTCTGGGCTCTGGCTGGGCCACGCAAGGACATTCAGAAACTTATCCCGAAGCCACTCCTGCGTTGTCTTGGCTGTGTGCTTAGGGTCGTTGTCCTGTTAGAAGATGAATCTTCGCCCCAGTATGAGGTCAGGTTTTCAAGGATCTCTCTGTACTTTGCACCGTTCATCTTAACCTCGATCCTGACTAGTCTCCCAGTCTCCCATGATGCTGCCACCACCATGCTTCACTGTAGGGATGGTGCCAGGTTTCCTCCAGATTTGACATTTAGGCCAAAGAGTTCAATCTTCGTTTCATCAGACCAAAGAATTTTGTTTCTCATGGTATGAGAGTCCTTTTGATGCCTTTTGGCAAACTCCAAGCGGGCTGTCATGTGCCTTTTACTTCAGAGTGGGTTTTGTCTTGCCACTCTAAAGGCCTGATTGGTGGAGTGCTGCAGGGATGGTTGTCGTTCTGGAAGGCTCTCCCATCTCCACAGAGGAACTCTAGAGCTCTGGCAAAGTGACCATCGGGTTCTTGTTCACCTCCCTGACCATGGCCATTCTCCCCAGATTGTTCAGTTTGGCCGGGCGGCCAGCTCTAGGAAGAGTCTTGTTGGTTCCAAACTTCTTCCATTTAAGAATGATGGAAGACCCTGTGTTTTTGGGGACCTTCAATGCTGCAGAAATGTTTTGGTACCCTTCCCCAGATCTATGGACAATTCCTTCGACCTCATGGCTTGGTTTTTGCTCTGACATGCACTGTCAACTGTGGGACCTTATATAGACAGGTGTGTGCCTTTCGAAATCATGTCCAGTCAATTGAATTTACCACAGGTGGACACCAATCAAGTTGTAGAAACATCTCAAGGATGATTAATGAAAACAGGATGCACCTGGGCTCAATTTCAAGTCTCATAGCAAAGGGTCTGAATACTTATGTAAATATGGTATTTCTGTTTTTAATTTTTAATACAATTGCAAAAGTGTATAAAAACCTGTTTTTTCTTTGCCATTATGGGGAATTGTGTGTAGATTGCTGAGAATATATATATATTTTTTGTCCAAATTAGAATAAGGTTGTATAACAAAATGTGGAAAAAGGGAACGGGTCTGAATACTTTCCGAATGCACTGTATGTGATTGTGTGCATTTTATTGGACATACTACGATTCAGAGCTTGATGGCACTGATAGTCCACATACTGCACTGTTAGTGGCGACCCGTCATTGCCAGTTTTGCATGTTATTTTGGCATTAATTCGTGTCACATGTCAGTTTGCAAACAATAAAAAAAAGAAGTATTGAGTTAATAAAGCTGCATAGAAATATGGTCTCTTTTTTGCTTTCTTGAGTAAGGCAGCTCCAAAATGCAGGTGTTTCAGCCTAGCTCAGTGCTTTCTGTGGTGGTGGTGTCAGGTGGGGGGGGGGGGGGGGGGGGGGGGGGCAACCAGCGGAAAATACAGAGCGTAGGGGTTGGTAATTTTATCTAGTTGTGCCGTGATTGGCTCATTGTTCTGTCACTCATGGGGACACTACGTCACCACAAAATCTACAGTAATAGCTAGAAAGTTCAAGTCCCCTTCCAAGGATCAAGGTCATTGGCCAAAGATAAAATGATGTCAAATCACATTATATCTACCACAGCTTTGATTGGACTGATGTCAACATCACACTTTCAAAATCTTAGCTAGCAAGCTAGCAGTCATCATCATGAATCACTTCGACAATCTACTGGCAAATCAATTTCAATCCTTGTCATATGAAGAGAAATTATAGATAAAACATATCGGTGCTCATCGGCCATTGGACATAAACATTACAAAACAAGTTTGAAATCGAAAATTCAGCAGTGGGTGGTTTGGAAGGAATCAGTAGCTAACTGCAAGCTTTGCAAAGCAATTACTATTTTGCTTCCCCTGCTATTCGGTGGAGAGGGTGTGTAGTCCAAGTCTGGGTTTAAAGGTCTCTTTCCCAAGCTAAAAAGGATAAACATTCTCACGCACCACTATAGGCCAGAAAAGGTTGAATACATTGGCCATGCTGTCAATCCAGCATGACTTCTGCCGCATTCAAAACAACCGGAAACTCGGAAACTTGGAAATCTCAGACTTCAGTGTTCAAGACAACTGGGAACTCGGACAAAAACGAACTCCGACTGGGAAAATATGTTTTGAACGATCATTCAACTCGGAATTCCAAGTCAGGAAATCGGGCCTCTTTCTAGAGCTCCGACCTGAAGATCACTGATGTCATGATTCAAGCTTGTTTTTTCCCCGATTTCCCAGTTGTCTTGAAAGCAACATAAATCCAGAAAATACCAGACTTTGATGACAAAGTTTCATGACAAAATTTGCCCACAAGACGGACTGCTGAGCTACCTTCCTGTTCAAGTGAGCACAGCACAACGGTGAGTCCAAAAATGGCTTGTATGCTGCTGCATAATTGAAGTAATATGCTCCCTGGCATATGTATACTGTAGCTAAGAAAGTAATATTAAGTAATATTAAGTAATATTAAGTGTATGTTGTGTAGTAAGTTGTTAGTAGCCCATGTGCGTCACCCTAATCATTTGGTCCCTTGCCCCCTCATAATTTAGCCTACTGTTCTGACTTGGTGGTGCACATTAAGCCTATAGCCTGCTTTAGAGAAATGTCATCATCAAATATTGTAAGAGTTTTCATTGTCTACTTATATCCCCCCCTTTTTTTCACACAGTTCTGACTTGGTGTATATGGATAATACTGTCAGAACGGCCCATGTTCTGAATTCTGTCGCTGTACATTTCAAAAGTGATGAACAAATAGTTATATCGAATACGTCCGTCTTAGCTCGTTCATTAATGTCTTAATCGAAATTACAGATTAGAGAGATTAAAGTAGATGTCACGCGTCAAAATTTTGATTGATGACCCTATGTGAACCTATGTGACCGCTATGTGAACCCTATGTCCTGATGACGTGTGCATGTCCCAAGGGCTGCCAGTCAGGCAAGCCTGGTGGTTAGGTGGGGGCTGGGTGGTTGAGTAAGGGTCCAGTTGTCAGGTCAACCGGTAATGATTTATGACCCAAGCCTGATTTATGACCCTATGTAATGATTTATGACCCTATGTCCTGTAGAAGGGTGCATGCCAATATTTGGGTTTCAGGTCAGGACATCGTGGTGGTTAGGGGGGTAGGGTTGGGGGGTTGAGTAAGTGACCAGGTGTCAGGTCAACCTGTTACTGTTTCTCACGGTTTGGGGTGGTTAATGCCCCTTATAAAGCGCCTGAACAATTCCTGTTTAAGACTGTACATGATAACCCCCCTGAATATTAAACAAAAATGACACCTATGCCAATTTTAGGGATGTTATGCTCGGCTTGTCATGAACCCAGTGACCAAAGCCTTGAAAAAGTTCTGTGTGAAGCTCCAGAATGTTTTAAAGGATTTTTGGGTACGAGTGAGGGCCATATTTCTTACATATTCCACCCGGAGGATTCTACGGTAAAGATATTCACAGACAGTGGACCCAAACCCCTTTATCATGCAAAACCTGGGATTTTTTCTCCTGCTCTGGGGATGAGAGAATGGCTAAAGATCAGGCTGGCGCTCTGCAAAATTGAACAGGCTCTGAGTGGTACACAGGTGCCGGGCTATGCGTTGGAAGAACAGGTCTGCGGACGCAGTGATCTGAAAGCTCTAAGAATCGCTTCAATGGACTATGCCCCTAATAACAAAGTGACAATTTTAGCCTGTGAAGTTTATGATGGTGCTAATGCTACAAAGTCTGTCAATTCTCCTGTAGCTTCCAGAGCCTGCAAAGAGGTAAACTTTTTTATGCCTGTGTTTAGTTTTAAATGGGTGGATTATCCGATTTTCATAACCCTTATGAATAAGCTGGACATTCTCTTCCAAAATGGTGAACAGTTACAGCGCTGGGCGAGGCTTTCCTTGAGACAGAGTCAAGACCAAAAGGCCCGACGTCGGATCTACCCCTGGAGTGAAAACTTACCAAGTGTTGATGGACCTTGCAAGAGAGCCAGGCCTTTTGAGGGCGAACTGGACACTGATAATGGGGGATGGTTGCATCAGCCCCCTGGAGCTGTAAGAAAGGAATCGTAAAATACCTTAAGAATGTAAGGCTATAAAATGTATGTACTAAATATTTTGAATGAAATAAAGGGTTTTTAAAAGCCGAATCTCACCACGTTATGAACTCTCGCGTTTGTTCACTCTTAGCGCAGTCTGTCCCTGAGAAAAAAACTTGCGGAAAAAAGCCATGTGCGCGCGTATGTGCGTGAGGGAGTTTTCTGTAGTGGCTGTGTGTGTGTGTGTGTTTCAAAAACAGAAAAAGGGGGCGGGGTGTTTGTTAAAAAAATACCCTTGCATCTGCGCTCAAGGCTCTCTCTCTCTCTCTCTCTCTCTCTATGCCTGGTGGGTCGTTTGAAACCAAGGTTTACACTATCCTGCAAAACAGATGCCTACCCCCTCAACAATAATATTGTGTCTTAAGCCTCCTAAACACAAAGTCCTTTCAAAAACTATTTTTTAGGTGGGCTAAAAAATCATTCATCCCAGCGATGTCGAGACCACCCCACCCCTGCATCTAGGTGCTAGCACCCCGGAGATTTTAGAATATCCAAAAGGATCCTAATGTTTAGACACCCCCAATACCATGTGTTTGAAATGTGTCAAATATATCTTGGGAGGGGTATAGCCCGAAAAAACGACAAACCCCAAATGCTCTGTAAAAAGCATTCAATGCTTTCTCTAGGTCGTGGGGTACAAAAGCTAGGCAAAACAGGTCCCCTGTTAGACCCGTTTTAGCGCCGCTACAAATTTACCCTACAGCATCCCCCAGGAATAGTTAACGGACTGAAGCGTTAAAAAGATAATCTGGGAAAACAGTCTAATGGATCTATCGGAAGGTGAGTTCTTGAAATAAATATATATTTATATTAGATTTGGTTGTTGTGGGGAATTGTTTGAAAAGCGTGGTATGTTATAGAAATATTAAACAATCATTAGGACCAGTATGCTTACCGTATAACAAGGCAATATTAGCTAAAGTGATTATAGCTTTAATATTGTCGAATGTTTTATAGATTCTGAAGCATTCACGCAGATACTCCGAGGTATAACTGAGCTCGAACCATCCATAGGGTCTCCGGAACAAATTGCAGACATCCAAACGCCGACCCTGAATTGTAAACGTAAGTAAGCTCCAAGAATTCCGTAAAAATATTTATACCTTAAAAACAAAAAGTGTCGGCATCTTATATTAAAAGTTATTTTATGTGTTTACAGCGGACATACAGCCTAGAAGGTTAAACGAGGCCCTATGGAGCCTGAACGGTTTCTGCGAAGCATATGACTACGAGACAATTCTGCCCTACTCCCAGGATGTATTTACACACAAGCCGCGAACAGAGACTTTAAACGGCAGGTCAACTCCCCAGGGCCAGGACCCCGGTGCGCCCCATATTTCTAAACACCAACGGACAATCAGTGCCCAGATCCACAGTTCCGCTTCACCCGAACAATTCTACTTGGCCAGTATTCACGAGACAGCGTTCCAAGGACAAGGTATGAATCAATTATATATTATTATTTATATCGATATATTATTATTTTAATATTTATATATTTTTTTATTTTTATGCCTGAATATGTTAAAACAAGGCCTTATATTGTTTTTTTTTTCAGGCTCACCATCTACCGAACCTGCAGATGCTGTAATACAGGTTGACCAAAGACATCAGCCCCTGGTTTCAGAGCTTCTTCAGAACAGCCCTCGTCAAAAAAGCCGAGGTATTTAATTAATGTATTGTTAATATATAGGCTTATATCTGAAATGTATTTGACATTTTTAGCTAACATATTTTAGGGTTAATAACCTATTTTTGTATGTATTATTTTTATTTCAGACTCCTCCCCGGCTTATAAAGACAACGAAGAAGCTACCCATAGAGAACCCGAGGAGGCGCCAAAGACACCAGTCAAGAAAACAGGGAAACCTGATGATTTCAAAGATTTAAATGAAATTTCTGAGGTAGACGATTTGATGTTCTGTGAAGCTGCCAACCTTCTTGAATCGGCCAATTCTGTGGGGGCAACAGCCGATTCTGAAATAGACCAAGCCCTTTTTTTCAAAGCTTTTACCCTGGGTTTAAAATCACGAAAGGCGCTACTACAGAGGCGCATGTGTATTCTACTAGAGCATCAATACAATCAGGATGTGTCATTCTGGCGTAGCGAGCTACCCCGTATGTTAAAAAACATTAGGGTTAAAACAAGCAAATACCGCCGTTAAAAAACACACATGTAAACACCCACACATCCTTAATTAGACAAATGGCGCCCCCTATAGACCTAAGCGAGACAATTGAAAGCCTCTTAGCCCTGATCCCTACAGAGCTCCAAGATATAATTAACCATATGAATGATTCGGGGGTAATTGACATAATGACTATAGATGAAAATCTATTATCACAGATTCCCGCCGAACTCATAGACCTTATTACCCGTATGAATGAGTCTGGGCCTTCCGATGAAAACATGTTATCACAGATTCCCGAAACAATCATATCTCTAATTACCCAGCTGAACGCGAACCCTAGGTTTAATTCGGCCCCACAGACACCTCTAAGACAGCCTTTAACACCCTTGTCCGAAGAGTCTGAAACCCAATACGATGTTTTTGAACAGTTGGACAAATGTCTAGCAAATCTGGAGGGGGAAGGTCTTGAGCGCAGTGTACAGAACGAGAGCCCTAGGTTTAATTCGACACCCCAGACACCTATAAACCATCCTTTAACACCCTTGTCCGAAGAGTCTGAAACCCAATACGATGTTTTTGAACAGTTGGACAATTGTCTAGCAAATCTGGAGGGGGAAGGTCTTGATCCAAGTGTACATGTTTTGCGCCGAAATAAATTCAACAATATTGAGGTTCGACAGTTTTTCAATTTCGCATGGGGGGGTCAGATTCGGGAATATGCTGTGTTTTACGTAATGCTTATGGACACTTTGAATGAACTGTTAGATAGGGTTAGAGATTATAGCGAACCTAGGGATCTCTTACAGTTGGAAATTTGTGGAGACAGTCTGCAGAGCCGTGTATCGCTTATTTTACAGAATGGTGAAGCAGATCTTGAACAATTTGTTAAACTGCTAGAACGCCTTGTTCAGTCAAATTTAAACGTGCTAGCAGATAGGACCCTCGAACTTGTAGTACAATTAGTACGTCAACCACAAGGGGGCGGTGGTCAGAGAAGGAAGCTCGATAGCCTAATGCAGTCAGAAATCATAAGCAATAAAAGGGCCTACCTCATAATCGTTCCCAATCCTGGTAATAAGCTATGCTTTGCCCTAGGGCTGGCCCACTTACTCAGCCCAGGATGTACAGATCTAGCCGCGTTACAAAAAGCTCGAGAGCTACAAACTGCTGTGGGTCTCGGTATACAGGATGCTGTGGCTTTCTCAGACATAGTCAAATTTGAAAACTTTCTGAACATCAAGATTGTGGTTTTGTACCACAGTAGGGCTAATGACGCTCTCTTAAAGTTCCAAAATACAAAAGCCGTATAAACATTTTAGAAAAGCCCAGTACAGAAACTTCACGTTTATAGCTCACAATGCTAGAGCCTATGACTCCTATCTGCTTCTGAACCCTTTGATACAGCAAGGCGTGGCCCCCAGTGTCATAGCTCAAGGGAGTAAAATATTATGCTTTGTTGACCCCGCCTTCAAACAGAGATACATTGGACAGCTTAAGCTTCTTACCCATGAGATTGGCTCAAATGCCAGAGGCCTTGGGTTTTGAAAACTCTGTCAAAGGCTATTTCCCTCATTTCTTCACAGCTGAGGAGAATCTACATTATATAGGATCTTATCCATCCCCCGAAATGTACGGGTGTGATCAAATGTCTCCCAAAGAGCGTGAGAGATTCATGACATGGTACGAGACCGTAAGACATGGCACTTTTGATTTCCATAAAGAGATGGAATCATACTGTGACAATGACGTTGTTATACTTCGTGAAGGATGCCTCAGATTCAGAGAAGAGGTAATCAAAGATGCGGGCATTGACCCCTGGAGCTGTACAACTATTGCATCAGCGTGCATGAAAACCTATCGTACACACTATCTAACTCCTGCATCTATAGCTATCCCATCGCCAGACAACTACCGACGCCAATTCAAGGCCTACTCTAGTGGTTCCATTCAATGGTTGGAGTACTTGGCCCAGGATAAAGATATTTTTATCCAACATGCTTTGAATCGGGGGGAGAAGGCGTTTGGGCCTTACCATGTAGATGGATACACACAGATTGACGGGGTTGAGACAGTGTATGAGTACAACGGTTGTTTCTTCCACGGTTGTAAATTATGCTTTGTCCCCCAGGCCATGTGTGTCCTAACCCAAAAGACTTTTGGGGAAATGTACCAAGAGTTTCAAGACAAACTGAATTCTTTAAAGGCTACTTACGGGTTAAAAGTTGTGGTTTTGTGGGAGCACGAATGGACAGCCCTCAAAAAGGCGGATCCTAGTGTTAAGGCCTTCCTTACCCATTATGACCCTCCAGAGCCCCTGGAACCGCGACAGGCCTTGTTTGGAGGCCGGACCAATGCTTTGACATTGCGTTATGTAGCTCAACCCGACGAGACAATAGGCTATGTAGATTTTACATCCCTATATCCTCATGTAATGAGTTCCTCATTCTATCCTATAGGGCATCCTGAAATTATTCACAGCGACTTTGACGAACCCCAAAATTATTTTGGTTTAATCAAAGCGACTGTCTAACCTCCTAGGGGGCTGTTTATACCTGTGTTGCCGTACAAGGGTCCTAAAGGAAAACTTTTCTTCCCCCTTTGTCGCACATGCAGTGAAAACAACAACCAGGAAAACCCCTGTGATCACACAGATCAACAAAGAGCCCTGACCGGTGTATGGGTCACCGTAGAATTCTCTAAGGCTTTAGAGAAGGGGTATCGTGTGGCCAAAATCTTTGAAGTGTGGAACTTTTCCAGGAAATCAGACACACTTTTTAAAGAGTACATCAAGACCTTCTTGAGATGCAAGCAGATGGCTTCAGGCTATCCTGCATCGGTCACAGATCAAGAAAGTAAAGACAAATACATTCAAGACTACCATGACAGAGAAGGCATACTTCTTGACCCTGACAGAATAGAGGTCAACAAAACCAAAAGAAATGTGTTGAAATTGTACTTGAACTCCCTTTGGGGGAAATTAGCGCAGAGATGCAATATGCTAACAACTTCGATCATTAAAGACCCCGAAGAATTTTTGGAATTTGTTTTTTCGGACCAATACGAAATTTCACATTTTTCCTTCTTGAGTCAAGACATTGCATTGGTGCAATGGAGGCGCCACCAAAAGTGGGTTCTACCCCCTGGTAATGTAAATGTGTTTCTTGCAGCATTTACCACAGCCTATGGCCGACTTGAACTGTACACCCTCATGGAACAGCTTCAGAGGCGGGTTCTTTACCACGACACAGACTCTGTGGTCTATGTAAGCAAACCGGGGGATTGGACCCCCCCACTTAGCAACTATCTTGGGGGTTTAACTAGTGAACTCGAAGAGGGTGACCATATTACAGAATGGTCCTCATGTGGTCCAAAAAGCTATGCTTTTAGGACTAAAGCCAATCACGTGGTGTTGAAAGCCAAAGGCGTGACTCAAAACTACGAAAATGCCCCGCGTGTAAACTTGGAATCAATCACGCGCTTGGTCGAGGGGTTCGTAAAGGACAGGAATAGTGACTTGGAGATTTTGAGCTCCTACAACAAAATAGTGAGGGATAAAAAGGGGTTCCATCTAAGAAACGCACCACTCACTAAAAGATTCAGGGTAGTCTATGACAAGAGACAGCTATTGCCTGACGGTACCACATTGCCCTTTGGCTACTGACTTATGCTACAAGCCCCCAGTGTGTCTTAAAGCTTAAGATATTATGACTGCTGTCGAGGGTTTTGACCCCCGTCTACAATTGCCTTTTTCAGCATTAATTGCAGGCCCTTCAAACAGTGGTAAAACTTTTTTTGTAAAAAGTATTTTAGAGAATTCTGAACATGTGTTATCTCAAAAGCCTGACAATATTGTATGGTGTTATTCATGTTACCAACCTCTGTATGATGAATTATTGAAGACAATAAAAATCAAGTTTGTTGAAGGAATACCCGAATCTCTGTCTGATGATGAACTTCTCCCCCCACATAAATATAATCTGCTGGTTTTGGACGATATGCTATTTGCTGGTAGCGAACACCCCGAAATTGCACGAGCTTTTACCCAATATACTCATCATAGAAACCTGTCCGTGCTTTACTTGGTCCAGAATGTGTTTCACCAAGGTAAAAATAGTCGGACCATTAGCTTGAATGCCAACTACATGGTATTGTTTAAAAATCCTAGAGACAAACTGCAAATTAGCACTCTAGCTCAGCAGATGTACCCTGGACGGAAATCATACTTTATGGAGAGCTATGAGGACGCTACCAAAGAGCCATTTTCTTATTTAATCGTGGATTTAAAAGCAAATACTCCAGAACACCTTAGGCTACGTACAGGGCTGTTTCCGGGGGAGAGGCCTGCTGCATACCTTCCTAAAAAGTAAACGCTATGTCTCTGCATTTAAAAAGAAACCTGCCCCTCTTGAGAAGGCTAGTTGGGTCTACAGCTAAAGAACGGAAGGCCATCTTGGGTCGCTGTTCTTCAGATCTCATATTAGCCCTATGTGAGATTGCTTTGAATCTTCTCAAAGGACGCATTCCACTCACCCTGAACCAATTGAAAAAATTAAAGAGACAAAAGACAGCGATCAAACTCTTTGCCAATAAAAGGGCCAGTCTTCAAAAGAAAAGACATAGTATACAACAGTCTGGGGGTTTTCTTCTACCTTTACTCAGTATAGCCGTGCCCTTCATCACCAGCCTTATTGCGGCCAGACGTGGGGGTTGAACACGTGGTGTGATGGCCACTAAAATGTACTTGGTGCCTCAACAAGAGTTGGATAGACTTAAAAAACAAATGCAGGGTCCTGAAGATATCAGACAAACAGCGGAAAATGATTTGGATACGGCCATGAAGGATGTTTTGAACCGAAAAGGATTGAACCCCTATGATAAGATTCAAAAATACACAAACCTAATGCAAAGGTATTTGACTCGGGTAAAGCAAGGGGAGAGAGAGACTAACCATTTAACCCTTTCCCTACCGGACCCTTTAACAGATGTCGAACCTAACGATAGCCATGCCCCTGTAAGGCCTGTACCGGCGATCTTACCTAGTGGAGATAATATGTCTGGTGAAGCTCAAATGCCATTTGAAGATAAAGTTATGCATGACCTACTGACACATGTGCCTTTACGTAACAGGAAGAATGTTAAATACATTATGAACAAGATAAAAGACTCAAAGGGGATAGCTGCTTGGAACGACTCTGGAGAGTTTATCCTTCAGGGCTCTGTGGTCAGGGGGTCACATATGCTGGACTTGCTTAAAAGTACCACGGCTGCCCACAAGGTTGCTGATGACCGAAGGCCTCCCGGCTGGCGTCAGTTTCTTAAGGCCCTGGCAATCCTCAACATCCCCCTCTCTGGTGTACCCAACCATAAGCTTCGTCAACAGATTCAAGCTTTAAAACAAAAGCCTTCAACGAGATACAGCACCCCTAAAGATGCCCCAACGACACCGTCCCCCTATGAAAGCGATGATGCTAACTCATTTACTCCCATGAACGTCTCAGGACCTTTTCCTAATCCCGATCTCTCGGGGTGGTTAGACTTTTGAAAATGACTTTTGAATGACTATGATTAAATTCAATACATTTTTTATTTGAAAAATAAGCAAGTTAACATTTGTGGCATTCTTGAAACATATGACGTGAGCATACGCCTTGATTACGCGTTCTTAAAGGACACACATTTGAACACTTTTGATATTTTCTAACAAAACAAGATACAAGGTTATCATTACTTCTTAAATCATCCTTATAAAGAGACATAACATCTTCAAAAGAAACTCCCCGGGCTCTTTGGCACAGGTAAAATACACAGTGGTGACGGCATGTAGTGGAAAGGTTATCTTGCACTTGTTTGATGCTGTAGTAGATCTTTGTACCGTTTAGGGTCAAAAAATCTTTAATAGATTTAGGGAAATGTGAAAAACCGGGGGGAAAGCCATAGGAATCAAAAAAAGTTGAGATTTTTCGTCCACCTTCCTGTTCTAATGTCATAGCTAGCCAATGTTCACCAGGCATGTGTTTAGGATGGGTATTGACAATAAACATTGCAGGCCTCTCAGGCCATATCTCAATAGGTAATTCATCACAAGCCAACACTCCACAAAATTGTTTTCCAATCAAGCGGCTCATGAGCCCGTCCAACTCTTGGGTATTCATGTCTTTGCTCAAAGGTTCTTAATAATAATCCACTAAGACCTGTCTTCGGGCATTCACTTCCAAGATTGAATCAGAGCATGCGTAAACAATCATGCTAACTGTACAGGCTAAAGGTGTACGGAAACGCATTTCCAGCCTGAGGTTACCTTGGGACACCACAGACAGATTTCCTGAGGTGTCATCATCAGGGGATAAATTGAAAGCATACAACGTGTAACCCTCTGCAAAATCATTTCTGTCAATAGGTAAAGAGAGATCTTTTAGATGTCGCCCTGTAGCCAGGAATAGATTGTAAAATTCTCGCACAGATATGTTGTTATTAAATTGGGGTTGGAAAGCCTTCGCCGGAACCTGACGTCCGTCCTGACAGAGAGCTACATACTCTGCATTGAAGTGTTGAAAATTAAAGCGGTTTTTATCTAAACTCCCCGTATTAGAGGCGTGATCAACCAGACCTATAACCACATATCTAGGTAAAGGGCCTAGAAATAGGTTTTCTTGACTGCAGAGTCTACTGCCCACAGGTATGCTAAAGGTTTTCATGGTAATTCTTTGGAGAGGGTAAAGGGCATTTACTTTCATCAAAGCATGTGAGTGACCCAGGCGTACGGCCGGAGATACAGACACTTTTTTAATAAAAAGGGTGGCCCCCAACACTTTCAAACTAAAATCCCCGTCTTGGGGAGACATCAGGCAAAAATCATCCTTGGCCCTGGTTAATTTTAATCTTAAATCAACCGAATTTAAGAGTAACCGTTCTTGAAAGAAAATGTCAGAGTGTATAGGGCCTAGCAAATGAAACTCTCGAGATTCGGCGCAGTAGCGAGCTCGTGCCGCTAGTCCTTTGTTTGCACCGGTGGAAGGGTCTGTCGATTCCATAGAGGCTCCTGCAGTATCCTTGCTAAACAGCCCGGTGCTAAATTGTGTTTTGAGAGTGTCTTCGGAGTAGTTTAGTAAACACTCCATGATGGCTCTATATGGGTATGTGGCGCTGCTTTGACTGATTAGGCGTTCACCCAAAGTCACATCAACTTGGGAGAAAATTGTGGCCAAGGGGTAATTAATGAGACTCACTTTGGCATCGCCTGCAATATTAGACCCATCTCTTTTGGTCACTTTTAGACGTAAATGCACCAAGGTGTTGTTGAGGTCCAGATAGTTGTCACCGTGGCCTGGTATGAAAAATTCGATAGGCCCGTTATCGGTAATAGCAGAGAGAGGGGCTATCTCCACATAACTGGATCTATCTATTGAATGCTGCGTTAACGGGGCCGTGAAAAGATCGAGTTCTGTCTTTATAGCTTCAGAGGACATTCGATGTAAAAGAGCCATGTCACTTATTCTTTTAGAAAATACTTCCTAGTATTCTTTTAGCCTGTTTTGGTTCAGACCTCCTCACTTTACCACGTCTTTGACTTACTGAGGTTCTTTTAACAGTTAACCGCCGCTTTTTAGGTGCCGGCCTGCGTCTTAAACCTGGGGGTCTCTTTTTTGGTCTTCGAGACAATATCATAAGCCCCGAGCCTTCTTGATGCTCCACATCTGGTGACGCCCTTCGGGTCATAGCATTGGCTACAACCTCACTTACTATATTTTTAGCCGCGGATTTTAAATGTGGTTTGGCTATGCTGAAGCCCCTCTTCATAAACGGTAAAACCATCCTAAAGAGGTTACGGAATATACCGCCTATCCCCGCACCATACATTGTCGGTGCTCCATGATATCCTGGTAGTCCATTACCAACTTGATCCACATAGTATGAAACATAACGGTTAGGGTCGAGCTGATGGTGCTCCATAACTCTTTTATTTGTATTATGTTTATAAATATAATACAGATATTATATATGTAGAGAGGTTTTGGTGGGTCTAAAGTGGAGTTTTACAATCGTTTTACCATAAGTAAATTCAATGTTTTCGTTCTGATCCGTTTTAAGCTCAACCAGAATGTTTTCAATATAGTTCTTGCTGACATGTACGTAGTGCGGCTTGTCATAATTGACAGTGACGATGTCCCCATCCTTTCCGTCTATATGAACTGTTCGCAGGAGGGGCACACAGGTGTCTCCGACCCTTTGATAGGTTATGATGTCGGTATACACAAATATGTTGTAAAATCCTGCATGTATATCCGCAGGGAATGGGAATAATTTATCGTTCACATACGTCCATTTATTGGGACCCATCCCCAACATGTAGGCTAAATTACCGCTGGTCTTTATACCTCCGTTAGCAGGCCCTGAGATTTGTATCCTTTTATGGATTGGATTGTAGAATAGGAATATTTCCATCTTGTTCAGGGTTAGGTGTTCATTCAACTCTGAGACGATCCTGTCGACGGTTCTATAGAAACCTTTTTTAAGCTTAATAAGTTTTGCAGGTTCCGATAACCTTTTGCAATAAAAATCACGGTCCTTAGCTTTGATATTATACCAACTATGGGGGTATGTAATCTCGCTGAGACCTACTTCCCAAGCCTCTGATAACTCTATAGGCTTTGGAAAATTGGTTGTATAATTCGAACTCTGATTATTACGATATATCTGTGCCGACGCATTACTGGGGAGAGTCAGGTAGAAGCCGCTGTGTTCCATGATGCCCAACTGTGTACACGCGACTGATGCGCTAGTTATCATGACTAGGGGTTTAAATTAATCCCCGTTGCCTCCACCACATCATGCTCCAATACCCAACTGTTGAACTTTTGAGGCCAGTTTTTCCAGCGGACCAGCAACCATTTTTTACCCTTTTCTCTCTTCTGATCTAGAATCTCCTCCACGTGAAAGACTTTGTCTTTACCCAACTGGACCTTCTGTAATTCCTTTTCATAAAAAGATCCCTCTATAAGATCCCCGTCATAATCTTTTAATTTGTAGACCGGGGGAATGCGTGGCAGACATTCTGTAACGGTAAACAACTCCGAGCTAAAGCCTTGTTCGTATTTTTTGTCGAAAACACCCCTCAACTTTGATATACGCACCAAGTCACCCACTAGGAATTTAAAAGTCATTTTTTTCTTACGGCGAAGTGGGAACAAACCATACATATTTTTAAAGACTTGAAAAGAGTTTTCCGAAGAGACCTCAGAGGGCTTCATACGTATACTCTTATGGTAGCTGTGGTTGTACCCGTTTACTAAATCCTGAACTATGTCTGTATATCTGTGGGTGTTGTGAGCTGTAAAATATCGCCACATCCGCTCTTTCAAAGTCCTATTAAAGCGTTCCACAACCGAAGCTTTCAAATCAGAGCCTGTAGCAAAATGTACTATATTATACTTATTCATTAGCTTCTGAAATGTTTTATTAAAAAATTATTTTCCGCCATCCGTCTGCACTTTCTTGGGTGCGCCTCCTGCCTTCAAGATCGATTCAAAGGCCCTGGTCACCTCTGCCCCGCTCTTATTTTTTAACACCCTTACATAGGCTAATTTAGAGAAAATATCTATAACCGTTAGCATGTAGCGCTTTCCATCATTTTTATCGGCAAGGGACTGCATGTCACATAGATCCGCCTGAAATTGGGATAAGGGGTGCGTAGAAAAAACTCTATTTCTTGGAAATTGTTTTCTTACAGGTTTATGTAGAGTGTAGGCATCTTGCTCGGATAACCATTCATTCACTTTAGCATCGCTTAACAGACTACCTGTTTCTTCGACTATAGCTCTCTGTAAACGCTCTTTACCCCCATAAGACCCGGGGTTAGCGGGATTATAATATATGTTTTTCAACAGCTGCTCAGCCATCCTTCTTGCCTCTCTGAGGTACAATAACGTTAATGAGCCACTTTCATATAACGACAACATTTCAGTTTGTGAATTTTTATTTTAAGAATGCAACAAGTATTACGTATACAGACAATTCAGGATTTGTTGCAAGATACAAGTCCCAGTTTTCTCAACAATCACAGCATGCAACACCCTGTATATATGGTTTAGATTTACAGTTTTGTGTCGCTGAATTTTTAAAACACACACGTCTGATATATAAGTATATAAACAACAAATATGATACACATTCACATTAAAGGGTGGTTCAAACAAATAATGTAAAATCTTAGCCAAAGTTATTTCTAGTTCTTCAGAATCCTCAACAAGCCTTGATACCATATGTGTCCATTGTAAACTCTCGCCCGTATGTCGGACCTGTTTCATGATTTGCTCCATTTTCAGCAAACGCTCTACATTAGCCCAGGTATTGTGTGTCGTGTAGAACGATCCCTTGTTCACTTTATTTTCAATAATCTGATGCATAACATATGTAAGGTCTCTCAAAAGAAAAAAGGTATTTATTCGCTCAAACATCGTAGACACATAGTTACCCATAGCTCTAAATAACAAAATGTCACTCGGTCTCTTGGGATTTATTGAGCCAGAAAAGCATCACATCAGCCACCACAGCTTCCCGGTATTTGTTGTCGTCCACCAGGGTGTGTCGGATTTCTTTGAGTTTCTCGTGGATGAAGATGGCCTCCTTCAGTTCATGTAGGAAGGCTTCGGTTACCCCGTAAACTCTAGGGATAGACGGCACAAGACCCATAGACTCCAGGGCGAGGACCAGCGCTGGTATAAAACGGCAGGACCACAGTCTTTTCACCAGCTCCTCAAAATGATTGAAAAAGTAGTATCTAGGCGGGTCGTAGAGGCAAGGATGACGACGCTGGCTGGGATGATTGATCTCACAGCCGATGCATTTTTCTCGTATATATTCGCCAATCACCACGTCTAAAAGTGTAGCTACAGAGGCCTTGATGGTATCCACAAAAATAGTACTGGCCACCCCATCAAACACATCCTCAGGCTGTGTAAATGTCGGGGGTGTCACGGGTCTTGCCAGGGGTGCGTAGAGTGTAGGGCTTCGTGGCATAGAGTCCTTAGTGTCGGGCCCCCATGACGTAGATGCGTCCACGTAGATGGTCTGGAGATCCATGGTGTATGCTGAAATGAAGAACTGGCTGCTTTTTTCTTTTTATTGTAGAACAAGGCCATTGGGTATCTGGGGGGGCGTGGTTAAAGCATCCGCTTACTTAGTTTTCTTCTGACGCTGTATCTTCTTGAGGCTCTTTTGCATCGTAATCTTTACGATTCGTATATATTATGCACTTCTTTAAATGAACAAGGCTCTGCCGCTGTTGGCTCTGTACAAAGAGAGCATCCAACGGTTGCAACATTTTCAATTCCATTACATCCCAACTTTTAAAAGGAATAAGCAGACGCAGTCGGGTATCCCCAGTCAGGCCACCACCCCTAATGTTGTGGTTTCGGATTGCCTCGGTGCCGATATAGAACTCCACGCAGCCGCACGGTCGTCCATTCTGTCTTTGTATTTTCACCCTGTGAAATATTTGTCCTGAGGAGTCAGGGGTACCTTCCCAACGGGTCTCGTGGCCCGTGAACACACTATACCCCTTGGTGATAAGGCTCAGTTCAGGACACACAACCTTGCGAAAAACCGACCAGTCTTCAACACCATATTCCAAGCCTACAGTCTGGTCTGTATATTCTTCTCCTTCATCTACCGTATAGAGGGTCACTCTACAGGCCAGGTAATCAAACCGATACCCCCACTGCTGACCATTAGACATCAACACTTGATCTGTCAGAGCATTTGCTGGAGGTATTTGGGTTCTATACACATTTAAAAAACGTTTTTTTGGCGCATCATATATTGCGGGTTGATACTTTGCCCTTGCTCTATGGGCAACCCGAGGGCCTGCTTCAGTTGTTACAGTCATCACTTCTTTGTCACCGATCCCAAAATCCATGGTTATTCTTAAGATCTTGTGCACTCTTAAACAGGAATTGTTCTGGGGCTTTATAGGGGGCATTAACCACCCCAAACCGTGAGAAACAGGTTGACCTGACACCTGGTCACTTACTCAACCCCCCCAACCCTACCCCCCTAACCACCACGATGTCCTGACCTGAAACCCAAATATTGGCATGCACCCTTCTACATGACATAGGGTCATAAATCAGGCTTGGGTCATAAATCATTACCGGTTGACCTGACAACTGGACCCTTACTCACCCAACCAGCCCCCACCTAACCACCAGGCTTGCCTGACCGGCAGCCCTTGGGACATGCACACGTCATCAGGACATAGGGTTCACATAGCGGTCACATAGGTTCACATAGGGTCATCAATCAAAATTTTGACGCGTGACATCTACTTTAATCTCTCTCAGATTGCCTTTTATACACTCATCGTTCCCATATGCCATATTTTGTACATCTCAATTGTCAGGAGAAACCACATTTATTTAAGCAAGTCAGCCATATCAGTTGTGTTTTTTTTAAAAGGCAGTAAATGAGGCTGAATGAACTGTTTCACTGTCAGACAAGGCTCCACTGATAGCCAGGTGTAGCGGTGGTAAGGATTCACTCCATGGTGCTGAAAAGAAAGCTCCGCTGTTAGGACAGCTTTATGTAGGCCCTAACAGTTTATGTGCACCGTTTGTCACCGTTATAGTGCAATTAATGTGTTGTGTGTAGGCTTTGCTGGCATGCATCTAAAAAAAAAAAATGGAATTTGCCCCACCAAGATTTACATGCTAAATAGCCACTGTACATGGCTAAGTTTGTCTGACAGCTATGGAGACTCATCAGCCAAATGCAGTCATACCTACAGTACAGCAGGCACATAACCAGCTAGGTTGACATGAATCTCCATCATGTTAATCAAATATCATTACACTTACACTGTTAATGCTAGTACACGTGTGCAGGCTGATTACTATTTATACTACTATTATTTATACTAATCACTTTGCTTCCAATCTGGTGTTCATGTAAAATACCAGTCTGCATGCCCGTAGTGAACCTGACAAATGGGAATGGAATTGAATGGAAATAGAGGCCAGAGCAGATCTCAGACAAAAAATACGCTCCACCCCAGGATACATTAGCCCTGGATGATGGCTTCTAAACCCTTCACTGCGCTCTGACAGGACCAGATAAGCCCATATTGGGAAGGGTAGATGCAGGAAGTCAGTTATTCAACAAGGCATTTTAGTGCAATCCAGTGATACTGTACTTTGCAGAGATAGGCCTAATAACAGATACTCACACAATCACGTTCTGATCAAAGGTTTGCACACTCTGATCGGTAGTTTGGTATGTGATGGGTAAACCAATGTCTGAAACATGTTGTTTGCATAAATAGAGTTTTACAGGTTGATGTGAACCCATCTGGTCTCTGCTCCATCACTCTCTCCACCATTGCATGTCTCAACCCTTCAGATCAGTAACCAGAGGTATATTAGACTGGGATGTGGACCGGACTGGACTTAGGGCTCTATTCAATCCATACAGCGGAAGTTCAGCATTACAGCGTAACTGAAATTTAAAGGCGATGTTCCTGCGTTAGTGTAGACTGCATTCATGGTAAATGCTGCATTGGCTCAATCAGAAATTGCCTTTAAATATCTATTGCACAATCTGTAGGGTTTCAGCGATACAGATTGAATAGAGCCCTTACACTCTACTCTGAGTAGTAACATCAAATTGATTCTCCTGCTTTGATCTCATTCACTACCTGATCTTTAAATAGCAGGAGTGCCCCGCTGTGTCAGCACAACAGACCCGGTAAACAAGTCCCTCCCATGGTGCTGCTCACACCGAAGCAGCCCCATCAGCACTAAATTGTAAACAGCAAATTATCCGGGCACCACCAAAACCCGGCAGAGTCATTCTCAGATTGGATTGTTCCCACTGCCAGCCCAAGAGACTAGGGCCTTTATGGACAGGAAATGAAAAGAGCTGGGCTGAATGCATTTGAAGAGGAGAACTTTATTTACAATACATAAGGGGCTGGCTGCTGGCCAACTGCTAAGCTCTTGCTTAGTATACACCATTTATCAACAAGTCACCTCAACTTGGCTTTTCTTTCTCTTTAACAAGCAATGCAGAGCCACAGGAACTGCTTGTCAATACACTAAGTATACAAAACATGAAGAACACCAGCTCTTTCCATGACATTGACTGACCAGGTGAATCTTTGTAAAAGCTATGATCCCTTATTGATGTCACTTGTTAAATCCACTTCAATCAGTGTAGATGAAGGGGAGGAGACAGGTTAAATAAGGATTTTTAAGCCTTGAGATAATTGAGACATATATTGTGTGTGTGTGCCATTCAGAGGGTGAATGGGCAAGACAAGATATTTAAGTGCCTTTGAATGGGATATGATAGTAGGTGCCAGGTGTAACGGATGTGAAATGGCTAGCTAGTTAGCGGTGGTGCGCGCTAATAGCCTTTCAATCGGTGACGTCACTTGCTCTGAGACCTAGAAGTAGTGGTTCCCCTTGCTCTGCAAGGGCCGCGGCCTTTGTGGAGCAATGTGTAACGATGCTTCGTGGGTGTCAGTTGTTGATGTGTGCAGAGGGTCCCTGGTTCGCGCCCGGGGCGAGGGGACGGACTAAGGTTAAACTGTTACATTGATGCTGTTGACCCGGATCACTGGTGGCTGCGGAAAAGGAGGAGGTCGAAAGGGGGGTGAGTGTAACGGATGTGAAATGGCTAGCTAGTTAGCGGTGGTGCGTGCTAATAGCCTTTCAATTGGTGATGTCACTTGCTCTGAGACCTAGAAGTAGTGGTTCCCCTTGCTCTGCAAGGGCCGTGGCTTTTGTGGAACGATGGGTAACGATGCTTCGTGGGTGACTGTTGTTGATGTGTGCAGAGGGTCCCTGGTTCGCGCCCGGGGCGAGGGGACGGACGTAAAGTTATACTGTTACACAGGCGTACCCGTTTGTGTCAGAAACTGCAATGCTGCTGGGCCTAACACTTTCCCATGTGTATCAAGAATGGGGGTTCTTAATGTTTGGTATATATTGAAGTAGCATAACCCTTGAAGAAACACTAAAGTAACTCTCCTTTTTCATCATCATCTGCAACTCCTCAAACTATTGATTTTTTCACAACTGCCACCAGTTTGATGCCAAAACAATACATTATATATATATAAAAAAGGTTATAAAATAAAATAAAGGATATTCCATACTGAAACCCTCAACTGTAACACCAACGGTATTCACTAAATTCATGGCTTTTGTTTAGGATAATGTTTTACAGCTTTGTCATTACATGTTCTATTTAAAAATAATCTTATTCAATGATTTCATATATTTCACATGTGATAAGAACACACAGAACCTGTGACATTCTGAAGCACACAAAAGGGCCAGTCGATATTTTAATCCTATCAGCACAGCTCTCTCTCTCTCTCTAGTAACAAGAGTTGGGTCTGAGTGAACCTGGGTCTAAAACAGTTTTTTAAAGAATATAACATCCCTCTGTAGGTTCTGCTCTGTCCATCCTCTCAGGTCTCCGAAGTACCCATATACAGTAGCTCTGATCTTTTCACTGTAGGCTGCATCCTTTTAGCCCATATCTCTCCCCCCTTTCTCTCCCCTCTCTCTGGGTGTCTTATTAAAGGCGCTCTATCTAATGAGATTTAGGTCCTGGGGATTAATGGTGTGGCTAATTGATAAACACAGCCGGGGAGGATTAAAACCCCTTCATTCCCCAGACGCTGTTTGGGGCCTCAGCTGATTCATTGAAATCACAGGGATGGACACAAATATACGTTGTTATTCCTTCCACTCTTTGCTTTGCAATGTACAGAATGCTAGAACCGTGAGGGAGAAGGGCCCTTGACGTTCACATTAAAACACTGAGGTCATCACCTTCAGTTAATCAATCAACTTCAAGGAAAGGGTCGTCACTGTGTCTATTCCTTCTCCTTGCCCTCCAACACAGAGAAAAGATTGAGGTCTGGATTCAATCCGTATCGCGGGAGATCCTTGCTAAAATGTTAAGGTAATTCCCAATTGATCAGTCATATGTAGTTAACGGATTTACTAACGGAGGAAGCTATTTCTGATTTCGTGCTTCTGGCAGAAGCAATCGGGCCTGAAGGTTACGGGCATGGGTAGGCTTCAGTTTTAAAATTCATGCCGATGCAGAGCTCAAGAAGGTTAGAGTGAAGCCCACTGATGGTTGAACATGAACTAGGTAGTAGTAAGTAAGTTGCAACATTTTTAAAACATGTCTCATTTATTTTCTTAAGCACATTTCCAGTATCTAGATGAATGAAGAAAATTATTCAGATACACTTAATAATAGAACAACTATCAGCAGACATGGCTGTTTAACCCTTCCACAGTCCCAAGTCTAGAGGCAGACAGAAAGGTGTTCGTCAAAGACACAGGAGAAGAGGGAGGGCTGCATTTGACATATAAAAAAAACAGGATTATAACAAAGCTGTCTTAATTCTTAAAAAACAACCCCCCCAAAAAGAAAACATTTAAAAGATAAATTGAAACAAACGTACAGCATCTTGACCAAAATGACAAAAGAAACACGCACACATTGAAAATAGCTGTTCCAAAATGTCTTTCAGCCTATTGAAGAGCTAGAGCAGCAACTTTTTTTTAAATGAATACTTCAAAAATAAGTACCTTACAGCATTTTCTTTTTTGAATGTTTTTTTACAGAGTATATTCACATTCTCACCACATAAGAACAAGTGCGTTAAGTAAAACATAAAAAATAAAATACTTCATGCATCTCTCAATAGTTTTGTTGACCTAAAAATGGGAATGTTCAAGGCCAGAAAAATCCTTCCAATGCTTCTTTATCAGTGCATTCTTTCCAAGCCATTTCAAGTCTTACTGTGTTATACTATCTCACTATTCAGATCATGCCTACATAAGCTTTACAGTGTGGAAAGCAACACAAAACCGTACAGGGCAGGCAAGCATCTGAGCGTATAGGCTCCTGGACTCAGGTTCACAGAGGAAAGGCAGGCATTCTCTGTTTGTTAGCAACCCCCCACATTTTTAAAAACAGACACACATACACACATCCAATGTCAGTGTTGTGTTGACCGGATGATGGTTGGGTAAGTCTTCGATCAGCCCAGTGATGTATCACTGACAGAGGGTTGCTTTAGTAGTACTTCTCCAAAAGGAGTATAACTGATCTTAACCTACAGCCAGCCCTCGTTGTGTGGTTCTCTCATCTGTGTTGCTGCTGGGTACAGCAGTTCTTGTGACACCAGAGAGCAGAGGAGAGGGACTCATATGAAGGTTGGGGTGGCGGAGGTTACAAGGGAGTGTGCCGCTCGAAACTTCTCCAATGGCAACCAACCCTGAGATAGCAGGAGTCCGATACAAAACACACCACAAAAGGCACTTTATAAAATGACAGTGCTTCTGTTCTAAGGAAATTCAAGTTGAGAGAGAGAAAGTGTGTCTTTCTGTACATTGTGTTCAGCGTTAAACCAAAAGGAGATGAGTTTATCATGTTCCTTTTCATCATCCAAGCCAAACGAGCGTCAGCACTCCTGTCTCTCAGAAGTGTCTCGCATCCCCAGATAGCTCGATGTCCAGTAGAGTGAGAAACAAAACACACTAAAAACTTGCCACTAAAAAAGCCAGAATAGAGTAGCAGCAGAACCTGGTGAGGTCACAGGCCGTCTTCTAGAACACTCTCTTAGGTTCCGTTCTCTCCTCACTGGTCTACTATGGGAATATCTCATGTGGTACTGCTTGGGCCCTGCCTGTGGTTTCGAGGAGCATCTGACCCCAATCCCTCCCCCCGGACCCCCTCCGTACCCCACCCACACCCCTCTCTCAGTCGTCTCCCCCGCCGTAGAGGTCTGCCAGCTTCTTGAAGCGGGGGCCCCAGTCGTTGAGGTAGTCGTAGTCCTGGTCTCCTGAGCTGGAGGAGTTGAGGGAGCTGACAGAGCCGGCCGTGGAGCCACTGCCCTCATAGTCAAACACCAGCAGGGAGTCATAGGGCGGGGCCGTGGGGTCGTTGTCCGCCGCCCTCAGACCCTGAGAGAGAGAGACAGAGAGGGTTAGTTAACACTGAGGAGAGAAAGGCAATAGTGATTATACTGATGGCATGCTTGTTGCTAAGTTTGTTATGAACTGTGCTGTTATGAACTGTGCTGTTATGAACTGTGCTGTTATGAACTGTGCTGTTATGAACTGTGCTGTTATGAACTGTGCTGTTATGAACTGTGCTGTTATGAACTGTGCTGTTATGAACTGTGCTGTCACTGTGATTGCTCCTTGGTATAGAAACTCAAACATTAGAACACTTATATAGTATTTTGAGATAAATTACTTCTGATGTCTAATAGTTAACGTACGTCGTTTATGAAGTCTCCGATGTCTCCAGGGTGGGGCAGGCTGGGTCTGACGGGGTACTGGGACTCAGCGATGATGGGCCTCTCGTCCACCCTGCGCACCCCCACTGGTTTACTGATTATGTGCTCCACAGACTCAGGCTGCTGCAGCTGGCTCAAGTCATAGTCCTGCAACACAGAGCAAGGAAGGAGACTCAGTGGGACTGTAAGAATGACTGAGGAAGTGTCTGAGTGCAATCACAGTTATTAAATATGCCATCTTCGTCATCATTGTTGTCGTCGTCGTCGTCATCACCGCCATCATCTCTATGGCTGTGTTGTTAGATGAAGCCTTGTGTCACGATCGTCTTCTTGTGAGAAAGTGGACCAAGGCGCAGCGTGTGGAAAATACATCTTCTTTTATTGAGAAGAGAGAGAAAACACAAAACGAACACTATACACAAACTAACAAAACAACAAACGACCGTGAAGCTAAATAACGTAAGTGCACTGACAAGCAACAAACGTTCAACATAGACAATTACCCACAACCAGCTAAAGCCTATGGCTGCCTTAAATATGGCTCCCAATCAGAGACAACAATAACCAGCTGTCTCTAATTGAGAACCAATTCAGGCAACCATAGACTTTCCTAGACACCTACACTGAACACTAAACCATCTACTCTACTTAACCCCCTAAACCATACAACACCCTAGACAATACAAAAACACATACTTCACCATGTCACACCCTGACCTAACTAAAATAATAATGAAAACAAAGATAACTAAGGCCAGGGTGTGACATAACCCCCCCCCCTTAAGGTGCGAACTCCGGGCGCACCAGCATAAAGTCTAGGGGAGGGTCTGGGTGGGCGTCTGTCCACGGTGGCGGCTCTGGCACTGGTCGTGGTCCCCATCCCACCATAGTCACTACCCGCTTTCGTAGCCTCCTCCAAATGACCACCCTCCAACTTAACCCCACTGGATTAAGGGGCAGCACCGGACTAAGTGGCAGCACCGGACTAAGGGGCAGCACCGGACTAAGGGGCAGCACCGGACTAAGGGGCAGCACCAGGATAAGGGGCAGCACCAGGATAAGGGGCAGCACCAGGATAAGGGGCAGCACCAGGATAAGGGGCAGCACCATGATAAGGGGCAGCACCAGGATAAGGGGCAGCACCAGGCTAAGGGGCAGCACCAGGCTAAGGGGCAGCACCAGGATAAGGGGCAGCACCAGGATAAGGGGCAGCACCAGGATAAGGGGCAGCACCGGACTGAGGGGCAGCACCGGACTGAGGGGCAGCACCGGACTGAATGGCGGATCCTGGCTGGCTGGCTCTGGCGGATCCTGCCTGGCTGGCGGATCCTGGCTGGACGGCTCTGGCGGATCCTGGCTGGACGGCTCTGGCGGATCCTGGCTGGACGGCTCTGGCGGATCCTGGCTGGACGGCTCTGGCGGATCCTGGCTGGACGGCTCATGGCTGGCTGACGGATCTGGCTGCTCATGGCTGGCTGACGGATCTGGCTGCTCATGGCTGGCTGACGGATCTGGCTGCTCATGGCTGGCTGACGGATCTGGCCGCTCATGGCTGGCTGACGGATCTGGCTGCTCAAGGCTCGCTGACGGCTCTGGCTGATCCGGTCTGGCGGAAGGCTCTGGCTGATCCGGTCTGGCGGAAGGCTCTGGCTGATCCGGTCTGGCGGAAGGCTCTGGCTGATCCGGTCTGGCGGAAGGCTCTGGCTGCTCCTGTCTGGCGGAAGGCTCTAGCGGCTCCTGTCTGGCGGAAGGCTCTAGCGGCTCCTGTCTGGCGGACGGCTCTAGCGGCTCCTGTCTGGCGGACGGCTCTAGCGGCTCATGGCAGACGGGCGGCTTTGCAGGCTCATGGCAGACGGGCGGCTTTGAAGGCTCAATACAGACGGGCAGTTCATGCGGCGCTTGGCAGACGGACAGTTCAGACGGCGTTGGGCAGACGGGCAGTTCAGGCGCCGCTTGGCAGACGGGCAGTTCAGGCGCCGCTTGGCAGACGGGCAGTTCAGGCGCCGTTGGGCAGACGGGCAGTTCAGGCGCCGTTGGGCAGACGGGCAGTTCAGACGCCGCTGGGCAGACGGCAGACTCTGGCCGGCTGAGACGCACTGTAGGCCTGGTGCGTGGTGCCGGAACTGGAGGTACCGGGCTAAGGACACGCACCTTCAGGCTAGTGCGGGGAACAACAACAGGGCACACTGAACTCTCAAAGCGTACTATAGGCCTGGTGCGTGGTACCGGCACTGGTGGTACCGGGCTGAGGGCACGCACATCAGGGCGAGTACGGGGAGAAGGAACAGTGCATACTGGACCCTGGAGACGCACATTTGGCCTAGTGCGTGGTGCCGGAACTGGTGGTACCGGGCTGGGGACACGCATCTCTGGGCTAGTGCGGGGAGGAGGAACAGGGCATACTGGACCCTGGAGACGCACATTAGGCCTAGTGCGTGGTGCCGGAACTGGTGGTACCGGGCTGGGGACACGCATCTCAGGGCTAGTGCGGGGAGGAGAAACAAGACGTACTGGACTCTGGAGACGCACAAAAGGCTTGGTGCGTGGTGCCGGAACTGGAGGACTGGTACGAGGGGCTGCCACAGGAGAGTTAGTACGTGGAACTGCTACAGGAGGTGCAGGACTAGGGAGGCGTACAGGAGGCCTGGTTCGTGGGACTGTCATTCCCAGACGGTTAGCACGCACCTCAGGACGAGCATGGAGAGCTGACTCAGGTAACATCACTTCCCGCACACGCTCTGTCGGGTGGATTTTGTGCCTCACGCACCAACACAGCAGCTCCCTCATTTCACTCTCCTCCAACCTCCCCAATAAATCCTTAACAGTCTCTGTATCATTCCCATTGCTCACCTCCAATATCAGCCCGACTGGCTCAGGTTCCTTCTTAGGGTCCTCACGGGTAGCACGAGAAGTTGACGCAGATCTCCTATCTGGACTCGCCACACTCCCCATGAGCCCCTCCCCAAGAAATTTTTGGCGTTTCCTCGAGGGCTTCCTACCGCGCCTTCGTGCTCCTTTCTCCAGCTCCATAATCCTGTAACCCTCCTCGCACTGCTCCAGCGAATCCCAGGCAGGCTCCGGCACTTTCTCTGGATCGCACGCCCACCTATCTATCTCTTCCCAGGTTGTTCTCCACTCATCCTTTTCCCGGGTCCATTCCTCCACTAAGCGCTGTTCCATCCTTTCACGCTGCTTGGTCCTGGTTTGGTGGGTAATTCTGTCACGATCGTCTTCTTGTGAGAAAGTGGACCAAGGCGCAGCGTGTGGAAAATACATCTTCTTTTATTGAGAAGAGAGAGAAAACACAAAACGAACACTATACACAAACTAACAAAACAACAAACGACCGTGAAGCTAAATAACGTAAGTGCACTGACAAGCAACAAACGTTCAACATAGACAATTACCCACAACCAGCTAAAGCCTATGGCTGCCTTAAATATGGCTCCCAATCAGAGACAACAATAACCAGCTGTCTCTAATTGAGAACCAATTCAGGCAACCATAGACTTTCCTAGACACCTACACTGAACACTAAACCATCTACTCTACTTAACCCCCTAAACCATACAACACCCTAGACAATACAAAAACACATACTTCACCATGTCACACCCTGACCTAACTAAAATAATAATGAAAACAAAGATAACTAAGGCCAGGGTGTGACACCTTGTGCATGTGTAATGTGTATAACACTGACCTGGTCCTCCTCTCCTCCTCCCTCCTCGTCGTACTTCAGAATGTTGTCTCTGACGTCGTCCTCTGGGTCGATCAGCAGGGGCTTGGCCTGACGCTCCTTCTCCCTGCGCTTCATCCACATCACAAACACTAGCACCAGGACTGCAACATACAACACACACCACAATACAACACACCAGGAGTTACACAACACCCCAGACAGAGGAGTGAACAGGGATATATCAGAGGTGGTGTGTGTAATGTACATGTAATGTACATGATATACAGTACCTAGTAGTATGTTTATACAGACAATGACTCCTACAGCACAGGTGTGCGTGTGCGTGTGTGTTTATAAGTGTGTATTATACTCACTAAGCAGTATGATGATACAGATGAGTATGGCTATGATGGCTCCGGTCCCCAGTCCGGAGGCAGCCACAGCTCCGGTGGTAGTACAGTCTCCGTTGTCATCACACGGACACACCTTGACCTTTATAATGGACCTGTTAGAGAGGGGCGGGTTACCGGAGTCCGACACGATGATGGGAACATCATACACCTCTGCATCCAGGTAGGGAATCCTCAGTCTCAACTGGGCATAGTCACCTGCACATAGTCACACAGACACAATGTCCAGTCACTGCTAGAAGCATATAGCAGTGGTGTAGAAATAAACAGTTGAACACTCCAGAGTTTTACTGTAGTCATCTGTGGCCATGTGAGCAGTACTGGCAGAGATACAGTACATGCAAATACATACAGAATAATACACAGGTAGTCACTGTAGCGAAATAGACATGCAGGCAGGCAATCATCTGCAGCACAATATCTCCAATTATATTTCCAACTAAAACAACAGTATATTTCCAACTAAAACAACAGTATATTTCCAACTAAAACAACAGTATATTTCCAACTAAATACTTCCAACTAAAACAACAGTATCGGACTGCCAACAGAAATGGTGTTTACATCAACATGTACAGATGACATCTTGTCTATCAGGGCAGGGAGATGAATGGATGTGATCTGTCACAAAGCACACAAGTCATACGTCAACATGAGACAGAGCCATTTACTCTCTAGGAGAATAGTGACATATAAGAGCTCCTTTATACCACAGGCCATCAGCCTGAGACCACACCATGTCATCTGTCACACAGAAGCAAACACACAGGGAGCCAGCATCCACACACACATCAGACAAGATTTAGACAATATAAATCAACAGCATTTAAATTTTAACATTTCAGTCATTTAGCAGATGCTCTTTTCGAGAGTGACTTACAGTTAGTGCATTCATCAACCACATATGGTGGGGCTCCCGAGTGGCACAGAGGTCTAAGGCACTGCATCTCAGTGCTAGAGGCGTCACTACAGACACCCTGGTTCGATTTCAGGCTGTATCACAACAAGCCTTGATTGGGAGTCCCAAAGGGCGGCGCACAATTAGCCCAGCGTCGTCCGGGTTTGGCCGGTGTAGGCTGTCATTGTAAACAAGGATTTGTTCTTAACTGACTTGCCTAGTTAAATAAAGGTAAAAAAATATACACTACCGTTCAAAGTTTGGGGTCACTTAGAAATGTCCTTGTTTTTGAAAGAAAAGCAATTTTTTTTGTCCATTAAAAGAACATCAAATTGATCAGAAATACAGTGTAGACATTGTTAATGTTGTGACTGACTATTGTAGCTGGAAAGGCCTGATTTTTTTATGGAATATCTACATAGTCGTACAGAGGCCCATTATCAGTAACCATCACTCCTGTGTACCAATAGCATGTTGTGTTAGTTAATCCAAGTTTATACTTTTAAAAGGCTAATTGATCATTAGAAAACCCTTTTGCAATTATGTTAGCACAGCTGAAAACTGTTGTTCTGATTAAAGAAGCAATAAAACTGGTCTTCTTTAGACTAGTTGAGTATCTGGAGCATCAGCATTTGTGGGTTCGATTACAGGCTCAAAATGGCCAGAAACAGGACTTTCTTCTGAAAGTCGTCAGACTTTTCTTGTTCTGAGAAATGAAGACTGGCAGCTTCATTAAATAGTTTGAAAACAAAGGAGAGCCGCACACTCTAGGAGCTCAGATGCAAAAATTTTATGTCCAACGTTTCGACAGCCAAGCTGTCTTCATCAGGGTATGATGAAGACAGCTTGGCTGTCGAAACGTTGGACATAACATTTTTGCATCTGAGCTCCTAGAGTGTGCGGCTCTCCTTTGTTTTCAAGTTTTCTACTCCGCTGGCCAGCACCTCGCCTAAATAGGTGTTTGTTTTTCTTTTTCTTCTAGCTTCATTAAATAGTACCCGCAAAACACCAGTCTCAACATCAACAGTGAAGAGGCGACTTCCGGGATGCTGGCCTTCTACACAGAGTTGCAAAGAAAAAGCCCTATCTCAGACTGGCCAATAAAAAGAAAAGATTAAGATGGGGAAAAAGAACACAGACATAGGAACTCTGCCTAGAAGGCCAGCATCCCGGAGTCGCCTCTTCACTGTTGATGTTGAGACTGGTGTTTTGCAGGTACTATTTAATGAAGCTGCCAGTTGAGGACTTGTGAGGCGTCTGTTTCTCAAACTAGACACTAATGTACTTGTCCTCTTGCTCAGTTGTGCACCGGGGCCTCCCACTCCTCTTTCTATTCTGGTTAGTGCCAGTTTGCGCTGTTCTGCGAAGGGAGTAGTACACAGCGTTGTACGAGATCTTCAGTTTCTTGGCAATTTCTTGCATGGAATAGCCTTCATTTCTCAGAACAAGAATAGACTGACGAGTTTCAGAAGAAAGTTATTTGTTTCTGGCCATTTTGAGCCTGTAATCGAACCCACAAATGCTGATGCTCCAGATACTCTACTAGTTTAAAACCTGATGAGGATAGAGGGCGCTATTTACACTTTGGGGGAAAAACGTGCCCAATTTAAACGGCCTCGTACTCTATTCTTGCTCGTACAATATGCATATTATTATTACTATTGGATAGAAAACACTCTCTAGTTTCTAAAACCGTTTGAATTTTGTCTGTGAGTAAAACAGAACTCATTTGGCAGCACACTTTCTGACCAGGAAGTGGAAAGTCTGAAAATTATGCTCTGTTCAAGGGCCTGCCTATAAATGGGCGTGACACGTATGAGTATACATGCACGTCATACACCTTCCCCAGGATGTCAAGATGCAGTGAGAGAAGAAATGGAGTGATTATCTTGGTCTGAGATGGAATACGTCCTCTTGGAATGACGTGTCACCCATTTTATGTTTTCAGGAAGGCGCGAAGTTGGTCCTGGATTTGCCATCAGAATAGCTGTCGTTATAGGCGATTACTATCTCCGGCTTTGATTTTATTTGATACATGTGACCATATCATCGTAAAGTATGTTTTTTCAATATAGTTTTATTAGATTTTTGAAATTTATTCGGGACGTTAGGCGTGTTGCGTTGTGTGCCTTTGTTCAGAAAGGAGAGCTTCGAGCCACTTGGCCAGTGTGCTTGCTAAATCAGGAGGGGAAAACGATGTTCTAAATCCAAACAACGACTGTTCTGGACAAAGGACCCCTTGTCCAACATTCTGATGGAAGATCACCAAAAGTAGGACCCATTTTGTGATGCTATTTCATATATCTGTCGAACTGTATACTAGTAGTTTTGCGCCCAGATTTTGGGCACTCTCTCGCTATAACGTAAGGTGGATGTCGTAATGAAGATATTTTTAGAATTCTAACACTGCGATTGCATTAAGAACTAGTGTTACTATCATTTCCTATACAACATGTATTTTTTTGTAATGTTTATGAATAGCTATTTGGTCAGAATAGGTGAGAGTCTAATAGAAATATCCGCACATTCTGGGAAAAAGAAGCTACATTAGCATAATGGATAACCACTGATTTCAGCTCTAAATATGCACATTTTCGAACAAAACATAAGTGTATGTATAACCTGATGTTATAGGACTGTCATCTGAGGAAGGTTTATGAAGGTTAGTGAAAATTGATATCTTTTGCTGGTTTATTCGCTAACGCTAACGTGCCTATTGCTATCGCTAACGTGCCTTGATGAATGAATGCGGTTGTGTGTAGGCTATTGTAGTAAGCTAATATAATGCTATATTGTGTTTTCGCTGTAAAACACTTAAAAAATCTGAAATATTGGCTGGATTCACAAGATGCTTGTCTTTCATTTCTGTACACGATGCATTTTTCAGAAATGTTTTATGATGAGTATTTAGGTATTCCACGTTGGTCTCTATAATTACTCTGGCTGCTTCGGTGCTATTTTTGACGGTAGCTGTGATGGTAGCTGCAATGTAAAACTGATTTATACCTCAAATATGCAAATTTTTCGAACAAAACATAGATTTATTGTGTAACATGTTATAAGACTGTCATCTGATGAAGTTGTTTCTTGGTTAGTTTGGTTGGTTCTTGGTTAGTTAGGTTGGCTTTGTGCATGCTACCTGTGCTGTGAAAAATGTCTGTCCTTCTTTGTATTTGGTGGTGAGCTAACATAAATATACGTGCTGTTTTTGCTGTAAAACATTTAAAAAATCGGACATGTTGACTGGATTCACAAGATGTGTATCTTTCATTTGCTGTATTGGACTTGTTAATGTGTGAAAGTTAAATATTTCTAAAAAATATTTTTTGAATTTCGCGCTCTGCCTTTTCAGTGGAATGTGGGAGGAGTTCCGCTAGCGGAACGCTGGGTTAGACAGGTTAAAGAAGACCAGTTTTATTGCTTATTTAATCAGAACAACAGTTTTCAGCTGTGCTAACATAATTGCAAGTAGAGATGTTGGACTACAGAATCTGAACTATGACACACTACACCTCTAGCGGAGATCCCATGTCTTACCGCTGATCCGGGAGATGGTCCAGTTGCGTCGGACGCTGGAGGGGTAGGAGGGCAGCTCGAACACAAAGGGTCCCACATGGGGGTCAGCGTCGGCATCGGAGGCTGTGATGTTGACCTTGGAGCGGGGATTGGCGCGTTCACACAACTGGGCCTCCTTGGGCATCATCACCGG
Organism: Salvelinus namaycush; assembly: GCF_016432855.1. Taxonomy (NCBI): domain Eukaryota; kingdom Metazoa; phylum Chordata; class Actinopteri; order Salmoniformes; family Salmonidae; genus Salvelinus; species Salvelinus namaycush. The sequence goes on along the minus strand of NC_052308.1, from coordinate 24,548,574 downwards.
AGCATTATCATTCACATCTATCAGATGGATCTGCAGAGTACCTGTTCCACTGGCCGGGGGAGAACCTGACAGGGGGGTGCGAGGGGAGAGAGAGAGGGGGGAGATAAGGAAGAGAAGGAATAAGGGGAGAAAGGAAGAGAGAGACAAACAATACATTTGATGACGATAGAAACTTCATGCATATACACAGCACAGCCGCAGGAAGTAGGGGTGCCCACCCCAAAACATCTTCCCGCTGCCGTATGTTATACAGTGTCTAAAAATCACTTGACGTCAATTGAATTTAATTTGGAGTGGAGATATAGAATGAAAATAGAAGAGAGCAAAGGGACAGAGGGAGGGGAGATGAGGAAGAAACAGAGAAAGAGAAAAATGAGGGAGCTGAGAGAATATTGAGAGAGGGTTTGAGAGTGATGGAAGAATAAAGCATGCATTTGTTCTAAAAGCTCCCAGTGATGACAGCCATAACAAATGAAACCGCACATAAATATTTCACTCTGCGTGAGTCTGGAGCTCAGCACTCTCAGAGGACACATGAAACGACTCTACTGGAAAGCACCACATATTTCCCTTACACAGGGGCTGTTGTTAAAATGCACTGAGGCGAAACAGACCCTAACCTACAATATACTATGACAACAAACACACCATAATCTACAATATACTGTGACAACAAACACAACCTAACCTACAATATCCTATGACAACAAACACTCCCTAACCTACAGTCTATGAGAAACAGACTACTATAACTTTGTATAGCCAACTGACTATCATGGCGTATTTAAGCAATAAGCCCCGCGTTGCGTCGTGCCTAAGAACAGCCCTTAGCCGTGGTATATTGACCATATATCACAAACACCTGAAGTGCCTTATTGCTATTATAAACTGTTTACCAACGTAATTAGAGCAGTAAAATAAATGTGGTATACGGTCTGATATACCACGGCTGTCAGCCAATCAGCATTCAGGGCTCGAACCACCCAGTTTATAATTTCTGCTAAGTAACTGATGCTGCACTGTCTGCATGAATGGAGTTCACCCAAGCTCATCACACTGAGGAGATCCATCTCTGTTTTCTATTACAAAGTAACGCTTTGCATGAGCTACAGATACTTTATGTAAAGGTCTATTGCCTCAGCACAGCAGAGCACACCGTTGACTGCTTGTCTGTTGTGATTGGTTCGGTGCTTTGTTGAGCTCCTTCCTTAGTGGAGCAGAATGAATAAAAGCAAAATTCAATTAAAGTGGAATATATCCCCATGTAGACTGGTGTCTGGAATCAATAGGCAATCAACAGCTTGCTTGCCTAAATTCTGTGCACTCGAGGGCAGCACACCTCATTCCCGCAAACCAATCCTTAATATCTCTGTGGTACAACACCACCTGTGCCCTCTCTCTCAAACACAGAGAGTAAGCACCTCTATTTGTAATGGGGCGATTGGTTTTAGAGTACTTCACCGATCGCTATAGCAGCTTCGACAGCACTCACCTGTGGCACATTTAGACAGATATTTCACTCCTCTCCACAGTACACAAGGGATGCATTTAGCAGGCAACATACACACTGATGCAGTACGCATGCACACGTACACACATGAGGACAGACACACACACACACACAGAATTACCACATGCACACACACTCACTTACCAGACTTACCATTGTCGGCAGCCAGGAAGGTGGCCTCATAGATGTTGTTCCTGACGTACATAGACTCCCTGTCCAGCACAGCCATGGTGGTGATCTGACCATTGGTCCTGTTGATCCTCAGCCAGTTAGAGGGGTCAGACAGCTTGGAGTACCTGCAGACACAGTAGAAACCTTTACAACATATCTAATCCCATAGTGTTAATGGCTTAATATATCCTTCAGTACAAATAGAAGTAGAATTGGTGAATACCCTGTATCTAATCTTAACTTTTCCTGTAGTCCACGATCAGCTCCTTTGTCTTGCTCACATTGAGGGAGAGGTTGTTGTCCTGGCACCACACTGCCAGTTCTCTGACCTCCTCTCTATAGGCCTCTATATCTCATCCTTGTCGGTGATCAGACCTACCACTGTTGTGTCGTCAGCAAACTTAATGATGATGTTGGAGTCGTGTTAGGCCACGCAGTCGTGGGTGAACAGGGAATACAGGAGGAGACTAAGTACACACCCCTGAGGAGCCCCAGTGTTAAGGATCAGCGTGGCAGACGTGTTGTTGCCTACTCTTACCACCTGGTGGTGGCCCGTCAGGAAGTCCAGGATCCAGTTGCAGAGGGAGGTGTTAAGTCCCAGAGTCCTTAGCTTAGTGATGCGTTTTGTGGGCACTATGGTGTTGAACACTGAGCTGTAGTCGATGAACAGCATTCTCACATAGGTGTTCCTTTGTCCATGTGAGAAAGGGAGGTGTGGAGTGCGATTGAGATTGCGTCATCAGGAAGCAGTATGGTATTCTTGCAGCTTGGTTTTGCCAGGCAAAGTTGACAGCTAACAACAAATGAAGAGCAATTTGCACAAACTAATGACTATGTAAGTGGAGATATTAATTAGAGATACAGGAGCTTACTTTCATGCAGGTAACACTGCCACATGAATTCAAAAGTATAGGTCTATATTTGTCTCCATAAATCAATGTAAATCAATGTGATTATTCCATTAAAAGGCATTTGTCACAGTGTGGAGAGATGGAAAGATACACTACATGACAAAAAGTATGTGGACAGCCGCTCGTCGGACAGCTCATTCCAAAAGCATGAGCATTACATGGAGTCTCCCCTTTGCTGCTATAAGAGCCTTTCCACTAGATGTTGAAACATTGCTGCGGGGACTTGATTCCATTCAGCCACAAGAGCATTACTGAGGACGAGCACTGATGTTGGGTGATTAGGCCTGGCTCGCAGTCGGTGTTCCAATTCATCCCAAAGGTGTTCGATGGGGTTGAGGTCAGGGCTGTGTGCAGGCCAGTCAAGTTCTTCCACACCGATCTCGACAAACCATTTCTGTATGGACCTAGCTTTGTGATTGTGGCAATTGTCATGCTGAAACAGGAAATGGCCTTCTTCAAACTATTGCCACAAAGTTGGACGCACAATCGTCTAGAATGTCATTGAATGCTGTAGCGTTAAGATTTCCTTTCACTGGAAATAAGGGGCCTAGCCCGAACCATGAAATATAGCCCCAGACCATTATTCCTCATCCACCAAACTTTACAGTTGTCACTATGCATTCGGGCAGGTAGCGTTCTCCTGGCATCCGCCAAACCCAGATTCGTCCGTCTGACTGCCAGATGGTGAAGCGTGATTCATCAGTACAGATAACGTGTTTCCACTGCTCCAGATTCCAATGGTGGCGAGCTTTAAACCACTCCAGCCGATGCTTCGCATTGCCCATGGTGATCTTAGGCTTGTGTGTGGCTGCTCAACCATGGAAACCCATTTCATGAAGCTCCCGACTAACAGTTTTTGTGTTGACATTGCTTCCAGAGGCAGTTTGGAACTCGGCAGTAAGTGTCGCAACCAAGGACAGACGATTTTTACACTTCAGCACTTGGGGGTCCCGTTCTATGAGCTTCTGTGGCCTCTCACTTCGTGGCTAAGCCGTTGTTGCTCGTAGACATTTCCACTTCACAATAACAGCATTTACAGTTGACCGGGGCAGCTCTAGCAGGGCAGGAATTTGGTAGCATCCTACAGTATGACAGTGCCACGTTGAAAGTCACTGAGCTTTTCAGTAAGGCCATTCTACTGCCAATGTTTGTCTATGGAGATTGCATGGCTCTGTGCTCAGTTTTATACACCTGTCAGCAACAGGTGTGGCTGAAATAGCCGAATCCACTAATTTGATGGAGTGTCCACATACTTTGTATATATAGTGCAAATATAGAGACAGAGGTATAGAGAGATCAGGTGCCTGGTGGGAGGAAGTTTGATGCTGCTGCTGCTGATGATTATGATGAGTCTAATTAGAGAACACGCTGGAGGATGACACAGGTTAGCGAGTGCCAACGAGATGTGTGGGAGATTATGGCAGCTAGGCAGCTAAATCTATCTCCCTCTAATGAAACACACTCTGCCACATTTAGACTCCTGCAACCATGGAAATCCTGCACTCCAAGGGATGGAGGGAGGTAAAGACAGATAGATACATATCAATGTTTCGATTTGGTGTTCCTTCATGGGGATATCAACAACAGAATAGATGGCAAAATAACAGGAACTTGAGAGTCATGCCAACAGACTTGGATGTCAGTTTGGATTTGGTGTCCCTTGACAGGTGAAACAGAGGTCTCTAGTTGGCATGAGAGGCCCTGTCATCTCTTCCCATGCCACGGTGGCACCCCAGGGGCACTCAAGCCTCTCTCTGACACCCAGCTGGCAGATGCTGGCACAGGGAGAAGGACACACAGCTGGTGGGGAAGATCTATGGTCCATCCACGCATGCCACCACTTCCCTTCAGTCTGAAAGTGAAATCAGCTGGCAAATCAGACCCTGTCCAACTCTTTCTTCTCCTCTCCTCTCCTTCCCCTCTAGATGAGCGAGAACGAAGGGAGGAGGAGGCATGGCGCAGGAGAAAGGGAGAGGAGTCTCTTCTGGTGCGCACACACTGTAGATCCTCACGTCATCTGTCGGGCAAGGTCACTAAAGTGAATCAGCCAGTGGAGTCCAAACATGAACTGCCTGTCTGCTGCCACAACATCTCTGGAGAAGACGGGAGCGCTGACTTCTCATCAATAAAAGAGAAAGAAAGAGACTGAGAAAGGATTGAGTTAGAGAGAGAGGGAGGCGAGAGAAGAAGAGGAGTTTTGTGGCTCTCAGAAGACAAAATAACAGTGAAAGAGTAAGTTCTCCATTTATGAGAAGAACTGGTGTTTTTAGAGTTTATTTGTTTGCCTGCACCGCATCAATTCTCTAACATTTCCAGATTGCCTTTGTGTACGGGTGTTAGGCTGAATTTAGAGTGGAATTGATTGGTGCTGAATCTGGGGATGGAGTGGCTAGAGTTGCTCAGTGACCTTTGACCCGGTGAGTATGTGGGAGTTCTCTCCAGGGAGGCCCACTGGGTCGATTTAGAGACAGCACCATGCCACCCCACTCAGGAAGTATGGCCCCGGATGCAAGCAATAGAGGGATCGATGAGGAGAGAGATGGAGAGAAACAGGGGTAGAGAAAGAAAGTGTGGCTGGACACACAGTCCAGCTCATTACGATTGAACCTTTTCATTGTCGCTAGGCAACAGGAATTTATTGGACCTTGGTTTTGGGAGCGGTTCAGTTAGGGATTGCAGTGTTTCAGCCTCACGAGAGAGCAAATCCATGCAAAATACCATCAGCATCTATTCTAAAACAGTGAACATTCAGTACCTGACAGTTTGCTGGATGAAGAGGTCAGGGTCTTGGGCAGCAAACACGGTGAGTGTGGTGCCTGCAGGGACACCCTCCTCAAAACGGATGGACTTGGGGTTGGTGGGGAAGACAGGGGATTCATTGACGTCCTGTACGGAGATGGTGACCCCCGCTGAAGACTGGAGAGAAGACTGGATCCCACTGGCCAGGGGGGCCTTGTTAGAGACTATCACAGTCAGCATGAAGGCCCTGTTCTGCTCATAGTCCACCGGCTGGAGGAGGGTGGGGGAGAAAGATATGTAGGGAGGGAGGTTGAGAGTGAGAGAAGGCAAAGTTAAATAACAACTCAAATGCACCCATATCAATATGGAACCAAAGCACTTGGAGTTGTTTATGTAAAACAGTAAATGAGTCCCCTACCTTGACCACAGTGACCATGCCGTCGTTGTTGACAGGGTTGGTGCGGATGAGAAAGTGACCCTGGGGGTCTCCGCTGGCGATGCGGTACTGGGCAGCCCAGTTATGGCTGTGGGGCTGATCCCTGTCAATCACTGTCAGGTTGGCCACCACCACATTCACACTGTTCTCTGGGACCTCCCCCGAAAACTACAGACAGAGAGAGGGTGTGAGGGAGGGAGGGAGTAAGTGAGATATTTGTAAGAATTTGGATAATAGACACACTGTTTTCATTATAGCCATTCCGTTCCTTATACTGCTGAATGTCTGTGTGGATTTATTTAAACCAATGGATTTGTTCAATTAAGTGTTTATACATTTACATTTAATTCTGCGCATTTACCAATTAAGCAGTTAAATAGTAATGCAATTAAATAGATTGCATGGACCATCTTTGGGTAACGATCTTCATTATATTCCAATCTAAAACTATTCAGTCTCACTAAATGATAGAGGAAACTCAGGAGAAACAGCATACACAAAAACCTACTGTACAGGAATCTAGTCCAACTAACATCGCAAAGTTACATTCTGCAGCAGTCTCTTTATTAATCAAGAAACACAAACACACAACACATACTGTACACACACACACAGCTGTCATTGTCAGACAATAATCTGTGTTTCCTCTTGTGATGCGTTAATTAACTGGTTTATGGTGTGTGACTGGCAGCTGCTGTTCCATCTAATGACTTCATCGTGGCGCTGTGGCTGCATCTAGTGTGTGGGCTCCTCTATTTCATTTTCATCACGAGCTTCAACACAGACAGGAAAAAAACTTTCCAAGCTTGTCTGACAACATTGGGAGAGAGAGTGGGTGAGCCAGAATGACATGTGGTTTTAAAAACCTTTCTAATTGGATAATGGGCTCTGGGTAGATGTCCTCACCATTGAAAGTAACAGGTGGTATGTCTGATAAGCAGCCAGAGAAAAACAGATCCCAAAGGGAACCTCCATTGGTTACTAGTTAGGGAACTGGAGCTCCCAACATGGGTTCATAAAGGCAAGAGGATAAAAGTGCATAGTTAAATCAGAATGCTTTAGTAAACTCCAATTCAGGTTGAATTGGAACGGAATCCATCTAGTTCAAAATTGAATAGACCCCAACCACTGAACTGCTTTTAACCACAGAGTTGGAGACTGAATTGAGAATAACTGAATAATATAAGAATTGAGCCTGGAAAAAGAGAACACTGCTGTTTCAGAGAGTAGTACTGCATTATGTTTCCCCTTTCTCACAAGAGGATCAGCAACTCAACATGAATCTATGGGCTCTTTTAATGTTCTCAATAGAAGCATAGTATTGGTTGAAAACAACAACAGGAACAAAAAGGCAATAATGTTAGCAAGAATTGTGAATAAAAATGTCCTTAAAAACAACTCTTGAAATTCTTCTCTCTGAGTAGAATGGTGCACAGTTAAATGTGTTTTAATGGTTATTATATCCTCATTGTGATGGTAAAGGAGCCCTAGGCATTGGCAACACCAACACACTTCATTTCTGTTTTTCACGTCACACAAGTGCCACATGCAGTGGTACGTCTACTATCACTAATAGTCACACTTAGTGTTGTGCTAACAATCATGCCACTAATTGTCCTTCAGTAATACGTTTCAGTAAAACTAGTCTGTTAGACAGAGGTTCGACAGGTAAACCAGGAATAGCATGAAATCAAGGCATACTGGAATCTATCTGGCTGAGATTTTAACATATGAACCTACAGACCACAGCTCCAAACACTCACCATTATGGATGTGAATTGAAAATGTCGACAGGATTATAGAGTTTAGTTTGAGTGTAATGCACTTGATTAGATCACACCACCATAACACTAGGAGAGAGAGATTATACAGTCGCTGAATGCAGCCTAATGAGTTGTGGCAAGTACCATTGTCTTTTTGTTTTTCACATAATGACGAACATCACACTCATATTCATGCCCATGTTCTGAAATGAATAAAACATTTGTCTTTTTTCAAATTAGAAGCAATATATCTGCTTGGATTACGCCCCCGCAAGCAATTTTACTTAATTAGTGTGCTTATGTTTTCTCTCCATCTCCCATTGAGAGATGCACATTCTTTCCTGTGTCTGTCATACACAAATAATTACTGAACTGCTCCAAGTGGAGTTTGCTGTGTGGGAAGAGAAGAAAAGGGGTTGACAAACAAAGCAACAGAGAATCTGCTAGGAAAATGGAGTGTGTTTGTTTCTGTCTGTGTATGTGTGTGCCACGAGTAAAGCTGTATGTGTGTCAGACACAGCAGTAAGACAGTAAGACAGCTGTCTCTATGACTAACATGTCCTCTCCTGTCCCCACTCCTCTTCTCTTCCCCCCTCTCCTGTCTTCTGCAGTCTACACCAACATAACCACTGTCCCTCCACAACAGAGGCCCATCCATCTGTTACTGTTGTAACACACAGTTTGACACTTGTGTTCCAAACCATGTGTTCTAAACCATGTTGCCAAAGTTTGTTTCTTTCTCCTTCTTTGTCATCCTGGTTTGTTTGCTATTATAATGTGTTATATATCTTGCAATGCCACGCGGTTCTAAACACTGAGGCAGTGAGGATACTCAACACTCTCTCTCCATCCAACACCATGTCTGATACACCAGGGCCTACAACAGCAGACAGAGGCTGTTGTGGAGAGAGTAGAGACTGTGTGGAGTGGAGAGGAGTGTGGCAAGGCAGTGCATGTGTGTGTGCCTGTGGAAGTTTGAGTGTTCCCCTGTGAGAGGGGAGTGAGAGAGACAGGACAGAGTGGTCCGAGGCGAGGCGTTGTTCAGTGGGCTAGTCTGTGACAGCTGGGGCCTCTTATCAGAGCATCCGGCTGGAACTACGCTGCTGCTTGCCTGGCACACTCCTCTCTCTGCAGATGGATGGACACACAGACAGAAAGAGAAGAGAGAGAGGGAGAAAGAGAGAGAAAGAGAAACCAACAAAGGGAGAGACAGACTACTCCTCCCTTTTGACACACACACACACACACACACACAAACACACACACACACAATACGGAAGACAGGCTGCCTCCAGTGCGGATGTGTATGGGACTGGGGCCAGACGCCTGCAGGCAAACCATGGTCACCAGAAGAGCGAGGGCTTCTACCATCACCAAATAGAATGCCTATGATCATTCTCTATCCTCCCTTTCTGTCCCTCCATGTTGCTCCGTACCACTCCCCCTTAACTTCAGTAGCTCCCTCTTTCTCTCTTTCCCTTTGGCCCCTTTCTTCTCCCTATTTTTAGACCTGTTTTTCTTTGCCTACTGTTTATCTCTCCACATGTCTCTGTCCCTCTCATCTGTACAGCTCTCTACCCTCCTGTCAAAGAGCCATGACCTTATGTTCTCTAAGATAGCATCAGACACATGGACTGCATCTACAGCAGAGTTGGGGCACTGCCTTGTTGAATATCCATCAGCTGATGTTATCCTGTCATGAAGACAAATGTGTGGCCCTACAGTAGAGGTCAGTCCTGGGGTGGACAGGTGACTCACCGTCCTGGCGGTCAGCTCGGGAGGGTTGTCGTTGATGTCGGTCACAGAGATGAGGGCGGTGGCCGTGTTGGACAGGCCAAAGTTCAGGTTCCCCTCCATGTCCGTGGCCTGGACGATGATGATGTACTGGGACACTTTCTGGAAAGACACATCAGATCAAGTGGGTGAATGAATGAATAATCTTTCAGAGTATGTGGGGGCTGTAACTGCACTGTCACACCCCCTCATCTCACATAAAAGCATATATTCACACAAACAGTTTGCACCATTGCAGCATAGAAGAGGAGTATCACATTTGCAGCTCTGACACAGCACCCCTGCCAGCATTAATAGCTCTGAGCCTGACACACACACACACACACACACACAAGAGTGAAGGCTTAGAAAGTGAGGGAGCTATGAGCGAGAGTGAAATGCTCATCCATTACAGCCTACAAGCCCTGCTTTCAACTCTCTGAGTAGCTCTGATCATCACTCATCTAATGGAGGTGCCGGCACTTTAAGAAGAACAACTGTGCTGCAAATATTATAGAGAGTGAATGGACATTGTTTAGCCCAGTTAGAGAGAATAGCTAGAGGCAGTGCTACAGCACCAACCGCCATTGAAAGAACAGTCAATCATGACATCTGACAGTAGAGAAGACACAGCACACTGAGTCATTGTTCTCTCCTCTCTATTTTGTCATTCTCTGTCTCACACACACACACACACACACACACACACACACACACACACACACACACACACACACACACACACACACACACACACACACACACACACACACACACACACACACACACACACACACACACACACACACACACACACACACTTCGGCTGTCCATGGTGCTGAAGGTTCACTGTCTATCAGTGCAGCGATAGTGTCTCCCTCTCTGAGACACCGCTCCTCTCTGCCCTCATTAATCCATCTGGCTAAACCCCCTATGGTGCTGGTGTGGAGACTGGATGTCAAGGACAGGTCAGTCAATGTGAAGAGGAGAGGAGAGGGAAGCCCATCCTAGCCTGCTGTGTCCAGCCTTCCACCATTCAGCAGCCCTGCTATCTGCTATCACTGGGCCAGTTCTGCACTGTTGAGAGCACAGCCTATAACAGCTCTGGGGTCAGGACCTGAATCCCAGAAGCATTGATGGTGGAACCCATGGGGCCATCTAGTGAACCCTGATGGACGTCAGTAAAAAGCTGGGGGAAAATCAATTCTCTCTCTCTCTCTCTCTGCTCAGGGAGCAGTGTGTTTAATAGTCAGGTCAGGTGATCCAGAGAGGCGTTTTAAAGCACTTAAACTCGCCCAGACTCATTTAAAGTTCTGCAGAGTCATTAGGACTCGCTCCACATGTTAACCTGAACTTGACCAGCTCTATGAATAAAAACTCAATATGGGCTGCTCTTTATTACAGTCATAATGAAATATCAATACCATCTTTTCTGATAGTGCACTGCAGTAATAGACCCTTTACACTCTCCCCAGACTGCCTCACTGTGACTCAGCCACATCAAGGTATCAGTAGTCCTAGATAGCTGCTGTCCAGTGGGTATCCTGACTCTGAGCAGGGAAAGGTGAGTTAAGCCTAACAGCAGGTGGCACTCTCACACAGTAGGGAAAATGGGACATGCTGTCCTGCAGCACTTTGTTCATCACCTGAGAGTTGAGAGAAGTTGATCTAAGCACACACATATGCAAACACACTCGCAAGGCACACCGACACACATCCTCTCCCTCCCGTCAGTATGGTTGCCCCAACAAGCCAGAAAAAAGGGTCTCTAATGACTCCTATAGATCTGCTGAACAGAAGTCTGTTAGATTAAAGAGTCCACCTCTGAAAGGAAATAAGCCTTCTTCTTCCACCAAGCAGAACAACAGCAGTGCTTTTCCCACGGGCCTAAGCCCTTGGACTTTAATGGGAAGTGTTGAAAGGCATCTAGGGCCATAAGAACAGAGCACCGCTGGAAACTGAGGTAAAATTAGATCCTTTTTACAGGTACTGAATGAGGCCGTTTTTTTTTACCAGAGACTGCAGAAAGAGCAAAAGGCTACAGGCTATCAGAACTCAATGGCTAGCATTTCACCAAAAAGGTAAAATTAAAACTAAAATGGTTGTCCAATGGTCACTGTTCGGAGTTTGAGAGAAACCGAGTTTGTTCTCGAATCTTTGTTGAAAAAAATGGCCAACCCAAATGGGGACGTTACTGACATTGACAACGGAAATGTAAGGTAACATTTTTACAAGCCAAACATTAATGGAGAATGAGCGTTGTGTGTTTGAGCTGTGTGTGTTTGAGCTGTGTGTGTTTGAGCAGTGTGTGTTAGACAGGGTAGACTGAACATTTGAGAAAGAGAAAGCAAGTGTGAATGAGCACTGCACCAGCACTTTCCGTATTTGTTCTGTGGTTTGTGTTCCAGCCTGTCAGTCTGGTACTGACCACAGTGGTTACCCTGTCACTAACAATCTCCATCAAACAGCCACTGACTCACATTTAACCCAGAGAGACTCCTTCCCATTCACTGCAGCTCTCTGAGGAAGATGGAGCACAGAGCTCCTGCTAAATACACTGTATTAAACACAAAGTCACATGGACATACAATACAAATTTACACCTTGACCAATATGATCCACTCATGACACATGAAATACAGTCACACACAAACCCTCAAAAGAAACATCCATATACATATTTGCCACCAGATATGCCAAACAGAGTATGGCTAAGGTTTCTCCAGAAGTAGCCCCTAGTGCTGAACCACTTCCTCATGTTGAGAGAGTGACACTCAGTCCCCTGGATACGTATAGAAACCCTAAGCCCCTGTAGATGCCCAGAGCCATGCATGGTCCCCTGCCAGGCCTCTTTCCTCCACCAAGGGGACAGTGTGTAGGCACTCCACCACAGTGTCCGATCAATGCCCTAATCAGGCAGAGCAGAGCTGACATTTTCCAAACTGGAGCCGACACGAGTCAGCCACACAGATCAGCATCGTGCCCAGCCAGGCCCCAGAGAGGCTGCAGTAGCCTGGGGGAATGAAAAGAAACGGCCCTGTCACTCCAGCCAGGGCCAGAGAGCACAGAGACACCCCAGCCCAGTTGTGGCACACAGGGGCCAAGGCCATCTGAAGACAGTACGACTGTCTCACACTTAGAAGCTCTGACACCCAGCAGGCTACCTCACATTGTACTCTACCAGTTACAATCAGCTGCACTCAGGACCAGGACTCATTTATAACCATTGCATAAATGTCACAAAATATCTGCATGTGCCATTTCTGAAAAGAATACATCCATCTTTTTTTTTTTTTGCCCACGCTACAGACAGCTAAATCGGTCCGCTAATACAGGACTAGTAGAAGCCCAATGCACTACTTTTGTGAAAATAGAATAAAAAATAATTAAAACATTGTTTAGTTTGAAAAAGTCACTGCAAAATATCAAACCATTCTGACCACACCCCCTACTTCCCATGGCTATGTGTCACGCCCTGGCCATAGAGAGGTTTTTATTCTCTATTTTGGTTAGGTCAGGGTGTGATTAGGGTGGGCATTCTATGGTTTCTATTTCTTTGTTTTTTGGCAGAGTGTGGTTCCCAATCAGAGGCAGCTGTCTATCGTTGTCTCTGATTGGGAATCATACTTAGGCAGTTTTTTTCCCACCTGTGTTTTGTGAGTAGTTATTTTCTGTTTAGTGACTGCACCTGACAGAACTGTTTCGTTTTTTCACTTTGTTATTTTGTTCGAGTGTTTTGATAAATAAAAAATCATGAACACTTTTCACGCTGCGCTTTGGTCCACTCCTTCCGACGACAGGCGTTACACTATGAGGTGTGGGCAGAATGTTTTGATATTTTGCAGTGACTTTTTCAAACTAAACATGCATGCTGCCTATAGCAAGTGCCTATCCATGCATTCTGCAAGATTGATTGTATATTGGAAACCATTAAAAAGTAGGCTACAGTCCACACTTCTAGTCAAAGGACCAATTATTGTTTAAAATGTTGTTTATCAATAGATTATTGGGTTAAAATGTCCTGACTTGGTATAGGCTCTGAAATGAAATAGGTTTATGATTTCGGACTCCTATCGCACAGCAATACTGCAGCCTACCCATCCTGTCAAATATTTTACGTAAGCTATCGGTCTATTTAATGTGTTGGCAGAATGTTTGTTTTTTTATTCAGTAATTTATGCTGTATTTGGCAAAGGACTGTGACAGTTTCTGAAAGAGAAAACAATGTTTGAATTCAAAAAAAAATTTGCATCGTTTTTTCCCCCAACCTAAATATGCTGGATTATCCACAAATTCTGAAACATTGTCTAGGCTACTCAAAATAAATTCACTAGTACAGTAGCATACAAACTTCAAACTAAAAGATCAACTGTCAAATTCTTCTGTAGGCTATAAACCACACTGCCTATGGGATCACATACATCAAAACTTGAAATACATAGTCTACCTATTTACATAGACCCAACTAAATGAGAGATGCAGATGGTAATTTGTTGTATGGCTACAGGAATATGAACCCATCGCGGCTAGAAAAGGTGAGGAATGTATTTCAATCAATGGAATTGTCTGTACAATTTCCAATCCCTCATATTTTATTAGTAAATATTTATATATATATTTTTTAAATATTTTCTAAATATATTTTCCTTTATTTCCCCCTAACCCTACCATGCCTCCCATAACTGGAGTAAACTAATGGACAACTACACTTACAGTGCCTTTGGAAAGTATTCAGAAACCTGGACATTTTCAAAATGTTATGTTACAGCCTTATTCTAAAATTGATTAAATAAAAATGAAATAAAACATCTACACACAATACCCCATTGTGACAGAGCGAAAACAGGTTTTTAGAAATGTATGCAAAAAAAAAAAAAAAAATTAAGTAAGCATAAGTATTCAGACCCTTTGCTGTGAGACTTGAAATTGAGCTCAGGTGCATCCTGTTTTCATTGATCATCCTTGAGAAGTTTCTACAACTTGATTGGAGTCCACTTGAGGTAAATTCAATTGACTGGACATGATTTGGAAAGGCACACACCTGTCTATATAAGGAGTAGAGCAAAAACCAAGCCATGAGGTCAAAGGAGCTCAGAGACAGGATTGTGTCGAGGCACAGATCTGGGGAAGGGTACCAAAACATTTATGCAGGATTGAAGGTGCCAAAGAACACAGTGGCCTCCATCATTCTTAAATAGAAGTTTGGAACCACCAAGACTCTTCCTAGAGCTGGCCGCCCAGCCAAACTGAGCAATCGGGGGAGAAGTGCCTTGGTCAGGGAGGTGACCAAGAACCACACCAGAGCTTGAGGATCTGCAGGGAAGAATGGGAAACTCTCCCATACAGGTGTGCCAAGCTTGTAGCGTCATACCCAAGAAGACTTGAGGCTGTAATCGCTGCCAAAGGTGCTTTAACAAAGTACTGAGTAAAGGGTCTGAATACGTATGTAAATGTAATAGCAATTTTATTTTTTATAAATGTGAAGAAATTTCTAAAAACCTGTTTTTGCTTTGTCATTATGGTGTATTGTGTGTAGATTGAGGAAAACAGAGTTTAATCAATTTTAGAATAAGACTAACGTAACAAAATGTGGAAAAAAATGCTTTCTGAATGCACTGTAGGCTTCTACTTCCAACTTATACATACTATATACATTTTACAGACTTTTTGTTTGTTTTTAGTCCAATCATTCAGCTCCACTCAACCCACTCCAGGACCTTGAGATGCTTCTTACGGAGCCACTCCTTAGTTGCCCTGGCTGTGTGTTTTGGGTCGTTGTCATGCTGGAAGACCCAGCCACGACCCATCTTCAATGCTCTTACTGAGGGAAGGAGGTTGTTGGCCAAGATCTCGCGATACATGGCCCCATCCATCCTCCCCTCAATACGGTGCAGTCGTCCTGTCCCCTTTGCAGAAAAGCATCCCCAAAGAATGATGTTTCCACCTCCATGCTTCACGGTCGGGATGGTGTTCTTGGGGTTGTACTCATCCTTCTTCTTCCTCCAAACACGGCGAGTGGAGTTTAGACCAAAAAGCTCTATTTTTGTCTCATCAGACCACATGACCTTCTCCCATTCCTCCTCTGGATCATCCAGATGGTCATTGGCAAACTTCAGACGGGCCTGGACATGCGCTGGCTTGAGCAGGGGGACCTTGCGTGCGCTGCAGGATTTTAATCCATGACGGCGTAGTGTGTTACTAATGGTTTTCTTTGAGACTGTGGTCCCAGCTTTCTTCAGGTCATTGACCAGGTCCTGCCGTGTAGTTCTGGGCTGATCCCTCACCTTCCTCATGATCATTGATGCCCCACGAGGTGAGATCTTGCATGGAGCCCCAGACCGAGGGTGATTGACCGTCATCTTGAACTTCTTCCATTTTCTAATTTTTGCGCCAACAATTGTTGCCTTCTCACCAAGCTGCTTGCCTATTGTCCTGTAGCCCATCCCAGCCTTGTGCAGGTCTACAATTTTATCCCTGATGTCCTTACACAGCTCTCTGGTCTTGGCCATTGTGGAGAGGTTGGAGTCTGTTTGATTGAGTGTGTGGACAGGTGTCTTTTATACAGGTAACGAGTTCAAACAGGTGCAGTTAATACAGGTAAGGAGTGGAGAACAGGAGGGCTTCTTAAAGAAAAACTAACAGGTCTGTGAGAGCCGGAATTCTTACCTGTTGGTAGGTGATCAAATACTTATGTCATGCAATAAAATGCAAATGAATTACTTAAAAATCATACAATGTGATTTTCTGGATTTTTGTTTTAGATTCCGTCTCTCACAGTTGAAGTGTACCTATGATACAAATTACAGACCTCTACATGCTTTGTAAGTAGGAAAACCTGCAAAATCGGCAGTGTAACAAATACTTGTTCTCCCCACTGTATATATATATATTATATATATATATAACATTCTATTGGTTGCAGGAATTTTGTATAAAAATGTAAATTGAAAAACTAATCAGTTCATAAACATGGAATCGGTACATCAAAAATCTATTCAACTATTTTGCAATCTATATGGCAGAGCTGTCCATTTTTTGGTTCTTAAATGAAACTGGTATACTTTTTTATTTATTACAATTTTCTTTTTCAAAGTAACAGATACAGTAATTTCGGTTAACACAGAACTAAAGTATTGCGTAATTGGTCAGATGCTCGATTAAGTTCTGGGTCCATACATGTCATTAAGAGAAGAGATAGAACGAGGATCGGAACCGGAATGAAGAGCTCTATCCTCTCTCTTTGCAAGTTATGGGCATGTCTATGGGCCAAATGTCCACTCCCCTTCTGAAATTTGAAAGATGCTAACACCTGCGAAATTGTGATTTGTCCAAATAACCAGTGCCGAAAAAGAACCGGAACTGAGTGGGTAGGTGACAATGCAGTGGGAAGCGAAAGGACGAGGGAGATCCATGGCTCTGTAATGGCGGAAGCAGAAACACTGTTTGATTCTGTTGGCGTGAGTGAAGAAATGGAGTGGAATACTGTAACATCTAAGAATGAAGCTAGAAGGGCTAAAGTTGTAAATCAAGTATGATAATGCCTCTGCTTGTTGGAGTACGATTCATGAGCAAGGATGTTTTTTGGGGGAAACCCGTTTGCAGTAACAAAGATGGTGAAGGATGCATTGGGAGAAGTGGAGTCAGTCAGAGTGACCAAGAGTGGTATGATGTTGATTTCATGGTTGTCAAAAGAAGAAAATGAGAAAGCATTGTGGCTCTGCAAATTATTGACACATGAAGTGGTAAGTTATGATTATCGGAGTAGGGCACCGATAAAAGGTGTCATATCAGGTGTCTCGGTAGATATTGAGGCTTCATGGTTTAAGATGAACATGCCAGGCATAGTTGATTCACATCGCTTAACTCACAATTTGAATGGTAAAAAGGAAGAAAGTCTTTCTGTATTATTGATGATTGATGAAGAATTTCTCCAAACCCATATAAAGCTGGGATATATGAGATATGCGGTGTGAGCTTATGTACAAAAGTTGCTTTCAATGTCATAAATGTTAAAAAGTTTGGGTACGGGTCAAGTGTTTGCAAACGGAAAATCATTGTTGAAGAGTCTAAGGATGCACTGTGATGGGGATCACATTCCAGAGTTCTCTGAGTGCCCTGTTAGGATGAAGGAGGACAAAGTAGAAAGGATCAGGGTATTCGAGAAGGTCTTCTATGCGAGTAGAGATGATGAAGCCTTGGAAGTGGATGCCCAGCAGCCTGTGGATGTCAGTCTGAAGAACGCTGATTTTGTTGCGTTTATTGTGCAGGTGGTTCATTTTACAGGACAAACAAACAAAAAAAGAAACTGGAAATCATTGTGAAAGCAGCTAAAATATTATTGGATTTCCAGCACGGCTGAAACATTGCTGGGAATACTGACTAAATATGTTCCCCCCTCTCAGGTCCCAGAGCCTGCGTAGGGATCTGAGTACATTTGACTAAGTGAAGGAGTACATTGACTTTTGTTTTAGTTTTTTGAGAATAATACGTTTTATTTATTTAAAAATAGTTTTTTTTAAAAGTATCTCAGTTTTCACCCCACCCAGTAGGTGGTGGCAATACATCTTTTTGGATGTAGTCTGCCTATAAAACCTTAAAGAAGAAGAACCGTAACTAATGCTGCTTGTTATCTGTATCATGACAGATCTACGGTACCACTTATGTTTACGTAGTCTGTCCACAAAAGACTACAGATACAATACTGGCCTATCAAGAAAAAGAGCAGTAGCTGCACATTTTATCAAAAATGAGTTACTGACATTTTTGATAAATGTAATACATGCTTTATCATGTAGACAAATATCCTGGCTACATTGTTTTGTGTTATGGAGTGTTGGATTCGAAACTTTGAACATTGTGATATTAAAGACATAGATCAGTCGCATAGTATATAAAGGAGTGAGATCTGTACAAAGACAGAGTGGCTGTGGAATGTGCTGGGTGGACAGGAGGAGATCAAAGGATTCCTATAAGGGAAGCAAATGGACATCTGTGGATTAGGCGAAGGAGGGGTTGAGGTCAGGAGGTGAGGTCAGATCCCCTGAAGAGAGTATTAAGGGTTTACTACCCTCGCCCTGTGGAACCATAAAATGTAAGGATTGGAGAGAAGTAGGAGTGTCTTAAATTTCTTATGGCTGCAATCCCGGTGACGGGATGATATGACAACAGCCAGTGAAAGTCTAGGGCGCCAAATTCAAAACAACAGAAATCTCATAATTAAAATTCCTCAGACATACATGTGTTTCATACCATTTTAAATGTATTCTCGTTGTTAATCCCACCAAAGTGTCCGATTTCAAATATGCTTTTCAGCGAAAGCACGACAAACGATTGTTAGGTCACACCAAACCACAATAAGCACAGCCATTTTTCCAGCGAAAGATAGCAGTCACAAAAAAGCTGAAATATAGCTAAAATGAATCACTAACCTTTGATAATCTTCATCAGATGACACTCATAGGACTTAATGTTACACAATACATGCATGTTTTGTTTGATAAAGTTCATATTTATATGAAAAAATCTGAGTTTACATTGACGCGTTACATTCACTAGTCCCAAAAACATCCAGTGATTTTGCATAGCCACATCGTTTCAACAGAAATACTCATCATAAATGTAGATGACAATACAAGTTATACACATTGAATTATAGATATACCTCTCCTTAATGCGACCGCTGTGTCAGATTTTTTTTTTTAAATACGGAAAAAACAAACCATGCAATAATCTGAGATGGAGCTCAGAACAATAGCCAAATTAGCAGCCATGTTGGAGTCAACATAAACCAGAAAATACATGATAAATGTTTCCTTACCTTTGATGAACTTCATCAGAATGCAGTCCTAGGAATCCCAGGTCCACAATAAATGCTTGATTTGTTAGATAATGTCCGTTATTTATGTCCAATTAGCTACTTTGGTTAGCGCATTTGGTAAACAATTCCAAAGTCACTAAGCGCGTCCACTATAACGTGACGAAATGTCCAAAAGTTCCGTAACAGTCAGTAGAAACATGTCAAACGATGTACTGAATCAATCTTTAGAATGTTGTTAACATACATCTTGAATAACGTTCCAAACGGAGAATTAGATTGACTTCAGATGAGCGTTGGAACGGAGGTCCTCCTCATGTGAACGCGCCGTGGTGAAAGCATGGTCAGCTCGTAGCAGACCTGACTAATTCCTGTCTCCTTCGGCCCCCCTTCACATTAGAGTCATCAGACAAAGTTCTATTGACTGTTGACATCTAGTGGAAGCCGTAGGAAGTGAAAACTCATCCATATCTCGCTGTAATTTAATTGAGAGCTTGGTTGAAAATCTGCCACCCCCAGAAAAAATCCAAACAGGAAGTGGAACTTCTCAGGTTTTTGCCTGCCATATGAGTTCTGTTATACTCACAGACATAATTCAAACAGTTTTAGAAACTTCAGAGTGTTTTCTATCCAATACTACTAATAATATGCAAATATTAGCAACTATGGCTGAGGAGCAGGCCGTTTACTCTGGGCACCTCTGTGCACCTTTCATCCAAGCTACTCAATACTGCCCCTTCAGCCATATAAAGGTTAATCACTAACCTTTGATGATCTTCATCAGATGACACTCATAGGACTTCATGTTACACAATACATATATGTCTTGTTCGATAAAGTTAATATTTATATACAAAAACCTCAGTTTACATTGGCGCCATGTTCAGAAATGCCTCAAAATATCCGGAGAAATTGCAGAGAGCCACGTCAAATAACATAAATACTCATCATAAACTTTGATGAAAGATACATGTTTTACATAGAATTAAAGATACATTTGTTCTTAATGCAACCGCTGTGTCAGATTTCAAAAAGCTTTACGGCAAAACACAATATTCAATATTCTGAAAACAGCGTTCAGCCACAAAAGCAAGCCATACAGTTACCCGCCAAATTTTGCAGTCAACAAAACTCATAAAAAGCATTATAAATCTTCACTTACCTTTGCTGATCTTCGTCGGAATGCACTCCCAGGACTCCCACTTCCACAAGAAATTTTCGTTTTGTTCGGTATTGTCCATCATTTATGTCCAAATAGCTACTTTTGTTAGCACGTTTGGTAAACAAATCCAAAGTCACGAAGCGCGTTCACTAACTAAGCTGACGAAATATCCAAAAGTTCCGTAACAGTCAGTAGAAACATGTCAAAAGATGTATTGAATCAATCTTTAGAATGTTTTTAACATAAATCTTGAATAACGTTCCAACCGGAGAATTACATTGACTTCAGATGAGCGATGGGACAGAGCTCCCTCTCATGTGAACGCGCATGGTTAGAGCATGGTCAGGTCATGGCAGAGCTGACTAATTCCACTCTCATTCGGCCCCCCTTCACAGTAGAGGCATCAGACAAAGTTCTACAGACTGTTGACATCTAGTGGAAGCCGTAGGACGTAGCAAACTCATCCATATCTCGCTGTGATTTCAATAGGATCTTGGTTGAAAATCCACCAGCCTCATAATTCCCACTTCCTGTTTGGATTTTTTCTCAGATTTTTGCCTGCCATATGAGTTCTGTTATATTCACAGACATCATTCAAACAGTTTTAGAAACTTCAGAGTGTTTTCTATCCAATATGAAGAATAATATGCATATATTAGCAACTGGGACTGAGGAGCAGGCAGTTTAATATGGGCACCTCTGTGCACCTTTCATCCAAGCTACTCAATACTGCCCCTTCAGCCATAAGAAGTTAAGTGGGATATATGTACATGTGATGGTGAGAAATGTTTTGCTGTCTGAATACAGCTGTGACGACTCTTTGGGAAAATTAAACTTGGTTAAGCTTCTCTAGTGTCCGTGAGTTATTTACTCTGAAAAATAAGAACCTAACAGGAGGAAATGGGGTCATGTGTGAAGTAACTGCCATCACTCACATCAGTTACTCCTTTCTACCTTGGTTTTACAGTTTACCTTGGTATTATTGATTACTATTTGCTGATACACGTATCAAACTATATGAAACTGACAGCCATGTGCAAATAAATCTATGAACACAAGTTTGTGTAAAAAAAATCATAATGGAAACATATTGCATTGGGTGTACCAAGCAAGAAGGCAGTAACTGCTGTCTAGGGTCAAAGGTCATGTTAGAGCAGAGGTCAGGGTCAATATGAATAAAAAATGACTTGTTAGTTAGACAACAGAACCACATTTCCAGTGATCTGCCTACAACTAATTTGGCTTGACAATTTAAAAACGTTAAAGCCATTTCTCTCAGTTCCACTCAATTAGCAGTTACTGCTCTTTTGCTTGGCAGAGTAGCTTCTATATGTACAGTAGCTCTATTTTTCAGGCAGAGAAAGAGGGTCCCAGAAACAGCTTAGCCCTGCTTGTTAACCCGTGTGCTGAAACATGCAGTGATACGCGATGGCACGGGAGAGGTGAGGTCAGGGGTGCAGTGAGTGGGAGGGTAATTGGCATTCAGGAGTGATCAGGGCTGGGTGATGCTGAAGTGCCCTTCATGTCCCCCTGCTCTCCTCCACGCTGAAGAGGCTCCCTCACCCCTTAATTAACACATGAATATTCCAATTAGACACCAGTGCTACTGATGAAGAGGATTAACTGCTACAAAACTGTGTGTGTGCGTGCATACCTGTCTGTTAATGCCTGAGAGTGTGTTTACAGTATGTGTGTGACCTTGAGTGTAGGTGGGTGCACACCCAGGTGTCCCAGTTTAATGGGGAGGATCAGTGGGAGAGAGGCAGGTGGGATTGGGCTGCTGCTCTATCTAGATTAATGGGGTTGACTCCCATTCATTCAGCTGTGGGGGAGACAAGGGAACAGGGAAACAGGCCCTGCATTAACTGCAGACTGATTTCCACTGTCAACACTATACTATTTAACATCTATACATGAATGAGTGAAGGGCATGCACACATACATAAGGAACTTGCATGAAATTGGGTTTGTTTCTTTTCCTGAATATTCACCACAAATCAGATATTAAGCAACTAAACCTGGCAGCCATACCAGTCTTTTGTTTTCCATAGAGGTCAAATCGGTCTGCGTTCTAAAGGATGGTCAGGCTGGAGTTATTGCCTAGTGGGACTATTGGGAAATCTCTGAATATAAACGTTATGAGACAGACTCGTGGTGCCAGAGCTCAAAGGTTTAGACTCAGCACTTGTACTTTTATGGCTTTGGTAAAATCATCAGACTAAGCGATGAGTATCAAATAATATCATAATGATAGAGTATGTTGTACATTTATGTCTTTGGACCATTTAGGAGTAGGATTGGCAGTTGTATTTTGCCCTGAATGTCAGGCCACAGAGTGTTAGGAGTGAGAGTCTGTAATAATGTGAGGGACTGTGAGAGACAGACTGCAGGGTGTTAGGAGCATGAGTCTGAGATAATGTGAGGGACTGTGAGAGACAGACAGCATGGTGTTAGGAGCATGAGTCTGAGATAATGTGAGGGACTGTGAGAGACAGACGGCATGGTGTTAGGAGCATGAGTCTGAGATAATGTGAGGGACTGTGAGAGAGAGACTGCATGGTGTTAGGAGCATGAGTCTGAGATAATGTGAGGGACTGTGAGAGAGAGACTGCATGGTGTTAGGAGCATGAGTCTGAGATAATGTGAGGGACTGTGAGAGACAGACGGCATGGTGTTAGGAGCATGAGTCTGAGATAATGTGAGGGACTGTGAGAGACAGACGGCATGGTGTTAGGAGCATGAGTCTGAGATAATGTGAGGGACTGTGAGAGAGAGACTGCAGGGTGAGAACAGCTTCTCATAAAAGACTCTGCCGGCAGCCTGCTGATGCATTATGGGATAAACAGAGTTGACCCTCCGTGATCTCCCTCATTAGCGATCTAAGAAGGAGTGGGATAGGGAGGGGCACACACCTACAGGGGTAGGGAAGAGGATAAATCAGGTGAAATCCATTCCCATGACCCCCTCCAGGAGGGCCAGAACGTGTTGGTATTTTATAGTCATTAATGGTGCTGTTTGCAGGGTTGGGGTCAATTCCATTTAAACTCCTGTCAACTGAATCGGACATGAACAGTCTCTAAACATTAATCATATAATTCAGTTCCTGAACAGACTGGAATATAGATAGGAATTGACCCCAACCCTGTCTGACTATTTTACTCATAATGGTTAAGGTTTAGTCTAGGGAGGGAGAGAATCCTGAGTTAGTTATTAAGGGCAAAAGGTGACTGACTGGTGTACAGGGGTGGTGACCTATAGGAGGTGACTGCTCACGGTACAGGGGTGGTGACCTATAGGAATGAGAACACCATCCACTGTCAGACTATAGCTAACACCAACAACATACACTGGGGATGTGCAGTAACAGGCTGACATGAAACTGATCCAACAGGAAGTCAATGCCCCTTCATCCCCCCTGCTCCCCTGACAGACAGTGTGACCTTGTTGTGCTACTGACCTCCCTATCCAGGCCAGCAGCCATGGTGAAGATGTCTCCCGTCTCACTGTTGATGGTGAACATGTTGGGGATGGGCATGTGGGGGGTCTGGGACAGGATCCGGTAGCGCACCATCCCATTGGCTGTGGTGTCGTCATCTGAGTCGTTGGCTGTCACTTGCATCACCAACGTGCCTGCCAACAGAGAAGAGAAACAGCCAGCAACAGTTAGAGGAAAACACTGTGAATCCCTCAGTGAAGGAAACACCTCCCACTGGCAAAGATAGAGCTAGGATCAGTCATACAAACACCAAGAGATTTAACATACGTTCCCCATTCTCATACACCCATACGAAAACAATATACATTTCAATATATTTAACTTAACGTAAAATGTATTTCAAATATATCTACATACATTTGCATCTTTGCTGAAATGCATGTAATGCATTAACAGGGTGACAAAAGTGGTTCCTAATTCGGCATATGACATAGTTGGGCCCTTCAGAGGATACTTAAATGACTCTTTACATATTGATCAATGGATATATTTTAACATTCTGTCATAAAGAGCACATGTTTGATAAAAAAACTAAACATTTCCCATCTCAAGAGGTTAAAATACATTTTAAAAATTACTGTAGTAAGTGCCTATCTTAGGCTAACGCCTGTATGTAGTCTGTTACCAAAGGTTGGGCTTGAAACTTCACTTATTCATCCTCTCCAGCACCACCCCAACATCAACATATGTGAAAATTGTGTTTTTCTGTTTTGCAATAAAAAAGGAAGAAAAAGAAAAGTGTTTCCAATGACATTATCAACCAATTAGGAGACAATTATTAGGCAATGCCTACTCAAAACTGGTCAACATCACACGATGATGCCATTGGAAACACATCTTTATCTTTACTACAAAACATTGAAAAGTACCATTTTCACATATATGGTGATGTTGGCGGGTGGTCCTGGAGATGATGAATATGAAGTTGAAATATTTACGTTTTCCTTTAATGATACTGACATACAGTGCATTCGGAAATTATTTATACCCCTTGACTTTTTCCACATTTTGTTACGTTACAGCCTTATTTTAAAATTGTTAAAATAGTTTTTTCCCCTCATCAATCTACACACAATACCCCATAGTTGAAAAGCAAAAACTGGTTTTTGGAAATATTTGCAAATGTATAAAAAAAACAACTGAAATATCACATTTTCATAAGTATTCAGACCCTTTACTGAGTACGTTGTTGAAGCACCTTTGGCAGTGATTACAGCCGCGAGTCTTCTTGGGTTTGATGCTACAAGCTTGGCACACCTGTATTTTGGGAGTTTCTCCCATTCTTTACTGCAGATCCTCTCAAGCTCTGAGGTCCTGAGCACCTTTAGGTGCCTTTGGCAAACTACAAGCGGGCTGTCACGTGCCTATTACTGAGGAGTGGCTTCCGTCTGGTCACTTTACCATGAAGGCATGATTGATGGAATGCTGCAGAGATGGTTGTCCTTCTGGAAGGTTCTCCCATTTCCACAGAGAAACTCTGGAGCTCTGTCAGAGTTACCATTGAGTTCTTGGTCACCTCCCTGACCAAGGACCTTCTCCCCTGATTTCTCAGTTTGGCCGGGCGGCCAGCTCTAGAACGAGTGTTGGCGGTTCCAAACTTCTTCCATTTAAGAATGATGGAGGCCACTGTGTTCTTGGGGACCTACAATGCTACAGAAATGCTTTGGTACCCTTCCCCAGATCTGTGCCTCCACACAATCCTGTCTCAGAGCTTTACGGACAATTCCTTCGACCACATGGCTTGGTTTTTGCTCTGACATGCACTGTCAACTGTGGGACCTTATATAGACTGGTGTGTGCCTTTCCAATTAATTGTCACGACTTCTGCCGAAGTCGTTGCCTCTCCTTGTTCGGGCGGTGTTCGGCGGTCGACGTCACCGGTCTTCTAGCCATCATCGATCCATTTTTCATTTTCCATTGGTTTTGTCTTGTCTTCCCACGCACCTGTTTTCAATCCCATCCATTACCTATTGTGTATTTAACCCTCTGTTTCCCCTCATGTCTTTGTCAGAGATTGTTATTTGTCAAGTGTTGTATTTATTGTGTATAGGTGTGCGACGGGTCATCGTACCCATATTTGTTTTATGTTTTCCTATGAGTGTTATGGAGCAGATTACTGGGACTATAATTAAAAAACTCCATTCTACACTCTATTTGACTCTCCTGCGCCTGACTTCCCTGCCACTTATACACGCAACTGTGACAGAATCTCTGACCTAATATATATGAAGTCAGCAGGAGAGGACACGACGCCCATGGAGGTGGAAAAGCGCGTTATGGAACAAGCGAAGGAGATTGACTGTTTGAGCGCCGTCATGGATCGCATTGTCCAGAATATGGATCGCTGGGAGAGACAGGGAGTTTCTCCAGCGCCTCCACTGCCACAACTGGGATTTACCTTTAACGCGTTTTCCCCACCTGAACCTAACAAAATCCGTTTACCCCTACCCACGGGTTACAACGGAGATACTGCCGGCTGCCAGGGTTTCCTCCTTAAACTGAACTTATATCTGGCCACGGTCTCCCCAGTACCATCCGACCGGGAGAAGAGTTCCGCCCTCGTCTCCTGCCTCACCGGGAAAGCACGGGAGTGGGCCAGCGCTGTGTGTAGAGAGGAGAATGCGGCGTTGGACCATTTTGAGGAGTTCACCCTTTATTTCAGGAGAGTATTCGACCATCCTCCCGAAGGAAAAACGGCAGGTGAGCTCCTCTATCATCTGAGGCAGGAGACGAGGAGTGCCCAGGAGTTTGCTTTGGAGTTTAGGACCTTGGCTGCCGGCGCTGGATGGAGCGACAGGGCCCTGATCGACCATTACCGTTGTAGCCTACGCGAGGACGTCCGTCGGGAGCTGGCCTGTAGAGACACCACCCTCAACTTCGACCAGCTGGTGGACATGTCCATCAGGCTGGACAACATGCTGGCTACTCGTGGACGTCTAGATCGGGGTCTGGTTGTTCCATCCTCCCGCACCCTCTCTCCCGAACCAATGGAATTGGGAGGGACGGTGCGCCGGGAGACCGGAGGGGGTTCCCGCTCGAGCACCATCTATGGTCGCAGAGATCACACTGCTGGTCGGTGCCGGGTTGGTTCCTCTGGGAATAGAGAAGGCAGGCAGGGCACTCTGGCATCACCCCAGGTGAGTAGGCACCATTCTCATCCAGAGCCCTCTGTTGCACTTATGTTTGTCTCTGTCACTTTTCCGGATTTTTCCCTGCATTCCCAGTATAAGGCGCTAGTAGATTCAGGCGCGGCTGGAAATTTCATTAATAAAAATTTAGCTCATAGTTTAGGGATCCCTATTGTGTCTGTGGATATGCCTTTCCCTATTCATGCCTTAGATAGTCGACCATTAGGGTCAGGTTTTATCAGGGAGGTCACCGCACCGTTGTATATGATAACGCAGGAGGGTCACAAGGAGAAGATTAGTCTTTTTCTTATTGATTCCCCTGCGTATTCTGTGGTGCTAGGTCTACCCTGGTTAGCGTGTCATAACCCCACTGTTTCTTGGCCACAGAGGGCTCTCACGGGGTGGTCGCGAGAGTGCTCAGGTAGGTGTTTAGGGGTTTCCGTTGGTGCTACTACGGTGGAAAGTCCAGACCAGGTCTCCACCGTGCACATTCCTCCAGAATATGCCGATTTGGCTCTCGCCTTCTGTAAAAAGAAGGCGACTCAATTACCACCCCATCGACAGGGGGATTGTGCGATAGATCTCCTGGTAGACGCTGCATATCCCAGGAGTCACGTGTATCCCCTGTCGCAAGCGGAGACGGTGGCTATGGATACATATATCTCTGAATCCCTGCGTCAGGGGTTCATTCAGCCATCCATTTCACCCGCCTCTTCGAGTTTCTTTTTTGTGAAGAAGAAGGATGGCGGTTTACGCCCGTGCATTGATTATCGAGGTCTCAATAAAATCACGGTGAAATATAGTTACCCGCTACCTCTGATAAATACAGTTATGGAGTCAATGCGCGGGGCACGCTTCTTCACAAAATTGGATCTCAGGAGTGCGTATAATCTGGTGCGTATTCGGAAGGGTGATGAGTGGAAGACGGCATTTAGCACCACCTCAGGTCATTATGAGTACCTGGTCATGCCATATGGGTTGATGAATGCTCCATCAGTCTTCCAATCATTTGTAGATGAGATCTTCAGGGACCTGCACGGGCAGGGTGTAGTGGTGTATATAGATGATATTCTGATATACTCCGCTACACGCGCCGAGCATGTGTCCCTGGTGCGCAGGGTGCTTGGTCGCCTGTTGGAGCATGATCTATATGTCAAGGCTGAGAAATGCTTGTTCTTCCAACAATCCATCTCCTTCCTAGGGCATCGGATTTCCACTTCAGGAGTGGAAATGGAGAGCGACCGCATTACAGCCGTGCGTAATTGGCCGACTCCAACCACGGTAAAGGAGGTGCAGCGTTTTTTGGGGTTTGCCAATTACTACCGGAGATTTATCCGGGGTTTTGGTCAGGTTGCGGCTCCCATTACCTCACTGCTAAAGGGGGGCCCGGTGCGCTTGCAGTGGTCGGTTGAGGCGAACAGGGCTTTTGGACACCTGAAGACTCTGTTTACCTCGGCGCCTGTGTTGGCTCATCCGGATCCCTCTTTGCCATTCATGGTAGAGGTGGACGCATCCGAAGCTGGGATAGGAGCAGTGCTCTCTCAGCGTTCGGGTGTGCCACTGAAGCTTCGCCCCTGTGCTTTCTTTTCGAAGAAGCTCAGCCCGGCGGAGCGAAACTATGATGTGGGGGACCGAGAGCTGTTAGCTGTCGTAGAAGCCTTGAAGGTGTGGAGGCACTGGCTTGAGGGGGCTAAACACCCTTTTCTCATCTGGACTGACCACCGCAATCTGGAGTACATCCGGCAGGCGAAGAGAATGAATCCTCGCCAGGCAAGGTGGGCCATGTTTTTCACTCGTTTTGTGTTTACTCTTACTTACAGACCAGGCTCCCAGAACGTCAAGGCAGACGCATTGTCTCGGCTGTATGACACAGAGGAGCGGTCCATGGATCCCACTCCCATACTCCCAGCTTCGTGTTTGGTGGCGCCAGTAGTGTGGGAGCTGGACGCGGACATTGAGCGGGCGTCACGTGCAGAGTCCTCTCCTCCTGAGTGTCCAGCTGGTCGTCTGTACGTTCCGTCTGCTGTCCGCGACCGATTGATCTATTGGGCTCACACGTCACCCTCCTCTGGTCATCCTGGGATAGGTCGGACGATGCGCTGTCTTGATGGGAGGTACTGGTGGCCCACTTTAGCTAAGGACGTGAGGATTTATGTTTCCTCCTGCTCGGTGTGCGCCCAGTGCAAGGCTCCTAGACACCTGCCTAGAGGTAAGCTTCAACCTTTACCTGTTCCTCAACGGCCGTGGTCGCACCTGTCGGTGGATTTTTTGACTGATCTTCCACCTTCACAGGGTTACACCACGATCTTGGTCGTTGTGGATCGGTTTTCGAAGTCCTGTCGTCTCCTCCCTTTGCCCGGTCTCCCTACGGCCTTACAAACTGCAGAGGCCCTGTTTACACACGTTTTCCGGCACTATGGGGTGCCTGAGGATATTGTGTCTGATCGGGGTCCCCAGTTCACATCAAGGGTCTGGAAGGCGTTCATGGAACGTCTGGGGATCTCGGTTAGTCTTACCTCAGGTTTTCACCCCGAGAGTAATGGGCAGGTGGAGAGAGTTAACCAGGATGTGGGCAGGTTTCTGCGGTCCTATTGCCAGGACCGGCCGGGGGAGTGGGCGAAGTTCGTGCCCTGGGCAGAGATGGCCCAGAACTCGCTACGTCACTCCTCCACTAACCTTACTCCTTTTCAATGTGTATTAGGGTATCAGCCGGTTCTGGCTCCTTGGCATCAGAGTCAGACCGAGGCTCCTGCGGTGGACAATTGGTTTCGGCACGCTGAGGAAACCTGGGAGGCAGCCCACGTCCACCTTCAGCGTGCCATAAGGCGCCAGAAAATTGGCGCAGACCGTCGCCGCAGTGAGGCCCCGGTGTTCGCACCAGGGGACAGGGTCTGGCTCTCGACCCGAAACCTGCCCCTCCGCCTGCTCTGCCGGAAGCTGGGTCCGCGGTTTGTGGGGCCGTTTAAAGTCCTGAGGAGAGTGAACGAGGTATGTTATAGGTTACAACTGCCCACTAATTACCGTATTAACCCCTCGTTCCATGTGTCTCTCCTCAGGCCGGTGGTGGCTGGCCCGCTCCAGGAGGCTGAAGTGCGTGAAGTTCCTCCACCTCCTCTAGACATCGAGGGGGTCCCGGCGTATTCTGTTCGATCCATTTTGGATTCGAGACGTCGGGCGAGGGGCCTTCAGTACCTCGTGGACTGGGAGGGGTACGGGCCGGAGGAGAGATGCTGGGTTCCGGTGGAGGACGTTTTAGATCCTTCCATGTTAAAAGAATTCCACCGCCTCCATCCGGATCGCCCTGCACCTCGCCCTCCGGGTCGTCCCCGAGGCCGGTGTCGACGCGCTGCTGGAGCCGCGCGTCAGGGGGGGGGTAATGTCACGACTTCTGCCGAAGTCGTTGCCTCTCCTTGTTCGGGCGGTGTTCGGCGGTCGACGTCACCGGTCTTCTAGCCATCATCGATCCATTTTTCATTTTCCATTGGTTTTGTCTTGTCTTCCCACACACCTGTTTTCAATCCCATCCATTACCTATTGTGTATTTAACCCTCTGTTTCCCCTCATGTCTTTGTCAGAGATTGTTATTTGTCAAGTGTTGTATTTATTGTGTATAGGTGTGCGACGGGTCATCGTACCCATATTTGTTTTATGTTTTCCTATGAGTGTTATGGAGCAGATTACTGGGACTATAATTAAAAAACTCCATTCTACACTCTATTTGACTCTCCTGCGCCTGACTTCCCTGCCACTTATACACGCAACTGTGACATTAATGTCCAATATTTTGAATTTACCACAGGTGGGCTCCAATCAAGTTGTAGAAACATCTCAAGGACAATCAATGGAAACAGGATGAACTTGTGCTCAATTTTGAGTCTAACAGTAAAGGGTCTGAATACGTATGTAAATATGGTATTTCTGTTTTTAATTTTTAATACCTTTGCAGAAAATTCTAAAACCTGTTTTCACTTTGTCGTTATGGGGTAGTGTAAGTAGATTTGATTAAATCTTTTTTTTCATAATTTTAGAATAAGGATGTAACGTAACAAAATATGGAAAAAAGGTCAAGAGGTCTGAATACTTTCCGAATGCAAGTGCAGGTGACAAAGAGCTCAATTGTTAAGACAGTCACCAATTCATTACAATATGATTTGGCCAATGTTTCATATTTGCCATACATTTTAATGTAAACACATATTTCTTACAAGTAAAATCAAATGTAATATATTTCACAAGGCATTTCCAAATACATTTCAAAACATATTTAACAAAACATATCACTAAATATATTCTAAAATACATTGTTTAATGTATGTATGTATTTTATAATGCATTTTGAAATACATGAAATACATTTTCCGATGTATTGAACATATATTAAGATATACATTTTACATACATTCTAAAAACATTCTGTAATATATATATATATTTTTTTTTAAATACAACACATTACACATTTCCTAAAGAATTAAAAAATATATATATTTTACATTTATTTTTTGTAAGGTATGGGTGCACACACAACCTGAAAATACAATACACAACACACACACACACACTTTAAACCAAATTAAATGTCAAGCCCATTCCCTGCATCTATGTCCTCTTCTCTGCATCTATGAAACTTTCCGATCTGGGGCTCCTGGGGGAAAATAAGTAGACAATACAAACACATCCCATCCTTGTATATAGTAGGCTGTCTGGCAGGCAGGTTGAAGTTCCTTCCTATAGAGTCCATTTAGTAATGAGCAGCACTGGCTCTTCTGCCATTTCCACCATCCATTACTTCAGCCTTCAGCGGCACGGCTGCCCTTAATGCTCCGATGCGCTCTCGCTATTTGTCTTGGAATCATGGGTAAAAACAAAGCCATTTAAGGCTGAAGGTGGGGGTGGTGTGTGTGTGTGTGTGTGTGTGTGTGTGTGTGCGTGTGCGTGTGCGCGTGCACGTGCGTGTGTGCGTGTAGACGTGGAGGGGATGGGGGGTGAAAGGGCTGTGTCCCAATCTCCCCGAGCAGAATTATTGATTTGTAAGAGCTTGTCAGCCAGGCTCACAAATGTGACCAGGCAATTAGGAGCACTCTGTGCAGGAAAAGGGAGAGATCACCTCGTTCCTCTCCCCAGCTCAGGGAAAATGTCACTCTCCATCAGGCAGCCATTTAAAGGCTGCTACTGCTGCTGAAGCTGCTGCTGCACCAGGAGGAGAGCTAGGCTCCTGTCAGCTTAGGGGGATAGAGAGGCAGAGGCAGAGAGACGCAGGAGCACACACACACTAGGGTTGTTATACTGTATAAGGAGGTAGAAACAAAGAGGAGAGACAGGGGGAGAGATGAAGAGGAGAAGAGACAGATAAGCATATACAGAGAGATATAGGGATGCATAGACAGAGACTGAGAGAAGTGCAGGAAGAGAGAAAGAGATAAGCAAAGAGGGATAGAGAGATAAAAGAAAGAGAAACAAGAACCATTGGAGCTAATCCAAGGTCACTTTTGCTGTAGATCAGCTGCAGAACTAGGCACAGGGACAGTATTAGATAGGATTAGGTAGTGTAAATATGTAGAATTTTAGACAGGAAGGAGAAGAGACACATGATGGGTTCTCACAGCTACAGGTGTTTGTTCTGTTGGCTCTCATAATTGGGCAGAGATAGCACCATCATTCCCGTTACAGCCAGCATTGACGGGATAATTGTAGCTGAGAATTCTATTTCAAACTTCATTAAGTTTCAAAGCAGGATTTGTCACTTTTCCCAAGGAGAGAAAAAACAGAGAGAAAAAAACTGAGAGAGAGGGAGAGAGAGAACCAAGGAAGGGAGCGAGAAGAAAAACAATTACCCTTATTCCAGAGAGGAGAACATCAATATTTGAACAACCTTTCAGTCCGAAGGAGGAAAAAAGAAGTGATGTAGAGAATCGTACGTAAACTCTGACATCTTTAATTTCAATAAGAGGGATTCCTTAATAAGCTTAAAGAGTGCTCTTTGTCTAAGAATGTGGCCATGCCTGAAAGGGTTAACCTCTTAGCCCGTTTAATTCCTCTTTAATTTGAAAACTAATTCCAAATCCTAATTGCTTTACCGCCAAAACCGCTGGGGCTGAAAATTTCACTGGTGGCAGGCAGGCAGGCAGGGAAGGCATGTTGGCCATTTGGTCACATGGGAGAGAGAGCGAGGGAGTTGAGACCACTGTTGGGCTCCATCAACTTCCTAAACATTACTGAGCTTGAGGTTAACACCTGCCTTCCAATTACAGAAGGAGAGAGAGAGAGAGAGTGGAGGACAGAAAAGGGGGCAGCATGAGAGAGAGATGGACACAAGCACAGATGCAGAAAGATACCATGGCAAGAAATTGCCAGTGATGGAAAGGGAAAGGGACAGAGAATACAGAGGGCAGGCAGGAAATGACACTAAAATGGGTTGGCAAAAGAAAAAGAAGGAAAAGACATGAAAAGGAGGCTAAGAGGAACATAATACCATGCATTTAGAGGGGGCCAGGAAAGTAGAGTACAAGAGTGATTTGGGGAGGCAGTAGTAAGTGAATGAGTGAGTGGGGAAGGGCAGGGCAGGAGAAGAGGTATAAGGCAGAGGAGGAGATGTGAGAGGGAGATGGATGTTGCAGTCACAGAGTGATGAAAGGGTACACAAAGCATTGTGGTCACACGGAGCTGGCTCTAATGGCACTGCTGGCCCTCCCAGGGCTGTTACCAGACCACATTGCAGCTCCACCCACCATCATACACAACCCTGGCAAGCCCGGGAGGGGCCAATAAAAACCAGCTACCAGAAAATTACCTCCAAATCTGACTGCATTCACACCTCAATGCATGGGCAGTCAGAACATTTTAACTGCCCAACTGCAATGTCTCTTCACATCTCTTCACAACGTTCCATGCTGAGGGAATATTAGAGTACAGTACAGTACAGACTTGAGGGAGAAGAAATCTCTTTTATATCTCTGGTGTAAATAAAGTCCCTAAGGTACAAAACATGTTTACGATATCCATGCCAGGTGTGTGTTTGTGAATGTAAAACTTCAGAATTTGTAACCAACCAGAGCACTCACTGGTGTCTGAAGCTACTTTCCATCAGCATCTCTGGGTGACCCTTCCTGCTAAATGCACTCCCAGCTCTGAGACTCAATCTATTTGGTCTTAACTGTAACAGAGTGGCTCCTCTGTGAACAATCAGCCAGGCAAATGTGCTCTCCTGCACTCAGCGCAGAATAGCAGTCAGTCACACACTCTAGGTCCGTTACACTGCCTGAAACATCCCTGCGTTCCTCCATCCCTCCTCTCCTGTGTACAGATGCTGAGGCCTAATTAGCCCCCCAGGCCAAGAGGCAGTGGAAACTCTCTTAAGTCTTTCTCCGACTGTTAGCAAACTCTTCAGGACAGAAAGAAGCCTCCCTCAGATTACAAATTGAGAGTGTGAGAAAGCACACCGTATTTCCAGTGGTGGAAAAAGTACCCAATTGTCATACTTGAGTAAAAGTAAAGATACTTCAATAGAAAATGACTATGACTATGTAAAAGTGAAATTCACCCAGTAAAATACTACTTGAGTAAAAGTCTAAAAGTATTTTGTTTTAAATATACTGAAGTATCAATGCAATGTAATTGCTAAATGTATATATATTTTCAAATTCCTTAATCAGCCTTAATGCACATTTGTGGCCTGCTGGAGGTCATTTTGCAGGGCTCTGGCAGTGCTCCTCCTTGCACAAAGGCGGAGGTAGCGGTCCTGCTGCTGGGGTGTTGCCCTCCTACGGCCTCCTCCACGTCTCCTGATGTACTGGCCTGTCTCCTGGTAGCACCTCCATGCTCTGGACACTACGCTGACAGACACAGCAAACCTTCTTGCCACAGCTCGCATTGATGTGCCATCCTGGATGAGCTGCACTACCTGAGCCACTTGTGTGGGTTGTAGACTTCGTCTCATGCTACCACTAGAGTGAAAGCACCGCCAGCATTCAAAAGTGACCAAAACATCAGCCAGGAAGCATAGGAACTGAGAAGTGGTCTGTGGTCACCACCTGCAGAACCACTCCTTTATTGGGGGTGTCTTGCTAATTGCCTATAATTTCCACCTTTTGTCTATTCCATTTGCACAACAGCATGTGAAATTTATTGTCAATCAGTGTTGCTTCCTAAGTGGACAGTTTGATTTCACAGAAGTGTGATTGACTTGGAGTTACATTGTGTTGTTTAAAACCTGTTATGGCTGCAAGGGGTAGTATTGAGTAGCCTGATAAAATGTGTCCATTTCAAACGGCGTCGTACTCAATTCTTGCTCGTACAATATGCATATTATTATTACTATTGGATAGAAAACACTCTCTAGTTTCTAAAACCGTTTGAATTATTTCTCTGAGTGAAACAGAACTCATTTGGCAGCACTTTCCCTGACCAGGAAGTGGAATGTCAGAAATATATGCTCTGTTCATCTTCCTGCCTATACATGGTCATGACACGTAGGAGCCTACGTACACTTCATACGCCTTCCTCTGGGTGTCAAGAGGATGTGAGAGAAGACATTTTGTGTTTATCTTGGTCTGAGGTGGAATAAAAGCTATTTCTTTGACGTGACCGTCCACTTCCGGTACTCTGAAGCGCGCGACTTGGACATGGATATGCGTTCTGTTTTGCTCCCGTTATGGACGACTAACATCTCCGTCTTAGATTTTATTTGATACATGTCACCATATCATCGTAACGTATGTTTTTTCAATATAGTTTCATCAGATTATTGACATTTTTTCGGGAGTTTTGCCGTGTTCCGTTCTCTTCCGTTTGTTTACATGGAGAGATCCGTGCAACCCGGCTAGCACGCTTGCTAAATGGAGAGAGAAAGTTGCCATTCTGAATCCAAACAACGACTCATCTGGACAATGGACACCTTGTTCAACATTCTGATGAAAGATCAGCAAAAGTAAGACCCAATTTATGATGTTATTTCATATATCTGTCGTGCATGTGAACTGGTCGTGGGCGCCCAAGTGTTTCTGGCTATTGTGGCTACGCTAATATAGCGCTACATTTTGTTTTCGCTGTAAAACACTTAATAAATCGGAAATATTGTCTGGCATCACAAGATGCCTGTCTTTCATTTACTGTACACTATGTATTTTTCAGAAATGTTTTATGATGAGTAATTAGGTATTTGACGTTGGTGTCTGTAAATATTATGGCTGCTTTCGGTGCAATTTCTGATTGTAGCTGCAATGTAAACTATGATTTATACCTGAAATATGCACATTTTTCGAAAAAAACATATGCTATACAATAAATATGTTATCAGACTGTCATCTGATGAGGTTGTTTCTTGGTTAGTGGCTATTTATTTCTTTATTTGGCCGAATTTGTGATAGCTACTGATGGAGTAAAAAACTGATGGAGTAAGAAAAGTGGTGTCTTTTGCTAACGTGGTTAGCTAATAGATTTACATATTTTGTCTTCCCTGTAAAACATTTTAAAAATCGGACATGTTGGCTTGATTCACAAGATGTGTACCTTTCATATGCTGTATTGGACTTGTTAATGTGTGAAAGTTAAATATTTCTAAAAAATATATTTTGAATTTGGCGCCCTGCACTTGGACTGGCTGTTGTCATATTGATCCCGACTTAGGGCTTGCAGCCATAAGAAGTTAAGTGTTCCCTTTATTTTTTTGAGCAGTGTATATATAGAGAGAGAGAGCGAGAGAGAGAGACAATTTCAGAATAATAAGCTAATTAGTTGTGACCTACATTTTTTTAAATACAAATTGACAGTGTTGTAACACCAACAAACTCTGTCTTTGTTTTTACAAGAGAGTAGCAGTCAGTTGAAAATACAGACATTTTTAATACGTTAGTTTCTCCTCGCTAATTAGCAGGTCTAGAACAGAGAACAGACCCACGCTCCACTGAGGACAGACTATTGCAATGTGTGTGTTGCGCGTGTGTGTACTCTTTCTTTCTCTCTCTCGGTCTCTCAAGACACTATTTACTGTCCTAGTTACGTACCTGGCTTTGAGCCTTCAGCCACAGAGCCATTGTAGACCTGGTTCTGGAACTCTGGCCGGTTGTCATTCATGTCGATGACGTAGATGTATAGGTCTATGGGGCTTTCCACCTTGTTCCCATTCATGTCCACAGCATGGGCCCGCAGCTGCAAACAAAATAACAAAACAAAAAAAACATATGAGCATTGTATAAATCCTGTAAATGCAACAGTAACTTTGACGATAACTAAAAAAGCACTGATCGAGACAAAACATCAAAGGAGACATTGACATAAACATAACAGGACACATTGTATATAGAGGCTGGACTTCATCCTGTAACTGCAATGGTAACGTTGAGGCTAATTAATGCAGTACTGATTGACATGAAACATCAAAAGAGACATATTGACAAACATAACAGCAATTAATCCTGTAACTGCAATTAATCCTGTCATTTCAGATCTCTTCCACAAGTGTGTCTAATGTAATTGCATACTAGAGTGTCCAGGAAAATCCACTAACGCCGACCATTGAAATCCGGCCATGCACAGCTTAGTTTCAGAACAACCTTGATTCTGACTGTTGGTTGTGAGAGGTATGTTTATTGGAAGCTCCACAATTGAAGCAATAATTCCAGTCTTTTATTTGGCATACAGCAAATGAAAGATACACATCTTGTGAATCCAGTCAACATGTCCGATTTTTTAAATGTTTTACAGCGAAAACAGCACGTATATTTGTTAGCTCACCACCAAATACAAAGAAGGACAGACATTTTTCACAGCACAGGTAGCATGCACAAAGCCAACCTAACTAACAAAAAACCAACCAAACTAACCAAGAAACAACTTCATCAGATGACAGTCTTATAACATGTTACACAATAAATCTATGTTTTGTTCGAAAAATGTGCATATTTGAGGTATAAATCAGTTTTACATTGCAGCTACCATCACAGCTACCGTCAAAAATAGCACCGAAGCAGCCAGAGTAATTATAGAGACCAACGTGGAATACCTAAATACTCATCATAAAACATTTCTGAAAAATGCATCGTGTACAGAAATGAAAGACAAGCATCTTGTGAATCCAGCCAATATTTCAGATTTTTTAAGTGTTTTACAGCGAAAACACAATATAGCATTATATTAGCTTACTACAATAGCCTACACACAACCGCATTCATTCATCAAGGCACGTTAGCGATAGCAATAGGCACGTTAGCGTTAGCGAATAAACCAGCAAAAGATATCAATTTTCACTAACCTTCATAAACCTTCCTCAGATGACAGTCCTATAACATCAGGTTATACATACACTTATGTTTTGTTCGAAAATGTGCATATTTAGAGCTGAAATCCGTGGTTATCCATTATGCTAATGTAGCTTCTTTTTCCCAGAATGTGCGGATATTTCTATTAGACTCTCACCTATTCTGACCAAATAGCTATTCATAAACATTACAAAAAAATACATGTTGTATAGGAAATGATAGTAACACTAGTTCTTAATGCAATCGCAGTGTTAGAATTCTAAAAATATCTTCATTACGACATCCACCTTACGTTATAGCGAGAGAGTGCCCAAAATCTGGGCGCAAAACTACTAGTATACAGTTCGACAGATATATGAAATAGCATCACAAAATGGGTCCTACTTTTGGTGATCTTCCATCAGAATGTTGGACAAGGGGTCCTTTGTCCAGAACAGTCGTTGTTTGGATTTAGAACATCGTTTTTCCCTCCTGATTTAGCAAGCACACTGGCCAAGTGGCTCGAAGCTCTCCTTTCTGAACAAAGGCACACAACGCAACACGCCTAACGTCCCGAATAAATTTCAAAAATCTAATAAAACTATATTGAAAAAACATACTTTACGATGATATGGTCACATGTATCAAATAAAATCAAAGCCGGAGATAGTAATCGCCTATAACGACAGCTATTCTGATGGCAAATCCAGGACCAACTTCGCGCCTTCCTGAAAACATAAAATGGGTGACACGTCATTCCAAGAGGACGTATTCCATCTCAGACCAAGATAATCACTCCATTTCTTCTCTCACTGCATCTTGACATCCTGGGGAAGGTGTATGACGTGCATGTATACTCATACGTGTCATGCCCATTTATAGGCAGGCCCTTGAACAGAGCATAATTTTCAGACTTTCCACTTCCTGGTCAGAAAGTGTGCTGCCAAATGAGTTCTGTTTTACTCACAGACAAAATTCAAACGGTTTTAGAAACTAGAGAGGGTTTTCTATCCAATAGTAATAATAATATGCATATTGTACGAGCAAGAATAGAGTACGAGGCCGTTTAAATTGGGCACGTTTTTCCCCCAAAGTGTAAATAGCGCCCTCTATCCTCATCAGGTTAACTTCTACTTCATCACAATCCCGGATCTGGGAGCACCCCCATCAGTAAAAAAGCTGACTAGCATAGCCTAGCATAGCGTCACAAGTAAATACTAGCATCTAAATATCATTAAATCACAAGTCCAAGACACCAGATGAAAGATACACATCTTGTGAATCCAGCCATCATTTCTGATTTTTGAAATGTTTTACAGGGAAGACACAATATGTATTTATATTAGCTAACCACGATAGCAAAAGACACAACTTTTTTTTCCCACCATTTTTTTCCTGCATAGGTAGCTATCACAATTTTGACCAAATAAAGATATAAATAGTCACTAACCAAGAAACAACTTCATCAGATGACAGTCTGATAACATATTTATTGTATAGCATATGTTTTGTTAGAAAAATGTGCATATTTCAGGTATAAATCATAGTTTTACATTGCAGCCACCATCACAACTCTCACCAAAGCAACTAGAATAACTACAGAGACCAACGTGAATTACCTAAATACTCATCATAAAACATTTATGAAAAATACACAGCATACAGCAAATGAAAGACAAAGATCTTGTGAATCCAGCCAATATTTCAGATTTTTTAAGTGTTTTACAGCGAAAACACAATATAGCATTATATTAGCTTACTACAATAGCCAACCACACAACAGCATTGATTCAAGCCAACAATAGCGATAACGAATAAACCAGCAAAAGATATTAATTTTTTCACTAACCTTCTCAAACTTCTTCAGATGACAGTCCTATAACATCATATTACACAATACATATAGAGTTTGTTCGAAAATGTGCATATTTAGCGGCACAAATCGTGGTTATACAATGAGAATAGTAGCCAAGCTGCCAACAAAATGTCGGGAGAAATCTTGGGAGAGGCACCTAATCTAATCATTAACTAATCATAAACTTGACTAAAAAATACAGGTTGGACAGCAAATGAAAGATACATTAGTTCTTAATGCAACCGCTGTGTTAGATTTTTTTAAATGAACGTTACTACGACATACAGCGTGCGTTAAAGCGAGACCGCACCGAAATTAATGGCGGAATAGGAGTTTTACATTTTTCAACAGAACAACGAATTAACATCATAAATAGTTCTTACTTTTTGATGAGCTTTCATCAGAATCTTGGGCAAGTTGTCCTTTGTCCAAAAGAATCGTTGCTCGGTTGTAGATTGTCGCCTTCAACTTTGGAATTAGCAGTAAACATTAGCCATGTGGCCCAGACGTGCCCAACTCACTAGAACGCAGCACAAAGAAATATCCGAAAATCGCAATATACTGATATAAACTGATATAACTCGGTTTAAAATAACAACATTATGATGTCTTTAACACCTATATCGAATAAAATCAGAGCCGGATATATCTAAGGCCTATAACGGTAGCTTTCCAGAACGCCATCCTGAGGTCTGTCTTGCGTCATGGCGAATGTTGAAAAGACTGCACCCCACGTTCCAAAACCCTTTATATGGCCTCAGATATGCCTAGCAACACCATTCCAATTCTCACTATTTGCTGACATCTAGGGGAAGGCGTATGGAGTGCATCTCGACCAATAGAAGACATGCAAATTAATAAACTGACCCCAGAACAGCCTGCCTGATTTCAGATTTCTCACTTCCTCACAGGAAGTTTGCTCCAACTTGAGTTCTGTTTTACTCACAGATATAATTCAAACGGTTTTAGAAACTAGAAACTATTAGTAATAATAATATGCATATTGTACGAGCAAGAATTGAGTACGAGGCAGTTTAATTTGGGAACGAAATTTTTACAAAGTGAAAACAGCACCCCCTATTGAGAAAAGGTTTTAATGTGTGAAAGTTAAATATTTCTATAAAATATATTTTGAATTTCGCGCCCTGCA
Organism: Salvelinus namaycush; assembly: GCF_016432855.1. Classification (NCBI taxonomy): domain Eukaryota; kingdom Metazoa; phylum Chordata; class Actinopteri; order Salmoniformes; family Salmonidae; genus Salvelinus; species Salvelinus namaycush. The sequence goes on along the minus strand of NC_052308.1, from coordinate 24,507,432 downwards.
CTTGGACGGGCTGTTGTCATAAGTGTACCGACACCGGGCTGCAGCCATAACAGGTTAAAACTTCTTATGGCTGCAAGCCCGACGTCGGTACACTTATGACAACAGCCAGCTCAAGTGCAGGGCGCGAAATTCAAAATATATATTTTTTAAATATTTAACTTTCACACATTAACAAGTCCAATACAGCATATGAAAGGTACACATCTTGTGAATCCAGCCAACATGTCCGATTTTTAAAATGTTTTACAGCGAAAACACCACGTATATTTATGTTAGCTCACCACCAAATACAAAAAAGGACAGACATTTTTCACAGCACAGGTAGCATGCACAAAGCCAACCTAACTAACCAAGAACCAACCAAACTAACCAACAAACAACTTCATCAGATGACAGTCTTATAACATGTTATTCAATAAATCTTTGTTTTGTTCGAAAAATGTGCATATTTCAGGTATAAATCATAGTTTACATTGCAGCTACAATCAGAAATTGCACCGAAAGCAGACAGAATAATTACAGACACCAACGCCAAATAACTAAATACTCATCATAAAACATTTCTGAAAAATACATAGTGTACAGCAATTGAAAGACAGGCATCTTGTGATTCCAGACAATATTTCCGATTTATCAAGTGTTTTACAGCGAAAACACAATATAGCGTTATATTAGCTTACCACAATAGCCAAAAACACAAGTAATTTCCCAGTAGCAAAAGTAAGCGATCGTAACAAACAGGCAAAAGATATATAATTTTTGACTAACCTTGATTTTCTTCCTCAGATGACAGTCCTATAACATCAGGTTATACATACACTTATGTTTTCTTCGAAAATGTGCATATTTAGAGCTGAAATCAATGGTTACACATTGTGCTAACTTAGCTACTTTTTCCCACTACGTCCGGATTTTTCCTGACACTTTTTCTGACACACATATTCTGACCAAATAGCTATTCATAAACATAACTAAAAAATACATGTTGTATAGGAAATGATAGATCCATTAGTTCTTAATGAAATCGCAGTGTTAGAATTCTAAAAATAACTTCATTACGATATGCAGCTTCGGTATAGCTAGAGTACCCAAACGTTGGGCGCCCACGACTAGTTCACATGTACGACAGATATATGAAATAGCATCATAAAATGTTTCTTACTTTTGCTGATCTTTCATCAGAATGTTGGACAAGGTGTCCTTTGTCCAGAACAATCGTTGTTTGGATTTAGAACGGCAACTTTCCCTCTTCAATTAGCACGCGCACTAGCCAAGTGGCACGAATCGCTCCATCGTCAACAAAGTCAGAGAACGGAACACGGCAAAACTCCCGAAAAAATTTCAATAATCTGATTAAACTATATTGAAAAAACATACTTTACGATGATATGGTCACATGTATCAAATAAAATCAAAGCCGGAGATAGTAGTCGTCCATAACGGCAGCTAAACAGAAGGCAATCCCACTGTCCACCTCGCGCTCCCAAGAGTACCGGAAATGAGGGACACGTCATACAAAGAGCTTGTATTCCAATTCAGACCAAGATAAACACTAAATTTCTTCTCTCACAGCCTCTTGACATCCAGGGGAAGGTCTATGAAGTGCACGTAGACTCTTACGTATCATGCCCATGTATAGGCAGGAAGAAGAACAGAGCCTCGATTTCAGACTTTCCACTTCCTGGTCAGGAAGTTTGTGCCAAATGAGTTCTGTTTGACTCACAGATATAATTCAAACGGTTTTAGAAACTAGAGAGTGTTTTCTATCCAATAGTAATAATAATATGCATATTGTACGAGCAAGAATTGAGTACGAGGCCGTTTGAAATGGGCACCTTTAATCAGAGCTACTCAATACTGCCCCGGCAGCCATAAAAAGTTAAATATTTCTCATAATTTATTTTGAATTTCGCGTTCTGCAATATCACCGGATGTTGTCGAAACGTTCCGCTAACGGAACCCCCAGACGTAAAAGGTTAATACATTTTCAAGTTCATAACTGTGCACTCTCCTCAAACAATAGCATGGTATTCTTTCACTGTAATATTTACTGTAATTTGGACAGTGCAGTTAGATTAACAAGAATTGAAGCTTTCTGCCCATATCAGATATCTTTATGTCCTGGGAAATTCTCTTGTTACTTACAACCTCATGCTAATCACATTAGCGCACGTTAGCTCAACCGTCCCGCGGGGGGGACACCGATCCTGTAAATATATACATTCCATTCTGAGCATGAAAAAAACTCTCTCTATCCTCTGTCTTGTTAAGTGTCTTCAGGTGTGTTGGCCATGCCCACTAATTGGCCACACCTGATCTTAATGTGTGCTTGTTTCCTTTCAAATGGAGTCTGATTGAATAGCCAAAAATAAACTGCTTTGTATGAGTAAAAAAAAAACATGGCATGCTAGCTACATCATGGTGGCACAGTGGACTAATTCCATGGATAGAAAACAGCAGAGCATAGTTTTGAATCTCACTGACGCCATGCCACAATGAAAAATAAATGTGTTTGCATGATTAATGCTGAAGGAAATTAATTAATGTTTGTCCTATCTGTGCTTGGAGTTTAAAACAATTAACCTAAGCTAGTAGTGTTATTAAAAGTCTTATTGAAACATGTTCTCAAATAACCTATAATTTCAATTCTCAGAACGCAAAAGAAAACTCCCAGGGAACCCTTCAGGGAACCATAGTAAAACATTCTCAGAACCTCCCTGCAACCTAAAAATGTACGTTCCCAGAAGAGGCAAAATTTTCACTTACGTCCTCAGAACGTTTTATAAACGGTTAAGAAAGTTATGGCTTCGTTCCCAGAACCAATGGGAAACCAAAAACATAAGTTCCCAAAACTTCGAAGGGAGATACAGGCTAGGGTATGTGCTGCTCAGCTCACACGCCGACAGAGATGGTCGCCTCGCTTCGCGTTCTTAGGAAACTATGCAGTATTTATTTTTTACACTGTTACCCCAGGAAATCTTAAGTCTAATTACATACTGTCGCGAAGAACTATTGGATATAAGAGCAACGTCAACTTACCAACATTACGACCAGGAATATGACTTTCCCGAAACGGATCCTCTGTTTGGACCACCACCGAGGACAATGGACCGGGCAGACGGAGCGGTCTTCTGGACAGGCTCCGTAGATGGGCACATCGCTCACCGCTCCCGAGTATACTACTCGCCAATGTCCAGTCTCTTGACAACAAGGTAGATGAAATTCGAGCAAGGGCTGTCTTCCAGAGAGACATCAGAGATTGTAACATTCTCTGTTTCACGGAAACATGGCTCACTCTGGATACGTTATCAGAGTCTGTACAGCCATCCAGTTTCTTTCACGCATCGCGCCGACAGAAACAAACATGTCTCTGGTAAGAAGAAGGGCAGGGGTGTATGCCTTATGAATATGGAGTCGTGGTGTGATCATAACAACAACAGGAACTCGAGTCCTTTTGTTCACCTGACCTAGAATTCCTTACAATCAAATGCTGACCGCATTATCTACCAAGAGAATTGTCTTCGATTATAATCACAGCCGTGTATATCCCACCCAAGCAGACACCTCGATGGCCCTGAAAGAACTTCATTAGACTCTATGTAAACTGGAAACCACATATTCTGAGGCTGCATTTATTGTAGCTGAGGATTTTAACAAAGCTAATCTGAAAACAAGGCTCCCTAAATCACCATATCGAATGTGTGACCGGGCTGGCAGCATTCTGGATCATTGCTACTCTAACTTCCGCAACCCATACAAAGCCCTCCCTCTCCCTCCTTTTGGCAAATCTGACCACGACTCCATTTTATTGCTCCCAGCTTACAGACAGAAACTAAAACAGGAAACGCCCGTGCTCAGGTCTGTTCAACGCTGGTGCGACCAATCTGATTCCAAGCATCAATATTGCTTTGATCACGTGGACTGGGATATGTTCCGGATAGCCTCAGACAACAACATTGATGTATACGCTGATTCAGTGAGCGAGTTTATTAGCAAGTGCATCGGTGATGTTGTACCCACGGTGACTATTAAAATCTTACCCAACCAGAAACCGTGGATTGATGGCAGCAAACTGAAAGCGCGAACCACTGCTTTTAATCATGGCAAGGTAACCGGAAACATGACGAAAACAAACAGGGTAGCTATTCCCTCCGCAAGGCAGTCAAAAAAGCTAAGCGTCAATATAGAGACAAAGTAGAGTCGCAATTCAAAGGCTCAGACACGAGACGTACAGTTGAATTCGGAAGTTTACATACACCTTAGCTAAATACATTTAAACTCAGTTCCTGACATTTAAACCTTGTAAAAACCTGTCACGTTCTGACCATAGTTATTTTGTGTTTTCTTTGTTTTAGTGTTGGTCAGGACGTGAGCTGAGTGGGCATTCTATGTTGTGTGTCTAGTTTTCCCGTTTCTATGTTTGGCCTGATATGGTTCTCAATCAGAGGCAGGTGTTAGTCATTGTCTCTGATTGGGAACCATATTTAGGTAGCCTGTTTTGTGTTGGGTTTTGTGGGTGGTTGTCTTCTGTCTTCGTGTGTCTGCACCAGACAGAACTGTTTCAGTTTTTTCACATTTGTTGTTTTGTATTTTGTAGTGTTCACATTTATTGTCTTTATTAAACATGATGAACACTAACCACGCTGCGCTTTGGTCCTCTCCTTCGTCCACAGAAGAAAGCCGTTACAAAACTTCCCTGTCTTAGGTCAGTTAGGATCACCACTTTATTTTAAGAATGTGAAATGTCAGAATAATAGTAGAGAGAATGATTTTTAATTTTTTAATTTTTTAATTTTACCCCCTTTTCTCCCCATTTTTCGTGGTATCCAATTGTTAGTAATTACTATCTTGTCTCATCGCTACAACTCCCGTACGGGCTCGGGAGGGACGAAGGTTGAAAGCCATGCGTCCTCCGAAACACAACACAACCCAACCAAGCTGCACTGCTTCTTAACACATCGCGCCTCCAACCCGGAAGCCAGCCGCACCAATGTGTCAGAGGAAACACCGTGCACCTAGCTGCCTTGGTTAGCGCGCACTGCGCCCGGCCCGCCACAGGAGTCGCTGGTGCGCGATGAGACAAGGATATCCCTACCGGCCAAACCCTCCCTAACCCAGACGACGCTAGGCCAATTGTGCGTCGCCCCACAGACCTCCCGGTGTCTGAGACCCAGAGTCCCAGAGTCTCTGGTGGCACAGCTAGCGCTGCGATGCAGTGCCCTAGACCACTGCGCCACCCGGGAGGCCGAGAATAATTTATTTATTTCTTTTATTTCTGTCATCAAATACCCAGTGGGTCAGAAGGTTACATACACTCAATTAGTATTTGGTAGCATTGCCTTTAAAATGTTTAACTCGGGTCAAACGTTTCAGGTAGCCTTCCAAAAGCTTCCCACAATAAGTTGGGTGAATTTTGGAACATTCGTCCTGACAGAGCTGAAGTAACTGAGTCAGGTTTGTAGGCCTCCTTGCTCGCACACACTTTTTCAGTTCTGCCCACACATTTTCTATGGGATTGAGGTCAGGGCTTTGTGATGACCACTCCAATACCTTGACTTTGTTGTCCTTAAGCCTTTTTGTCACAACTTTGGAAGTTTTCTTGGGGTCATTGTCCATTTGGAAAACCCATTTGCGACCAAGCTTTAACTTCCTGACTGATGTCTTGAGATGTTGCTTCAATATATCCACATAATTTTCCTGCCTCATGATGCCATCTATCTTGTGAGGTGCACCAGTCCCTCCTGCAGCAAAGCACCCCCACAACATGATGCTGCCACCCCCGTGCTTCACGGTTGGGATGGTGTTCTTCAGCTTGCAAGCATCCCCCTTTTTCCTCCAAACATAACGAAACAGTTCTATTTTTGTTTCATCAGACCAGAGGACATTTGTCCCCATGTGCAGTTGCAAACCGTAGTCTGGCTTTTTTATGGCGGTTTTGGAGCAGTGGCTTCTTCCTTGCTGAGCGGCCTTTCAGGTTATGTCGATATAGGACTCGTTTTAATGTGGATATAGATACTTTTGTACCTGTTTCCTCCAGCATCTTCAAAAGGTCATTTGCTGTTGTTCTGGGATTGATTTGCACTTTTCATACCAAAGTACATTCATCTCTAGGAGACAGAACGCGTCTCCTTCCTGAGCGGTATGATGGCTGCGTGGTCCCATGGTGTTTATACTTGCGTACTATTGTTTGTACAGATAAACGTGGTACCTTCAGGCGTTTGGAAATTGCTCCCAAGGATGAACCAGACTTGTGGAGGTCTACATTTTTTTCTGAGGTCTTGGCTGATTTCTTTTGATTTTCCCATGATGTCAAGCAAAGAAGCACTGAGTTTGAAGGTAGGCCTTGAAATACATCCACAGGTACACCTCCAATTGACTCAAATTATGTCAATTAGCCTATCAGAAGCTTCTAAAGCCATGACATAATTTTCTGGAATTTTCCAAGCTGTTTAAAGGCAAAGTCAATTAAGTGTATGTAAACTTCTGACCCACTGGAATTGTGATACAGTGAATTATAAGTAACAATAAATTGTTGGAAAAATTACTTGTGTCATGCACAAAGTAGATGTCCTAACCGACTTGCCAAAACTATAGTTTGCTAACAAGACATTTTTGGAGTGGTTGAAAAATTTGTTTTAATGACTCCAACCTAAGTGTATGTATACTTCTGACTTCAACTGTATGTGGCACGGTCTACAGTCAATCACGGATTACAAAATGAAAACCATTCCCGTTGCTGACATCGACGTCTTGCTCCCGACAAACTAAACAACTTCTTTGCTCACAGTGCCACTTACACGGCCCGCTACCAAAACCTGCGAGCTCTCCTTCACCGCAGCCAACGTGAGTAAAACATTTAAACGTGTTAACCCTCGCAAGGCTGCCGGCACAGACGGCATCCCTAGCCGCGTTCTCAGAGCATGCGCAGACCAGCAGGCTGGTGTGTTTACGGACATATTCAATCAGTCCCTATCCCAGTCTGCTCTTCCCACATGCTTCAAGAGGGCCACCATTCTTGCTGTTCCCAAGATAGCTAAGGTAACTGAGCTAAACGACTATCGCCCCGTAGCACTCACTTCCGTCATCATGAAGTGATTTGAGAGACTAGTCAAGGATCATATCACCTCCACCCTACCTGACACCCTAGACCCACTCCAATTTGCTTACCGCCCCAATAGGTCCACAGACAACGCAATCGCAATCACACTGCACACTGCCCTAACCAATCTGGACAAGATGAATACCTATTTAAGAATGCTGTTCATCGATTACAGCTCAGGATTTAACATCATAGTACCCTCCAAACTCGTCAAAAACACTCACAAACTTTTACAGATGCACAATTGAGAGCATCCTGTCGGGCTGTATCCCCGCCTGGTACGGGGATACAACTGCAACGCCCACAACCATACAATTCTCCAGAGGGTAGCGAGGTCTTCACAACGCCTCACCGAGGGCAAACTACCTGCCCTCCAGGACACCTAGACCACCCAATGTCACAGGAAAAATTATCAAAAAATTATCAAGGACAACAACCACCCGAGCCACTGCCTGTTCACCGCGTTATCATCCAGAAGGTGAGGTCAGTACATGTGCATCAAAGCTGGGACCGAGAGACTGAAAAATTGTTTCTATCTCAAGGCCAGCAGACTGCTTAACAGCCATCACTAACATTGAGTGGCTGCTGCCAACATACTGACTCAAATCTCTAGCCACTTTAACTTCTTAAGTGTAGGGGGCAGTATTTTCGTTTTTGGCTAAAAAACGTACCCATTTGAAACTGCCTATTTATCAGCCCCCGAAACTAGAATATGCATATAATTGTCAGATTAGGATAGAAAACACTCTAAAGTTTCCAAAACGGTCAAAATTTTGTCTGTGAGTTTAACAGAACTGATATTGCAAGCGAAAACCTGAGGAAAATCCAATCAGGAAGTGCCACTTTCTTTGAAACCTCTCTGTTCTTATGCATCCCTATTACCCATTTAAAGGGATATCAACCAGATTGCTTTTTCTATGGCTTCCCTAAGGTGTTAACAGCATTTAGACATAGTTTCAGGCTTTTATTTTGAAAAATGAGCGAGAAACATCACATTGCGTAAGTGGATAGGTGGGGGCTCTGAGTGAGTTGTGCGCAACAGAGAAAGGCAGCCATTGTTAATCCCGGTCCTAGTGAAAAACCAACACTCCCAGTTGATATATTATCGAATAGATATTTGAAAAACAACCTGAGGATTGATTATAAAAAACGTTTGACATGTTTCTGTGGACATTATGGATATTATCTGGAATTTTTGTCTGCGTTGTCGTGAACGCTTTTTCCTGTGGATTTCTCAGCATAACGCGCGAAACTAACTGAGGTATTTGGATATAAAAATATCTTTATGGAACAAAAGGAACATTTGTTGTCTAACTGGGAGTCTCGTGAGTGAAAACATCCGAAGATCATCAAAGGTAAACGATTAATTTGATTGCTTTTCTGATTTTCGTGACCAAGTTACCTGATGCTAAGTGTACTTAATGTTTTGTCGAGCGATCGATAAACTTACACAAACGCTTGTATTGCTTTCGCTGTAAAGCATAATTTCAAAATCTGAGACGACAGGTGGATTAACAAAAGGCTAAGCTATGTTTTACAATATTGCACTTGTGATTTCATGAATATGAATATTTTCTAGTAATATTATTTGACTGTGGCGCTATGCTATTCAGCGTTGCTGATGACAATTATCCTGGATCCGGGATGGGTAACAAGTAGAGGTTAATAACTAAAAATTGGATGTAATAAATGTATCACGAGTCACTTTAAACAATGCCCCTTTATATAATGTTTACATACCCTACATTACTCATCCAATATGTATATACTGTACTCTATACCATCTACTGCATCTTGCCTATGCCGCACGGCCATCGCTCATCCACACATTTATATGTACATATTCTTATTCATTCCTTTACACTTGTGTGTGTAAGGTAGTTATTGTGAAATTGTTAGATGACTTGTTTGATATTACTGCACGGTCAGAACTAGCACAAGCATTTCGCTACACTCGCATTAACATCTGCTAACATCTGTGTATGTGACCAATAAAATTTGATTTGACACAGGGAGAGCCCCAGATAACACCTAGACTATTCTATTCAACACAACTCATGAGTTGTCTGGCTTTTGTTCTCCCAGGGAAAACAACAATCCTGGTAGGTTTGTGCCACACCACTGATTGGACACAGTGTCTTGTTACTAAGATAAGCAATTCCACAAAAGTTTGTTGTGTTTCACACACACACACACACACACACACACACACACACACACACACACACACACACACACACACACACACACACACACACACACACACACACACACACAGAGAGAGAGAGAAGGCGAGGAGGGGGAGAGAAAGAGAGATGGAAGGAGCATGTCTCGTGTAATTCCAGTAGAGACAGATACAGAGAGAAACAGTGAGAGACCATAACATGCTGACCACACCGCTCGCGCACGTTGCAAAATATATTTACACATACATGGTATTCAATCAACTAGCGTCTGCGTAGCCAGGCACAAAAATATAACTTGTTTCTATTTTTGATGCTTGACGTGCTGCAAGTCCCACCTCTCCCGTCTCCTCATTGGTTTTTAGGAGCATATACCAACATGGGTGACTGAAAGATTAAATGAGGTTCACACTCAAGTCCAGTTGTTGGTGCCAACAGTCATATAAAGTCAGAAGAAGGAGACTGAAGGAGGAGAAATTACTAGAAACTAACTAAATTTACCCTTTTATATGTGAATTAATTGTTGGAGTAGAGGACCTTGTACATTTTAGGTAAAATAAACAACCCAATGTTTATATCCCAGGACAAATTAGCTATCAACATCAAGCTAGCTAAATGGCCGTGATTGTTTCATGCATTTCAACCTGTCCCCAAATTAATAAAGTTGGTTCAGACTTCGTTTTGATATTTCAACATGCGTGTCCTGATCTCATCTGGTGTGGATGGACAAAATCAACATGCGTGCGATGTTGATGAGGACACACGCACGTGCCCGGTCTAGTCAACATGTGAGAGGAAGGAGTGACAACCCCGTGTCTGAATACCCATGTTGACTAATGATGTCTCACAGCTCTAGACACCATTATATTTGAAAGGCAAAGAACACCATCATTGTCTCTCCCAATAGCTCTTTAAAAAATAAAGCCATGAAAACCCAGATCGAGATGGAGAGACTTGTGTTGGAGGTTGTCTTTCTCATACACCTTCACAGTCATGTGGGCAGTGGACCCTTTTATTACAGCAAGTACAACATTGACAAACATAATATCTTTACTATTCACAGAAAGAGGCAATGTTCTTTAGAATGCGCCAGAGGGCTGAATGCCAAAGAGGAGCCTCAAGCTACAGCATCGACACCTGCCTTCTTGGAAAAATGAATCATCTTGCTTTGTGTCTGTTCCACATGGTGTGGAAACACACACACTGACAGATTTCACATTGACTGACTTCTGCTCTCACACACACGTAAGCACATAAATACACACACACACACACACACACACACACACACACACACACACACACACACACACACACACACACACACACACACACACACACACACACACACACAAACACCGTATAAACACGTCCAAATGCTGTTGCTTCAGCCACTTAATATTCCCCCAGACGATGAGTTTCACTAGGCCAGAGCACAACAAACAAACAAAGAGAGAAACACCAACAAAAAAACAAGCCCAATCTGTTTCCTCAGCTGTGGATTCTGCATGGTGTGTGGTGTAAGGGGGATGGGGGATGACGGAGCCAATGGACATTTGATCTGAGAGCCTGGAAGAGTGTGTGAGGAGTGTGTAAGCAGTGTGTGTGGACTGCTAATGTGTGATTTTGGGCCATCATTAGCATGCTGGAGGGCGGGCCTGAGAAACGCATCGCCAACCACCAGCGCCGCCACAGCAACCACTGATGGGGTCTGTCCAATTCCCCCCAGGCACACCCGTCAACATCTTCATCAAAACACACAAATGCACACACACGCGCGCACACACACTTCTCTTGGCTGGCTCCCAGCTGCTCTCTCCCTACAGCTGTATGTGGAGAAAAACAAAACTACACCCACACGCTAACCTCAGAGTTCCTCTTCCTCTGATGGAAGTCTGTCAAAAACACCAGTCATGTCTTTCGTATCAAAGAACAGACCAGAACATATGTGACCCATTCCAGGAAGCTAGGCGTATGTCGCACATCACTACTTAACACGAGAGGCATTTAAACTGATACAAACATTTTATAAAAATAAATAAATTGGGGGGCAGAAATGCCTTCGGAACATGTGAACTTTCAAGCGCCTTAATAACAAACGTGCATGCCATCTATAAATACGAATAAAATGGTTAAATTATGAACCTAGTTGGTTTAGCCACAGAAAAAGACAGGAACCATCCCATTAGCCATGATTGACTGAGATAATGGATGGGCTGGACATGCCGAGAGATAAGTTCAGATTGATCTGCCATGTAGCATGCTTCTGTCTATAACATGAGCTGCTCAGTATGTGTAGATAATCCTTGCTACCACCGCTTTTTTTTTTATATCATGAAGAACTGCAAAATTGTTGCTACTGCTCTCAATATTGCTGCCCTGAATTTAACATGCATATCGACAAAGATCCGTGGGGAATAGTTGTCATGGACTACTTTCGGGTGGACGATCATGCCATGTTGACTCTCTCTGACTCTGAAAATGAATCAGACAATGAGGAAATCCTTGATGTAGGTAAAAACATTTACATTGAACCAGACATTGTAGAGTCTTCTGATGACAGGGATGGGGAAGAAATGGCGATCAACAGTACTGTTGTCACAGAAGAAGTTGACCAAGTTTGAAATAAGTAGAATGCCCGGTGGAAGAAGAGTATGATTGCAAACAATGAACCATAATCCCAAGCCATACAGTACTACCATGTACCATGCATGAATCTGCAGGTAGCTAAAGCTAACCAACTAGGTTCAATGTTAGCTAGCTAGCTATAGGCTATAGCTAGTAATGTAAATGGCTTTCTGAGATAATAACAATATTACTACAAAGATCATACACGTAACATTAGCTAGCGAGCCAGCCAGCTAATGTCTGCTAGCTAGCTAACATTACACGTTCTTGCGGTGAAAATGACTTTCCCGAAAAATTTGAAACGTATAATGTCTGAAAATGTAGCTAGACTTTTGCCCATATACATGGATGAACGCTTCTCCCCCTCTGTCATGGATGCCATGGTTGCCCTTAGTTTGAAGGTGTAATCCGGAGACAGGTATTTTATACAACAGCCTTCTGTGTTCTCTTTTCAACTCCCTCCTCATTTAGACAAAAGACTAAACAAAAGACTCCACTATGCAAGTAACCATTTCACTGTACCATTTACACCTTCTACATCCTGTGCATGTGACAAAACAACTTTGATTTGATTTAATATATTGCGTGTTTACTAGAGATGGTAATGTGAAGAACAACATGACCTACACCAAAGTCAGATTAGGATATAGGCCAAGGACTAGATAACATATATTTTACTACTACTTTCACCACTTTTAGTATTGAAAGCTTTGGTTTTTTACTACACTACCTAACTCACTCTGTTTAGCACAAGGCCTCACATGTGAATTCTTGAAGAGATTGGGTGGGGCTAAGGCTTAAGAATGTGTGAGTGATGCTGAATGGGTGTAGACAAAGAAGAGCTCTCCAGTAGGTGTACCAAAAACATTCATGGGACATTTTCTCAAAATTGGGGTTACAAATGTATCAACTTTCAAAGCAGAATTACTTTCCCATTGTTTCTCAACTGCAGTCTCTACTTTAACAAAATGTTGTCAAATATCACCAAATCAAAGTGGTGGGTCACATATAAAGTTATCTACGCCAACCATGAGCGTAAAAGCAAAGAGCAGAGAAGGTTCTTCACAGGTAATTCATAAAGTGAAAGTCTAGTGCTATCTCTGTCTTACCGGTTGGGTGACTAACACCAGGCTCCACTCAGGCTCTAACACCAGGCTCCTCTTAGGCTCAAACACAAGGCTCCTCTCAGGCTCAAACACAAGGCTCCTCTCAGGCTCTAATACCAAGCTCCCCTCAGGCTATAATACCAGGCTCCTCTCAGGCTCTAATAACGAGCTCCTGTCAGGCTCTAACACCAAGCTCCAACATCAGGCTCCACTCAGGCTCAGGCTTGTTTACAGTTGCCAGTCCAGTTCACTAGACCTTAACGAGCGCCCTATGACCTGACTGACTTATTGATCCCTCCCATGCCAAGAGGTGTAGGAGCAGGTGTACTAACATCCACCAGCTCGCAAAGAGACCTGACACCACTGGGCTAGCCTGGCCAGGTTACACCTCCACTCCCACCTCCACCAGACGGCAGGCTCTGGAAAAGAGACTGATACTGTAGGAGGACTGACAAGCAGGACCTCATCTGGAAATAAATGGACCAGCAGGAACTGCCAGATGGATGAGTCAGGCCAAAGAGAGAGGACTGCCAAGAGCAGGGAGGTCCTTGGACTTGGAGTTCGCTGCAAATCTCTTGTATGGAGAATTGTGTGTTTTAAGTGTATGTAATACAAATCGATAAGACACTCAGGCCTGTAGAATAATAGTGAAGACATCACAGCTATGACATAACACAGATGGAATCATGCAGTAACCAAAAACGTGTTAAACAAATCAAAATATATTTTATATTTTAGATTCTTCAAAGTAGCCACTCTTTGCCTTGATGACAGCTTTGCACAATCTTGGCATTCTCTCAACCAGCTTCATGAGGTACAGTAGTCACCTGGAATGCTTTTCCAACAGTCTTGAAAGAGTTCATACATATGTTGATCACTTCCTTCACTCATCCCAACTCATCCCAAACCATCTCAATTAGGTTGAGGTCAGGTGATTGTGGAGGCCAGGTCATCTGATGCAGCACTCCATCACTCTCCTTCTTGGTCAAATAACCCTTACATAGCCTGGAGGTGTGTTTTGGTCATTGTCCTGTTGAAAAACAAATGATAATAACACTGAGCGCAAACCAGATTGGATGGCGTATCGCTGCAAAATGCTGTGGTAGCCATGCTGGTTAAGTGTGCTTTAAATTCTAAATAAATCATAGACAGTGTCACCAGCAAAGCACGCCCACACCATCACACCTCCTCCTACATGCTTCACGGTGGGAACCACGCATGAGGAGATCATCCGTTCACCTACTCTGCGTCTCACAAAGACACAGCGTTTGGAACCAAACATCTCAAATTTGGACTCATCAGACCAAATGACAGATTTCCACTGGTCTAATGTCCATTGTTCATGTTTCTTGTCCCAAGCAAGTCTCTTCTTATTATTGGTGTTCTTTAGTCGTGGTTTCTTTGCAGCGAGAAACCACTGATTCACACTATCTCCTCTGAACAGTTGATGTTGAGATGTGTCTGTTACATGAACTCTGTGAATAATTTATTTGGGCTGCGATGGTAGGCCGTCATTGTAAATAAGAATTTGTTCTTAACTGATTTGCCTAGTTAAATAAAGGTCAAATTTAATTTAATTTAAAAAAGGTGCAGTTAAATGCCGATTTCTGTGACTGGTAACTCTAATGAACTTATCCTCTGCAGTCTTCCTTTCCTGTGGTGGTCCTCATGAGAGCCAGTTTCATCATAGCGCTTGGTGGTTTTTGCGACTGCACTTGAAGAAACTTTAAAAGTTGATTGACCTTGATATCTTAAAGTAATGATGGACTGTTGTTTCTCTTTGCTTATTTGAGCTGTTCTTGCCATAATATGTACTTGGTATTTTACCAAATAGGGCTATCTTCTGTACCTACCTTGTCACAACACAAATGATTGGCTCAAATGCATTAAGAAGGAAATAAATTCCACAAATTAACTTTTAACAAGGCACACCTTTTAATTGAAATGCATTCCAGGTGACTTCTACTCATGAAGCTGGTTGAGAGAATGCCAAGAGTGTGCAAAGCTGTCATCAAGGTGGGTGGTACTTTGCAGAATTTCAAATATAAAATATATTTTGATTTTATAACACTTTTTTGGTTACTACATGATTCTGTATGTGTTATTTCATAGTTTTGATGTCTTCACTATTATGCTGCAATGAAGAAAATAGTAAAAATTCAGTAAAGCCCTGGAATGAGTAGGTGTGTCGAAAACTTTTGACTGGTACTGTATATATATATATATATATATATATATATATGAGGAGGGTCGTGTTTCATACACACGCACAGGCAAAGATTTTTAGCTGGCAGGCAGACATTGGAATACGTTTCTAAGTGACAAAGTGGGGGCTTTGCATTGGCACGTTTATTCTGAGACTGGAATAGAATGCCAGGAACGTAAAATAACATTATTTCCAAACTTAAAATAATGGTTCTAGTATGCTGTTCGCCTTTTGTTCGCCTTTTGTTCGCGGTTCTGATTCTGTTCCTCTAAAAATGTAGTTATTTTCCAGTTTTCGTTTCTGTTTCCTGAACCGGTTTCAACCCCTGGTTTGTTATGTCTGTCTGGCCTATGCTATGTCTCCCATTCTTTCGTGGTACATTTTTGTATGTAAAGCAAATATCTGTGATATTTGAAATAAATATTTAATCTATTCTAAGGAAATATCTAATGTTGTGAGCATGTCTGAAGTGTGTACAGTAAGAGGCAGATGTGTGCTAAATATAAAGCTGTCAGAGGAGAGGAGGCAGCATGTAGCTGCAGAGTTCATGGGGAACATGTTCCAGTCTGATGGGGGTAAACAGCCAGCTGTAGACAAAGAAAGGGTTGCCCCTGCTGTCATGTGATTCCTAAACACAACACCAACGCAACACCCAGAACATCGACTGTTCATTAGCCGTTAAAGACAAACACACTCCTCTCCAAACCGTCTCTCTCTCTGCTGAAAAACCTCCTTCAAGCCTAATTGA
Organism: Salvelinus namaycush; assembly: GCF_016432855.1. Lineage (NCBI taxonomy): Eukaryota > Metazoa > Chordata > Actinopteri > Salmoniformes > Salmonidae > Salvelinus > Salvelinus namaycush. The sequence goes on along the minus strand of NC_052308.1, from coordinate 24,491,462 downwards.
CAGCTTGAATGGCTGCAGAAATCTGTGCTTTGTCAAGGCAATCTTTCTTTCTTTCATTTCACACTTTTATCATAACTCAGAAAGGACAGTCTGGCATAAACATGACAGTGTTGCTAAAGCATACAAAAGGCTGTACTCAGAATCTGAGGCTTCACTCAGTCTCACTGTGTCAGTGTGACAGAATTACGACAGCCATCCTGCACAGACAGATGGACGGACAGACAGACACCCAGACAAACAGATAGACAGACACACAACAGATGTGTGGAGCGACCGTAACTCACATGGTAGGAGGCCCTCTCCTCTCTGTCCAGGGGTCTGGTGACAAACATCTTGCCGTGCACAGGGTCGATGTTGTACACATCAATGGGAGGCTGGTCCGCCCCTGCTCCAGTGATGCTGTAGCGTATCCCTTTCTCCAGGTCCTGGTCCGAGCGGATCTGGCAGAGGGAGATATAAACACGATGACATGTTGTATGAGACTCAAAGCATGGCTCAGAAGTGGTAGAGGGCAATAGTGATGCGCGGGTTGACTCATAACCAACAGTACCAGCAGTTATATCGGCAGGGAGGGTCATGAAATATTGTGTGGATGAAGGGCAGGTGGATGGCAGGCGGGCTGAATAAAGAGAAAACAATGCATAAAAAATCTATAAATGTATAATTCTTGTGCAATTCATATCTATAGGCTACATTGAAGTTTTTTTTTCATTATTTTTTTCTGGCATTAGGCAATGGGTACAAAAAAGCTTTAGGGCAAGTGCCAAACTAATTTCACAGAGGTCCGAGTGTCTGCGGGTTTTCGCTCTAACCTTGTACTTGATGAATTATGGCCACTAATTAGTAAGGAACTTCCCTCACCTGGTTGTCTAGGTTTTAATTGAAAGGGAAAACCAAAATCATACAGACACTCGGCACTCCGTGGAATGGGTTTGACACCCCTGCTTTAGTGCATGACTGTAGCCTAGACACGCCAAATGCACGCCATTCACCAAAATGCTTGAGGGAACTTCGGTGGAAAAAGTTAACTTCGATCCACTGAGTTAAAAAGGACAATGTCAGAGTCAGGGGAGTCATGCACCCCAAAGATCTGAGGAGGCACAAAGTACAATACCAGTCAAAGTTTGGACACACCTACTCAGTTTTTTTGTTGTCATTTTTACTATTTTCTACATTGTAGAATAATAGTGAAGACATCAAAACTATGAGATAACACATATGGAATCATCTATTAACCAAAAAAGTGTTCAAATCATAATATAAATAATAAAACTAATAATAATCTAAAACAAATCAAAATATATTTTATATTTGAGATTCTTCAAAGTAGCCACTCTTTCCCTTGATGACAGCTTTGCACACTCTTGGCATTCTCTCAACCAGCTTCATTAGGTAGTCACCTGGAATGCATTTCAATTAACAGGTGTGCCTTGTTAAAAGTTAATTTGTGGAATTTATTTCATTCTTAATATGTTTGAGCCTATCAGTTGTGTTGTGACAAGTTAGGGATGGTATACAGAAGATAGCCCTATTTTGTAAAAGACCAAAAAGTCAATATTATGCAAGAACAGCTCAAATAAGCAAAGAGTAACGACAGTCCATCATTACTTTAAGACATGAAGGTGAGTCAAAGCGTAAAATTTCAAGAACTTTGAAAGCTTCTGTCATGACGTTGGCCTGTTGAGGGGAGGTTTATGACCCCCATAAATACCTTTACCCTTTTCTCTCTCTCTACTTCATAAAGTTGAATCTTGTAAAGCCTTTGTAACATAGAGAGTCTGGTAACATCGAAAAGTGGGAAACGGAACCATATTTCGGTAATCCAACCAGTTGAAAATATACGTTGGTACTTAATGAATATGATCTCAGATCAGTTGTTGTCTGAGACATTACTACTAATGACAGGATGACATAAACTGTATCTTGGAAAGTCGACACATTTGTCACGTTCCTGACCTGTTTTCTCTTGTTTTTGTATGTGTTTAGTTGGTCAGGGCGTGAGTTGGGGTGGGCATTCTATGTTATGTGTTTCTATGTTTAGGTTCATTGTCATTTAGCCTGATATGGTTCTCAATCAGGGACAGGTGTTTTACGTTTCCTCTGATTGAGAACCATATTAAGGTAGGTTGTTCACACTGTTTGTTTGTGGGTGGTTGTCTTCCGTGTTTGTGTCTGTGCACCACACGGGACTGTTTCGTTTGTTCGTTCGTTTGTGTAGTCTGTACCTGTTCATGCGTTCTTCGTGTATATGTAAGTTCTCTAGTTCAGGTCTGTCTACGTTCGTTTATTTGTTTTTTTAGTTTGTTGAAGTATTTTCGTATTTCGTCTTTACTTTAATAAATATCATTATGTCAAACTATCACGCTGCGCTTTGGTCCAATCCCTACTCCTCCTCTTCTTCTGAAGAGGAGGAGGATAACCGTTACGGAACCACCCACCTAACAAGGATCAAGCAGTGTGAGAGGAACCAGCAGCAGCGGCCAAAAAAACAGGACTCGTGGACTTGGGAGGAAATATTGTCTGGAAAAGGACCCTGGGCTCAGACAGGGGAATATCGCCGCTCTTTTGAAGAGAGGGAGGCAGCTAAAGCCCAGGAGCGGTGGTATGAGGAGGCAGCAAGGAGACGTGGCTGGAAACCCGAAAAGAAACCCCAAAAATTTCTTGGGGGGGGGATAAAAGGGAGTGTGGCGAAGTCAGGTAGGAGACCTGCGCCTACTCCCTGTACTTACCGTGGAGAGCGAGAGTACGGGCAGACACCGTGTTACGCAGTAGAGCGCATGGTGTCTCCTGTACGTGTGCATAGCCCGGTGCGGTACATACCAGCTCCTCGTATCGGCCGGGCTAGATTGAGTATTGAGCCGGATGTCATGAAGCCGGCCCAACGCATCTGGCCACCAGTGCGTCTCCTCGGGCCGGCTTACATGGCACCAGCCTTACGCATGGTGTCCCCGGTTCGCCTACATAGCCCGGTGCGGGTTATTCCACCTCCCCGCACTGGTCGGGCGACGGGGAGCATACAACCAGGTAAGGTTGGGCAGGCTCAGTGCTCAAGGGAGCCAGTACGCCTGCACGGTCCGGTATTTCCGGTGCCACCTCCCCGCTCCACCCCATTACCACCAGTGCCTACACCACGCACCAGGCTTCCAGTGCATCTCCAGAGCCCTGTTCCTCCTCCACGCACTCTCCCTGTGGTGCGTGTCTCCAGCCCAGTGCCTCCAGTTCCGGCACCACGCATCAAGCCTCCTGTGCGTCTCCAGAGCCCTGTACGCACTGCTCCTTCTCCCCGTACTCGCCCTGATGTGCGTGCCCTCAGCCCGGTACCACCAGTGCCGGTACCACGCACCAGGCCTATAGTACGCCTTGAGAGTCCAGTGTGCCCTGTTGTTGTTCCCCGCACTAGCCTGATGGTGCGTGTCCTTAGCCCGGTACCTCCAGTTCCGGTACCATGCACCAGGCCTACAGTGCGTCTCAGCCGGCCAGAGTCTGCCGTCTGCCCAGCGGCGCCTGAACTGCTCGTCTGCCCAACGCCGTCTGAACTGCCCGTCTGCCCAACGGCGCCTGAACTGCCCGTCTGCCCAACGCCGTCTGAACTGTCCGTCTGCCAAGCGCCTCATGAACTGCCCGTCTGTACTGAGCCTTCAAAGCCGCCCGTCTGTACTGAGCCTGCAAAGCCGCCCGTCTGCCATGAGCCTTCAGAGCCGTCCGCCAGACAGGAGCCGCTAGAGCCGTCCGCCAGACAGGAGCCGCTAGAGCCGTCCGCCAGACAGGAGCCGCTAGAGCCTTCCGTCAGACAGGAGCAGCCAGAGCCTTCCGCCAGACAGGAGCAGCCAGAGCCTTCCGCCAGACAGGATCAGCCAGAGCCTTCCGCCAGACAGGATCAGCCAGAGCCGTCCGCCAGCCAGGATCAGCCAGAGCCGTCCGCCAGCCATGACCAGCCAGAGCCGTCAGCCAGCCATGACCAGCCAGAGCCGTCAGCCAGCCATGACCAGCCAGAGCCGTCAGCCAGCCATGACCAGCCAGAGCCGTCAGCCAGCCATGACCAGCCAGAGCCGTCAGCCAGCCATGACCAGCCAGAGCCGTCAGCCAGCCATGACCAGCCAGAGCCGTCAGCCAGCCATGACCAGCCAGAGCTGTCAGCCAGTCCGGAGCTGCCGTCCCTCAGTCCGGAGCTGCCGTCCCTCAGTCCGGAGCTGCCGTCCCTCAGTCCGGAGCTGCCGTCCCTCAGTCCGGAGCTGCCCCTTATCCCGGTGCTGCCCCTTATCCCGGTGCTGCCCCTTATCCCGGTGATGCCCCTTATCCCGGTGATGCCCCTTAATTTAGGTGGGTTTATTTGGAGGGTGGTCTATGGTGGTGTGGGGACAGCGTCCGGAGCCGGAGCCGGAGCCGCCACCGTGGACAGATGCCCACCCAAACCCTCCCCTTGAGGTTGAGTTTTGCGGCCGGAGTCCGCATCTTGGGGGGGGGGGGGGGGGGGTAATGTCACGTTCCTGACCTTGTTTTCCTTTTGTATAGTTGTGTTTAGTGGGTCAGGACGTGAGCTGGGTGGGCAGTCTGTGTTGTTTGTTCTATGTTAAGTGTCAGGTTTAATTGACCTTGTATGGCTCTCAATCAGAGGCAGGTGTTTTACGTTTTCCTCTGATTGAGAACCATATATAGGTAGGTTGTTTCATATTGTTTGTTGTGGGTGGTTGTCTTCCGTGTCTGTATGTCTACCACACGGGACTGTTTCGTTTGTCGTTCGTGTATGTAGTCTGTTCCTGTTCGTGCGTTCTTCGTAGTTTGTAAGTTCTCAAGTCAGGTCTGTCTACATCGTTTATTTGTTTTGTAGTCTGTTATAGTGTTTTTGTGTTTCGTCTTACTTTAATAAACTTCATTATGTCATATAACAACGCTGCGCTTTGGTCCAATCCCTACTCCTCCTCTTCGGACGAAGAGGAGGAGAACGACCGTTACAGTATTTCCATTCGTTCAATTTGCAAAGAAAGGAATCTGTTCAAATCTAACCCTAAACGTTGTTTCAACCAGTCAAATCATGTTCGTATTTATTCCTCAGAGATCATAGAATGTAATCAGACTTCACTATATCATTAGGGGTGTAGTATATCCTATAGGACACCAAATTTGGTCAAGAGCGACGCGTTCATGGCACGCCGATGATGCGGGCGCTCTTCACTTGATCATCTGTAACTTTGTCAAATAAGCACCAATCGGGGTCAAACAAAGTTAGCTAGATAGCCAATGAGCTGGGCTTTACGGGAGTATTGGGAAACCTGCTAACCTTGTGCAACAGCAAGCCTTTTCCTTTTGGACAAAAATTATAAGAATATTGAGAGCTATGAAGTTATGAAAACTGGGTGTTTGCAAATGTTGAACTTATAATATTGCTACTAATACTGGAAAAGCTAAATCAAAGTCCAAGTATACAGATTTGATGATAATCTTGCAGAAAAATGTAATGTGAATGTAAATGTCTCCTTCACGATTTGCCCAAATGTACCTGGGTGACTTCACACTAAATGTCATGTAGTTTGCTCATACTTCAAGTTATACGTCTGAAACTTTGCACATACATTGCTGCCATCTTGTGGACACCATCGGAATTACAACCAGCGTGATGGCTTGGGACCTTTCTGTTGCATTTCAAAGATGGTGGTAGAAAACAAACGGTTGTTTTTTTCTTTGTATTTTCTTCTACCAGATCTATTGTGTTATATTCTCTGACATTCAATTCACATTTCCACAAACTTCAAAGTCTTTCCTATCAAATGGTACCAAGAATGTGCATGTCCTTGCTTCAGGGCCTGAGCTACAGGCAGTTAGATTTGGGTATGTCATTTTAGGCGACAATTTAAAGAAAAGGGGCTATCCCTAAGAAGAACCTACATATGCTTCTCTGCATCTCTACTAAAATCTGGGTAAAAGATTGAACGAGTCGTATTCAGTACATTTAATTATTGCTTGCTTTTCTAATTTCTACCAACCTTGCCAGCAGGCATGCCAGCTAAGACAATTAGACAAGCTAGCTACTCTAACTTGATTGATAGCTGGTAGCTAGTTATGAAGTCGGGAGATTGGGAACCTATCTGGGCTAGCTAAAGCCAACTTAATAAAATTGCTAAGTGGCTAGTAGTATTACAGAGAAAAACCAAACAAATGTAATAGGGCACGTGCCCCTGTGCCCCCAATGGGCATGACACCTCTGGTCAGAGTTTAATTCAATAAGAGAATAGCTGTTGAATTGAAAAGAGAAGGGAGGGCCAGAAAAATAATGTTTGGGAAAGATTTGGGGAAGTGGTAAAAGAGGATGATAACAGTGCCGGCTATGCATACTACCCTGCATCCCACTGCTGACTTCAAATCAAATCAAATTGTATTTGTCACATACACATGGTTAGCAGATGTTAATGCGAGTGTAGCGAAATGCTTGTGCTTCTAGTTCCGACAATGCAGTAATAACCAACAAGTAATCTAACCTAACAATTCCACAACTACTACCTTATACACACAAGTGTAAAGGGATAAAGAATATGTACATAAAGATATATGAATGAGTGATGGTACAGAACGGCATAGGCAAGATGCAGTAGATGGTATAGAGTACAGTATATACATATGAGATGAGTAATGTAGGGTATGTAAACATAAAGTGGCATAGTTTAAAGTGGCTAGTGATACATGTATTACATAAAGATGGCAAGATGCAGTAGATGATATAGAGTACAGTATATACATATACATATGAGATGAGTAATGTAGGGTATGTAAACATTATATTAAGTGGCATTGTTTAAAGTGACTAGTGATACATTTATTACATCAATTTTCCATTATTAAAGTGGCTGGAGTTGAGTCAGTATGTTGGCAGCGGCCACTAAATGTTAGTGGTGGCTGTTTAACAGTCTGATGGCCTTGAGATAGAAGTTGTTTTTCAGTCTCTCGGTCCCTGCTTTGATGCACCTGTACTGACCTCGCCTTCTGGATGATAGCGGGGTGAACAGGCAGTGGCTTGGGTGGTTGTTGTCCTTGATGATCTTTATGGCCTTCCTGTGACATCGGGTGGTGTAGGTGTCCTGGAGGGCAGGTAGTTTGCCCCCGGTGATGCGTTGTGCAGACCTCACTACCCTCTGGAGAGCCTTACGGTTGTGGGCGGAGCAGTTGCCGTACCAGGTGGTGATACAGCCCGACAGGATGCTCTCGATTGTGCATCTGTAGAAGTTTGTGAGTGCTTTTGGTGACAAGCCGAATTTCTTCAGCCTCCTGAGGTTGAAGAGGCGCTGCTGCGCCTTCTTCACAACGCTGTCTGTGTGGGTGGACCAATTCAGTTTGTCCGTGATGTGTACACCGAGGAACTTTCCACCTTCTCCACTACTGACCCGTCGATGTGGATAGGGGGGTGCTCCCTTTGCTGTTTCCTGAAGTCCACAATCATCTCCTTTGTTTTGTTGACGTTGAGTGTGAGGTTATTTTCCTGACACCACACTCCGAGGGCCCTCACCTCCTCCTTGTAGGCCGTCTCGTCGTTGTTGGTAATCAAGCCTACCACTGTAGTGTCATCCGCAAACTTGATGATTGAGTTGGAGGCGTGCATGGCCACGCAGTCGTGGGTGAACAGGGAGTACAGGAGAGGGCTCAGAACGCACCCTTGTGGGGCCCCAGTGTTGAGGATCAGCGGGGTGGAGATGTTGTTACCTACCCTCACCACCTGGGGGCGGCCCGTCAGGAAGGCCAGGACCCAGTTGCACAGGGCGGGGTCGAGACCCAGGGTCTCGAGCTTGATGACGAGTTTGGAGGGTACTACGGTGTTAAATGCTGAGCTGTAGTCGATGAACAGCATTCTCACATAGGTATTCCTCTTGTCCAGATGGGTTAGGGCAGTGTGCAGTGTGGTTGCGATTGCGTCGTCTGTGGACCTATTGGGTCGGTAAGCAAATTGGAGTGGGTCTAGGGTGTCCGGTAGGGTGGAGGTGATATGGTCCTTGACTAGTCTCTCAAAGCACTTCATGATGACGGAAGTGAGTGCTACGGGGCGGTAGTCGTTTAGCTCAGTTACCTTAGCTTTCTTGGGAACAGGAACAATGGTGGCCCTCTTGAAGCATGTGGGAACAGCAGACTGGGATAAGGATTGATTGAATATGTCCGTAAACACACCAGCCAGCTGGTCTGCGCATGCTCTGAGGACGCGGCTGGGAATGCCGTCTGGGCCTGCAGCCTTGCGAGGGTTAACACGTTTAAATGTTTTACTCACCTCGGCTGCAGTGAAGGAGAGCCCGCAGGTTTTGGTAGCGGGCCGTGTCAGTGGCACTGTATTGTCCTCAAAGCGAGCAAAAAAGCTATTAAGCCTGTCTGGGAGCAAGACATCCTGGTCCGCGACGGGGCTGGTTTTCTTTTTGTAATCCGTGATTGACTGTAGACCCTGCCACATACCTCTTGTGTCTGAGCTGTTGAATTGCGACTCTATTTTGTCTCTGTACTGGGACTTAGCTTGTTTGATTGCCTTGCGTAAGGAATAGCTACACTGTTTGTATTCGGTCATGTTTCCGTTCACCTTGCCCTGGTTAAAAGCAGTGGTTCGCGCTTTCAGTTTCACGTGAATGCTGCCGTCAATCCACGGTTTCTGGTTTGGGAATGTTTTAATCGTTGCTGTGGGTACGACATCGTCAATGCACTTTCTAATGAACTCACTCACCGAATCAGCATATTCGTCAATGTTGTTGTTTGACGCAATGCGGAACATATTCCAATCCGCGTGATCGAAGCAGTCTTGATGCGTGGAATCAGATTGGTCGGACCAGCGTTGAACAGACCTGAGCGAGGGAACTTGTTGTTTTAGTTTCTGTTTGTAGGCTGGAAGCAACAAAATGGAGTCGTGGTCAGCTTTTCCGAAAGGAGGGCGGGGGAGGGCCTTATATGCGTCGCGGAAGTTAGTATAACAATGATCCAAGGTTTTACCAGCCCTGGTAGCACAATCGATATGCTGATAGAATTTAGGGAGTTTTGTTTTCAGATTAGCCTTGTTAAAATCCCCAGCTACGATGAATGCAGCCTCAGGGTGTGTGGTTTCCAGTTTACAAAGAGTCAGATAAAGTTTGTTCAGGGCCATCGATGTGTCTGCTTGGGGGGGAATATATACGGCTGTGATTATAATCGAAGAAAATTCCCTTGGTAGATAATGCGGTCGACATTTGATTGTGAGGAGTTCTAGATCAGGTGAACAGAATGACTTGAGTTCCTGTATGTTGTTATGATCACACCACGTCTCGTTAATCATAAGGCATACACCCCCGCCCCTCTTCTTACCAGAAAGATGTATGTTTCTGTCGGCGCGATGCGTGAAGAAACCAGCTGGCTGCACCGACTCCGTTAGCGTCTCTTGAGTTAGCCATGTTTCCGTGAAGCAGAGAACGTTACAATCTCTGATGTCTCTCTGGAATGTTACCCTTGCTCGGATTTCATCAACCTTATTGTCAAGAGACTGGACATTGGCGAGTAGTATGTTAGGGAGTGGAGCGCGATGTGCCCGTCTCCGAAGCCTGACCAGGAGACCGCTACGTTTGCCCCTTTTACGGCGTCGCATAGGGTCGCCGGCTGGGATCAGATCCATTGTATTGGGTGGAAGGCAAAACACTGGATCCGTTTCGGGAAAGTCATATTCCTGGTTGGAACGATGGTGAGTTGACGTTGCTCTTATATTCAGTAGTTCTTCCCGACTGTATGTAATGAAACCTAAGATTACCTGGGGTACCAATGTAAGGAATAACACATAAAAAAACAAAATGCTGCATATTTTCCAAGGAACGCGAAGCGAGGCGGCCATCTCGGTCGGCGCCGGAAGTTTCTGCCTTGCCTCTGACTTGCCTCTGAAGCTAATGCAGGGTTGGTCCTGGTCGATCCCTGGATGGTAGACCAGCTGCTGCTGGAAGTGGTGTTGGAAGTGGTGTTGGAAGGCCATGTAGGGGGCATTCTTCCCTCTGGTCTAAGGAGATACCAATGCCCCAGAGCAGTGAAGGGGACATTGCCCCGAGTAAGGTGCCGTCTTTCGGATAGGACGTTAAATGGGTGTCCTGACTCTCCGGTGTCCTGGCTAAATTCCCAATCTGGCCACCTAATCATCCCCAGTTTCCAATTGGCTCATTCATCCCCTTTCCGCCCCGTAACTCTTCCCCAGGTCGTCGCTGTAAAAGAGTACACTATATATGCGATAGTATGTGGACACCCCTATGAGTGAATTCGGCTATTTCAGCCACACCCATTGCTGAAAGGTGTATAAAATCGAGCACACAGCCATGCAATCTACATAGACAAACATGGCCAACATGTCTTACTCATGTTGGCCATGGAGAAGGAGAGCCAACAGTTGTTAGTAGCAGGCTGCTTCGATGGCACTGTGTTATCCTCAAAGTGGGCGAAGAAGGTGTTTAGCATGTCCGGAAGCAAGACGTCGGTATCCTGGTTTTCCCTTTGTAGTCTGTGATTGTCTGCCACATACGTCATGTGTCTGAACCCTTGAATTGCGACTCCACTTTGTCTCTGTACTGACATTTTGCCTGTTTCATTGCCTTATGGAGGGAATAACTACACTGGTTGTATTCGGCCATATTCCCAGTCACCTTGCCATGCTTAAATGCGATGGTTCTCGCTTTCAGTTTTGCGCGAATGCTGCCATATATCCACTGTTTCTGGTTAGGGTAGGTTTTAATAGTCACAGTGGGTTCAACATCTCCTATACACTTCCTGACAAACTCAGTCCCCGTATCAGTGTATTCGTCAATGTTAATCTCGGAGGCTACCCGGAACATATCCCAGTCCGCGTGATCAAAACAATCTTGAAGCATGGATTCCGATTGTTCAGACCAGTGTTGAATAGTCCTTAGCACGGGTACTTCCTGTTTGAGTTTTCTGCCTACAAGAAGGGAGGAGCAAAATAGAGTCGTGATCAGATCGGCCGAAGAGAGGTCGGAGGAGGGCCTTGTAACCATCCCAGAAGTTGGAGTAGCAGTGGTCTCCCGGGTGGCGCAGTGGTCTAGGGCACTGCATCGCAGTGCTAGCTGCGCCACCAGAGTCTCTGGGTTCGTGCCCAAGCTGGGCTGGGTACGCGCCCAGGCTCTGTCGCAGCCGGCAGCAACCGGGAGGTCCGTGGAACGACGCACAATTGGCATAGCGTCGTCCGGGTTAGGGAGGGTTTGGCCGGTAGGGATATCCTTGTCTCAGTATGTAAAATGTAATAAAATGTATGCACTCTACTGTAAGTCGCTCTGGATAAGAGCGTCTGCTAAATGACTAAAATGTAAATGGTCAAGTGTTTTAGCAGCGCGAGTACTACAGTCAATGTGTTGATAGAACTTCAGTAGCGTTTTCCTCAAATTTGCTTTGTTAATATCCCCAGCTACAATAAATGTGGCCTCAGGATATGTGGTTTCCAGTTTGCATAACGTCCAGTGAAGTTTTTTGAGGGCCGTCGTGGTATCGGCTTGAGGGGGAATATACACGGCTGTAACTATAACTGAAGAGAATTCTCTTGGGAGGTGTTACGGTCTTCAATTGATTGTGAAGAATTCTAGGTCGGGTGAACAAAAGGACTTGAGTTCCTGTATGTTATCACAATCACAACATGAGTAGTTAATCATGAAACATACAACCCTGCCCTTCTTCTTCCCGGAGAGATATTTATTCCTGCCTGCGCATTGAACTGAGAACACAACTGGCTGCATGGACTCAGACAGTATATCTCGAGAGAGCCATGTTTCCGTGAAACAGAGTATGTTACAATCCCTGATGTCTCTCTGGAAGGAAATCCTCAACCTGAGCTCCTCAACTTTATTATCCAGAGACTGAACATTAGCAATTAATATACTCGGAAGCGGTGGGTGGAGTGCTCGCCTCCTGAGTCTGAATAACTCTTCTCCGCCGGCGGTGTTTTGGATCAGCCTCTGGAATCAGTTCAATTGCCCTGGGGGGTATGAACAAAGGATCTGATTCCGGAGGTCGTATTCCTGGTCATAATATTGGTGATTTACCATCGCTCTGATATCCCAAACGTTCTTCCCGGCTGTATGTAATAACACAAAAAAGATTCTGGGCTAATAATGTAAGAAATAACACATAAAACAACAAAATACTGCAGAGTTGCCTAGGAACTAGAAGCACGGCTGCCCTATCTGTTGGCACCATTTTATCCAGCCTAAGATCACCATGCGCAATGCCAAGCATCAGCTAGTGTAGTGTAAAGCTCGCCGCCATAGGACTCACGCTTCACCATCTGGCAGTCCGACGGACACATCTGTGCTTGGTGGATGCCAGGGGAACGCTACCTGCCCCTATGCATAGTATCAACTGTAAAGTTTGGTGGAGGAGGAATAATGGTCTGGGGCTGTTTTTCATGGTTCGAGCTAGGCCCCTTAGTTCCAGTGAAGGGAAATCTTAACTCTAAAGTATACAATTACATTCTAGGCGATTCCATTCTTCCAACTTTGTGGCAACAGTTTGGGGAAGGCCCTTTCCTGTTTCAGCATGACAATGCCCCCGTGCACAAAGAGAGGTCCATACATAAATGGTTTGTCGAGATTGGTGTGGAGGAACTTGACTGGCCTGCACAGAGCCCTGATCTCAACCCCACCTTTGGGATGAATTGGAACGCCGACTTCGAGCCAGGCCTAATTGCCCAACATCAGTGTCTGACCTCATTAATGCACTTGTGGCTGAATAGAAGCAAGTCCCCACAGTAATTTTTCAACATCTAGTGGAAAGCCTTCCCAGAATAGTGGAGGCTGTTATAGCAGCGAATGGTGGACCAACTCCATTTAATTCCCATGATTTTGGAATGAGATGTTCGACGAGGAGAGGGTCCACATACTTTTGGTAATGTAGTGTATGTTCTCAGTCAATTTACCTGGTAAAATAAGGCTAAATAAATAAAGTGCTATGTGCAATGATTGTGAGGCGCTATACAAATTAGACAGTCACAAGACTGGAAACTTCAAATATGGCACGTCAAGGGAACTGTACTGTGCAGATGGGTTAAATAGAATAGTAACTGAAATCTTAACACTGAATTTAGGCTAGGTCTATAACCTCTCACATATACATATATAATTAACTCCTGCAGAATTAAGCATTTATTGTCACGTTCCTGACCTTATTTTCCTTTGTTTAACTTTGTTTAGTTGGTCAGGACGTGAGCTGGGTGGGTAGTCTATGTTATGTGTTTCTATGTTGGGTTCAATGTGTTGCCTGATATGGTTCTCAATTAGGGGCAGGTGTTTGACGTTTCCTCTGATTGAGAACCATATTAAGGTAGGTTGTTCACACTGTTTGTTTGTGGGTGATTGTTGCTGTGTCTGTGTTTGTTACACCACACTGTACTGTCTCGTCTCGTCTCGTCTCGTTCGTTCGTTCGTTCTTTCCTGTTCGTGCGTTCATTGTTTTTTATGTTCACAAGTTCAGGTCTGTTTAACGTCGTTTGTTGTTTTGTAGTTTATTCAAGTGTTCTTCGTGTTTCGTCTTCATTTAATAAATCATTATGTCTACATACCTCGCTGCGTGTTGGTCCGATCCATGCTCCTCCTCGTCTGAGGAGGAGAACGAATATGACAGCCGTTACAGAATCACCCACCTACAAAGGATCAAGCAGCGGGGAAAAGGGCAGCGACAGCAGCAGCAGAAATCCCAGGACTCCTGGACATGGGAGGAGATTTTGAACGGAGAAGGACCCTGGGCACAGGCTGGGGAGTATCGCCGCCCCAAAGCTGAGCTGGAGGAAGCGAAAGCTGAGCGGCAGCGATATGAGGAGGCAGCATGGCAGCGCGACAGGTACGAGAGGCAACCCCAGAATTTTTTGGGGGGGAGGCTAGAGAGGAGTGTGGCTAAGCCAGGTAGCAGACCTGAGCGCACTCCTCGTGCTTATTATAAGCAACGCGTTACTGGTCAGGCACCGTGTTATGCGGTTAAGCGCACGGTGTCGCCAGTGCGTGCCCATAGCCCGGTGCGCTATAGGGCAGCCCCCCGAAAGTGTCATGTGAGTGTGGGCATCCAGCCGGGGCGTATTGTGCCTGCTCAGCGCGTCTGGTCTCCGGTACGCAGTTTCGGTCCAGGGTATCCTGCGCCGGCTCTGCGTGCTGTGTCTCCGGGGCGCTGGGAGGGTGCAGTGCGTCCTATGCCTACACTCCGCTCGTACCGGGCAAATGTGGGAGTGGAGCCTAAGGGAGAGGTGCGCGTAGTAGGCACTAGATCTCCAGTGCTCATCCACAGCCCGGTTCAACCTGTGCCTGCACTCTGGAGGGTACGGGCTGGAGTAGTATTCCAGCCTGGGGGAGTGGTGCCAAGGCTGCGCACCAGAGCTCCAGTGCTCCCCCACAGCCCGGTCCTTCAGGTGCCTCTTCTTAACATCAAGCCTCCTGTAGGTCTCTCCAGCCTGGTGGGTCCTGTGGCAGCCCCACGCACCAGGCTGTCTCTCCGTCTCCTCCCTACAGGTGTGCCCGTCTGCCTAGAGCCGCCTGCACTGCCAGTCTGCCCAGAACTGCCTGCCTGCCCAGCGCTGTCTGAGCTGCCTGCCTGCCCAGCGCTGTCAGAGCTGCCCGTCTGTCCCGAGCCGTCAGAGCTGCCCGTCTGTCCCGAGCCGTCAGAGCTGCCCGTCTGTCCCGAGCCGTCAGAGCTGCCCGTCTGTCCCGAGCCGTCAGAGCTGCCCGTCTGTCCCGAGCCGTCAGAGCTGCCCGTCTGTCCCGAGCCGTCAGAGCTGCCCGTCTGTCCCGAGCCGCCAGAGCTGCCCGTCTATCCCGAGCCGTCAGAGCTGCCCGTCTGTCCCGAGCCGTCAGAGCTGTCCGTCTGTCCCGAGCCGCTAGAGCCGTCCGCCAGACAGGAGCAGCCAGAGCCGTCCGCCAGACAGGAGCAGCCAGAGCCGTCCGCCAGACAGGAGCAGCCAGAGCCGTCCGCCAGCCAGGAGCAGCCAGTGCCGTCAGCCAACCAGGAGCAGCCAGTGCCGTCAGCCAGCCAGGAGCAGCCAGTGCCGTCAGCCAGACAGGAGCAGCCAGTGCCGTCAGCCAGCCAGGAGCAGCCAGTGCCGTCAGCCAGCCAGGAGCAGCCAGTGCCGTCAGCCAGCCAGGAGCAGCCAGTGCCGTCAGCCAGCCAGGAGCAGCCAGTGCCGTCAGCCAGCCAGGAGCAGCCAGTGCCGTCAGCCAGCCAGGAGCAGCCAGTGCCGTCAGCCAGCCAGGAGCAGCCAGTGCCATCAGCCAGCCAGGAGCAGCCAGTGCCGTCAGCCAGCCAGGAGCAGCCAGTGCCGTCAGCCAGCCAGGATCCGCCAGAGCCAGCCAGCAAGGATCTGCCAGAGCCAGCCAGCCAGGATCCGCCAGAGCCAGCCAGCCAGGATCCGCCAGAGCCAGCCAGCCAGGATCCGCCAGAGCCAGCCAGCCAGGATCCGCCAGTCAGTCCGGTGTTGCCCCTCATTCCGGTGTTGCCCCTCATTCCGGTGTTGCCCCTCAGTCCGGTGCTGCCCCTCAGTCCGGTGCTGCCCCTCAGTCCGGTGCTGCCCCTTAGTCCGGTGGGGTTAATTTGGAGGGTGGCCATTTGGAGGAGGCTACGGAGGCGGGGATTGATTATGGTGGGGTGGGGACCACGTCCGGAGCCGGAGCCGCCACCGTGGACAGATGCCCACCCAGACCCTCCCCTTGAGGTTCAGTTTTGCGGCCGGAGTCCGCATCTCGGGGGGGGGGGGGGGGGGGGGGGGGTACTGTCACGTTCCTGACCTTATTTTCCTTTGTTTAACTTTGTTTAGTTGGTCAGGACGTGAGCTGGGTGGGTAGTCTATGTTATGTGTTTCTATGTTGGGTTCAATGTGTTGCCTGATATGGTTCTCAATTAGGGGCAGGTGTTTGACGTTTCCTCTGATTGAGAACCATATTAAGGTAGGTTGTTCACACTGTTTGTTTGTGGGTGATTGTTGCTGTGTCTGTGTTTGTTACACCACACGGTACTGTCTCGTCTCGTTCGTTCGTTCTTTCCTGTTTGTGCGTTCATTGTTTTTTATGTTCACAAGTTCAGGTCTGTTTAACCTGTCTGGCTCCGGCGTTCCGCTAGCGGAACTCCTCCCACATTCCACTGAAAAGGCAGAGCGCGAAATTCAAAAGATATTTTTTAAAACAACTTCATCAGATGACAGTCTTATAACATGTTACACAATAAATCTATGTTTTGTTCGAAAAATTTGCATATTTCAGGTATAAATCAGTTTTACATTGCAGCTACCATCACAGCTACCGTCACAAATAGGACCGAAGCAGCCAGAGTAATTACAGACACCAACGTCAAATACCTAAATACTCATCATAAAACATTTCTGAAAAATCGATGGTGTATAGCAAATTAAAGACAAACATCTTGTGAATCCAGACAATATTTCCGATTTTTTAAGTGTTTTACAGCGAAAACACAATATAGCATTATATTAGCTTACTACAATAGCCTACCACACTACCGCATTCATTCATCAAGGCACGTTAGCGATAGCAATAGGCACGTTAGCGATAGCGAATAAACCAGCAAAAGATATATAATTTTTGACTAACCTTGATAAGCTTCATCAGATGACAGTCCTATAACATCAGGTTATACATACACTTATGTTTTGTTCGGAAATATGCATATTTAGAGCTGAAATCAGTGGTTATACATTGTGCTAACGTAGCATCTTTTTCCCAGAATGTGCGGATATTTTTATGGCACTCAACTATTCTGACCAAATAACTATACATAAACGTTACTAAAAAATACATCTTGTATAGGAAATGATAGATACACTACTTCTTAATGCAATCGCCGTGTTAGAATTCTAAAAATAACTTCATTACGACATCCAGCTTAGGTATAGCGAGAGAGTACCCAAAATCTGGGCGCAAACGACTATTTCACATGTTCGACAGATATATGAAATAGCATCATAAAATGGGTCCTACTTTTGATGATCTTCCATCAGAATGTTGCACAAGGGGTCCTCTGTCCAGAACAATCGTTGTTTGGTTTTAGAATGTCCTCTTCTCCAGTCAATTAGCACGGAAAGCTAGCAAAGTAGCGCGAAGCTCTCCTTCCTGAACAAAGGCACACAACGCAACACGCCTAACGTCCCGAATAAATTTCAATAATCTAATAAAACTATATTGAAAAAACATACTTTACGATGATATTGTCACATGTATCAAATAAAATCAAAGCCGGAGATATTAGTCGTCTATAACGGCAGCATTTCAGAAGGCAAATCCAGGTCCCTTCACTCGCTCTCCAGACACGTCATGCCGAGAGCTTTTATTCGACCCCAGATCAAGTTATACACTCCATTTCTTCTCTCACTGCCTGTCGACATCTAGTGGAAGACGTATGAAGTGCATGTATACTGATATATATGAAGCCCATTTATAGGCAGGCCCTAGAACAGAGCATCGATTTCAGATTTTCCACTTCCTGTCAGGAAGTTTGCTCCAACTTGAGTTCTGTTTTACTCACAGATATAATTCAAACGGTTTTAGAAACTAGAGAGTGTTTTCTATCCAATAGTAATAATAATATGCATATTGTACGAGCAAGAATTGAGTACGAGGCCGTTTAAATTGGGCACGATTTTCCCCCAAAGTGAAAACAGCGCCCTCTGTCCTCAATTAACGTCGTTTGTTGTTTTGTAGTTTATTCAAGTGTTCTTCGTGTTTCGTCTTCATTTAATAAATCATTATGTCTACATACCTCGCTGCGTGTTGGTCCGATCCATGCTCCTCCTCGTCTGAGGAGGAGAACGAATATGACAGCCGTTACATTTATTGCATTAAAATCTACACAAAATGAAATGTTTTACTCTAGATTAATAGTGGAAAAATATGATTTATTTCTTTCAGCAGTTAGTCTGTAAAGGTGCTATCTTTATCAGCATCATAAAAGCTGCTAGTATTTCAATCACATAAAATGTGCATCAAAGCCGAACTGAAATCTTATCAGAACCATGTTGGGTTATATGCAAATGTCTTTGCATCGTGAGAGAAGAAGAGATGAAAGAGAAAACGTTACCGATGTTAAAGCATTTCATTCTATAAATGTATGACATTATTCATCTGAGCAAGAGTTTAATTAGTCTTCTAGGGCAAACAATGACAGAACAAATAGCCTACCAAAATGTCGGAAATTATAGGCAAAAACATATCTCTACAGTCTATGATTGTACAGCACATTTTCTATATTTGCAGGTTAAGATTGGGTTCGGGCCTCAGATTTTCACTTTATCACATATAGTTGGTGTCACACCCTGGCCTTAGTTATCTTTGTTTTCATTATTATTTTAGTTAGGTCAGGGTGTGACATGGTGAAGTATGTGTTTTTTGTATTGTCTAGGGTGTTGTTTGGTTTAGGGGGTTTAGTAGAATAGATGGTTTATGTTCAGTGTAGGTGTCTAGGAAAGTCTATGGTTGCCTGAATTGGGTCTCAATTAGAGACAGCTGGTTATTGTTGTCTCTGATTGGGAGCCATATTTAAGGCAGCCATAGGCTTTAGCTGTTTGTGGGTCATTTTCTATGTCTAGTCTATGTTGAACGTAAGTAGTTTGTGTGTGCACTTGCGTTTGTAGCTTCACGGTCGTTTGTTGTTTTTGTTAGTTTGTATAAGTGTTTCGTGTTACGTCTTCGTATAATAAAAAAGAAGATGTATTCATATCATGCTGCGCCTTGGTCCTCTCCCTCTCCCTTCGACGATCGTGACAGAATGACCCACCAAACCCGGATCAAGCAGCATGACAAGCGGCAACAGGATCAAGGCATCAAGGATTCATGGACATGGGAGGAGATATTAGATGGAAAGGGACCTTGGGCACAACCGGGAGAATATCGCCTCCCTCGTGAAGAGCTGGAGGCAGCGAAAGCCGAGAGGAGGCGATATGAGGAGGCAGCACGGAGGCAAGGCTGGAAGCCCGCGAGTACTACCCAAAAATTTCTTGGGGGGGGGCTAAGAGGTAGTGGGCCGAGGGCAGGTAGGAGACCTGCGCCCACTTCCCAGGCTAACCGTGGAGAGCGGGAGTACGGGCGGACACCGTGTTACGCAATAGAGCGCACGGTGTCTCCTGTACGTATTCATAGCCCGGTGCGGGTTATTCCACCTCCCCGCACTGGTAGGGCTAGATTGGGCATTGAGCCAGGTGCCATGATGCCGGCTCAACGCGTCTGGTCTCCAGTGCGTCTCCTCGGGCCGGCATACATGGCACCAGCCTTACGCATGGTGTCCCCGGTTCGCCTACATAGCCCGGTGCGGGTTATTCCACCTCCCCGCACTGGTCGGGCGACGGGGAGCATTCAACCAGGTAAGGTTGGGCAGGCTCGGTGTTCAAGGGAACCAGTACGCCTGCACGGTCCGGTATTTCCGGCGCCACCTCCCCGCCCCAGTCCAGTTCCACCAGTGCCTACACCACGCACCAGGCTTCCAGTGTGTCTCCAGAGCCCTGTTCCTCCTCCACGCACTCGTCATATGGTGCGTGTCTCCAGCCCGGTACCACCAATTCCGGCACCACGCACCAAGCCTCCTGTGCGTCTCCAGAGTCCTGTGCATCCTGTTGCTGCTCCCCGCATTAGCCCTGAGATGCGTGTCCCCAGCCCGGTACCACCAGTTCCGGCACCACGCACTAGGCCTAATGTGCGTCCCCAGGGTCCAGTATGCCCTGTTCCTTCTCCCCGCACTAGCCTGAAGGTGCGTGTCCTTAGCCCGGTGCCTCCAGTTCCGGCACCACGCACCAGGCCTACAGTGCGCCTATTCCGGCCAGAGCCATCCGTCTGCCCAGTGCCATCTGAGCCATCCGTCTCCCCAGCGCCATCTGAGCCATCCGTTTCCCCAGCGCCATCTGAGCCATCCGTCTCCCCAGCGCCATCTGAGCCATCCGTCTCCCCAGCGCCATCTGAGCCATCCGTCTCCCCAGCGCCATCTGAGCCATCCGTCTGCCCAGCGCCGTCTGAGCCGTTAGTCAGTCAGGAGCCGCTAGAGCCATTCGTCAGTCAGGATCTGCCAGAGCCGCCAACCAGACAGGATCTGCCAGAGCCGCCAACCAGACAGGATCTGCCAGAGCCGCCAACCAGACAGGATCTGCCAGAGCCGCCAACCAGACAGGATCTGCCAGAGCCGTCAGCCAGCCATGAGCAGCCAGATCCGTCAGCCAGCCATGAGCAGCCAGATCCGTCAGCCAGCCATGAGCAGCCAGATCCGTCAGCCAGCCATGAGCAGCCAGATCCGTCAGCCAGCCATGAGCAGCCAGATCCGTCAGCCAGCCATGAGCCGTCCAGCCAGGATCCGCCAGAGCCGTCCAGCCAAGATCCGCCAGAGCAGTCATCCAGCCAGGATCCGTCCCTCAGTCCGGAGCTGCCGTCCCTCAGTCCGGAGCTGCCCCTTATCCTGGTGCTGCCCCTTATCCTGGTGCTGCCCCTTAGTCCGGTGCTGCCCCTTAGTCCGGTGCTGCCCCTTAGTCCGGTGCTGCCCCTTAATCCAGTGGGGTTAATGTGGAGGGTGGCCATTTGGAGGAGGCTACATAAGCGGGTAGTGACTATGGTGGGGTGGGGACCACGACCAGTGCCAGAGCCGCCACCGTGGACAGACGCCCACCCAGACCCTCCCCTAGACTTGATGCTGGTGCGCCCGGAGTTCGCACCTTAAGGGGGGGGTTATGTCACACCCTGGCCTTAGTTATCTTTGTTTTCATTATTATTTTAGTTAGGTCAGGGTGTGACATGGTGAAGTATGTGTTTTTTGTATTGTCTAGGGTGTTGTTTGGTTTAGGGGGTTTAGTAGAATAGATGGTTTATGTTCAGTGTAGGTGTCTAGGAAAGTCTATGGTTGCCTGAATTGGGTCTCAATTAGAGACAGCTGGTTATTGTTGTCTCTGATTGGGAGCCATATTTAAGGCAGCCATAGGCTTTAGCTGTTTGTGGGTCATTTTCTATGTCTAGTCTATGTTGAACGTAAGTAGTTTGTGTGTGCACTTGCGTTTGTAGCTTCACGGTCGTTTGTTGTTTTTGTTAGTTTGTATAAGTGTTTCGTGTTACGTCTTCGTATAATAAAAAAGAAGATGTATTCATATCATGCTGCGCCTTGGTCCAATCTCTCATATCAAGACGATCGTGACAGTTGGACGGTTATGGATGTGTTATTAGCAATTGAGGGAGGGTGAACAACAGCTGACCCACACATCACTAGAGGGCAATATCACCCTATGTTATTTTGACTTATTCAATGGTTTAGATTGAATGAGAGACCCAAAGCCCCAAGGTTGTGCATACAGATTCAAGTGAGTCACAATCTAAAACTGTCAGGAGCGCTTGACAGGGAATATGATGAAATATATGATACTAAGGAAGATGTACCATGAGGCATTGCTACATCTGCAATTATTAGCCTAATACTACATTACAAAGAGAGGTAATTTGAGGACTGAGCTCAAAGGAAGGGTTACTAAATGAGTGCATGCTAAAGTGGTGAGCTTGTACAGAGAAATGTGCCTGCGTGTGTTAATGGGTTTTAACAGTATAGTTTTAGCAGCAGGTGAGATGGTATATTAAAGATTAGGAAAACCATTTCATCTACTTTTAAGTGGTGAAAAGTGTAGAACATTTTCTCTAAATGTTCTAATGTTTCAGTGTTTTTTCATTTAGAGAATTTTTTTTGTTTTCTCAAAGGGGATTGGACCATCTCCATGGTTATAAGTCGGGAGGACTAATCACATACTCAAATGGAAAAAAAGAAATCCCCTCTCTCCCTCCTATGCAATTTTCCTGGTCTGTGGGGCTGGAGATCATGCGTGAAAATGAAATTACTTCATCCGTCGACCGACAACTGGCTTTTGCATAAAACATTTCTGTTTGAACATGATACCCTTCTCTTAATTTCATACACATCCCTCCCACACTCACTCACTACCTGCCAGAGCAATCTCTTTTCCATGAGCTTCCACGGTCGTCTTTCCCATTTGCTCAATCATTTCAAACAGGAGGCATAATGGCTAATTAAGAAGTGTTGTGTGCAATACTTCATCTTTCTGAGATCAGGTGTGGGTAGGAGGTCATTGTATCGAAGCCGTATAAATTAAAGCACTCAGGCAGCTCTGATCAGTGTGACTGACTGACCGTAATCACTGTTCTGTGATGATTACTCTCTCTATCTAATCAGACGTATTCCCCTCCACCCACAGACCCACATCTCTATTCACACTGACTGGGTATGTGGCTACGCAACACTGGAATTTCAATCTCAAACTCTGAATGTGTTTCAGAGTGAGGATATGTAGGAGAACAGACAGCACGCACATACTGCTTCCTTGAAATAATATCACCTCCATCAAGAGGTGAGCAATGTACGGAGGCTCTATTTATCCTTCCCTATCCATACAAGTGAAATGCCTGTATAACACACATTCTAGTTGCAGAAAAGTACAGAATTTTTTAACAGAGTGGGTATGGCTACATATTTCCCCCTGTGTACACATGAGGCAGCTCTGTAGGTACCCATGTCTGTGTGTACTGAAGTGTTTGACAGGTAAGGGTTTCGCTCTGTGGGCTCTAACTCTTGGATCAAAAGGACTATTTCAGTTAAATAATTCAGAAGGCCGCCATGTGAAAAATACACAAATGAAATTTCCACCTACCATGGATCCACATCCACAGATTCCACACCTAGGCGTGCACTGCATTCTCTTCATGGGAACATCAAAGTTACACTATGTGCCGATGATATGTTGGTTTAATAGCACCAAGAGGAGGGAAGCTTTCACATGTAACGTGGCTTTTGCTTCTAGCTGCTTAGAATTTCACTTTAAGGCCACCTGAGACTAGATGTCACATATCTCTTAACGAACACTTCATATCAATAAATTGAATAAATGAAGAGGCACAGAGTCCTGGGACTCCCCTGAGTGATGACTGCTCAGTTGAGTTGTTTGAATGGAGTGCTAATGATGAAATGTGGCTTTTCTATCCTTACCTCTTTCCCTCTGTCTCTCTTGCTCTCTTTCTCTCTCCCTCGGTTTATTCTTGTTAGGCATCCTAATAGGAGTAAAAATAGATGGGATAGACTAGAGGATGTAAAAGGACAGGTTGGTTCTATGTCTGCCAGAACAGACCAGACATCTGATAAGTGACCCATTTGTAGTTCTTTCAGAGGGATTTGTGAAACCTGTGGAGATATGAGGAATCAGATGAGAAATTAGCGTTCAGTTTAACTCTCCAGGGAGGGAGAGAGTGACAGAGGCACCAAAACACAGACAGAATCTAAATGAATACATTTCCATTTATTTAGCTCTGCTGTGTCTCTAATTAGTTCACTAGTGGGAACTTTGTTTCAGTCTGTCCAATACTCCATTTAATTGGTTCAACTGTTTCTGACTGTCCCTGTTTACACTGATAGGGACTAGTTAGATGTTTAGTTGATGTTAGTCATCTTATTTATTTCTATTTCAACATGGGATTTTTTTCCACCTCAAATTATTTCACAAGAACCCATAAATAAATCAATGAACAAATATGGACAATATAAGCGGCTGTGAATATAGATTCAGTAATGGATGTACTTTCAAGATGGACTGCAGGAGTTTTTTTCTCACAAGAGGCAGCAATGGTTTTAGAACATATCAGAAACGTACAGTAGGCAAATCAGTTGATTAACTTCTCTGAAGACATGGTTGAGAGTAGTAAAGCAATTTCATTTAGACAGAGGTCAAACTGTTGAGTTGGCCGGCATACGACCCCAGACTCATCCCTGCAACTCAGGATAACAGATTTAAACAGTGGACACAGAGAGGCCTCACATTATGTTGTATAATTACAAGGAATAGATATATGAAGAGTGTCCAGGACCCCCTGTAAAAACATGGTTTGGATAAACAAGATTTTTAGGGGTTCCTGCAGGTTTAAAACTACTTTTTGTAAAAGTGATTAACATGCAAACACCTCTGAAATTAATACAAGTATTCACTAACGCATAGTGAATATATATATATATATATATATATATATATATATATATATATATATATATATATATATATATATATATATATGTCCTCTTGCTCAGTTGTGCAACGGGGCCTCCCACTCCTCTTTCTATTCTGGTTAGAGCCAGTTTGCGCTGTTCTGTGAAGGGAGTAGTACACAGCGTTGTACGAGATCTTCAGTTTCTTGGCAATTTCTCGCATGGAATAGCCTTCATTTCTCAGAACAAGAATAGACTGACGGGTTTCAGAAGAACGTTCTTTGTTTCTGGCCATTTTGAGCCTGTAATCGAACCCACAAATGATGATGCTCCAGATACTCAACTAGTCTAAACAAGGGTTTTCTAATGATCAATTAGCTTTTTAAAAAGATTAACTTGGATTAGCTAACACAACGTGCCATTGGAATACAGGATTGATGGTTGCTGATAATGAGCCTCTTTACACTTATGTAGATATTCCATAAAAAATCAGCAGTTTCCAGCTACAATAGTCATTTACAACATTAACAATGTCTACACTGTATTTCTGATCAATTTTATGTTATTTTAAATGGACAAAAAATTTGCTTTTCTTTCAAAAACAAGGACATTTCTAAGTGACCCCAAACTTTTGAATCGTAGTGTATATACATGGGTATCCTATCCTCAAAGAAACACTCTACAAACTATATTAAACAGAAATGGGAAGATGAACCTAACATTGAAATAACTGATGAAACATGGGTCAATAGTACAAAAATACATTAAAAAAGATGGACTGCATGAGTAGGAGTTTTTCCTATTGTCGCTTTGTTTCCACGAATCCATTATGTGCTATAGTCAGCTGCAGGCACCTAAGGGATCATTGTGTTACAGTGTCCTACAGGCTAACGTCATACAATAATGGGAATCTGAGGTTCACACACAATGATAGACTTTTTTTTATGTCTCACACATTTACAGTAAATGGTTGAAGGCCAGGCTGTATTCCTTCATTCTATGACATCTCCTTCCTTTAGTTTATTACTTTTTATGGGCTCATCACCTTGTCTCAGTGCAGTTCTCAGACACCAGACCTGGGTGAGAGAGTCAAGTGGTTTACAAGGCAGATTCAGACTCTTTCAATATGACTAATCACTTCAACTAGCTAAGTGCATAGATACAATTATCTACAGTGTAACTAGAATAGATAGTTGTAACCATTACTGGCTAACGTCATTAAAATAGTCACTACTTTATACATCTCTACTTTTTTTAAAGACTACTCTGAGGTAGCACCTCAACAGTAGGGTTAAATAGTCAGAGGTAGAGGAAACAGTGGTGTTATTATGTCCACAATGGCTCAACAGCCCTGAGATGTTGGTGGCAGTGCGTTGCATTGGATAGTAAGAGGAAGTGATGACATACAGACCAATTGGGCCCTGCCAGCCACCCAGGAGACAGGAGATGACTAAGCCTTCTGGGAAACTCTCTTTCACGCTGCAGCCGTCACAACTGTCACCCCTAATTAAGAGCTCTCTGCAAATCTCTGCATGACTTTAATGGGAATGATATGTGACACCATCATTTCTTCTCGCTGTGTGACTGGAGAACTAACTCTCTCTCCCTCTTTCCCCTCATTCTCTCTCCTCAACTCTGACTCTCTGAGTGTCTCCCTCATTCTCTCCGTCTCTTAGACGCACACACGCATGCACACACAAACCAATGTAGAGTACTTAAATAGGAACAGAGTGAGTCAACAGTCAGAATAGAGTAAAGAATGAGAGTGCTGTTCAGAGGCTTTCCTTTAGGGGGCGCTACATATACTAATACAGGGCAGTGACCAGGATGGATACTGTCTCATAGTGGTGTCTAGAGTCTTAACAACAAGAGACTAGATGATTGAAGTGTTATTCAAAGACAGTATAGTTCACAATAAAAATGAAATCCCAGAGAAGCACAGGAATCCCTGAATCAACTGTTTTGTGCAAAGCCCTTTCATTTTGATGATGCATCCTTTTTTCATTCAGTATCTTTGGTCCTTTTGTTCAACATCAGGGAAATGGCAAAAGTACATGCTTTATTTTGACTTCTCCTTAAATTTCTGTTTTGGGTTGCTTTGATCTTTCATGCTGTATGCTTGTCTGTCTTCAAAGAGCTGACAGAACAGATATCCCCTGGTTTTAATGATAGATACATTTAGATGCTAGCGTAGGGCATTTATTACAAACACAGAGACAGAGAGAGGGGGAGGGAGAGGGAGGGAGAGAGAGAGACACTGAATAGACTGAAATAAAAACACAATTAGGGGTATTACAAGCTCAAGTTGTGCCAGCCTTCCAATTCTCCCTCCTCCCCTTTTCACTTTTGGATAAAATTGTGCCCAATTTAAACGGCCTCATACTCTGTCCTAGATCATATGATATGCATATTAGTATTACTATTGGATATAAAACACTCTGAAGTTTCTAAAACGGTTTGAATTATATCTGTGAGTAAAACAGAACTCATTTGGCAGGCAAACTTCCAAACAGGAAGTGAAAATTCTGAAATGGGTCTCTGTGAAAGGCATCGCCTATTCAATTGCCTTGTATTTATGGATCTGTATGCACTTCATACACCTTCCACTAGATGTCAACAGGCAGTAGAACGTGGAATGAAGTGTCTAGCCTTATTTGGGACCGGATGAGAGTCTTTGGAGTGAGAGGTCAGCCATATTGGCAGTATTTGGCTACGCACTTGGGCATGTCATATCTTTGTCTGCAATGCGTTAGGTAGACACAAAGAAATGCTCCGTCTGGGACGTTATTGGATATATATGAGAAAAACATCCTAAAGATGGATTCTCAACTGAGTTTGACCAGTTTATTCGACTTTTATTTTCACTTTTTGAATTTTTCGTTCATGCGTCAAATCTTCATGGATACGTGAGCTACACATGGTAGCCAAAGTTGCTAATTCGACAGAAGAAATGGACATTCTAAAACAAAACAACGATTTATTGTGGAACTAGGATTCCTGGCACTGCATTCTGATGAAAGTTCATCAAAGGTAAGGGAATATTTATGATGTTATTTCGTATTTTTGTTGACTCTGTTGACTCCAACATGGCGGAGAATGGCTGAGCGCTGTCTCAGATTATTGCATGCTGTGCTTTTTACTAAAGTTTTTTTTTTAAATCTAACACAGCGGTTGCATTAAGAACCAGTGTATCTTTAATTATATGTACAACATGTATTTTTCAGCAAAGTTTATGATGAGTATTTCTGTATTTCACGTTGCTCTCTGTAATTATTCTGGCTGTTTTGGAGCCATTTCTGACCATGTCGCCAATGTAAAACCACGATTTGTAGCTATAAATATGCACATTTTCGAACAAAACATAAATGTATTGTATAACATGATGTCATAAGACTGTCATCTGATGAAGTTGTTCAAAGGTTAGTGATACATTTTATCTCTATTTGTGGGTTTTGTGAAAGCTATCTTTGCGGTGAAAAAATGGCGTTGTGTGTTGGGCTATTGTGGTGAGCTAACATATATATATGTTGTGTTTTCGCTGTAAAACATTTAAAAAATCGGACATGTTGGCTGGATTCACACGATGTTTATCTTTCATTTGCTGTATTGGACTTGTGATTTCATGAAATTATATTATATTATATCCCTGTGGTGCTAGGCTAGGCTATGCTAGTCAGCGTTTCTGATGAGAATGATCCCGGATCCGGGATGGGTAGTCCAGAAAGGTTTTAATGATAGATAAATTCAGATGCTAGCGTAGGGCATTTATTTCAAATACAGAGACAGAGAGAGGGGGAGGGAGAGAGAGAGAGAGACACTGAACAGACTGAAATAAAAACACAATTAGGGGTATTCCAAGCTCAAGTTGTGCCAGCCTTCCAATTCTCCCTCCTCATACAAAATAAAATAGCAACCTTACGTGCAAAAAAATCAGTTTAGTGGAACCGGAATATTAATTGTGGAGATCTTTTGAAAGTAGTTACAGTGGAGGTCTGTCTCAATAAGAAGCTGCAGAGAGCTCAGGTTTAATATTTCTCAATTGAGAGCCACTGACAGCCAGTCACACACGGTTATCCCTGATCCCGTAAAGAACAGCTGCGTCTGCGCGGCTCTGCACACAGGGTACTCCATTATGGATCCGAAGCTGAATAGGACATGAACAAAACACAGTGCCAGGGTACTGATATATGGATTTTGGTTTTTGCTCTCGCTCTTCGTCACTCAACTCTGACTCTCTGAGTGTCTCCCTCATTCTCTCCGTCTCTTAGACGCACACACGCATGCACACACAAACTTCTCCCTCTCCCCTCTGATTTCACTCTCTCTGTCCCTTGCTCACTCTTTCGCTCTGCCCCTTACCCCTTCCCTCCCTCCCTCAACATGTACCATAGACATCAATATAAATGAGCAGTAGTAGCCACTAGGTATTCCTGGGCTGCTATTGACATTCAGACAATCTACTCCATTCTACTCCACAAATGATGCCCCATTGAGCTAAATCCTCTCAGCCCATGCAGCAACTTGGCCTAATCCTTTACTGCAATAATTGGCCAAATGTCCATGACTTTATCTCAGTAAAAAGTTGAAGGATATGTGAAAGACATGTGAGGACAAGATGCACAGGCCTTCAATACTGGGATCTTTTCTTTATGTGATCAATTTCTCTCCCTGAAGTAACCGGGAGAGAAAAGAACTTCAGAGAAAAGAAAGAAACATCTGCTGGGGCACATCTCCGACCTCATATGACATAAACAGGCTGCATTTTACTGCAGTTTTACAGCGCCAGGAGCACATTCACAATACAAATCACCTTCACATTAAAGATGCCTTCAGGGAGACTTCATGTCTTTATCGTCGAGAGGCTCTGAGCCTGAGAGTAACCTTGTTGCAATCGGTGTGCAACAGATACAGTAGGAAGGTCTTGACATATGTATTTCTCAGCTGGGCTTTCTCTGAAATATTCCACGAATTGGTGGTTTGACCATGGTAATGCTCACACACTGAAGCACACACACACACACACTTAAAATAAAAAATAAAAATAATTTAGTAGATACGTTGACTGAGAACACATTCTAATTTACAGCAACTACCTGGAGAATAGTTACAGGGTAGAATAATGAGCCAATTGGAAACTAGGGATGATTAGGTGGCCATGAGGGTCAGATTGGGAATTAAGCCAGGACACCAGGGTTAACACCCCTACTCTTACAATAAGTGCCATGGGATCTTTATTGACCACAGATAGACAGGACACCCATTTAACATCCCATCTGAAAGACAATACCCTACACAGGGCAATGTCCCCTATCACTGCGCTGGGATATCTTTTTTAGACTAGAGAAAGGAGTGGTTCCTACCAGCCATCCAACACCACTTCCAGAAGCATCTAGTCTCCCATCCAGGGACTGACCAGGACCAAACCTGCTTAGATTCAGAGGCAAGCCAGGAGTGGGATGTAGGGTGGTATGCTGCTGGAAACACACACACACACACACACACACACACACACACACACACACACACACACACACACACACACACACACACACACACACACACACACACACACACACACACTTCCTGTTGAACGCGGAACGAGGGAAGCTCGGTTTGTTGATTTAGAAAGTTGAAAGTCTCTGGAAAAGTGTTCTATTAAAAAAGTTTGGTTACTAGCTAGCTACCTTTTGAGTTTGGATCACACAATGTGGTTGGCATCAGTTGCTGGGGCCGCTGCTATCTGTCCAGGGATCCTGCTGACCAAGGGTCTGATGAGCTGCTTGGCATAGCAGCTAGCCTAGCTGCCACTGTTAGCTGCCTATCACGCTAGAAGGGTTTTCTTGAGGCCTTGAACACAGCCTGTGATGCGTTTAGCCCTTGTGGCTGGGACTGTGGATTGTCCGGGGCTTGTGGCTGTCTAGATCCCTGCTGTTTGTTGCTGTTTCCCTGGGACCTGCCCTGTCTGGAACTTTGAGGAGTAACAGCGTAGCCTATGTTGCTACCATGACAAAGACCAAAGCCTGTGGGAGTAACGTTGAGGACAGTGGTGTCTCTCTATCACAGCTGAAGGATCTTTTAAACAAACACAAAGAGTTGTAGAAGCAGTTGTTACAACAATAAATGAATGTGAATCCATGATAATAAAGATGGAGAAATCAGATTATCTCCAGGGAAAAATCAAGGCGGAACAACATTGTTGTGAACGGAATTGCAGAATCTCCACATTAGACCTGGACGGAGTCTGAGGACAAAGTGATGGAAATTATCTCGGAGTAACAGAAGATGGACCGCAGGAAGATTGAGATGGAGTGCACCCACAGGATTTGAAAACCAACCACCGGCCCAGGTGACAGGCCCAGGCCAGTAGTGTTCAAGTTCCTGAGGTTCAAGGGACTAGGTTGCTTTTCTGGAAAGAGCCAACAACTTTAGAAAAATGTACATCTTCCTCAATGAGGACTAACCTGAAACTGTGCGCCAAAAGAGAAAATAACTTATCCCGACCATGAAAGCTGCCAGAGCACGTGGGGACATTGCTTACATCCGCTGACAGGCTCATTGTTCACCCTCCCAAAGCCTGGAAGGGATGAGAGAGCCTATGGGTTCGTAGCTTCAACCCCGCAGCACACACACTTATACACACCAACTGATTAATGGACTACTGAATGTTTGTTTTTCTCTCTTGCTTTGTTCTTTTCCATATATAGAAATAAGGTTAATGATTTCAATAACTTTCTAACATCAGATAACATTCAAATATTTGCCATTTCTGAGACTCACTTAGATAATTCCTTTGATGATACAGCAGTAGCAATACAAGGATATAACATCTATAGAAGAGACAGGAATGCTTATGGGGGAGGTGTTGCTGTACAGTACCTTGCAAAAGTATTTATCCCCCTTGGCGTTTTTCCTATTTTGTTGCATTACAACCTGTAATTTAAATCGATTTTTATTTGAATTTCATGTAATGGACATACACAAAATATTCCAAATTGGTGAAGTGAAATGAAAAAAATTACTTGCTTCAAAAAATTCTAAAAATAAAAAACGGAAAAGCGGTGCGTGCATATGTATTCAGCCCCTTTGCTATGAAGCCCCTGTATATGATCTGGTGCAACCAATTACCTTCAGAAGTCACATAATTAGTTAAATAAAGTCCACTTGTGTGCAATCATGCTGTCACATGATCTCAGTATATCTACACCTGTTCTGAAAGGCCCCAGAGTCTGCAACACCACTAAGCAAGGGTAACCACCAAGCAAGCAGCACCATGAAGACCAAGGAGCTCTCCAAACAGGTCAGGGACAAAGTTGTGGAGAAGTACAGGTCAGGGTTGGGTTATAAAAAATATCCAAAACTTTGAACATCTCACGGAGCACCATTAAATCCATTATTACATTTTTTAAAGAATATGGCACCACAACAAACCTGCCAAGAGAGGGCTGCCCACTAAAACTCACGGATCAGGCAAGCAGGGCATTAATCAGAGAGACAACAAAGAGACCAAAGATAACCCTGAAGGAGCTGCAAAGCTCCACAGCGAAGATTGGAGTATCTGTCCATTGGACCACCTTAACCCGTACACTCCACAGAGCTGGGCTTTATGGAAGAAAGGCCAGAAAAAGACATTGCTAAAATAAAAACAATGGTGTTCGCCAAAAGGCATTTGGGATACTCCCCAAACATATGGAAGAAGGTACTCTGGTCAGATGAGACAAAAATTTAGCTTTTTGGCCATCAAAGAAAATGTCTGGCACAAACCTAACACCTCTCATCACCCCAAGAACACCATCCTCACAGGGAAGCATGGTGGTGGCAGCATCATGCTGTAGGGATATTTTTCATCGGCAGGGGCTGGGAAACTGGTCAGAACTGAAGGAATGATAGATGGCGCTAAATACAGGGAAATTCTTGCGGGAAACCTGTTTCAGTCTTCCAGAGATTTGAGACTGTGATGGAGGTTAACCTTCCAGCAGGACAATGACCCTAAGCATACTGCTAAAGCAAACCTTGAGTGGTTTAAGGGGAAACATGTAAATGTCTTGGAATAGTTAAAGCCCAGACCTCAATCCAATTGAGAATATGTGGTATGACTTAAAGATTTCTGTACACCAGCGGAATCCATCCAACTAGAAGGAGCTGGAGCAACTTTGCCTTGAAGAATGGGTAGGTGAATAGTTATGCACGCTCAAGTTTTCCGTTTTTTTGTCTTATTTCTTGTTTGTTTCACAATAAATAATATTTTGCATCTTCAAAGTGGTAGGCATGTGTAAATCAAATGATACAACCCCCCCCAAAAATCAATTTTAATTACAGGTTGTAAGGCAACAAAATAGGAAAAATGCCAGTCAAAAAACAGTACCAGTCAAAAGTTTGGACACCTACTCATTCATTTTTTATAATTTCTACATTGTAGAAAAATAGTGAAGACATCAAAACTATGAAAAAACACATTTGGAATCATGCAGTAACCAAAAAAGTAGCCACCCTTTGCCTTGACAGCTTTGCACACTCTTGGCATTCTCTCAACCAGCTTCACCTGAAATGCTTTTCCAACAGTCTTTAAGGAGTTCCAACATATGCTGCTTTTCCTTCACTCTGAGGTCGAACTCATCCCAAAACAGTTTCATCACAGTGCTTGATGGTTTTTGATACTGAAATAACAAATATGGAATTATGTACAATAGTAACCAAAAAAGTGTTAAACAACCACACATGTGGAGATCATCCGTTTACTTACTCTGCGTCTCACAAAGACATGGCGGTTGGAACCAAAAATCTCAAATTTGCACTCATCAGACCAAAGGACAGATTTCCACTGATTAATGTCCATTGCTCGTGTTTCTTGGCCCAAGCAAGTCTCTTCTTATTATTTGTGTCCTTTAGTAGTGGTTTCTTTGTAGCAATTCGACCATGAAGGCCTGATTCCCGCAGTCTCCACTGGACAGTGGAACCAAGAAATTTGATCATATTACTCCAGTGCTAGCTTCCCTACACTGGCTTCCTGTTAAGGCAAGGGCTGATTTCAAGGTTTTACTGTTAACCTATAAAGCGTTACATGGGCTTGCTCCTACCTATCTTTCCGAGTTGATCCTGCCGTACATACCTACACGTACGCTACGGTCACAAGACGCAGGCCTCCTAATTGTCCCTAGAATTTCTAAGCAAACAGCTGGAGGCAGGGCTTTCTCCTATAGATCTCCATTTTTATGGAATGGTCTGCCTACCCATGTGAGAGACGCAGAGTCTGTCTCAACCTTTAAGTCTTTACTGAAGACTTATCTCTTCAGTAGGTCATATGATTGAGTGTAGTCTGGCCCAGGAGTGTGAAGGTGAACGGAAAGGCTCTGGAGCAACGAACCGCCCTTGCTGTCTCTGCCTGGCCGGTTCCCCTCTCTCCACTGGGATTCTCTGCCTCTAACCCTATTACAGGGGCTGAGTCACTGGCTTACTGGTGCTCTTTCATGCCGTCCCTAGGAGGGGTGCGTCACTTGAGTGGGTTGAGTTACTGACGTGATCTTCCTGTCTGGGTTGGCGCCCCCCCCTTGATTTGTGCTGTGGTGGAGATCTTTGTGGGCTATACTCGGCCTTGTCTCAGGATGGTAAGTTGGTGGTTGAAGATATCCCTCTAGTGGTGCGGGGGCTGTGCTTTGGCAAAGTGGGTGGGGTTATATCCTTCCTGTTTGGCCCTGTCCGGGGGTATCATCAGATGGGGCCACAGTGTCTCCTGACCCCTCCTGTCTCAGCCTCCAGTATTTATGCTGCAGTAGTTTATGTGTCGGGGGGCTAGGGTCAGTTTGTTATATCTGGAGTACTTCTCCTGTCTTATCCGGTGTCCTGTGTGAATTTAAGTATGCTCTCTCTAATTCTCTCTTTCTCTCTTTCTTTCTCTCTCTCGGAGGACCTGAGCCCTAGGACCATACGTCAGGACTACCGGGCATGATGACTCCTTGCTGTCCCCAGTCCACCTGGCCTTGCTGCTATTCCAGTTTCAACTGTTCTACCTGCGGTTATGGAACCCCTACCTGTCCCAGACCTGCTGTTTTCAACTCTTAATGATCGGCTATGAAAAGCCAACTGGCATTTATTCCTGATTATTATTTGACCATGCTTGTCACTTATGAACATTTTGAACATCTTGGCCATGTTCTGTTATAATCTCCACCCGGCACAGCCAGAAGAGGACTGGCCACCCCTCATAGCCTGGTTCCTCTTTAGGTTTCTTCCTAGGTTTTGGCCTTTCTAGGGAGTTTTTCCTAGCCACCGTGCTTCTACACCTGCATTGCTTGCTGTTTGGGGTTTTAGGCTGGGTTTCTGTACAGCACTTCGAGATATTAGCTGATGTACGAAGGGCTATATAAAATAAACTTGATTTGATTTGATTTGACAGTTGATGCTGAGATGTGTCTGTTAATTGAACTCCGTGAACCATTTTTTTGGGCTGCAACCTGAGGTGCAGTTAACTCGAATGAACTTACCCTCTGCAGCACAGGTAACTCTGGGTCTTCCTTTCCCGTGGCAGTCCTCATGAGAGCCAGTTTCATCAAATCACTTGATGGTTTTGCGACTGCACTTAAAGAATCTTTGAAAGTCCTTGAAATGTTCCATATTGACTGACCTTAATGTCTTAAAGTAATGATTGACTGTCATTTCTTTTTGCTAATTTGAGCTGTTCTTGCTATAATATGGACTTGTTCTTTTACCAAATAGGACTATCTTCTGTATACCACCCCTACCTTGTCACAACACAACTGATTGGCTCAAACGCATTAAGAAGGAAAGAAATTCCACAAGCTAACAAGGCACTTCTGTTCATTGAAATGCATTCCAGATGACTACCTCATGAAGCTGGTTGAGAGAATGCCAAGGGTGTGCAAAGCTGTCATCAAGGCAAAGGGTGGCTACTTTGAAGAATCTAAAATCTAAAATATATTTTGATTTGTTTAACACTTTTTTGGTTACTACATGATTCCATGTGTGTTATTTCATAGTTTTGATGCCTTCACTATTATTTTACAATGTGGAAAATAGTAAAAATAAAGAAAAACCTTTGAAGGAGTAGGTGTGTCCAAACTTTTGACTGGTACTGTATATTCAGAGCCATATCCCTGTAATGCTTAGAGAAGATCTCATGTCGGCTGTTATTGAAGTGCTGTGGTTACAAGTTTTCCTGCCTCATCTAAAGCCTATTATTTTAGGGTGTTGCTATAGACCACCAAGTGCTAACAGTCAGTATTTAGATAATGTGTGTGAAATGCGTGAGCGTGTATGTGATGTAAACAGAGAGGTCTACTTTCTTGGGGAACACAATATTGACTGGTTTTCATCAAGCTGTCCGCTCAAGAGGAAGCTTCTCACTGTAACCAGTACCTGTAATCTGGTTCAGGTTATTAATCAACTAACCAGGGTGTTTACAAATACTACAGGAACAAGATCCTCTTTGTGTACTGATCATATTTTTATGAATACTGTAGAACTTTGTTCTAAAGCTGTATCCATACCCATTGGATGGAGTGATCACAATATAGTGGCTATATCCAGGAAAGCCAAAGTTCCAAAAACCTGGGCCTAAAATAGCATTTAAGAGATTATACAAAATATGTTGCTGTGGGTCTTATTTGAATGACGTTAAACATATTTGTTGGTCTGATGTGATTAATAAGGAGCGATGCACTTCATGAATTTATGAAATTGCTTCTTTCAATTATTGATAAACATGCACCTGTTTAGAAACGGACTGTTAGAACTGTTAAGGCTCCATGGACTGATGAATTGAATTTAAAACTGTATGGTTGAAAGAGATGGGGCAAAAGGAGTGGCTAATAAGTTTGGCTGCACATCTGACTTACTGCAAATTGAAACATTATGTGACTAAACTCAACAAAAAGAAGAAGAAACTGTATTATGAAGCCAAAATCTATGATATAAAGAATGATGGAAAAAAAACTTTGGAGTACTTTATATTAAATTATAGGCAGAAAGACAACTTCATCTTTCATCGAATCAGATGGCTTATTTATTACAAAAACCGTTTGATGTTGGCAATTATTTTAATGATTACTTAATTGGCAAAGTGGGAAAACTTAGGCAGGAAATGCCAACAGCGAGCAGTGAGCCATCGTATTCATGCATAAAAAAATCAAATAATGAAAGAAAAGCATTGTAAGTTTGAATTTTGTAAGGTTAGTGTGGAAGAGGTGGGGAAATTATTGTTATTGATCAATAATGACAAATCTACTGGCATTGAAAACTTAGATGGGATGTTACTGAGGATGGTAGCTGACTCTATGGCCACTCCTATCTGTCATATCTTTAATCTGAGTCTAGAGGAAGGTGTTTGTCCTCAGGCCTGGAAGGAAGCCAAAGTATTTCCGCTACCCAAGAGTAGTAATGCGGCCTTTACTGGTTCTAACAGCAGACCTATCAGCTTGCTGCCAGCTCTTAGCAAACTTTTGAAAAAAATGGTGTTTGACCAAATACTACGCTATTTCTCCGTAAACAAATTGACAACAGACTTTCAACAAAGTTATAGAGAAGGGCACTCAACATGTACTGCACTGACACAAATGACTGATGATTGGTTGAAAGAAATTGATAATAAGAAGATTGTGAGAGTTGTACTCTTAGATTTCAGTGCAGCCTTTGATATTATTGACCATAACATTTGTTGAGAAAACATACATTTTGTTGGTTTTCAACCTTTGCCATATCGTGGATTCAGAGATACAGTTGAAGTCGGAAGTTTACATACACTTAGGTTGGAGTCATTAAAACTCGTTTATCAACCACTCAACAAAATTCTTGTTAACAAACTATAGTTTTGGCAAATTGGTTAGGACATCTACTTTGTGCATGACACAAGTAATTTTTTCCAACAGTTGTTTACAGACAGATTATTTCACTTATGTGTATCACAATTCAAGTGGGTCAGAAGTACACTAAATTGACTGTGCCTTGAAACAGCTTGGAAAATTCCAGAAAATGACATCATGGCTTTAGAAGCTTCTAATAGGCTAATTGACATCATTTGAGTCAATTGGAGGTATACCTGTGGATGTATTTCAATGCCTACCTTCAAACTCAGTGCCTCTGTCACGACTTCCACCGAAGGTGGTTCCTCTCCCTGTTCGGGCGGTGCTCGGCGGTAGGCATCGCCGGCCTAGTAGCCATCACCGATCCTTTTTTCCTTTTCTGTTTGTTTTGTCTTTGGTTCATTCACACCTGGTTTCATTTGCTTTAATTTCTGTGTCTATAATTACCCCTGTTGTCTGCCTAGGTTTGTGAGGGATTATTCGTGTGATGTTGCTCGTTAACTTCTCTAGGATAGGGGGCAGCATTTTCACTTTTGGATAAATAGTGTGCCCAATTTCAATTTCCTTCTACTCATCCCCAGAATAAAAGATATGCATATTATTGGTAGATTTGGATAGAAAACACTCTGAAGTTTCTAAAACTGTTTGAATCATGTATGTGAGTATAACAGAACTTGTAGCAGGCAAAACCCCGAGGACTAACCATTCAGATGTTGTTGTTTTTTAGGTCACTGTCTGTTCAATGTATTTCATTGGGATACTACATTTCTAATCAACCTGTTTGCAGTTCCTACCGCTTCCACTGGATGTCACCAGTCGTTTGAAATTGGTTGAGGTTATTCCTTTGTGCAATAAAGAAGTACGGCCATCTGGAATCAGTGTAACGTTATGTGTACTGTTTGAGAGTTGCGCAAGACTAGAAAAGTAGCATTAGTTTGTTGTCCTCCTGTATTGAAAACAGATAGACCCGTCTTCAATTTGATCGATTATTAACGTTTAAAAATACCTAAAGTTGCACTACAAAAGTAGTTTGAAATGTTTTGGCAAAGTTTAGAGGTAATTTTTGAGATATTTTGTAGTGACGTTGCGCAAATTGGGAGCTGTTTTTTTCTGGATCAAACGCGCCAAATAAATGGACAATTTGGATATATATGGACGGAATTAATCG
The DNA here is from genome assembly GCF_016432855.1 of Salvelinus namaycush. Classification (NCBI taxonomy): domain Eukaryota; kingdom Metazoa; phylum Chordata; class Actinopteri; order Salmoniformes; family Salmonidae; genus Salvelinus; species Salvelinus namaycush. The sequence continues at coordinate 24,453,524 of NC_052308.1, read as the reverse complement.
AACAAAAGGACCATTTGTGATGTTTATGGGACATATTGGAGTGCCAACAAAAGAAGCTTGTCAAAGGTAAGGCATGATTTATATTTTATTTCTGCGTTTTGTGTTGCGCCTGCAGGGTTGAAATATGCTACACTCTCTTTGTTTACTGTTGTGCTATCATCAGATAATAGCATCTTATGCTTTCGCCGAAAAGCCTTTTTGAAATCTGACATGTTGGCTGGATTCACAACGAGTGTAGCTTTAATATGGTATCTTACATGTGTGATTAAATGAAAGTTTGATTTTATATATATTTTTTTTAATTGGCGCTCTACATTTTCCCTGGCTATTGGCCAACGCAAGCGTCCCAATTGGCCAATAGCCAGGGGAAATGTAGCGTCCCACATATCCCATGTAGCGTCCCACATATCCCACATATCCCATGTAGGGAAAATGTAGCGTCCCACATATCCCAGAGAGGTTAAGGTTGTGCCTTATTTGTTTTCACGTATTATACCAAGTGTGTATAAGTTTAGGAGCGTTGTTTTTTTCCTCCTTCCATGGTCCCGTGTGGCTCAGTTGGTAGAGCATGGCGCTTGCAACGCCAGGGTTGTGGGTTCATTCCCCACGGGGGGACAAGGATGAATATGTATGAACTTTCCAATTTGTAAGTCGCTCTGGATAAGAGCGTCTGCTAAATGACTTAAATGTAAAATTAACTGGTTTCTCTTTTGTCGAGGACATTTATTTTGGTATTGTACCTGACCTATATGTTTGTGGACTTGCCTATTAAAAAAACGCTACTCGGACATCTCTGCTCTCCTACGCTTGACTCCTTCACCTACCTCTAAACACAATCTCGTAACAGCCTCTTTGCTTGACATCATGGGAAAATCAAAAGAAATCAGCCAAGACCCAAGAAAAAAAATTGTCGACCTCCACAAGTCTTGCTCATCCTTGCGAGCAATTTCCAAATGCCTGAAGGTACCCCGTTCATCTGTACAAACAACAGTACGCAAGTATAAACACCACGGGACCATGCAGCCGTCATACCGCTCAGGAGGGAGATGCGTTCCGTCTCCTAGAGATGAACGTACTTTTGTGCAAAATGTGCAAATCAATCCCAGAACAACAGCAAAGGACCTTGTGACGATGCTGGGGGAAACAGGTACAAAAAAAAATATATCCACAATAAAACGAGTCCTATATCGACATAACCTGAAAGGCCGCTCAGCAATGAAGAAGCCAGTGCTCCAAAACTGGCATAAAAAAGCCAGACTACGGTTTGCAACTGCACATGGGAACAAAGATCGAACTTTTTGGAGAAATGTCCTCTGGTCTGATGTAACAAAAATAGAACTGTTTGGCCATTATGACCATTGTTATGTTTGGAGGAAAAAGGGGGATGCTTGCAAGCCGAAGAACACCATCCCAACTGTGAAGCACGGGGGTGGCAGCATCATGTTGTGGGGGTGCTTTGCTGCAAGAGGGACTGGTGCACTTCACAAAATAGATAGCATCATGAGGGGGGAAATTATGTGGATATATTGAAGCAACATCTCAAGACATCAGTCAGGAAGTTAAAGCTTGGTCGCAAATGGGTCTTCCAAATGGACAATGACCCCAAGCATACTTCCAAAGTTGTGGCAAAATGGCTTAAGGACAACAATGTCAACGTATTGGAGTAGCCATCACAAAGCCCTGACCTCAATCCTATAGAAAATGTTTGAGCAGAACTAATAAAGCGTGTTCGAGCAAGGAGGCCTTCAAACTTGAGTTACACCAGCTCTGTCAGGAGGAATGGGCCAAAATTCACCCAACTTATTGTGGAAAGCGTGTGGAAGGCTACCCAAAACGTTTGACCCAAGTTAAACAATTTAAAGGCAACGCTACCAAATAGTAATTGAGTGTATGTAATCTTCTGACCCACTGGGAATGTGATGAGATAAATAAAAGCTGAAATAAATCATTCTCTCTACTATTATTCTGACATTTCACATTCTTACAATAAAGTGGTGATCCTAACTGACCTAAAACAGGGCATTTTTACTAGGATTAAATGTCAGGAATTGTGAAAAACTGAGTTTAAATGTATTTGGCAAAGGTGTATATAAACTTCCGACTTCAACTGTATCTATCTAATAGAACTCAGCAATCACAGCTAATGAAGTCACTGAAATCCTTAACAAGGAGTTGCAGTCAGTTTTGGAATGGGTGGCCAGTAATAAACTGGTCCTGAACATCTCTAAAACTAAGAGCATTGTATTTGGTACGAATCATTCCCTAAGCTCTAGACCTAAGCTGAATCTGGTAATGAATGTGGTGTTACATTAGATTGTAAACTGTCATGGTTAACTTCTTATGGCTGCAAGGGGCAGTATTGAGTAGCCAGTTAAATCGTGCCCATTTCAAACGGCCTCGTACTCAATTCTTGCTCGTACAATATGCATATTATTATTACTATTGGATAGAAAACACTCTCTAGTTTCTAAAACCGTTTGAATTATTTCTCTGAGTGAAACAGAACTCATTCTGCAGCACATTTCCTGACCAGGAAGTGGAATGTCAGAAATCGATGCTCTGTTCAACTTCCTGCCTATACATGGGCATGATACGTAAGAGTCTACGTACACTTCATACACCTTCCCCTGGTTGTCAAGAGGCAGTGAGAGAAGAAATTTCGTGTTTATCTTGGTCTGAGGTGGAATTAAAGCTCTTTGTATGACGTGACCGTCCATTTCCTGTTTCTGGAGCGCGCGAAAGGGGACATGGATTTGCCTTCTGTTTAGCTGTCGTTATGGACGACTAACATCTCCGGTTTAGATTTTATTTGATACATGTGACCATATCATCGTAAAGTATGTTTTTTCAATATAGTTTAATCAGATTATTGAATTTTTTTCGGGAGTTTTGCCGTGTTCCGTTCTCTGACTTTGTTGACGTTGGAGAGATCCGTGCCACTTGGCAAGTGCCCATGCTAAATCAAGAGGGAAATTTGCCGTTCCAGATCCAAACAACGACTGTTCTGGACAAAGGACACCTTGTCCAACATTCTGACGGAAGATCACCAAAAGTAAGAAACATTTTATGATGCTATTTCTAATATCTGTCGTGCATGTGAACTGGTCGTCGGCGCCCAAGTGTTTCTGGCTATTGTGGCTACGCTAATATAACGCTATATTGTGTTTTCGCTGTAAAACACTTGATAAATCGGAAATATTGTCTGGAATCACAAGATGCCTGTCTTTCAATTGCTGTACACTATGTATTTTTCAGAAATGTTTTATGATGAGTATTTAGTTATTTGGCGTTGGTGTCTGTAATTTTTCTGTCTGCTTTCGGTGCAATTTCTGACTGTAGCTGCAATGTAAACTATGATTTATACCTGAAATATGCACATTTTTCTAACAAAACATATGCTATACAATAAATATGTTATCAGACTGTCATCTGATGAAGTTGTTTCTTGGTTAGTGGCTATTTATATCTTTATTTGGTCGAATTTGTGATAGCTACTGATGGAGTAAAAAACTGATGGAGTAAGAAAAGTGGTGTCTTTTGCTAACGTGGTTAGCTAATAGATTTACATATTGTGTCTTCCCTGTAAAACATTTTAAAAATCGGACATGTTGGCTTGATTCACAAGATGTGTACCTTTCATATGCTGTATTGGACTTGTTAATGTGTGAAAGTTAAATATTTAAAAAAAATATCTTTTGAATTTCGCGCCCTGCACTTGAGCTGGATGTTGTCATAAGTGTACCGGTGTCGGGCTGCACCCCAAACAGGTTAAAACATATACATTCCAGGTCCTAGGTGGAGCAGCGGTCAAAAGCACCACAGCACTGAGGCACAATTGGCCCAGTGCCATCCAGGGTAGCGGAGGGTTTGGCCAGTGGGGCTTTCCTTGCCTCATTATGCTCTAACGACTCTTTGTGATAGGGCCTGGCACCTGCAAGCTGACACCGGTCGTCAGTTGAACAGTGTTTCCTACGACACATTGGTGCGACTGTCATCCGGGTAAAGCAAGCAGTGTGATAAGAAGTAGGAGGCCAGGTGGTTCATGTTTCGGAGGACGCATGACTCGACCTTTGCCTCTCCCGAGCCCATTGAGGAGTTGCAGAGATGAGCCAAGGGACTTAACCTGTTTGGGCTGCAGGGGCAGTATTGAGTAGCCTGGATAAAAGGTGCCCATTTCAAACGGCCTCGTACTCAATTCTTGCTCGTACAATATGCATATTATTATTATTATTGGATAGAAAACACTCTCTAGTTTCTAAAACCGTTTGAATTATATCTGTGAGTAAAACAGAACTCATTTTGCAGCAAACTTCCTGACAGGAAGTTGAAAATCTGAAATCGATCTTCTGTTCTAGGGCCTGCCTATAAATGTCCTTGATATATATCAGTATACATGCACTTCATACGTCTTCCACTAGATGTCGACAGGCAGTGAGAGAAGAAATGGAGTGTATAACTTGATCTGGGGTCGAATAAAAGCTCTTTGTATGACGTGTCACCAGTTTCCTGTTTTCTGGAGCGCGCGAGAAGGGACCTGGTATTGCCTTCTGTAAAGCTGTCGTTATAGACGACTAATATCTCCGGCTTTGATTTTATTTGATACATGTGACAATAGCATCGTAAAGTATGTTTTTTCAATATAGTTTTATTAGATTATTGAAATTTTTTCGGGACGTTAGGCGTGTTGCTTTGTCTGCGTATGTTCAGGAAGGAGAGCTTCGCGCCACTTTGCTAGCTTTCCGTGCTAATTGACTGGAGAAGAGGACATTCTAAATCCAAACAACGATTGTTCTGGACAAAGGACCCCTTGTACAACATTCTGATGGAAGATCATCAAAAGTAGGACCCATTTTATGATGTTATTTCATATATCTGTCGTACATGTGTACTAGTAGTTTGCGGCCAGGTTTTGGGCACGCTCTCGCCATAACGTAAACTGCATATCGTAATGAAGTTATTTTTAGAATTCTAACACGGCGATTGCATTAAGAACTAGTGTATCTATCATTTCCTATACAACATGTATTTTTTAGTTATGTTTATGAATAGTTATTTGGTCAGAATATGTGAGTGTCAGAAAAATATCCGGACGTTGTGGGAAAAAGATGCTACGTTAGCACAATGTATAACCACTGATTTCAGCTCTAAATATGCACATTTTCGAACAAAACATAAGTGTATGTATAACCTGATGTTATAGGACTGTCATCTGATGAAGCTTATCAAGGTTAGTCAAAAATGATATCTTTTGCTGGTTTGTTACGATTGCTAACTTTTGCTGCTGGGGAATGGCTTGTGTTTCTGGCTATTGTGGTAAGCTAATATAATGCTATATTGTGTTTTCGCTGTAAAACACTTAAGAAATCGGAAATATTGGCTGGAATCACAAGATGCCTGTCTTTCATTTGCTGTACACCATGTATTTTTCAGAAATGTTTTATGATGAGTATTTAGGTATTTGACGTTGGTGTCTGTAATTACTCTGGCTGCTTCGGTGCTATTTCTGACGGTAGCTGTGATGGTAGCTGCAATGTAAAACTGATTTATAGCTCAAATATGCACATTTTTTGAACAAAACATAGATTTATTGAATAACATGTTATAAGACTGTCATCTGATGAAGTTGTTTCTTGGTTAGTTTGGTTGGTTCTTGGTTAGTTAGGTTGGTTTTGTGCATGCTACCTGTGCTGTGAAAAATGTCTGTCCTTTTTTGTATTTGGTGGTGAGCTAACATAAATATACGTGGTGTTTTCGCTGTAAAACATTTTAAAAATCGGACATGTTGGCTGGATTCACAAGATGTTTATCTTTCAAATGCTGTATTGGACTTGTTAATTCAAAAAATAAACTTGTGGCCATACCACCTTGAACACGCCTGTTCAGGGTCGGGTCTGGTTAGTCCTGGGATGGGAGACCACCTGGGAATACAGTACATAGATATATATTTTTTTAAACATGAATTCAGTGGTTGTAAAGGTGGGGAGTGTCACGCCCTGACCTTAGAGAGCCTTTTTACTTCTCTATTTGGTTAGGTCAGGGTGTGATTTGGGTGGGCATTCTAGTTTTTCTATTTCTTTGTTGGCCGGGTATGATTCCCAATCAGAGGCAGCTGTCTATCGTTGTCTCTGATTGGGGATCATACTTAGGCAGCCTTTTTCCCCCTTTAGTTTGTGGGATCTTATTTTTGTGTAGTGCCTGTGAGCACTCCAGTCGTTACGTCTCGTTTGCTGTTTATTGTTTTTGTTGGTGAGTTTCATTTAAATAAACATGTGGAACTCTATGCACGCTGTGCATTGGTCCGCTCATGTCAACGAACGTGACAGAAGATCCCACCACCAAAGGACCAAGCAGCGTGGCCAGGAGGAGCAGGGATCCTGGGCCAGGGAGAAAGGGGAGTGGAGGACATCATGGACATGGGAGGAGGTTATGGCAGGGGACAAGACCCTGCCATGGAAGTAGGTGGAGGCAGCGAAGGAGGATCAACGATGACTCCGGGGTTCGCAACCACACATTTTTTTGGGGGGGAACACGGGGTGGTTGGCGGAGCCAGGTTTCAGACCAGAGCCAATTCCCCGCATTCGCTTTAAGGAGCATGTGACCGTTCAGGCACCATGTTATGCGGTGATACACACTGTGTCTCCAGTGCGTATTCACAGCCCGGTGCGCTGTGAATACAGCTCCCCGCACTTGCCGTGCAAAAATAAGCATCCAGCCAGGACAGGTTGTGCCGGCTCAGCGCTCCTGGTCTCCCGTACGCCTCCTCGGACCAGGATATCCTGCGCCGGCTCTACGCACTGTGTTTCCAGTGTGCCTTCACAGCCCAGTGCGTCCTGTGCCAGCGCCCCGCACTTGCCAGGCTAAAGTGAGCGTCCAGACCTCCAGTGCGCCTCCACGGCCCAGTATATCCTGTGCCAGCTCCACGTACCCGGCCTCCAGTGTGTCTCTCCAGCCTGGTACGCCCTGTGCCTGCTCCACGCACCCGGCCTCCAGTACGTCTCTCCAGCCTGGTACGCCCTGTGCCTGCTCCACGCACCAGGCCTCCAGTGCGCCTCCGCAGTCCGGAGCCTCCTGTGAGGGTTCCCAGTCCGAAGCCTCCAGTGATGATCCATGGCCCGAAGCCTCAAACGATGATCCATGGCCCGGAGCCTCCAGTGATGATCCATGGCCCGAAGCCTCCAGTGATGATCCATAGCTCGGAGTCTACAGTGATGATCCATAGCTCAGAGTCTACAGTGATGATCCATGGCCCGGAGCCTCCAGTGATGATCCATGGCCCGGAGCCTCCAGAGAGGATCCAAGGTTCAGAGCCTCCAGCGACGGTCTGCAGTCCAGAGCCTCCAGCGACGGTCGGCAGTCCAGAGCCTCCAGCGGGGGTTCCCAGTCCGGAGCCTTCTGCGACGATCTACGGTCCGGAGTCCCTGGCGACGATCTATGGTCGGAGCCTTCGGCAACGATCCACGGTTCGGAGCATCCGGCGACGATCCACGGTCCGGGTCCTCCGGCGACGATCCACGGTCCGGTTCCTCTGGCGACGATCTACAGTCCGGAGTCCGCGGCGACGATCTACGGTCCGGTTCCACGGAAGCGGAGGGATCAGCGAGCGGAGCGGGGTCTACGTCCCGAACCGGAGCCGCCACCGAGGCTAGATGTCCACCCGACCCTCCCCCATATAGTCGGGTTTTGCGGCCGGAGTCCGCACCTTTGGGGGGGGGGGGGGGGGGGGGGGGTACTGTCACGCCCTGACCTTCGAGAGCCTTTCTTTTTATTTCTCTATTTGGTCAGGTCAGGGTGTGATTTGGGTGGGAATTCTAGTTTTTCTATTTCTTTGTTGGCCGGGTATGGTTCCCAATCAGAGGCAGCTGTCTATCGTTGTCTCTGATTTGGGATCATACTTAGGCAGCCTTTTTCCCCCTTTAGTTTGTGGGATCTTGTTTGTGTGTAGTTGCTTTCTGCACTGCATGTAGCTTCACGTTCGGTTGTCGTTTATTGTTTTTTCGTGTTCATCAAAATAAATGATGTACGCTTAGAACGCTGCACCTTGATCTGATTCTTCCATCAACGAGCGTAACAGGGAGAGGTTTGTCCATAATGAAGAGATGCTCTGCTTTTTGACACCACACTCCAAAAACAAGTCCTGCAGGCTCTAGTTTAGTCTTATCTTGATTATTTACCAGTCATGTGGTCAAGTGCTGTAAAGAACAACCTACACTCTAAGAAAAAAGGGTCCCAAAAGGGTTATTTGGCTCTCTCTATCTGTAACGGCTCTCGTCCTCTTCTTCCTCTGAAGAGGTGTAACAAGGATCGGACCAATTTGCAGCGTGGTAAGTGCTCATGATGATTTATTAAAACTGAACTGAACACTGAAATACAAAAACAATAAACGATGTGCAGAAAACCGAAACAGTACCGTGTGGTGAAAAACACTAACACGGAAACAAACACCCACAAACCAAAAGTGAAACCCAGGCTGCCTAAGTATGATTCTCAATCAGGGACAACGATAGACAGCTGCCTCTGATTGAGAATCATACCAGGCCGAACACAAAACCCCAACATAGTAAAACACACAAGAACTATGGTCAGAACGTGACACTATCGGCTCTCTCCACACACATGTAGAACCTTCTGTGCAAAGGGTTCTACATGGAACTCAAAAAGGTTCTACCTGGAGCCAAAAACGGTTATTCAAAGAGTTCTTCTATGGGGACAGCCGTAGAACCCTTTTTTTCTCAGTGTTGTTAAGCTGCAGCTGGTCCAGGAAAGAACAGCACGTCTTGCTCTTAATTGTAATCAGAGGGCTAATATAAATATTATGCATGGTAATCTCTCTTGGCTAAGAGTTGTGGAGAGACTGGCTGCATCACTTCTTCTTTTTATAAGAAACAATAATGTGTCAAATGTCTATTGGTTTGCATAGTCAACATACACACAGCTCTGGCACACACACTTACCCCACCAGACATGCCACCAGGGGTCTTTTCACAGTCCCCAAATCCAGAACAAATTCAAGAAAGCATACAGTATTATACAGAGCCATTATTGCATGGAACTCCCTTCCATCTCATCTTGCTCAAATGAACAGCAAACCTGGTTTAAAAAAACAGATACAATAACACCTCATGCCACAACGCCTCTCTCCTATTTCACCTAGATATTTTGTGTGTATCTATTGGTACAGTATGTAGGCCATATGTGCGGTTTGTAAATGTATGTAGTTCTCTTCTTGAGCTGTTCTTGTCTATTAATGTTCTGTATTATGTAATGTGTCATGTTTTGTCTGGACGGTTGAACCCAGGAAGAGTAGCTGCTGATTTCGGAACAGCTAATGGGGATCTTAATAAAATACACATTTCACACGCACGCACGCACGCACGCACGCACGCACGCACGCACGCACGCACGCACGCACGCACACACACACACACACAGAGAGACAGACACACACACACACACGCACACACGGCATTACCCAGATGGAGGTGCAGAATGTGGGATGGCGGGGAGGGAAGACGGGATAATTAGGAGTACAAATATTAATGGAAGTTAAAGACAGACTAATAAACCCAATTACTACATTAGCCGGCCAATTTAGATGAGAGCTCTGAGAAACCAGCAGGCAGGACTTTGTTGAAATAGACCAGCAGTCTCCATGCATTAACAATGGATTGAATTCCCCTGTTGTCCCCAAACAGGAAGAATAGAGCAGATACAGCCATAAATTCTGCCTGTAGACTGCAGTATAAAGCCAGCCACATTCTCCTGCTCTCCAGGCTGAATGGACGAGGCAGAGACCAACACTCTTTTTTCCCCCGCCTCATAAAGACGGAGGGCTCTGGAGACAGGAGACTCGGGGGAGGAGTGGGAGGAGGAGGGGTTTGTACTGCTGCTGCAGTTTTCTTCCACCGCTGCTTGCTAACCTGCCTCCCTTCTCATGCCCAATCCATTTCGACTACTCAATATGCTTCCTCTTGTCCAGCCCATCCCTGGGAGACCTGCAGAATGCACCAGCATTCCCACTCCGGCCAATCACCAACACCCTGAGGCTACATTAGGGCCTTATTGGCAAGCTGTGGGCAACCAACGTCTGGCCAATCAGGTGGAGCCAAGAGCTGAATGGATTTTCTGTTTGGCTGTGGGAGGTGCGAGACCTGCCAATGAGGGCTCAGGTGTGGTATTGTGTGTCTCTGAGGGAGGCTGCCAGAGGGGTCAGGCCTGAGGACTGCAGACTGACAGTTATTTAGTGAGGTGCAGAACATAGCATGGTCTCCCGAGTGGCACAGTGGTCTAAGGCACTGTATCTCAGTGCTAAAGGCGCCACTACAGACCCTGGTTTGATTCCAGGCTGTATCACAACTGGCCATGATTGGGAGTCCCACAGGGCGGTGCACAATATGCCCAGCATCGTCCGGGCTAGGGTCTGGTTGGGGTAGGCCGTCATTGTAAATAAGAATTTGTTCTTAACTGACTTGCCTAGTTAAATAAAGGTTAAATAAAATAAAATAGCTGCGGGAAGTAGGTGTGCTACGGGTTCTGCAGCAACCCTAAAAAAATTAAATACATTTAAAAATATATTTTTTAACAAAAGTAGTGCGCTGGGCCTTTAATAGTCCTGTATTAGCGGACCGATATAGCCATCAGCAGCACTGGCAAAGCCCCCCACCCACCCCGTTAATTTTTTTTTGCATCACCCCCATCCCAAACTACTTCTCGCAGCTATGGGGCAGAGCTCTATGTCAGTCAGTGGAGGGATTGCCTTTGTACAGCTGGGCCAGCTACTGTGACACTGCAGACACGGGCACAAGCACTTAGTACAAACACACACATGCAAGCACGAAAGCGCACATCCTATACAGCTTTCCTAATACATTTTAGTGAACATTTGTATATAAAAACTAGTGGGTATCACAGAGAAATTCTAGACTAAAATAACTGGAATATGAATGTATTAATAAACCAATACATTGTTTCTACCTAGTTCTATAAACAGTGGTGTATTACCATGCCATAGAGATGATTCTCTCCCACACATACACCAACTTGTATTGGTTTATTGAGTCAAGAGCAGGGTTTAATTTAGCATTTCATTTTACCTAGGGAGACTAACTTATTAAAAACTTGTGCTTCATCTCGGGCATAGAAAGTTGGCTGCAAAACTTGTTCTGACAAGTAACCGCCCGCTTCTGTAGGTTTAATCACAATATTTTGTTTTTGTTGAAAACTGTATGCCTCCTGCATTCAATTTACATAAAATCCCACCAAATGAGGGGCCTCCAGCCATTGTGTGACTCAAGCAGAAGAGTTTAGGGACAACTTGATAACTCCATCATAACACCTACCCAGAGGTGTCGTCTCATATTATGCATAATTGGTTGCCTTTGGTAAAGGAAAAAGATGTGCCTGGTCTGATTGGTGTCTGCCCCACCTCAGGATCGTCCTTGACGTGGAGAAAAGAATGTAATGACTTTCCAAAGCACAGTGTAGATTACAGTTCTCTTCAGAGTGGGCGTAACACACTCACATATCAGGACTTCAATCAAAGGCCCTCTCATTCCATTCCTCTGCTTTGCCCAAGGACTGGGTTTTTATAATTGATCTCCTTTATCACCCCTTCTTTTATAATTATTTAGTTATTTCTGGTGTGTGTCTGACTGGGAGTCAGTGGTGAGGACGGAGAGGAGCAGAGAGGCTCTGGCATTGGGTCCAGTCTTAGGTGCTGGAGGAGACAGTTGAGATGAGACTGCTACAAATGGCCTGAAACTAATGCTGCTCTCTGAAACTAAAGCTGTTCTCTCTAACCTCACATATTTACTATGCTCTCTCTCTCTCCTCCAATACCAATCAGTTCCCTTTTCTCTCTTTCTATTCTCCATCTCTTTCACTATCTATTTAATTGTATCTGTTTTCAATCTACAGTTGCATTAATCTTACCTCTGTCAAGAGCAATACTTTATTGGACAGTGAATAAATAGCACGGGGAAAATATTGCATTTTACCACAATGGTAAATTATTGCCATCAAAGCGACACTACTTGAGATTGCTCATGAGGGTTTTGCACTTCACAATAAAACCTCCCTGAAGTGGAATGTTGGTGCTGCTAGTTTCACTCTAATAATTTCCCTTCTGTTCAAAAGGGAAGGGGGTCTACTCAATGTATCATGCAGTGATATCCCTTATAAACGTATCTAATAAACCTTCCCTGGACCAACACACCACTGGAGCAGCAGCTGGACTAGCAGCTAGACTGTCCAGGACTTTCAGAACTGCCTAGGGGAGATAGAGAGAAAGAAAGAGAGAGAGAGGTGTGTGATGTGTGTGAGGATAATCAGGATATGGCCGGACATCTCTGGGTGGAGTAGTAAAATCACATTGCTGAAGTGGATATTAGAGTCTCCCAGCCAGCCACAATAAAGAACAGATCACAATCAATAACACAGGCACATTTACCTCCTGCTGCACCATATTACTTGTGTTGATGGAAGCATACATTTTCTCCATCTGTTCAACTAAATTAAACCAAATCCTGGTTTCTCAGATGAAAATGGGTAATTACTCTCAAAAGGGTAGCACTTTCCTGCAGTCAATAACCAAAAGCGCTCTCTTTGGCCTCATGGGTAAAATGCTATTTATATTTTTCATAATTTCATAATTAATCAATATATTCTTTTTTTAAACAATGAAAATCTAGTGTTTCTATGTCAAACGGTTATGTTATATTACAGTCTTCTATTTCTGACATGGTACAGGTGTCTTCTTTTTAAGCCCATAACCATGTGTGTGAAGTGTATACTTTCGTTTCAAAGTAGATTTGTTTAAGACTACCAAGAAACACTCTGTGTGACTCTGATTTAGCCTACTGTAAACCCTGGTGAACCTGGCTGTGTGTGGAGCTGTTTAACATCATAAAAATGCTAGAGAGATAGATTCAGAGACTGTCCACAGCTCTGGAGGAATCAGTGTGCTGTGAGTGTGCTGCTGTAACCACAGGGGTTGTTCTCGGCCACCTCCAAGACAAGAGAGATAAAGAACTAAATCCCTCTGCTCTCTTCACTGGCCAGCTGTCACAATGGAACAGCCCAGTCAAGCCGTGTTGCAGAGAGAAATGAGGATAGAATACCTCACGGGGCCATGGACGTGATGCATATCCCCCATGGCTAAGGAACAGGGCTCTCTTTCACTACTGCTAGAGGTTGTGGCCGACACACACACACACAAACACACACACAAAGGAACACCTGGGGTGTCAGTAAACCCAACCATCTGAAGCTGAACATGAGGTAAGGGGATGAAAGGCTGTCCATTCTTCTCTAGCAGGGTGGTACAATACAACCACGATCCTGCAGTCTGTGTTTGTTTGTTTGTGTGTGTGTGTGTGTGTGTGTGAGTGTTTTTTTTGCTTTGGTTGAAAATCTGCCCTCTTGCCGACTCGTTGGTGAAAGGCGATTTCAGTAATCCGGGAGTGTAAGCCGCATGGTACAAATGGGCGTGAGAGAGCTCTGTGGTGGCCCAGAGAAAGCTGTCTCTGGCCTGGACGTCTGGTGGACTGATAACAGGCTGCACAGTTTACAGGAGCATCCTGGAACCATGGAGCTGATAGACAGAGCTGCCATAGCATGACAACAGGAATGGAGCTTGTTTGTCATGTCACTTCTAAAACAGTTATAGTAAAATCCCTGTTGTCCAGTGAGCTAGTTTAAACAACTCCTGCATACACACACATACAAGCAACTGAAAGTGTGCTAAATACTCCTGAATTCATTGAACAACTGTTCAAGCAGAGCTTGAAAAAACATAAAATAATGTATCTTTCATCTCTGTGTTTCATCAATTTCCTTAAATTCACAAGAGGCTGAATGTATCTCAACGGAGAAAGCATTCGAGCGAGTGAAACAATGCCCAACTGTCTCTGTATGTGTAGGCCATCTATCTGATGCTGTCTGGCCCAAAAGTGTATGACATTGTTGCCACCCGTAGCATTGAGTGCAACGGAAGCCAGCGAGCATTTGGCCTCCCTTGATAAAAAAAGAGATAGGGACTTGTGGTTTTACTTAATTCTCCGTATTGGCCAATGATTATAATGGTGATTCTGATCCAGCCATGAATTCATACTTTGTGCCCCTGGCCTGAGAAGATGGAAGTTCAATATGTAGCTAGATGTAGAGGGCTAATGTTAACTAGCTAACGTTGCCAATGAAAGGAAGTTAGGCTAGCGAGCAAGCATTTTAGTCAGGTAGCCCTAGGACAACAAAAAATAAAAGCGTGTACTATATGTCCGTTTCGTCAACATGAAAGAGAGGAGGATGGCATTGGCGTTTCTCTACAAGTAGGGTAAGTCAACATGAAAGAGAGGAGGATGGCATTGGCGTTTCTCTACAAGTAGGGTAAGTCAACATGAAAGAGAGGAGGATGGCATTGGCGTTTCTCTACAAGTAGGGTAAGTCAACATGTTTTTTTACTTTCATGAACGTGCACGCACACACACACACACAGAAATCAGAAACATGGACAGCCACATCATATTTAGTTTACGTTGATTGGACTAAATTGTTTTTGGTATCTTTTCGTTGTCACTGTATTAGATTAAGGATAGGTGATTTGATGACGTTGAAATGTTGAAGTTGAAATGATGCTGGAATAGTGGAAGAAGCCCTGTTTTCTTTGCGACTTGCAGTAACTCTCCGTGGTTGTAAATCAATAGTCGTTTAGTGGTCCGGAAATTTAGGAAACATTAACTTCCTTGACCATGCTGTAGGTCATGTAACTGTTTGTTACATGCAATATGCTTTGTGGACTTCACCTGACAGATGTTGCTCTCCGGTTTTGTGATGAAACAAAGGTGTGGTTGAATTTATTCTGCCAATGTGTCTTCTTATTGTCTCGGCCTTAGGCCTATATATCACGGTGTCAAGGCATATGAACTAACAGGTTATAGAGCCAACAACACAATTATCACAACACATATGTTGTAATATGGCTTTTTTTCCCTGGCTTCCCCAGTGATTTTACCCACGCACCGCTACTGAGGGAACCTCCAACAGACGTGGGTTGTCTGGCTTGAAGATGTCTTTGGAATGTGTTTTTGCCTCAAATGAAAGTAAAAAGACAACTTCAGAAAAGGTGTATGATGGGCAGTAGCAAAACAGAGCAAGATTGGGTTATTGTTATCAGAATTGATGATGAACTCATTTCTAATTTACAGCAAAAAGACAACTTAAACTTAAATGGTTATTGATAAGTGTAATAACTGTCACGCACTCTGACAAGCATTTGTGGGAAGGGTCCTCTGGAGTTTTCAGGCACATTGATTGGTGGGATGACCCAGTCCCGCTTCTGTCGTCTCAGTCCATTGGCAGAGGAGCTTTTTTGATGTTTCTGTGGAAACTTGATAACCCTGGGATTAGAGTCCCAGGCCCTTGCAATCATATCCTCCACTCCAATCTGAAAGGAGAAGAAATCAACACATTATTGACCTACAGCATTCCAACAATTCATTGAGAGACAAACAAACTATGTAAAGTCTCACACTGAATGATGATACATGAGAGGTCAATATAAAGGAGTAGAATGTCACTGAATTGTTTGTCCATCTTCTAAAAGTGTGGAACATACAGGTGACAAATACATCATAAATATCAAACTTGACAGATGATAAGAAACAGAATACTATGTTTCTTTCAGTTAATACAAAAATTCAAATATAATCCACACTTTCCAGCCATCACCTTTCATGTACTTCGCAAATCATCTAAAAGGACCAAGCCTTGGCATACATTCCAGGCATTAGTCTTGCAGACAGGTTACCAATGACCTATGAACAGTCCTCAGAGGTTGACTTCTATGTCTTTATCCAGCAAAAAGCCTTCTGACAGAGTCACAGAGCTGTGTTGCTCCGTGTGATGCACTCTGTGACATATCCCACTCCAAATGAAAAGGGATTGATGAAATATCACTTCAATAACAGCAAGATCAGAATGTAAGGACCAACAGCGATCCTGCAGTGTGTGATATGATAGCTGATTCACTGGTCTTATAAGCAAAGACTAGTTCCCCAGAGCATGTAAAGGGAATATACTGTTAGACAAAAGGGGAGGTGAATAATATACAAAAACTGAAAACATAAAACTGTTTTTAATTACAGTTTTACACCTTGCCTTCTTTCCCTAATCTTAATCCTTCATTAGACTTTTCCATTTTTTCTTACGTGTTTTATCCCCTCATGTTAATAAAAGGTGCACTGCACACTGGTGTAAACTCATTGCAAATCTGGCCCTATGTGTTTGAGAAGGTGTACTGTGTATACATTGGCAGAGCTATGTGAAGTGTATATATGGTATCTATAGTATCTAGTGAGGGTTGATTTGTCCTCATGTCTGATATGGTGTTTGTGTAATCCAGTGATCCTGCTGTTTCTCCTGCTCCCCACTCACAGAGACATGCATGCTGCTGTGACTTGAAGCCAAGCGGAAATCCTTCTGTAAAATCTGCTCAGAGGACACACATGAACCCTTGCAAAGCGCAAAGACGCACACACACACACACACACACACACACACACACACACACACACACACACACACACACACACACACACACACACACACACACACACACACACACACACACACACACACTGGCAGACAGGTCAGCCTGTCAATACACATGCAGTTTGTCAGACAGAGAGACAGATGCAAGCTAAACCAGAGCAAACATACTGTATTTTCCCCCCCTTTTGTTTTAATTCTTCACGGCTTAGTTGATTTGACTACATGGGCTTACAGAAGGCCTCCTGATAGCAGCAGGTAGCCAGACAGGAGAGAGGAGAGAGAGGAGAGAGGGGGAAGGACCAGATGTGGTGCCCTGATAAGATAACTCTAGCTTCAGCTCCACTCAACCACAACACCAGTTGCCAGTTACCAGCACAGGGGCAGTGGAGCGAGATGGGAGTGTGCCATTCCTTTCATGGGTGGTAGGTGGAATTAGTGTGTGTGTGTGTGTGTGTGTGTGTGTGTGTGTGTGTGTGTGTGTGTGTGTGTGTGTGTGTGTGTGTGTGTGTGTGTGTGTGTGTGTGTGTGTGTGTGTGTGTGTGTGTGTGTGTGTGTGTGTGTGTGTGTGTGTGTTGGTGTTTCACATAGACAAAGAGAAGGAGAAAGGGGGAAGAAAAGACAGGTCAAATTCCAAAGTGAGATCCTATAATATATTTATAGAAGGCAGAGAGGGTGGAGTAGCTGGAGAAAAAGTCTATATGGAAACATGCTGATAGGTGAGGATTAGTAAGGATGGTACCCATGATGCTCCAAGGCTTCCCTGTCTCTGCATAGACCCCTGTTTCTACCCCATGTGTTCACTCCCTGTCCGTATCGGCAACCCCAGCTATCTGTTGAAAAACACACACAGCGCTGCTGCTCTCCATCATTATCAGCGCCTCAGCCTGCTGGGGAAAGCGGAAACATCAGGACAGCTGATAATGTGGTCGATACATCCGATCGGCGTTGCATTGGCAAACTCCCACATTCCTCCAAACACAGTGCCAGGCAGACACAACAGAGCAGAGAGGACCTCTTTATTCAGAGTCTGTCTATGGATGATACCACTGCAGCAGGGCCACATTGCTCACACTCCAAACAGCATGGCAAATGACAGCCCTGTGAAGCTGGCACGATGACAAACATCATCATAATTACAAAGGAAAAAGAGGAAACTGGAACAGGCCTTTTCTGCTGTGAGAATGGTATGTTGGGGATAATAATAATAGTTTGGTAGGTGCTTAAATTTGTCCTATTTCACAAATGTGCATTAATATGCATGTGTGAATTTGAAATGTGTTTTTGCATATTCCAACTCTCCCTGAGACCCTCAGAGAGTGGGGTCACAGCCAGGGTCTGCCATGATCAACAGTGAGCCTGTAGCAATTGTCGTTAAGTGCCTTGCTCAAGGGTACATCAACAGATTTTTCACCTTTTCTGCTCAGGGATTTGAACAAGCAACTTCACAGTTACTGGCCCACTGCTCTAACCACTAGGCTACCTGCCGCCTGTGTGTACACATGCATGCATGTGTATGTGTGTGTGAGTGTGAATGTGTGTGTGCAAGCAGGAATCAGTGAGTGTGAAATCAGTCCCAGAACTGCCCAGAGCTCCCCAGGCCCAGAGCTAGAGGGCAGGACAGATGGCTGCTCTCGCCTCCTAGACAGGCTGCATGTCACTGGGGCATCAGTCAGCCCCACAGCCCTGGAGCTGACATCTGGAGGTTATCGTTCTGAAGAGTAGAAGGCAACACTAAACAGGGACTTTCAATTACACAATATCAAGTATGTGCTAGTTTCCCATCCTCCATTCACTGTTGATCTCAAGACATGTAATTTAATGTTTTCTATTTTTCCATTAGCCTTCCACACTGGTTATCATTGATGAGAGCTGATCAGAGTGGTGATCTGTGGTGAACAGGATGTGAGGGTAGGAAAATCAAGAGAAGAGAAGTATCTCAAATTTCACATCTTACTGAATCAAGTACATTTTAGGAAGCTGCTATGACTATTGATGCATTCCTCTTATGGATGTAGAACGGGGCTGCAATCACAGCATAGACTAGTCATCATGACCTCACTGCCATATCCTCTACTGCCTCCTCACGGACCAGTTAGACTCTAGGTCCTAAACTCCTCCGCACTATGGCTTTTTGCTCTAATCTAACACAAACAGTTAGTCTGGGGAAGAGGGAAATTAATGCAAATCAAATAAGTGCTAACACTTTTTGGACCATCAGGCTCCCAGAGTACTGGTGCATAACTGCATGAAAAGGCAGGCCAGAGCAACATGAAATCAGCTGGGGGTATATGCATATTGAGTCAGTAGACTGGCACCATAGTGTGAGTACTGTACATAACCTGCATTGAGGGACTTCACAGCCAGAATGACACTACTAACACCTCAGACTTAAACAGGAGGCAGCCAAACTATGATCATATTCAAATATATAAATGTACATCCAATACAAATAGATAAGCTATAATGCACACACCAACACATACACCAAGCACTATGCACAGTTAATCTAGGAAGAGGTCAATCGAGCCAACAATTAATAGAGCATAATAATCGAGGAGTCCATTGAGTCCCTGTACACGTCAGCTCTGAAACTTAATATATGCACTTACCTCGTAATGGAGCTGTCTGTCTTTTAATCACCTAATATCTGTAGGATGGTTTAGCAACGTTTACATTGTATTGTTGTGATGACATGTTTCGGTGTGTAGTGGTCATAGGTAATCTTATTATTTTCCCCTCTCCCTTTCAGCACTATTGACACAGAGTAGCCAAAATGACACAGCAACTCTGCCACAGCATTTCGCACATTTCAATGTCTGTGTGTCTTCACAACATTTCTGTGTTGCGGTCAATACTTTTATGGTAAAAGATATAAGATGTTGCACACCCACCCAAAAATGTTTTATAGAGGTGCTGACTAACGAAGAGTAAACTATTAAAAAGAAAGAAAGAAAGTCACACACTCTAATTATGCTCCCAAACATTGAATGGTTTATTATATAGTTGCTATACCCATTAACTGTTTGGGAGCATAATTAGAGTGTGTGACTTTCTTTCTTTCTATATATAGTCAATACTTTAATAACATCAATCTACTTCTCACTGAGTAGTTTCTATTGTTGAATCTGGGAATAAGCATTTCTGTATACAAGGCATTACCCTACAGTTGCTGTATTTTAAAGCACCTGGGGTAGTGTCGCCAACCCCCCCGTGCACATTTTGGTTCTTGCCCTAGCACTAAATAGCTGATTCAAATAACCAACTCATCATCAAGCTTATTTTAATCAGCTGTATAGTGCTAGGGCGTGCACCCAGGACCGAGTTTGGGAAACCCTGTTCTATGCCACATCAGCATGTCCTCTGAGCCCGTTTGTCATTGTGGGTCACACTGGAGGGAATACTACTGTACCAGCGGGAAGGACAGTCTCTCTCTTTCTCTCTCTCTCTCTCTCTCTGTCTCTCTCTCTCTCTCTCTCTCTCTCCCCTTTATGAACCATTCACCAAGCTTTTCCTGGAATTATTGTCTGTATGACCCAATACAGTGGCTAACCGACATCAAATGGGCTATGTGTTTAGGGCTGTAAAGGGTTAAAAGATGTAGCGCAGTCAGACGGAGCAGGAGTCTGAACATTTGCTGTAGGACTTTTTTGTTGCTGAATTTTTTGTTTGTTTCTAAAGCAGAGTTGGAGAAGTCCCTTATCTGGAATTATACATTTCCATTATTTAGTTTTTCATGGCTATACAGTCGTGGCCAAAAGTTTTGAGAATGTAACAAATATACATTTTCACTAAGTCTGCTGCCTCAGTTTGTATAATGGCAATTTGCATATACTCCAGAATGTTATGAAGAGTGATCCGATGAATTGCAATTATTTGGAAAGTCCCTCTTTGCCATGCAAATGAACTGAATCCCCAAAAACATTTCCACTGCATTTCAGCCCTGCCACAAAAGGACCAGCTGACATCATGTCAGTGATTCTCTCGTTAACACAGGTGTGAGTGTTGACGAGGCCAAGGCTGGAGATCACTCTGTCATGCTGATTGAGTTCGAATAAGACTGGAAGCTTCAAAAGGAGGGTGGTGCTTGGAATCATTGTTCTTCCTCTGTCAATAATGGTTACCTGCAAGGAAACACGTGCCGTCATCATTGCTTTGCACAAAAAGGGCTTCACAGGCAAGGATATTGCTGCCAGTAAGATTGCACCTAAATCAACCATTTATCGGATCATCAAGAACTTCAAGGAGAGCGGTTCAACTGTTGTGAAGAAGGCTTCAGGGCGCTCAAGAAAGTCCAGCAAGCGCCAGGACCATCTCCTAAAGTTGATTCAGCTGCGGGATCGGGGCACCACCAGTACAGAGCTTGCTCAGGAATGGCAGCAGGCAGGTGTGAGTGCATCTGCACGCACAGTGAGTGTCAGGGTTGTGTGCGGCGACGTAGCAGAGTCAAATGCAGGACACAGGTGTTGAGCGAAACACAAAACGTTTACTCAAAAAATCACAGCAAAATTCCACAAAGGGAATAATACAAAACATAATAAGAAATAACAACAACCACTAACGTAACAAACAATCACGGACAAAACAGAAATGAAAGCCAGAGGGTTAAATAGGGAACATGATGGGGGAATTGAAACCAGGTGTGTATAATACAGACAAAACAAAACGAAACTGAAAAATGGATCGATGGTGACTAGAAAGCCGGTGACGTCGACCGCCGAACACCACCCGAACAAGGAGAAGGGCCGACTTCGGCAGAAGTCGTGACAGTACCCCCCCCTTGACGCGCGGCTCCAGCAGCGCGACGACACCGGCCTCGAGGACGACCCGGAGGGCGAGGTGCAGGGCGATCTGGGCGGAGACGGTGAAACTCTTGTAACATAGATGGATCTAGAATGTCCTCCACCGGTACCCAGCATCTCTCCTCCGGACCGTACCCCTCCCACTCCACGAGGTACTGAAGGCCCCTCGCCCGACGCCTAGAATCCATGATGGCTCTTACGCTATACGCCGGGACCCCCTCGATGTCAAGAGGGGGCGGAGGAACCTCCCGCACCTCAGACTGCTGGAGCGGACCAGCCACCACCGGCCTGAGGAGAGACACATGGAACGAGGGGTTAATACGGTAATCAGGGGGGAGTTGTAACCTATAACAAACCTCGTTCAATCTCCTCAGGACTTTAAATGGCCCCACAAACCGCGGACCCAGTTTCCGGCAGGGCAGGTGAAGGGGTAGGTTTCGGGTCGAGAGCCAGACCCGATCCCCCGGTGCATACACCGGGGCCTCACTGCGGTGGCGGTCGGCACTCGCCTTTTGTCTCCTGATGGCACGTTGTAGCCTTACGTGGGCAGCGTTCCAAGTCTCCTCTGAGTGCCGAAACCATTCATCCACCGCAGGAGCCTCAATCTGGCTCTGATGCCATGGTGCCAGGACCGGCTGGTAACCTAGCACACACTGAAAAGGTGATAGGTTGGTAGAGGAGTGGCGGAGGGAGTTTTGGGCCATCTCGGCCCAGGGGATGTAAGCTGCCCACTCCCCCGGCCGGTCCTGGCAATAGGACCTCAGAAACCTACCCACATCCTAGTTTACTCTTTCCACCTGCCCGTTGCTCTCGGGGTGGAAACCTGAGGTAAGGCTGACCGAGATCCCCAGGCGTTCCATAAACGCCCTCCAGACTCTAGACGTAAATTGGGGACCCCGATCAGAAACTATATCCTCAGGCACCCCGTAGTGCCGGAATACATGGGTGAACAGAGCCTCCGCAGTTTGTAGAGCCGTAGGGAGACCGGGCAAAGGAAGGAGACGGCAGGACTTAGAAAACCGATCCACAACGACCAGGATCGTGGTGTTACCCCGCGACGGAGGAAGATCCGTCACGAAATCCACCGATAGGTGTGACCATGGTCGCTGTGGAACGGGAAGGGGTTGTAATTTCCCTCTGGGCAGATGTCTAGGTGCCTTGCACTGTGCACATACCGAACAGGAGGAAACATAAATGAAAGCCAGAGGGTTAAATAGGGAACATGATGGGGGAATTGAAACCAGGTGTGTATAATACAGACAAAACAAAACAAAACTGAAAAATGGATCGATGGGGACTAGAAAGCCGGTGACGTCGACCGCCGAACACCACCCGAACAAGGAGAAGGGCCGACTTCGGCGGAAGTCGTGACAGTGAGGCAAAGACTTTTGAAGGATGGCCTGGTGTCAAGAAGGGCCGCAAAGAAGCCACTTCTCTCCAGGAACAGACTGATATTCTGCAAAAGGTACAGGGATTGGACTGCTGAGGACTGGGGTAAAGTCATTTTCTCTGATGAATCCCCTTTCCGATTGTTTGGGGCATCCGGGAAAAAAGCTTGTCCGGAGAAGACAAGGTGAGCGCTACCATCAGTCCTGTGTCATGCCAACAGTAAAGCATCCTGAGACCATTCATGGGTGGGGTTGCTTCTCAGCCAAGGGAGTGGGCTCACTCACAATTTTGTCTCAGAACACAGCCATGAACACATCCTCCGAGAACAACTTCTCCCAGCCATCCAGGAACAGTTTGGTGACGAACAATGCCTTTTCCAGCATGATGGAGCACCTTGCCATAAGGCAAAAGTGATAACTAAGTGGCTCGGGGAACAAAACCGATATTTTGGGTCCATGGCCAGGAAACTCCCCAGACCTTAATCCCATTGAGAACTTGTGGTCAATCCTTAAGAGGCGGGTGGACAAACAAAACCCCACAAACTCCAAGCATTGATTATGCAAGAATGGGCTGCCATCAGTCAGGATGTGGCCCAGAAGTTAATTGACAGCATGCCAGGGCGGATTGCAGAGGTCTTGAAAAAGAAGGGTCAACCCTGCAAATATTGACTCTTTGCATCAACTTCATGTAATTGTCAATAAAAGCCTTTGACACTTATGAAATGCTTGTAATTATACTTCAGTATTCCATAGTAACATCTGACAAAAATATCTAAAGACACTGAAGCAGCAAACTTTGTGAAAATTAATATTTGTGTCATTCTCAAAACTTTTGGCCACGACTGTACATTTAATTTTAATGAAGCAATTCAATTTACTTTTGACAACTTTTCTACAGGGCATAAAAGCAATTTTTCAGTTCGGAATCACCTGCTGACCAAAATTACACACCGCTGTATCAGAAAGAAAAGTGTCTGGAAGGTACCTAGTTGTAAGGCCTTGCAACAAAAATGGATCAATTTAAAACATGTTACTGGTTTTCAAATGTTCCTTCGATTACTATAACATTTCTTGTTCTATTATTGAATCTCTCTGTTGCTCTCTTAATGTGGGAACATTTTTACATAGTGCTGCTACAATGTCACCTGGCTCCCCCATGCCTCCCTCCGACAGACTGGAACATTAGCTTAATCAATGTAAATTATTTCATGCTCTTCATTATTGTGCTGTGAGGAGTTGGCAGAATTTTAATCCCAGCTCTGCAACTGCTTTACACTATTCTTGGAAGTTTTCTATGATTAAAAACATGACCTGGAGTAAGCATTAAGCCTCAGGCTATTCAACATCTTATATTTGGAAAAGCAAATAATACAGTAGGTTGTTCCCTGAGAAATTCCTGTTAATGATATTGAAAAGCAGAACCTGAAATAATGTGGTTTTATATAATGTACTTGAGGATCATTGAAAACTGATCTTACCTGAGAGGCAGTTAGAGGTTTTGAAGTGTATAAATATGTTTCCATGCAAATGTACAACTGAGATACAGTACAGTATGTCAGTAGCAGGGGTGTGTCGGTGTGTATACCTGAGGCAAACTTTAGGTATGTGTCTGTTTAACTGCAGTGTAAATGATAGCAGTGTATATATGTTTACCTGACTCACAGGGACAGAGGGCTGGTGTCCAACCAAGGCCAGCTTGACCGTGGTCTCCCAGATGTGAGGGTCATGACCTCCGCGGGCGGTCACCATGAACTGGATCGGTTCTGACAGGTTGCCCACCTCCTGCTCCGCGTACACCGAGCCGTCAGGGCGCACACTGAAGTTAGGGTCACTGCTCTCGAAGCCCCCCGCTTTACTGTGCTGGCAGTCCTCAAACTTCACTAGAGAGAGAGAGAGGGGTTGGGGGGGAACGCAGTGGTAAGATTTAGGGGATGAGGTGACACATCTGGTGACATGTATCGGTTGTGAAATACTAGCATAGCTTTTCCACCTTCCTAAAGTAATATCTCTCCTCATCCTGTCTTCAGAGTTGAAGACAACTTTGACTCTCCACTGAAACCAAAATAGACGCAAGAAAGACATCTGTATTTCCTTGGTTTTCAAGGGGAGGTGGGGCTACATGGAAGCTATGTCACATTAATGCATCAGACTGTGAAGCTCTTTATCATTCTCAATCAAGTTTCCCCTTCAACATGCTGCCACGAAACACAATCTTAAATGACATTTTGGGTCTTCCGCCTGAATGGAGAATGAGAGAGCATTGTGAGGACCTTCCTCGTCACACACTTTCCTTCCTTCCCCCTCCAGAGGCCTAGGTGTATGAGGAGGAGGAGGAGGAGGGTAGCATTGTGGGTGTCTGTGGTCTTTCCGCCTCACAGACAAGATGTGGGTTTGAAGGCGACAATGCACCCGTCATATATGAGAGAGAGAGAGAGAGAGAGAGAGAGAGAGAGAGAGAGAGAGAGAGAGAGAGAGAGAGAGAGAGAGAGAGAGATCTGCATGGCCCGATTACTCACAACCAGTCACCCAATGCATAAGTGCTCAGATATTCTACATCAATCCCTCAAACATCAATATTTTCTCTGCGTAAAGGCAGATTGTCTGTCAGTCTCCAATCTCTTTTCAGATTATTGGGGATTTTCATTCTCCTCAATGGGTGGGGAGAGAAATGGTGTGGATCACTTTGATATGGATGCTGCAATGACAGATGACATCAAGCTGCCATCTCAACCAATATGAAATCTGAGGGAAAAATCCAAAGCTGTGCAGACTGAATGTTCAACATAAATACCTTATCTTTACATTCCGAGTAGTAATTAAAGCTTTTATATGTTTTGAAACAGTACTTTCAATTTAGATTTAAGAATTTCAGCCAAAACAATTTGACATCGATGTCAAGTCCTTTTACTTTTCAACATCTTGTTGCTGCCAAGTCACGAGAACTACCCCAATTGGTAGTTACAGTCATATCCCATCGCTGCAACTCCCGTACGAACGGGGGAGGCAAAGGTCGAGAGAATGATGATATCTGGCCTACACCTTCACAATAAATCCATTATTTATTTTAGACAGGTATAAAGAAGAATGATATGAAGAAAATGTAGTCTATTTCAGAAGAACAGAATAGCATACTCTGCGTTGTCCTTATGTTAGGTCCTGATCAGGCTATACCAAATGGCGGTGGGCTACACTAGTTTATTTAGCACACAAGATTTGCTTAGAATTCCGTGGCATTATTTTATATAATTTTATAGTATGAAGAATTCAACTGAACAAAGCTGAATAAAATATAAATAATATTTTCTCCAACCGTTTTGAGGGAGTGCGCACATGTGGCTATCCTGTGTTGAGCAGTTAACAAAGAAATAGCTACTCCTGTCACGTCCTGACCGTAGAGATCTTTTTATTCTCTATGTTTGGTTGGTCATGGTGTGACTCGGGTGGGAAACTCTATGTTCTTTGTTTCTGTGTTTTGGCCGGGTATGGTTCTCAATCAGGGACAGCTGTCTATCGTTGTCTCTGATTGGGAATCATACTTAGGCAGCCTTTTTTCCTTTTGTATTTATGGGTAGTTGTCTTTGTTAATGGCATTATAGCCTAAGTAAGCTTCACGATCATTTCCTTGTTCTTTGTTTTGTTGGCGACATTTATCAATAGAAGGAAATGTACGCTCACCATGCTGCACCTTGGTCCGGTCATTTCCAAGACGACAGCGATCGTGACAGAACTACCCACCACAAGTGGACCAAGCAGCATGGCCAGGAGGGGCAAACAGAGTGGAGGACATCATGGACCTGGGAGGAGGTGATGTCAGGACACGAGAGCCTGCCGTGGAAGCAGGCAGAGGCAGCGAGGAAGGCGGAAGCAGAGTTACACAGGGTCACGGCTGGCAAGGAAGACCGGGAAGCCACTCCCCCCCCAAAAAAATTGGGGGCACACGGGGATGTTGGCGGAGCTAACTCCCCGTGCTCACGATAGGGAGCGTGGTACTGGTCAGGCACCGTGTTATGCGGTGAAGCGCACGGTGTCTTCAGTGCATGTTCACAGCCGGTGCGCTCTGAGCCAGCTCTCCCCATGTGTCGTGCTAGAGGGGGCATCCAGGCAGGACGGATTGTGCCAGTACAGCGCTCCTGGTCTCCGGTGCGCCTCTTCGGTCCAGGGTATCCTGCGCCGGCTCTGCGCACTGTGTCTCCGGTGCGCTATCACAGCCCAGTGCATCCTGTGCCTGCGCTCCGCACGTGCCGGACCAAAGTGGGCATTCAGCCAGGACAAGTGGTGCCAGCTTTAAGCACCAGATCTCCAGTGCTCCCCCACAGCCTGGTTCGACCTGTGCCTGCTCCATGGACCAGGCCTCCAGTAGGTCTCCCCAGCCTGGTGAGTCCGGAGCCTGCAGCGACGGTCACCAGTCCGGAGCCTCCGGCGACGGTCACCAGTCCGGAGCCTCCGGCGACGGTCACCAGTCCGGAGCCTCCGGCGACGGTCACCAGTCCGGAGCCTCCGGCGACGGTCTCCAGTCCGGAGCCTCCGGCGACGGTCCCCAGTCCGGAGCCGCCGGCGACGGTCTCCAGTCCGGAGCCTCCGGCGATGGTCTCCAGTTCGGAGCCTGCGGCGAGAGTCCCCAGTCCGGGGCCTGCGGCGAGGGTTCCCAATCCGGGGCCTGCGGCGAGGGTCCCCAGTCCGGGGCCTGCGGCGAGGGTCCCCAGTCCGGGGTCGGCGACGAGGGTTCCCGCACCAGAGGCGCCACCAAAGTGGGGGGAGCCAGAGGTGGAGCAGGGTCTGCGTCCCGCACCAGAGCCGCCAACGAAGTAGATGCCCACCCGGACCCTCCCCTATAGTGTCAGGTTTGCGGCCGGAGTCCGCACCTTTGGGGGGGAGAACTGTCACGCCCTGACCGTAGAGATCTTTTTATTCTCTATGTTTGGTGGTCAGGGTGTGACTCGGATGGGAAACTATATGTTCTTTGTTTCTGTGTTTTGGCCGGGTATGGTACTCAATCAGGGACAGCTGTCTATCGTTGTCTCTGATTGGTAATCATACTTAGGCAGCCTTTTTTCCTTTTGTATTTGTGGGTAGTTGTCTTTGTTAATGGCATTATAGCCTAAGTAAGCTTCACGGTCGTTTCCTTGTTCTTTGTTTTGTTGGCGACATTTATCAATAGAAGGGAATGTACGCTCACCATGCTGCACCTTGGTCCGGTCATTTCCACGACGACAGCGATCGCGACAACTCCTATATGCTTAATTTAGAGTTATTAATGTAACTTTAGCTGTTCTACAAATGTTGGGCTAAATGTTTTGAGTTTTAATACATTGTAAGGCTGCGTGATGAGACTCTAATGAAAAAAGTTGCTTGAAAGGCATGAGTTCTGCTTTGTTTTGTTGCACAGGCTGTACACACCTCATCAGTCTTTCATTTACTATTTGACAAGCACTTGATAATGCCTCGAATTTCACGGCGGCATCCCCTTTGTGTGGCCGTAATGCTCCCAAAACAAATCCATGCCTTTTGTGGCCAGTGGCCGTTGTGCCCTTGGCCAGGAGTGGTGCGTTGTGCCCTGCGCTCTCTGAAGCATCTCTCATTCACATGGCTCTCCATCACGTGATCAGGTCTTTCTCACAGGCTACAAGTGAAGTCAGACACATTGGGGACGCCACTGCGCATGTCCTTATACAATTACGAGGTGCATATTGAAGACATTAAAAGAATTGTCCACATTTACTTTTCGTCAGCCAACAAGATGAGTAGGTCTAATGAACAACAAAATCACTGGCCTATGTCAGGGGTTCTTAAACTTTTTCAGCCTGAGACCCAAATGATATAGAATTTCTGTGTTTTCCTGGGACCCAAGCTTAGGAAAATATGCAACTATAGGTAAATATCGGTGCATTTCATTGCCCTTATGCCTAAAAAAAGGCAATATAGACAAAAACAAATAACAATGAAATACCCATAAATATCTTTTGTTTATTTTTCCCCGTTAAAAACTCTCTCACATACCTGTCTAGGTTGGAACTGTTGCGGTTAAAATACAATAAAGAATTTCATTCTGAACTGGAATAAACGGATTGATCACATCACACAGATGTATAACAGAACACACACACACAGGCTTGTTGATAGTGCAACCCTAAGTAACAGTATAGATAAAAAATAACCAGGCCTACTGTACATCTTACTGTATAAATGATTGTTGAAAGAAAGTCTAGGTTGGAACTGTTGCTGTTAAAATACATATTTTTTATTCTGAACTGGAATAAACTGATTGATCACATCACACAGATGTAGACCAGAAAACACATACACACAGTCCTAATCAGAGGTGTGTGGCTGGTTGAAGTTTTCAACAAGCATGTCTATTCTGGGCTCCGTTTTTGACAGTGCAACACAGGTCATGCTCAGCATTGACACAGTTTCTGTACTTGAGAACCCTGGCTTGCATATGTATGTGGTGCCAAACTGGATCAGAAAATCTATTGCTTTCTCAGTCAGGCAGGAAACTGCTTCCTGCTGCAGATGAGCAATCCAGAACTGTGTGTGTTTGTCTCAAAAAGCATCTTGCTTCAATCAGTTTATTCCAGTTCAGAATATAAATTATTACTTGTAACAGCAACAGTTCCAACATAGACCTGTGTTCAACAATAATTTCGACAGTAAAATGTACAGTAGGCCTGATAATTTTTGATCTTCATCTGTACTGTTTCTAAGGGTTGCACTATCAGTAGCTAGTTAGCTTGATTTGGCTAACGTTGGCTATTAGCTGTGTAACGTTACAAGGCCAGGGGATTGTTTGAAACAGAAACTCACATCTACTACTATGAGAGATAGTACTCCCATATTTCTGCTTATCATCACTTGTTATAAAATGACAACAATGCCTTATTAGTTGACTTACTTTTCCACTTTTGAAGCACTGTTTCCTGAAGCATTCTGCCCTGTTCTGAAATAACTCCCTGGGTTTACCGTCATGTAATGTAAACTAACTCACTTTGTACATCGCGCTGGTCTGTACAATTGACCTTATTTTAGCGCCCAAAAAGTGTAATACTTCCAGATCATCTGTAATATCAATACCATTGTAAAGCACAATTTCTCCCCTTTCCAACATAATCAATGACGAGAACCTTCATGATGCCCATCTCTGCATGATTCAAGAAGGCAA
The DNA here is from genome assembly GCF_016432855.1 of Salvelinus namaycush. Taxonomy (NCBI): domain Eukaryota; kingdom Metazoa; phylum Chordata; class Actinopteri; order Salmoniformes; family Salmonidae; genus Salvelinus; species Salvelinus namaycush. Next base: position 24,423,636 of record NC_052308.1, on the reverse strand, counting down.
TGAGCTCTGTTGGGTCTTTTCAAAAATGACGCGTGGGGAAGCTAAACCTATTGCGTGATAGTGAGAAGGAGAGGTGTCGTGTAGGGAAACAGATTTTTTCACTCGATCTGTCCATCACCTTATCGCCTCTAAAATGTAAATAAAACACTATAAAGAGTTTATATAATGCGTCATTACATACCTATTTGTGTCGAATTTGAATCCGTTTTTTAGGGCGGTGCTAAAGTGATCTTCAGAAGTAAACAGTGGCTTTTGAGTCATGATAGCTTGCAGTGATGATGCAAAAAATGACTAGGTATTCCCCCTTACCCTGTCCCTGTCCCTTTCTTGTTTTTAAACGGTGAGAGAAGTGCTACACCTGGTGGAGAGAGGCTGTAAGACAGAATTAGTTGCTTTATGCGTGCTGTACGTTACACCATGACACGTCACAATGTAACGTACAGCGTCGGAGGGGTCAGTTTTCAACTTTTATCCAATACTATAGAGCCATCACCATGTCAATCAATGCTTGAATAGAAACGTAGTTCACATCCCAGATTTTGATTGCAACACAGTCGCTACAGTCCCATTAGTTTTGTTTGCAGCCTCGTTTGAATGTTGCGGTTGCGCACATTTGTAGGGAATGGGGTTAGCGTACGTTACAGTAGTGCCTGGATGTTTGGTCAGGACATGTCGTTTTATTAATTTGTTCATTTTTAGAGACTCATTACTAAGCTCTTCCCCACACAAAACACATTGTGGGCGCTCCTCGTTATTTCTCTAAGTTTGCATGAAAGAGACAAAAAGTCAACACTGTATTTGCGTTTCATGACGATTGAGCTCATTCAGAACTTGTGGATAGCATGAGTCCATTTCATGACAGCGGTGAGGAATAACAAGTCAGTGGCTTGAACCACAGGGTCGCGGAGTGATCTTCAAGAAAACTGCAGAAAAAATATCCGGTAAATCGCAAAGCACACGGGCATCTTCCGCTACCTCTCCCACTCGCGCAGCTGGCTAACTAGAGCAGAGACAGCTGCTAAGCAGAGAGGGAAGTTGAACTTGGCCAAATCAATTCCAGTAATTAATGAAATAATTATACATTTACATCGCGACCCACCATTAACTTCTTGCCACTAGGGGGGTGCCATTTCGACATAGTACAAATTCGTTTCCAAATTAAACTGCCTCGTACTCAATTCTTGCTCGTACAATATGCATATTATTATTACTATTGGATAGAAAACACTCTCTAGTTTCTAAAACCGTTTGAATTATGTCTGTGGGTGAAACAGAACTGGACTTAGAGCAATTTCCCTATGTGGAGTTGAGAATGCAGAATTTTCCAACCTGTTCTCAGACCTGTTTATAAATCTGCCTGTCTTCTATTGGTTGAGATGCACTGCATACGCCTTCCTCTGGGTGTCAGCGAATAGAGGGCCTTGAAATGGAGTCTCTAGGCAGAGCTGAAAGTCTATAAATTGATTGGAAACGAGGTGTATCGTTCTTTTCCCCTTCGCTCTGACCCACTGAGGACCTTGGAACGTTCTTTTGGAAACATCGGTTATAGATCTCAGACATTTCCGGCTGTGTTTTTATTCGATATAGGCTTTAAAGACATCATAATCTTGTTATTTTGAACCGAATTATATCAGTTTATGTCAGTATATTGCGATTTTCGGGTATTTATTTTCTTGGCGCTGTAGGAAGTTGGGTATCTCTCTCTCTCAAGCTAATGTTTACTGCTAATTGCAACGTGGAAGACGACGTTCTCCAACCTAGCAACGATTATTTTGGACAAAGGACACCTATCCCAAGATTCTGATGAGAGTTCATCGAAAAGTAAGAACTATTTATGCTGATAATTCATTGTTCTGTTGAAAAATGTCAAATGCATAAGACGCCATTTCTTGCAGTGTAGCCTTGCGTTATCGCACCCTGTATTGCGCAGTAACGTTAATTTAAAAAATGTAATTCAGCGATTGCATTAAGAACTAATTTGTCTTTCAATTGCTGTCCAACCTGTATTTTTTTAGTCAAGTTTATGAATAGTTTTCGATAAGAATAGGTGCCTTTCCAAGATGGCGCCGGACAGATTGCTTGACGTTATGGACACTATTCTCATTGTATAAGCACGATTTGTGCCGCTAAATATGCACATTTTCGAACAAACTCTATATGAATTGTGTAATATGATGTTACAGGACTGTCATCTGAAGAATTCTGAGAAGGTTAGTGAAAAAATTAATATATTTTGGTGGTTTATACGTTATAGCTATTTTTGCCTTGAATCAATGCTGGTGTGATGTTTGCTATTGTGGTAAGTTACTATAACGCTATATTGTGTTTTCGCTGTAAAACACTTAAAAAATCTGAAATATTGTCTTGATTCACAAGATCTGTGTCTTTCATCTGCTGCACGCTGTGTATTTTTAAGAAATGTTTTATGATGAGTAATTAGCTAATACACGATGGTCTCTGTAGTTATTCTAGTCGCTTTGGTGAGAGTTGGGATGGTGGCTGCAATGGTAAACTATGATTTATACCTGAAATATGCACATTTTTCTAACAAAACATATGCTATACAATAAATATGTTATCAGACTGTCATCTGATGAGGTTGTTTCTTGGTTAGTGGCTATTTATATCTTTATTTGGCCGAATTTGTGATAGCTACTGATGGAGTAAAAAAATGGTGGAGTAAGAAAAGTGGTGTCTTTTGCTAACGTGGTTAGCTAATAGATTTACATATTGTGTCTTCCCTGTAAAACATTTAAAAAATCAGAAATGATGGCTTTATTCACAAGATGTGAATCTTTCATTTGGTGTCTTGGACTTGTGATTTCATGAACATTTTATTATATGATATCCCTGTGGCTTTAGGCTAGGCTATGCTAGTCAGCTTTTTTGATGGGGGGATCCCGGATCCGGGTTTGGGAGGTGTTAGAGGTTAACAGGTTCACGACCAATACTTTAAGAAATACTGGTGAAAATTATCTTCCCCAAACTTGAAACTGCACATGCTGCTTATGTATGCCAGTTAGTCTCTACACCCCTTGTAAAACGGATTAATATGCTTAATTTTAAGAAGTTATTTGGCCACTTTAGTTGTGATACAAACCTTATCAAAACATATAGGCCTATGGGCTAGGCTACATAAGGTATGCGACTATTGATTCCCAAAATTTGCAAAAAAAAGTGGTATATGTTAATATTGTCACCCAGTATTCTTGTCTTTACATATATTAATTAATATATATGTGAAATTTGTTTTGTTTTAGAATTGATCAGGGGCAGCGGGAAAATATCTATGCACTTAAATAGCGAATGGGGGACGCTTTTCCCATGGTTCATTTCCATGTCATCCAGGTAGGCTATACTCGTGTTGTAAAGATAAGCAATGTGCTTAATATTAGGAAAGTTGAGAAATAAATACAGTAGGAATAGCCTATAGAAAGCTGATGGGATCCTCCTCTTTTTAATAAAGGCCATCACTCTGTTTTCTGGCGCACTTGCATAGCCTATAGAAATGCTGCGCAACATGAGCTCATGGGCTCTCATGAAGTGTTTGATTAGCTTTTCGATTACATTTGCATTGATGTCAGAGTGATTAGAGAGACAATAGAGTGCTGAGTACCAGGCAGATAGCAAGTTTGGTAGGCTACTAATAACCATCAGCAGCATCAGAGCTTGGAGAAGACGGTCACATGGAATTTGACTGCCTCCATGACTGCACGCGTGGCGATAATACGGTCACCGCAACAGCCCTAGGTATGACCAATCTGTAGCACTTTGTCTGAGGTGTGAGTGCTGCTAAAGCAACTAATGAAACACCCCCAGAAAAGACTTGTGCACACACACACACACACACACACACACACACACACACACACACACACACACACACACACACACACACACACACACACACACACCCTCAATCCTCTTCTCCTTCTGTTTAAAAAGGCTGTGCGCTGATCTTATCTCTGTCACACTCCTGCTGCTGATAACAAGAAAAATTGATTTCATAAATCACCCTGGGAACAAATGGTCTGTTATGAGCTGGGGAGATGCCATTTTTCAAAATCCACCGTGAAGAATTTTGCACGACAATCTTTTTATCAAGCCATCTTTGCAATTTATCGCCCAGCTTCCTGTCAAAAGATGCAGCAATAAAGCATGAGATCTTTTCAATAACTGTGGCACACATCACACAAATTAGGTTGCTGTTTCGCCCGGAGAGTAATTGTACGTGTAATGGAGGAATGGCAAACATCATTTTGACAATGTGTGCATAAATCTTACAGTAACAGACAAACACAATCCAATCCAGTTTCTCTGTGCTGGGATGAAGCTCTGCATAGCACAGCAAGTCTCTGCCATGTGGAGAGAGAGATTCATATCCAACCAATGAATGATTAACTGCTCACTTCTTCACTATTTTAAAGTTTCAGATGTAAGATCAATCATGAGCCAACCGTCACACAGTTTGCAGTATCCCTCAGACAGAGAAACCGCATGGTTCTATGTCCAACATAACCAGTCCGTGCCACCAAAGAGCAGGCTGTATTGTGCCAATGGCTCCAATTTGCTTAAACAGAACAGGCTAATTGTTGCCATTTAAGCAGGTCTCTTGCGGCATGTCCTGGGAGGCTCGCTGTAGGGTTGTGTGTTCTGAGGCTGTGTGTGTGTCCTGCAGCTGTGTGTGTGTTTGTGTGTATCTGTGTATGTGTATTTTAGCATAAGAAAGGCGCAGGGTTCTGAGGGCATGTCTGTACCAGTGGCCCTGTGTCCCTGTGACAGCGGGTTGGTTGGCATGAGAACATGCGTGGACTAGGCGATGGTGCTATGGCGTGTCATTGTGATAGGCAAGCTTTGATTGTCTCTGAGGGCACTGGGCCAGTTCTCTGCCCATCTCTGCCCAAACTGTTCTGCCTGCGGCTATGGAACCCTGACCTGTTCACCGTACGTGCTACCTGTCCCAGACCTGCTGTTTTCAACTCTCTAGAGACAGCAGGAGCGGTAGAGATACTCTTAATGATCGGCTATGAAAAGCCAACTGACATTTACTCCTGAGGTGCTACTACTGTGATTATTATTATTTGACCATGCTGGTCATTTTTGAACATTTGAACATCTTGGCCATGTTCTGTTATAATCTCCACCCGGCACAGCCAGAAGATGACTGGCCACCCCTCATAGCCTGGTTCCTCTCTAGGTTTCTTCCTAGGTTTTGGCCTTTCTAGGGAGTTTTTCCTAGCCACTGTGCTTCTACACCTGCATTGCTTGCTGTTTGGGGTTTTAGGCTGGGTTTCTGTAGAGCACTTTGAGATATCAGCTGATGTAAGAAGGGCTATATAAATACATTTGATTTGATTTGATCTGATGAAATGCCAGGGAGGGTGTTGGGTGGTGGGGGGAGCCATGCCATGTTTACTGACACATCCAGTTAGCAGGAAAATGCTACAAATACCATCCAGCTGGAAGGAAAATGCAACAAATACCACCCATTCAACTGTGATGGAAATAATCCAGGTACAGTGTAACATATCTGTAACACAGTCAGATACGTAAGTAATAAGGTTCAAGGGGGTGTGGTATATGGCCAATATTCCACGGCTAAGGGCTGTTCTTAGGTACGACGCAACACGTTGGTAAACTGGTTACCAAAGTAATTAGAATAGTAAAACATATTTTTTGTCATACCTGTGGTGTACTGCAGCATTCAGCCAATCAGCATCCAAGAGCCAAAGTACCCAGTTTATAATTAAGTGATAATGCCCTCGAAGCCGGTGTTTGGAGGATATATTGGCACGGGTGTTGTTAGTCACAAGATGAAGTCGAGGGCTGGCAAATCGTGACAATATTTACTCCAAACACCGGCTTCGAGGGCATTATCCCTTTTATACAACGGGTTACCAACATATTCAAATAATGATTGACATATTTTAAATTAAAATGTTATTTTGAGGAATTTATTCATACTATTTCATCCTTCCACAAGATATAGTCCCGAAACAAATCTAGGGTTGCTACCCAAGCCGTCTGGCCATTTGTTATATTGGTTCGGTTGCCAGAGACACGACCCAGTCGCTCAGTCTTTTTGTTCTGTATCTATGGACGAGACCCAGTCGTTCGTTCTGAATGTTCCATTGCCATACTAGCTGGCAACATTCTTATCCCTTGCTTGCTAGCTAGCTAGCTAACTACGACTAACTTACAGTCAAGTCAAACAGCGCAGAAAGAAGATCAACAGTAGCTGTTTGTTTAAGCTGTTTTCTAGTGACATTTATTTGGATACATGCATAACAATGAGCTAATGAGGCATGATTTCTCCTAGCATAGAAAATGTGCTCTTAAGGACACTGTTGTTCAGAGGAACTAGCCATCAACACAGCTAACACAATAACTTCAAACTGAAGCGGGAAAGACTGCAAACTAGCTGCACTTCGTTTCGTTTAACCTTTTTTAAATTGCCATCTTTGTACACTACCGGTCAAAAGTTTGAGAACACTGGGGTGGCATATTTCTGCTTTACCAAATGAGGAGAGTTACAAACTTCACACACCAGTCGGAGTGTCACGAATCCCGTTTCCTGAGTCTGGTTTTTGCCTGTGTTCTGTTCTGGAGTGTTTTTCCGGTGTCCTGGAACGCACCCTGTCTGGTTGCCGGGCGTTTTAGCTAGTTGGGAGATCTCAGATTACCCGCACCTGTATCCCATCAGCTATCTGTGCACCTGGTCCTGATCATCATCTCTCCTCTTCATAAGCCCGGACCTGACATCCATTCCCTGCCGGATCGTTAGCCATAAACAGTATGTTGTGCCAGCGTATCAGCCTCCAGCTTGATAGTATTTGTTTTGTTGTTTTGTACGTCTTGCTTGCCTTAAACTTAACCCCGTTTGTTCTGTCTTCAGTTATTCACCCGGATCACTTACCCCATTCCTGCCTGGTCGTCGGAGGCTTCCGCTACTCCTTTGGACCCACCTATTCACTCCCATCAACTCACCACCGCTGCCCGTTATGCTACCTGGATATTTCTACACCTTCATATTCACTTGTAAATAAATACTCACCTTCTTCCTACTCTCCTTGTCCTGGTCTGCTTCTGGGTTCGATTTTGAAAGAACGTGACAGAACGGACCTGGACCCCGTTTGCCATGCCGTTACCCAGCAGGGGAAGATATTGGAACAACACAACACGGCGCTACAGGAGATAGCGGGTTCAGTCCGGAACTTATCTGCTAGCTTGACGAATATCCAGGATCAGCTCAGGTTGCCGGCGGGACATCCACCACCTGTTTCACCCATCTCACCTGCCGATTCTGGAGAGGTTTCCTTCCGTGAGCCCAAGGTTCCGACGCCTGATAAGTACGAGGGGGATTTCGGAAGATGCCGTTCATTTCTTATGCAGTGTGGCTTAGTTTTTGATCTACAGCCCTACTCTTACGCCACAGATAAGGCTAGGATAGCTTTCGTGATTGAACTGCTGCGTGGTAGAGCTCTGGAATGGGCTTCAGCCGTTTGGGAACGACCGGACACCTGCATGGCTTCATACCAGGAGTTCACGGCGGAGATGAGAAAGCTTTTTGACCATCCTGTCCGAGGTAAGGACGCAGCTAAACGTTTGTTCACTCTTCGCCAAGGAGCTCGCAGTGTGGCAGACTTTATGATCGAATTCAGGACATTGGCTGTGGAGAGTGGTTGGAATGAGGAGTCACTACAAGCGGCTTTTTACCAGGGGTTGTCGGAGCAACTCAAGGACGAGCTGATATCCTATCCAGAGCCTAGTGACCTAGACAGCTTGGTCACTTTAGCTATTCGGGTAGATAATAGAGTCCGAGAGAGAAGGAGGGAGAAGCAGTGGGGGCCGTCCAATCAATCAGCAACTCGGTTACCATTTGGTTCAGGAAATGGACCAGAACGTGTTGATCATGCTTCCCCACACGTGATTAGTGGAGGGGTCTTGCCACCAGATCCTGAACCAATGCAAGTGGGGCGACACGGGCTAACTAAGGAGGAGCGCCAACGTAGACGTGAGACCAACAGCTGCCTCTACTGTGGTAGCTCGGGACATTACATCTCCGCTTGTCCACAGCGCCCGTTAAACTGCCCGGCTCGCTAGTTATGGGAGGAATTTTTGCGAGCCAGTTTCAACCTCTCAAGAACCCTGTCAGACCCCGTTTTCCTGCGACCCTTATGAATAAGGATCAGAGCTTAGAGATGAACGCTTTTATCGATTCAGGTGCCGATGGCAGCTTTATTGATGCCGACTTGGTGGAACAGCTGGGGCTTTCCAAGGAGCAATTGCCGGAAGCCATTGAAGCAACCACTCTGAACGGCAGTAGTCTGGCACGGATTACGATGAGGACTGAACCGGTTAAGATGTTGTTGTCGGGGAATCATTCAGAGTTTATCTCCTTCCTCATTCTGTCCTCGCCCCATGTTCCTCTGGTTCTTGGTTACCCCTGGCTGAAGGAACACAATCCCTCGTTTGATTGGGTGACGGGTAAGGTAACTAGTTGGAGCATTGAGTGTCATGCTAACTGCCTTAGGACTGCCTGTTCTCCTGCTGTTCCCAGTCAGGTCAGTGACTCTGCTCCTCCTGATTTGTCCCTGGTTCCAGAAACATATCACGAGTTGGGTGAAGTATTCAGTAAGCAGAAGGCTCTGTCCCTTCCTCCCCACCGACCTTATGACTGTGCGATTAATTTGTTCCCTGGAGCTGCCTTTCCCAAGGGACGGTTATACAGTATCTCTCGACCTGAACGTGAAGCTTTGGAGACCTACATCAAGGAATCTCTAGCTGCAGGTCTCATTCGCCCCTCGTCATCACCTCTGGGAGCAGGATTCTTTTTTGTGAGTAAGAAGGATGGCTCTCTTCGACCATGTATTGATTATCGGGGGTTGAATGATATTACGGTTAAGAACAAGTATCCCCTGCCCTTGATGAGCTCTGCTTTCGACTCTTTACAGGGTGCTACGGTTTTTACGAAGCTTGACCTACGTAATGCTTATCATTTGGTTCGGATCAAAGAGGGGGACGAGTGGTTGACTGGGTTCAATACTCCTATGGGACATTTCGAGTACCAGGTGATGCCGTTTGGACTGACCAACGCTCCTGCTGTGTTCCAAAGTATGGTGAATGATGTTCTGAGAGATATGATTGGTATTTTTGTGTTCGTTTACCTGGATGATATCCTCATCTTCTCGAGGGAGCTTTCTAGCCACGTCCTGCATGTCAAGCAGGTCTTGCAGCGGTTATTGGAGAACCATCTGTTCGTGAAGGCTGAGAAGTGTGATTTTCACGCCCACACGACGTCCTTCCTCGGGTACATCATCTCCAGGGGAGAGATCATGATGGACCAAGAGAAGGTTCGGGCGGTTCGGGATTGGGCCCAGCCCGGTACAAGATTGCAGCTCCAGAGATTCCTGGGGTTTGCGAACTTCTATCGGAGGTTTATCCGTGATTACAGCCGGGTGGCCGTCCCTTTAACTGCCCTGACGTCTTGCACCAGAGATTTCTGTTGGACTCCTGAGGCAGACCGAGCATTTCTGGACTTGAAGAGCCGATTCACCAACGCCCCGATTCTCTCTCAACCTGACACTTCCCGTCAGTTTGTTGTTGAGGTGGACGCGTCTGATGTGGGGGTGGGCGCCATCCTGTCCCAGCGTAGCTCCACTGACGGTAAACTCCATCCCTGCGCCTTCTACTCTTGTCGTCTTTCTCCAGCTGAAAGAAACTACGATGTGGGTAACCGGGAGCTTCTCGCTGTGAAGCTTGCCTTGGAGGAGTGGCGTCACTGGTTGGAGGGAGCGGAGCAACCGTTTGTGGTCTGGACTGACCACAAGAATCTGGCTTACGTGCAATCGGCTAAACGTCTCAACTCCCGTCAGGCCAGGTGGGCTTTGTTTTTTGGACGCTTCAATTTTTCCCTGACGTTCCGACCTGGGTCGAAGAACGGGAAGGCGGACGCCCTGTCCCGGATGTTCTCCAAGACGGAGGAGAGTGGGGCCAAGACTGAGACGATTATTCCCCAGAATGTTGTCGTGGGAGCCGTTACATGGAGGATTGAGGAGGATGTGATGGCGGCCCTTCGGACGCAGCCCGGGCCCGGTAACGGTCCACCCGGTCGGTTGTTCGTGCCTGAGTCGGTCCGCTCTGCTGTCCTTCAGTGGTCCCACGCCAGCAAGATAGCTTGTCACCCTGGCGTTGCTCGGACTATGGCGTTACTGCGCAGACGATTTTGGTGGCCTGCCATGGGAGAAGATACCCGGAGGTTTGTTGCCGCTTGTCCTGTTTGTGCGCAGAATAAGAGTTCCAATCGGCCCAGCTCTGGGCTTCTTCACCCCCTACCTATTCCCCGGCGACCTTGGTCGCATCTGGCCCTGGACTTTGTCACGGGGTTGCCCTCTTCTGTTGGTAACACGGTTATTCTGACCATTGTGGACAGATTCAGCAAGTTTGCTCACTTTGTCCCCCTCTCCAAGCTGCCTTCTGCCACTGAGACGTCCGAGATCCTGGTTAGGGAGGTTTTCAGGGTCCACGGGTTGCCCTGTGACATTGTTTCTGACCGTGGTCCTCAGTTTACCTCTGCTGTCTGGAGATCCTTCTGTTTGGCCATTGGAGCTACAGTCAGTCTCACTTCTGGATTTCACCCCCAATCTAATGGTCAGGCGGAGAGAGCCAACCAGAAGATGGAGTCCACGCTGCGCTGTCTTGTTTCCTCTGATCCCACCTCTTGGTCCTCTCAATTACCCTGGGTCGAGTATGCCCATAATACTCTCCCTTCATCTGCTACTGGGATGTCTCCCTTCCAGTGCCTGTACGGTTACCAACCTCCCTTGTTTCCTTCTCAGGAGAGGGATCTCTCGGTCCCCTCCGTCCAGACCCACATTCGTCGTTGCCACCGGACCTGGCATCGGGCCAGGAAGGCTCTCCTTAGAGTTTCTGACCGGTATCAGATCCAGGCGAATCGTCGCCGTATTCCTGCCCCCGCTTATACGGTCGGAGATAAGGTTTGGTTAGCTACACGGGATCTTCCTCTACGGACTGAGTCGAGGAAACTGTCACCGAAGTTCATTGGTCCGTTTGTAGTGGAGAGAATCATTAATCCGGTGGTGGTCCGACTCAAGTTGCCTGCAACACTTAGAGTACATCCCACCTTTCATGTCTCCTGCCTCAAGCCGGTTCACCTCAGTCCTCTGTTGCCCCCTCCTCCTCGTCCTCCCCCTCCTCGGATGATCGGAGGTGGTCCTGTCTACACGGTGCGCCGCATCATGGACTCAAGACGGCGGGGTCGAGGGTTCCAGTATCTAGTGGATTGGGAAAGATATGGTCCAGAGGAGAGGAGTTGGATTCCTCGGCGTCAGATCCTTGACGCTGACCTGCTTCGTGACTTCTACCGCCTCCACCCTGGCGCTCCGGGTAGACCGCCCGGTGGCGTTCGTCGGAGGGGGGGTACTGTCACGAATCCCGTTTCCTGAGTCTGGTTTTTGCCTGTGTTCTGTTCTGGAGTGTTTTTCCGGTGTCCTGGAACGCACCCTGTCTGGTTGCCGGGCGTTTTAGCTAGTTGGGAGATCTCAGATTACCCGCACCTGTATCCCATCAGCTATCTGTGCACCTGGTCCTGATCATCATCTCTCCTCTTCATAAGCCCGGACCTGACATCCATTCCCTGCCGGATCGTTAGCCATAAACAGTATGTTGTGCCAGCGTATCAGCCTCCAGCTTGATAGTATTTGTTTTGTTTTGTACGTCTTGCTTGCCTTAAACTTAACCCCGTTTGTTCTGTCTTCAGTTATTCACCCGGATCACTTACCCCATTCCTGCCTGGTCGTCGGAGGCTTCCGCTACTCCTTTGGACCCACCTATTCACTCCCATCAACTCACCACCGCTGCCCGTTACGCTACCTGGATATTTCTACACCTTCATATTCACTTGTAAATAAATACTCACCTTCTTCCTACTCTCCTTGTCCTGGTCTGCTTCTGGGTTCGATTTTGAAAGAACGTGACACGGAGTTATACTTAAACTACATCTTTTTTAATAAGAGCTTTGCAATAGCCTTTTTGACTTTCAATGATGCGCTATCTCTAATGAACCATTGAAAAGTACCAACAGAAAAGTACAAATATCTTTTATAGCCAATATACACCTCTCTCAACTTACACTGACGAACCACAGATCTTAGGAACAGTTCACAAAGGTTAAGATTTGTATGAAAGATATCTATAAAACATAGCAGACAGTTACTGCTGTGTCAACAGTTCTCATTTTAAAGACCAGTGTATGGCCCTCCTACTCCAAACTAGAACCGTCTCTCCCTGGTACGGCATAGAACAGAACCATTAGCTCATGTTCTCTGGAATGCTCTTTAGGTTTTATCACCCAAAGACATCGTACATCTTCTCTGTCAGTGCTATCTCATAGAGGCCCATCCTCAGTGGAACACACACACAATAGTTAAAAGAATATTCTATTCTGTCGAATAAAACAACCATTATAATGCAATACAAGCATTATAACATAATCTTGCAATTTTCCACGACAACACCTACTCATTCAAGGGTTTTCTTTATTTTTAGTATGTTCTACATTGTAGAATAATAGTGAAGACATCAAAACTATGAAATAACACATGGGACCATGTAGAACAAAACAAGTGTTAAACAAATCAAAATCTTTTTCATATTTTAGATTCTTCAAAATAGCCACCCTTTGCCTTGATGACAGCTTTGCACACTCTTGGCATTCTCTCAACCAGCTTCATGAGGCAATCACCTGGAATGCATTTCAATTAACAGGTGTGCTTTCTTAAAAGTTCATTTGTGGAATTTCTTTCCTTCTTAATGCGTTTGAGCCAATCAGTTGTGTTGTGTCAAGGTAGGGGTGGTATACAGAAGATAGCCTTATTTATAAGTCCATATTATGGCAAGAACAGCTCAAATAAGCAAAGAGAAACGACAGTCCATCATTACTTTAAGACATGAAGGGCAGTCAATACGGAAAATGTCAAGAACTTTTCAAGTTTCTTCAAGTGCAGTCGCAAAAACCATCAAGTGCTGTGATGAAACTGGCTCTCATGAGGACCGTCACAGGAATGGAAGACCCAGAGTTACCTCAGCTGCAGAGGATAAGTTTATTAGAGTTACCAGCCTCAGAAATTGCAGCCCAAATAAATGCTTCACAGAATTCAAGTAACAGACACATGTCAACATCAACTGTTCAGAGGAGACTGTGTGAAACAGGCCTTCATGGTCAAATTAGTGCACAGAAAGCACTACTAAAGGACATCAATGAGAAGGAGAGACTTGCTCGAGCAATGGACATTAGACCGGTAGAAATTTGTCCTTTGGTCTGGAGTCCAAATTGTATATTTTTGGTTCCAACCGCCGTGTCTTTGTGAGACGCGGTGTGGGCGAACGAATAATCTCGGCATGTGTATTTCGCACCGTAAAGCATGGAGGAGGAGGTGTTATGGTGTGGGGGTGCTTTGCTGGTGACACTGTTTGTGATTTATTTAGAATTCAAAGCAAACTTAACCAGCATGGCTACCACAGCATTCATCCCATCTGGTTTGGGTTTAGTGGGACTATAATTTGTTTTTCAACAGGACAATGACCCAACACACCTCCAGGCTGTGTATGGGCTATTTTACCAAGGAGAGTGATGGAGTGCTGCATCAGATGACCTGGCCTCCACAATCACCCGACCTCAACCAAATTGAGATGGTTTGGGATGAGTCGACCGCAGAGTGAAGGAAAAGCAGCCAACAAGTGCTCAGCATATCAAGACTGTTGGAAAAACCATTCCAGGTGTAGCTGTTTGAGAGAATGCCAAGAGTTTGCAAAGCTGTCATTAAGGCAAAGGGTGGCTTTTTGAAGAATCTCAAATATAAAATATATTTATACACTTGTTTGATTACTACATGATTCCATATGTGTTATTTCATAGTTTTGATGCCTCGACCAGCGCAACCGGGGTTACCTCTACCCGTGCCGTCTGGATCCAGTCCCAGTGGGATGCGTCTCTCCCTTCCCAGGGAAAATGATGATGGGACAGCAGCACAGTGCCAGGGGTTCCTCTTACAACTGGACCTGTACCTGGCCACCGTTCACCCAGCTCCATCAGGAAGGGAGAGAGTGTCCGCCCTCGTCTCATGCCTCTCGGGGAGAGCTCTGGAGTGTGCAAACGCGGTGTGGGGGGAAGGAGACGCGGCGTTGGACCACTTCGAGGAGTTCACGACCATCCGCCCGAAGGAAGAGCGGCGGGGGAACGGCTCTTCCATTTGAGGCAGGGGACGAGGAGCGCCCAGGAGTTCGCCTTAGAATTCTGGACCATGGCCGCCGGAGCAGAATGGAACGACAGGGCCCTCATCGACCACTACCGATGCAGTCTGCGCGAGGACGTCCGATGGGAGTTGGCCTACTGGGATGCCACCATCATTTTTGACCAACTGGTTGATCTGTCTATCCGGTTGGATAACCTGCTGGTCACCCGCGGACGTCCAGAGAGGGTTCTGTCGGGGCCATCCCCCATCACCCCCCGTTCCGGTGCCCATGGAGCTGGCAGGGGCTGTGCGAAGGGAAGCTGGAGGAGGGGCCGTCACGTGCACCATCTGTGGCCGCAGAAGGCACACTGCCGGACGGTGCCGGGTTGGTTCCTCTGGGAGTCGAGGCAGCAGGCAGGGCACTCTGGCGTCACCCCAGGTGAGTCTGCACCACTCTCATCCAGAGTCCTCTGTTGACCACCTGTTTACACCTGTTTGTTTTCCTGAGTTTTCCCCTCATTTCCAGCATAAGGCGCTCGTCGATTCAGGCGCGGCTGGGAATTTTATTGACAGAGTGTTAGCCCTTAGTTTAGGGATCCCCATTATTCCTGTGGTTAGACCTTTCCCGGTACACGCTCTGGATAGTCGACCATTAGGGTCCGGGCTAATCAGGGAGTCCACCATCTCTCTGGCCATGGTGACGCAGGGGGGGTCACGAGGAGAGAATCAGTCTCTTCCTCATTGACGCTCCTGCGTTTCCCGTGGTACTAGGCATTCCCTGGTTGGCTCGTCATGACCCCACCATTTCATGGCAACAGAGGGCTCTCAAGGGGTGGTCGCGAGAGTGTTCGGGGAGGTGTGTAGGGGTTTCCGTTGGTGCTACCACGGTGGAAAGTCCAGACCAGGTCTCCACCGTGCGCATCCCCCCAGAATATGCCAATTTGGCTCTCGCCTTCTGTTAAAAGAAGGCCACTCAATTACCACCCCATCGACGGGGGGATTGTGCGATAAATCTCCTGGTAGACGCTGCACTTCCCAGGAGTCACGTGTGTCCCCTGTCGCAAGCGGAGACGGCGGCTATGGAGACATATGTCTCCGAATCCCTGCGTCAGAGGTACATTCGGTCATCCACTTCACCCGCCTCCTCGAGTTTATTTTTTGTGAAAAATAAGGATTTAGGTCTGCACCCGTGCATTGACTATAGAGGTCTCAATCAAATCACAGTGAGGTACAGTTACCCGCTACCTCTTATCGTCATGGCAATTGAGTCAATGCACGGGGCGCGCTTCTTCACTAAACTGGATTTTAGGAGCGCGTACAACCTGGTGTGTATCCGGGAGGAAGACAAGTGGAATACGGCGTTTAGTACCACCTCAGGGCATTATGAGTACCTCGTCATGCCGTACGGGTTGAAGATTGCTCCAGCAGTCTTCCAATCCTTTGACTTGTACGTCAAGGCTGAGAAATGCCTGTTCTTTCAGCAGGCCGTCTCCTTCCTAGGGTATCGCATTTCCACATCAGGGGTGGAGATGGAGAGTGACCACATTTCAGCCATGCGTAATTGGCCGACTCCCGCCACGGTAAAGGAGGTGCAGCGGTTTTTAGGGTTTGCCAATTACTACCGGAGATTTATCCGGGGTTTTGGCCAGGTGGCTGCTCCCATTACTTCACTGCTGAAGGGGGGTCTTGTACGTCTGCAGTGGTCGGTTGAGGCGGACAGGGCTTTTGGGCACCTAAGAGCTCTGTTTACCTCGGCGCCCGTGCTGGCTGTATGACACAGAGGAGCGGCCCATGGATCAGATTCCCATACTCCCGGCCTCCTGCCTGGTGGCGCCGGTCGTGTGGGAGCTGGACACGGACATTGAGCAGGCATTGCGTACAGAGCCCGCTCCCCTTCAGTGTCCCGTCGGGTGTCTGTACGTTCCGTCTGCTGTCCGTGACCAGTTGATCTATTGGGCCCACACGTCACCCTCCTCTGGTCATCCGGATTTTGGTCGAACGGTGCGCTGTCTGACTGGGAAGTACTGGTGGCCCACCTTGGCAAAGGACGTGAGGGTTTATGTTTCTTCCTATTCGGTGTGCGCCCAGTGTAAGGCTCCTAGACACCTGCCCAGAGGAAAGCTACATCCCTTACCTGTTCCACAACGGCCATGGTCACACCTGTCGGTGGATTTTCTGACGGATCTTCCTCCCAGGGAAACACCACGATCCTGGTCGTTGTGGATCTTTTCTCTAAGTCCTGTCATCTCCTCCCTCTGCCCGGTCTCCCTACAGCCCTACAAACTGCGGAGGCCCTGTTTACACACGTCTTCCGGCACTACGGGGTGCCTGAGGATATTGTGTCTGATCGGGGTCCCCAGTTCACTTTGAGAGTCTGGAGGGCGTTCATGGAACGTCTGGGGATCTCGATCAGCCTCACCTCAGGTTTTCACCCCGAGAGTAATGGGCAGGTGGAAAGAGTGAACCAGGATGTGAGCAGGTTTCTGCTGTCCTATTGCCGGGTCCGGCCGGGGAGTGGGGGGCGTTTGTGCCCTTGGCAGAGATGGCGCAGAACTCGCTCCGCCATTCCTCCAATAACCTCTCCCCCTTTCAGTGTGTATTGGGGTACCAGCCGGTTCTGGCACCGTGGCATCAGAGTCAGACCGAGGCACCTGCGGTGGACGATTGGTTCAGGTGCGTGGAGGAGACATGGGAAGCCGCCCATGGTCACCTCCAGCAGGCCGTGCTGCGCCAAAAGACCAGCGCGGACCGTCACCGCAGTGAGGCCCCAGGTCTGGCTCTCGACCCGAAACCTGCCCCTCCGCCTGCCCTGCCGGAAGCTGGGCCCGCGGTTTGTGGGGCCATTCAAAGTCCTGAGGAGAGTGAACGAGGTGTGTTACAGGTTACAGCTTCCCCTGATTACCATATTAACCCCTCGTTCCATGTGTCTCTCCTCAGGCCGGTGGTGGCTGGTCCACTCCAGGAGTCTGAGGTGCAGGAGGTTCCTCCGCCCCCTCTGGACATCAAGGGGGCCCCGGTGTACTCCGTTCGTTCCATCCTGGATTCGAGGCATCGGGCGGGGGGCCTTCAGTACCTTGTGGAGTGGGAGCGGTACGGTCCGGAGGAGAGGTGCTGGGTTCCGGTGGCGGATGTGTTGGACCCTGAACTGCTGCGGGAGTTCCACCGAGTTCCTCCGCACCGCTGGAGCCGCGCGTCAAGGGGGTGGGGGGGTACTGTCACGACTTCCGCCGAAGTCGGCTCCTCTCCTTGTTCGGGCGGCGTTCGGCGGTCGACGTCTCCGGCTTTCTAGCCATCGCCGCTTCATTTTTCATTTATCCATTTGTATTGTCTTGTTTTGCACACCTGGTTTACATTCCCCAATTACACTGTATGTATTTATTCCTCTGTTCCCCCTCATGTCTTTGTGTGATATTGTTTGTGTGTTTTGTAACGCGGCAGGCTGTCGTTCGTTATTTCCGTGTTATTTCACAAAGCTTGTTTGAATTGTTAAACATTCATGTTTTGTGACTGTTTTTGCGCGCTTTACACTTTGCCTTGTTGGCTGGAGGTTTTTTACGCAGCTGCGTCCGTCTGTAATCTTTCTCCTGCCGAAATAAAGTGTGCGCCTGTTCACAATTCTCTGCTCTCCTGCACCTGACTTCACCACAATTACGCACACGCCTGACACTGGCTGAGAAACGCTGACTGCCTCTCTCTCTTGCCCCGACTCCCGACTCCTACACGTTCATTACTATGGGACATTTGGAGATTGAATTTTAATATTGAAACAATGTTGCAAATGTCAGAGAGGTTTATACAAATCTCCGCTGTTGAAAACTAAATGTTACTGTAAAAGAAATGTGAGACAATGTCTAGATGCTTTTTATAGGGGAGATCAAGTTTATAACTTCCCTGCCTGGGCTGATGAGACAGGGGATTGCACAGTCAGATGGAACAGAGTAAATATACAGTTTGTATAAAATAAATAAAAAATGTACCCCTTTTCATGGTATCCAATTGGTAGTTACAGATTTGTCCCATTGCTGCAACTCCCATACGGACTTGGGATAGGCCAAAGGTCAAGAGCTGTGTGTCCTCTGAAACACAACCCAGCCAAGCCACACTGCTTCTTGACATAACACCCGCTTAACCCGGAAGCCAGCTGCACTAATGTGTCAGAAGAAACACCGTACACCTGGCGACTGTGTCAGGGTGCATTGGGCCCGGCCCGCCACAGGAGTCATTAGTGCGTGATGGGACAAGAATATCCCTGCCGGCCAAACCCTCCCCTAACCCAGACGACACTGGGCCAATTGTGCGCCGCCCCATGTGTCTCCCGGTCACGGCCAGCTGCCACAGAGCCTGGACAAGAACCAGGATCTCTAGTGGCACAACTAGCACTGCAATGCAGTGCCTTAGACCACTGCGCCACTCAGGAGGCCGTAAATAGACATTTTAACGTCATAGATTTAGCCGGTGGTAACTTGTGGAATAGACACCTGCTGGAATGCGCTTTTAACCAATCAGGATTAGACCCACCCATTGTATAAAACGGAATAACCACCAATGCACCATAGGCTATAATGCCATCATGGAGATAGCACTGCTTTACTAATGCTGTGGTAATAAAAACTGGGATAAGAGGATGGTGAGAGAGAAAAAGAAAACAGTGAGAAAAAGTGAGCTAGAGAGAGGAGTGGGTGAGAGAGAGAGGAGGGGAGAGAGAGTTGGTGCATAAGAGAAACGTAAAGGCGTCTGTGGCTAGCCCAGTCAAGGGTCAGGGCTGTTCTTATCTAACAGTATGATATGTACAGTACAGTGTGTGTCTGAGGGCGAAGGGCATCACCATGGTTACTGCCCTTCTAAGCGCCTGTAGGCATCAGGATGTATGTCCACGTCTCCACCAGTCACCTCACACTTGACAGGCTCCACCTGCTCTGATTGCATTGCCCAGGTTGATGTTTGTGTGTGTGTGTATAGAGGTTCATTGGGTTTGTGCCAAATTATAACCCATGGGCACAGTACCGCATGTACATGTGTGTTTGTTTCTGTGTGTGTGTGTGTGTGTGTGTGTGTGTGTGTGTGTGTGTGTGTGTGTGTGTGTGTGTGTGTGTGCGTGTGTGTGTGTGTGTGTGTGTGTGTGTGTGTGTGTGTGTGTGTGTGTGTGCCCTCACATACTGTAGACTGGGATGTTTGTCAGGGTATGAATGGAGGGCTGGTGCTGCGGGGGCAGTGTCATTCCTCTCTGCTGCTCTCAGTGTGTATGTACCGGAACAGAACATTCAGTCTGGCAGCCAGAGTGGCCAGCTCATCACAAAGGCAGGGCAAGATAGAGGGCACAGGCAGCTGTGATCTCCAACCCCCAGTTTATTTTTTAAGCGCATTGTGTTATATTCATGTCTGAAATGTGCTATATAAATAAAGCCTGATTTGATTTATCCCGTCCCGTCCCGTCCCGTCCCGTCTTTTCCCTTCTCCTATTCCCTTTTCCTTGTCACATCTCCCTTTCCTCCCCCTTATGTCTCTATCTCCTACATCTTTATCGCCACATCCCTCTATCCTCCTTTTCCCCACTGACTGACTGTCACTGCCTCTCAGACAAGTCTTAATGCAAACAGGCTAATAGAACAAAGGCAGCAGTCAACACAAACGGCAGCTACAGTCTGCCTGCCTGGACCGATGTGTAACCCCACAAAGGGCATGTTAGATTCTCTCTTCACAGTTCACACCCACCTGCTAACAGACACAGCCCTTTCCATCTCAATGTACTAGAGGGAATCTTATCCACACATATGTAACAGTATTCTTCACGTGTCCCAGTCCTTCAGATGTTAGATGTTAAACCAGGGTCACAGAAGAGCAGGGTGAGACCAACGTGATGCTGCGGCAGTATGGCTATGAATGAGCCAGACAGTAGTCCCAGGTTACAGCCCTAGTTGAGCCAACCATGACATGTTCTGGTGTTTAAAGGGTATAGAGAAGGCTAGAGAAAAGCATCAGATCAAGCCTTGTGTTTCTTTGAAAGGTCTGTGTTTATCCCAGTGGTGGAGCGGCGCTAAGTAAACATTGTGTCTACCTCCCCGCCGCTTTCTCCAACCTAACAGGCCAATCAGCGCATTCCCCTCAATTAGCAAATAACAGTGTTTCACTGGGGCTGAGAACAGAGGAGGAGAACAACACAGAGTCTGGTGTCACAATGTGACCACTTTAACACTGTAACATTAGTGTGTTTAGTTGAACTGGGAGGGCAAAGTTGCAGGTTAACACCACACGGCTTATACAGTTATCTGTCCCTCTATTCGGCACTGTGTTAGTGGCAGAGTTGGTGCATCCTGAAGAATGATTCTCATGAAATGATCTTTCTTTAAACCTTTGCCTCCATTCTACAGATGAATACATCTGAATCTACGTTGTGCAGAATGATGCTGTCATTGTAGTGTGCCACAGAGGGAAGGTAAATCCCTTCCATTTACATGCTGTTGTGTTGAGACACTCATTTATAGTATTTAAAGGAGATGTATGTGATAGCTTGTGTGGGAATAGGTGCATATGTGTGTGGGAGAAAGAGCTGTCTACTTGTATTAGTATGCGTCAGTCCTCATGTTTCACCCCAGCAGCGTGTGGTTGTTATCTGTGACTGGTGCACTTACAGAAAGAACAAGGGCTTGTCACATCGTTAGTGTGCTGTCACACCAGTAGCCACCCCCACCCCCCGTCCTCCCCCCTCTCCAGGTATGAGAGCAGTCCCATAACCAGGCCTTCCTGTCAACAGCACCTCTTAATAGGAATGTAATGTAGAGAACAAAAACAGAAAGTTTAAAGCATCTGACCGAGATCATATCCCATAATTGCTCACAGCCATCTTGGACAATATCAACATACAGCTGGCTGGTTATACGATGTACCGGCAGGATACAACTGCGGCGTCTTTTAAGACAACGGGCGGCGGTCTATGTATTTTTGTAAACAACAGCTGGTGCACAATGTTTAAGGAAGTCTCGAGCTATTGCTCACCTGAGGTAGAGTTTCTCATGAAAAGCTGCAGACTACATTACCTACCGAGAGAGTTTTCATCTGTATTCTTTGCAGCTGTTTACATACCACCACAGTCAAAGGCTGGCACAAAGATAGCATTGAATGAGCTGTATTCCGCCATAAGCAAACAAGAAAACGTTCACACGTTCACATAAATCAGTTTTACCAAATTTCTATCAGCATAATAAATATGCAACCAGAGGGAAAAGAACTCTGGACCACTTATACTCCACACACAGAGATGCATACGAAGCTCTCCCTCGTCCTCCATTTGGCAAATCTGACCATAATTCCATCCTCCTGATTCCTGCTTACAATCAAAAATGAAAGCAGGAAGAACCAGTGACTAGATCAATAAAAAAGTGGTCAGATGAAACAGATGCTAAGCTACAGGACTGTTTGGCTAGCACATACTGGAATACATTCTGGGATTCCTCCAATGGCATTGAGGAGTACACCACATCTGCCATTGGCTTCATCAATAAGTGCATCGATGACGCTGTCCCCACAGTGACCATACGTACATAACCCACCAGAAGCCATGGATTACAGGCAGCATCCGCACTGAGCTAAAGGCTAGAGCTGCAGCTTTCAAGGAGCGGATCTCTAACCTGGAAGCTTATAATGAATTCCGCTATGCCCTCCAACGAACCATCAAACAGGCAAAGCGTCAATACTGGACTAAGATCGAGTCGTTCTACACCAGCTCTGACGCTCGTTGGATGTGACAGGGCCTGCAAACCATTATAGACTACAAAAGGAATAACAGCCGATAGCTGCCCAGTGACACGAGCCTACCGGATGAGCTAAACTACTTCTATGCTCGCTTCGAGGCAAATAACACTGAAACAAGCATGAGAGCACCAGCTGTACTGGAAGACTGTGTGATCACGCTCTCCGCAGCCGATATGAGTAAGACCTTTAGACAGGTCAACATTCACAAGGTCGCAGGGCCAGAATGATTACCAGGACATGTATTGCGAGCATGCGCTGACCAACTAGCAAGTATCTTCACTGACATTTTCAACCTTTCCCTGTCCGAGTCTGTAATATCAACATGTTTTAAGCAGACAACCATAGTGCCTGTGCACAAGAACACTAAGGTAACCTGCCTAAATGACTACCGACCCGTAGCACTCACGCCTGTAGCCTTGAAGTGCTTTGAAAGGCTGGTCATGGCTCACATCAACACCATCATCCCATCATCCTAGACCCACTCCAATTTGCATATCGCCCCAACAGATCCACAGATGATACAGTCTCTATTGCATTCCACACTGCCCTTTCCCACCTGGACAAAAGGAACACCTATGTGAGAATGCTATTAATTGACTACAGCTCAGCGTTCAACACCATTGTACCCTCTAAGCTCATCAATAAGCTAAGGACCCTGGGACTAAACCCCTCCCTCTGCAACTGGATCTTGGACTTCCTGACGGGCCGCCCTAGGTGGTAAGGGTAGGTAACAACACATCCACCATGCTGATCCTCAACACAGGAGGATCAGCATGTCCACATCACCAACAAACTAACATGGTACAAACACACCATGACAGTTTTGAAGTGGGCACGACAAAACCTATTCCACCTCAGGAGACTGAAAATATTTGGCATGGGTCTTCAGATCCTCAAAAGGTTATACAGCTGCACCATCGAGAGCATCCTGACTGGTTGCATCACTGCCTGGTATTGAAATTGTTCGGCCTCCCACCGCAAGGCACTACAGAAGGTAGAGCGAATGGCCCAGTACATCACTGGGGCCAAGCTTCCTGCCATCCCGGACCTCTATACCAGGCGGTGTCAGAGGAAGGCCCTAAAAATTGTCAAAGACTCCAGCCAACCTAGTCATAGACTGTTCTCCATGCTACCACACGGCTACCGGTACCGGAGCGCCAAGTCTAGGTCCAAGAGGCTTCTAAACAGCTTCTACTCCTAAGCCATAAGACTCCTGAACATCTAGTCAAATGGCTACCCTGACTATTCGCACCACTGCCACTCTCTGTTGTCATCTATGCGTAGTCACTTTAATTAACTCTACCTACATGTATTTACTACCTCAACTAACCGGTGCCCCCACACATTGACCCTGTACCGGCACCCCCCTGTATATATTGTTATTTTTTACTGCTGCTCTTTAATTACTTGTTACTTTTATCTCTTATTCTTATCCGTATTTTTTGAAACTGCACTGTCGGTTAGGGGCTCGTAAGTAAGCATTTCAGTGTAAGGTCTACACCTGTTGTATTCGGCGCATGTGACTAATAAAATTTGATATGATTGTGCAATCAAACATTGTTATCCATGTTGGCAAGATTCCAGAGTGTTCTCTGTTTTATGAAGGCACCATTGTGTCACCATTCTGAGTGTCAGGAGTGACACAATGCCTGAGAAGCCTTCATGATGGGCTGGTGGACACAGACGGCGTTATGAATCAAAGTGTGTCCCAGCAGAGCTTGTTCAGTGTCTGCTGCTGGCCAATCAGGAGGTGTTTTCAATGGGCCTGTTCAGTCTGGCCTGCTGGCCTATCAGGAGGTGATTTCACTTTGCCTGTTCAGTCTGTGCTGCTGGCCTATCAGGATGTGTTTTCACTGGCTCTGTTCAGTCTGTGCTGCTGGCCTATCAGGAGGTGGTTTCACTGTGCCTGCGGGGATAGTGGTAAAGCTTTACAGATCTACAGTCTCCTCTCTTATCTCTGCATTAGAGCCTCTTCTGGGTACAGTTGAAGGAAGACAGGGAAGAGGGGAGATAAAGAATGAGAGTGGGAACAAGGCAGAGCGGATGCAATTAAAAGACTGGGTCACAGATCACAGTGCGAAGCGTCAGTGTGATTAATGCATCTCCATTCAGCCCAGGGAGCTTTCTGTGTGTGTGTGTGTGTGTGTGTTTTTATTTTTGCGTGTGTGTTGTCTTTTATGAGCCATCAGCAGCTAGGGTGCGTCAGTGTGTCTCCTGGGCCCCAAACACACCCTATCTATCAGGTGCATTACTGACATCATCAAATGTTATGCTAAGAGCTAGTGATGACCCACACCAAGCCCGACAGTTCAAAAGAATGATCTACCTCTGGACCAACGTCAAGCACTCAAAAATGTATATTGAATCTGACCCCAACCTGCTGAAAATACACACATCGTTTATCAAACTCATTCTGTGGTATTTATGGTCAAATTAAGGGAAAAGTAGTTGCTCTATGATTCAATCAGCCGGAAGGGATTCTTAGGAAAATATATGCACAGTATCAGTATTTATTTGTTGTTACTAAGTCCCTAATGAACAAGATGACAATATTAACCTCCACCCACCCGATCCTACATTCATGAATGATCTCAACTCCAACTGTTAAACCCGTGAGACTCGTATACTGTAGTTCTCAGGTCAGACTGAGCATCGCCACTAAGAATTAACACTAGATGTAACTGAATGCTGTTTCACAAACTTCTTCCCTAATTTAAGTCTGTGCCAAGTATATTTGGCATAGTATTTCAACACCCTTAGATATGCATTTGGGCAGTAACCAATGACAAGAGCTGCCCTGATTGGACTGAGATGTATCTTAAAACTTCTTGTCAATAGGGGGGCGCTGTTTTCACTTTGGAAAAAATCGTGCCCAATTTAAACGGCCTCGTACTCTATTCTAGATCATACAATATGCATATTATTATTACTATTGGATAGAAAACACTCTCAAGTTTCTAAAACTGTTTGAATTATATCTGTGAGTAAAACAGAACTCATTTGGCAGCAAACTTCCAGACAGGAAGTGAAAATTCTGAAAATGGGGCTCTGTTTCAGGGCCTGCCTATTCAACTGGCTTATATTTATCGATATACATGCACTTCATACGCCTTCCACTAGATGTCAACAGGCAGTGGAAGGTGGAATGGGGTGTCTAGCTCGATCTGAGGTCGAATGAGAGCTTTTGGAGTGGCAGGTCAGGAATTTCCTTTGTCTACCGCGAGGCGGAGCTCGACATTAGCTTCTGAAAAGCTTTCGGTTTACACGGCGAATATCTCCGGCTCTGATTTTATTTGATACATGTGTTAACCTGTTTGGGCTGCAGCCCGACACCGGTACACTTATGACAACATCCAGCTCAAGTGCAGGGCGCGAAATTCAAAAGATATTTTTTTTAAATATTTAACTTTCACACATTAACAAGTCCAAGACACCAGATGAAAGGTACACATCTTGTGAATCAAGCCAACATGTCCGATTTTTAAAATGTTTTACAGGGAAGACACAATATGTAAATCTATTAGCTAACCACGTTAGCAAAAGACACCACTATTCTTACTCCATCAGTTTTTACTCCATCAGTAGCTATCACAAATTCGACCAAATAAAGATATAAATAGCCACTAACCAAGAAACAACTTCATCAGATGACAGTCTGATAACATATTTATTGTATAGCATATGTTTTGTTCGAAAAATTTGCATATTTCAGGTATAAATCATAGTTTACATTTCAGCTACAATCAGAAATTGCACCGAAAGCAGCCATAATATTTACAGACACCAACGTCAAATACCTAATTACTCATCATAAAACATTTCTGAAAAATACATAGTGTACAGCAATTGAAAGACAGGCATCTTGTGATTCCAGACAATATTTCCGATTTATTAAATGTTTTACAGCGAAAACAAAATGTAGCGTTATATTAGCGTAGCCACAATAGCCAGAAACACTTGGGCGCCCACGACCAGTTCACATGCACGACAGATATTAGAAATAGCATCATAAAATGTTTCTTACTTTTGGTGATCTTCCGTCAGAATGTTGGACAAGGTGTCCTTTGTCCAGAACAGTCGTTGTTTTGATCTGGAACGGCAAATATCCCTCTTCATTTAGCATGCACACTAGCCGAGTGGCACAGATCTCTCCAACGTCAACAAAGTCAGAGAACGGAACACGGCAAAACTCCCGAAAAAATTTCAATAATCTGATTAAACTATATTGAAAAAACATACGTTACGATGATATGGTCACATGTATCAAATAAAATCCGAGCCGGAGATAGTTGTCGTCCATAACGGCAGCAAAACAGAAGGCAATCCCACTGTCCAAGTCGCGCGCTTCAGAGTACCGGAAATGAGGGACACGTCATACAAAGACCTTGTATTCCAATTCAGATGAAGATAAACACAAAATTTCTTCTCTCTCAGCCTCTTGACATCCAGAGGAAGGCCTATGAAGTCTACGTAGACTCTTACGTGCCATGCCCATGTATAGGCAGGAAGTTGAACAGAGCGACGATTTCAGACATTCCACTTCCTGGTCAGGAAATGTGCTGCAGAACGAGTTCTGTTTCACTAAGAGAAATAATTCAAACGGTTTTAGAAACTAGAGAGTGTTTTCTATCCAATAGTAATAATAATATGCATATTGTACGAGCAAGAATTGAGTACGAGGCCGTTTGAAATGGGCATGTTTTATCTGGCTACTCAATACTTTCCCTTGCAGCCATAACAGGATAATAACGTCGTAAAGTAGGTTTTTTCAACCGAGGTTTATCAGTTTATTCAACGTTTATTGGGACTTTTGGAGTTTTCCATTCTTTGCGTCAAGAGAGGGTGGGAACGTTATCAACCTTGGCTAGCATTGTGGCGCGAATTCGACAGAAGAAAAGGACATTCTAAAACCAAACAACAATTTATTCTGGACCAAGGACTCCTTGAACAAGATTCTGATGGAAGCTCAGCAAAAGTAAGAACAATTTATGATGTTATTTCGTATTTCTGTGGAAAATGTTGATTCCTATTCTCCGCCGTTTTGGTGAGCGCTGTCTCGTAATAACGCAAGCTGTGTGTTATGGTAAAGTTATTTTTTTAAATCTAACACGGCGGTTGCATTAAGAACCAGTGTATCTTTCATTTGCCATACAACAAGTATTTTTATGTAAAGTTTATGATGAGTTCTTTGGTCAGATTAGGTGAGTGTCCAAAATAGCTCCGGACATTCTGGGGAAATGTTGCTACATATTCACAATGTATAACCACGGTTTGCAGCTCTAAATATGCACATTTTCGAACAAAACATAAGTGTATTGTATAACCTGATGTTATAAGACTGTCATCTGATGAAGTTGTTCAAGGTTAGTGATTAATTTTATATCTTTTGCTGGTTTTTGCGATAGCTACCTTTTGCGGTGAATAAATGCATGTGTGTGTTTGGCTATTGTGGTAAGTTAATATAATTCTATATTGTGTTTTCGCTGTAAAACACTTAAAAAATCGGAAATATTGGCTGGATTCACAAGATGTTTATCTTTCATTTGCTGTACACCATGTATTTTTCATAAATGTTTTATGATGAGTATTTATGTATTTCACGTTGCTCTCTGTAATTATTCTGGCTGCTTCGGTGCTATTTGTGATGGTAGCTGCAATGTAAAACTATGATTTATACCTCAAATATGCACATTTTTCGAACAAAACATAAATGTATTGTATAACATGTTATAAGACTGTCATCTGATGAAGTTGTTTCTTGGTTAGTGACTAATTATATCTCTATTTGGTCGGTTTTGTGATAGCTACCTATGCGGTAGAAACATGGTGAAAATATGCGGTTGAGTCTTTGGCTATTGTGGTTAGCTAATATAAATACATATTGTGTTTTCGCTGTAAAACATTTTAAAAATCGGAAATGATGGCTGGATTCACAAGATATTTATCTTTCATTTGCTGTATTGGACTTGTGATTTCATGAAAATTATATTATATGAAATCCCTGTCCCGTTAGGCTAGGCTATGCTAGTCAGCTTTTTTGATGAGGATGCTCCCGGATCCGGGATGGGTATCACTGAAAGGTTTAAGAGATGATTTCCCCTCTGACACAGTGCATACTGGACAAATATATCAACTGATATTTTATTCTTTTCATCTGGCTCCAACTCAGCAAATGTTGGCTCCAAGGCTTCCCCTTCGATCCAGCAGCACAGTGAAGGCCCTGCTTTATCAGAGCAATATCTTCTTCAAGGAGATGCAGAACAGAACTGCCTCAAGGCTACACACTGTTAGTTATCTCAGTACAATATAATCACTTCACATAGCCTTCAGCTACATGCTATGATCACAGCTGGAGCAATTTACAAAGAGCTACGTATACACCAGGAACAGACTGGGGGGAATGATTAGGGGATACAGAGAGGAGAACTGAGAGACATTTTCAGACACACAACCAAACAGTTGATTGTCATCTGTGGTGCAAACAGCCACCATTGCGATGATGGCCCATTTCTAAACATAAGATACAGATACATTGTACAAATAAGTACAGTCAACATTTAATTTCCCATACTGGCTATGAAGATGTAGGCCAATGTGCATGAAGGAAGGCATCAGTATATACTAGTAGGTATATATAGCATTATAGTCCTACTCCAGTGGCTATATTTAGTCAGTCCTGATTACCCTGGAGGCAGCCCTGGCTTAATAAATGTTAGAAGACAAAAAATTGTCTCTTCTCCCTCACTAAGGGGAAGTGGAAATTTCCTCAGAAGATAATCAGCTTTTAATTTTCTCTGCCCATCTCTTCCATTTTCTCTCTCCCTCTCTCACTTCCTCTCTCTCTCTCATTCTCCTTTTACTGCCCTTTCTCTCTTACTCTACATCCATCTCTGCCGTTGTGCTTCATACTCTCTACCCCTCCTTCTCTATAAAACACAACAGCCTTTTTTTCTGTCTCTGATTAAAGTATTTCCAGACATCCCTGGTGATTGTGTAGCTGCTGTGTTCAGCGTTTTGATTTTGTACAATTAGCCTAATTAGCATTACAAATGCACACTTAGACAGAAACAAAATTACCTGTATTCCTTGAAGAACATATTAAAATGCAAGCCAAATAATGTAGAGGAAATAAATAACCGATGAATCATGATGCTATGTCCAACTGCCGTGGTATATAACTCATTTAAAATCTAGGAACCATAACAACATACAGGTACCGTATATTGAACATGAGTGCAATGGTATATTGTAATGCCATGGGTGGGACTAGGATATGTCCTTAGAAAAGCTAACCCCTAATGCATTGAGGAGAATGACATTCCCCAATAATCTGAAAAGAGACTGGGGATTGACAGCCAATTTGACCTCATGCAGAGAAAATACTGATATGTGCATGAATGATGTAGAATATCTGAGCACTTATGTACTAGGTAGTGGGTTCCTATTTTAAGATGTAGAGTACCTGTGCAGAATCTGATCAATAGTGACTGGTTGTGAGTAATCAGGCCAGGCAGACAGCGCTCGCTCTCTCTCTCTCTCTCTTTAAACCAGTGATTAAACTTAAGACAGATCTCCTTCATTATCCCTCACTCATCCATTACGCTCTAATCCTCCACTCTGGTTCCCCTGGGCAACCCATAGACATGGGCCAACAATTAGCCTGAAAACCCTGGCTCTGGACTGCAGGAGGAGAGAAAGTCATTTGTATTCCGCCTTCAAGGAGATCAAGGCAATCTGAAGAAGTCACGCACAGAAAATGGACTACTCGTGTTTGACATCTATCTATAATTGCCCCCATTGTATTTTATTTTGTCTTGAGGATGTAACTGATGTTATTGCATCAAAAGGATTGATGTATGAATTTGCATTCTGTCACTCTCCCCCAGTGGAAATGCATCGGATCTGTGGAGGAAAGTGACACTTATGATAAATGTAATAGTAATTGTTTTCTGCGATTCACATTTCATTTTGTCATCTGGAGTTCCCGTCTAGATGCTCACAATAAAGGTCACCCTATCGATTTATCATATCAGTGTAACTCTTCTCATTATTATCCTGATGATCCTGCTAAATGTGCTCAGCAGCAGTGTCTGTAAACGGTCACACAAATAGGTTTGATTTCCCCCCAGGGTGGCTAACTTACAGACAACCATTACAGTACATCTGCTTATGTAGGCACCCCAAATATACAGAGACAATATGAACAAAGATTGTCGGAATCGGTTGCAGACGTTGCCATAATAAGGATAATTGCACTCTAACGAGTGGTATTTAGACAGTAAGCTTTGTGTTGAAGTAAAAGTAGGATTCGATGGTTGATCTTCACCCTATGAGAAGGTATTTTAAATTCAGAGACAGCCCCGTTTAGGCTACATTAAAGCAAACAAACACAAGCAGTCATGCAGGCATTTACAGGCACATACATAACACCCCAAAAAACTATACAGATTATGGTCTAAATCTGAACTCATCATGAGGGGCTGCAATGGCTCGCGGGTCTGCATACCCACATCCATACCCACACATGTAGTCAACTGATCTGTCCAATCAATCTATTTGTGCAGTTACATTTTCTTAACTAAATGCATTATACCAGTAGCCAGGGCCGGACCTAGCCTTTTGGAGGCCCTAAGCGAGATTTCATTGGGGGGCATCCGCACCTCGTCGGCAAAACATTTTACCTAGCCCCGGTGGGGAGAAAAAATTATGTTTTAAAGTTAATTTACTGCAATTCCACACATTTTAACATTTTCTAAGTTTTTTAAGAAGGAAGACAAGTAGGCAGCCAGTATGTTGCAATTAACTTTAGTGAACTATTAACAGAATATAGTTACAAAAACCTAATGGAGCAGTATGTCTGCAAAGCTGTCATCAAGGCAAAGGGTGGTTATTTTGAAGAATCTAAAATCTAAAATATATTTTGATTTGTTTAACACTTTTTTGGTTACTACATGATTCCATATGTGTTATTTCATAGTTGTGATGTCTTCACTATTATTCTACAATGTAGAAAATAGTAAAAATAAAGAAAAACCCTTGAATTAGTAGGTGTGTCTAAACTTTTGACTGGTACTGTAAATACTGAACAAAAATATAAACACAACATATAACAGTTCATGTAAGTAAATCAGTCAGTTGGAATAAATTAGGCCCTAATCTATAAAATTCACATGACTGGGAATACTGATATGCATCTGTTGATCACAGATACCTTTTAAAAAAGGTAGGGGCGTGGATCAGAAAACCAGTCAGTATCTGGTATGACTACCATTTGCCTCATGCAGCGCGACACCTCTCCTTCGCATAGAGTTGATCAGGCTGTAGATTGTGGCCTGTGGAATGTTGTCCCACTCTTCTTCAATGGCTGTGTGAAGTTGCTGGATGTTGGCAGGAACTGCAACACACTGTCATACACGTTGAGCCAGAGCATCCCAAACTTGCTCAATGGGTGACATGTCTGGTGAGTATGCATGCCATGGAAGAACTGGGACATTTTCAGCTTCCAGGAATTGTGTACAGATCCTTGTAACACGGGGCCGTGCATTATCATGCTGAAACATGAGGTGATTGCAGCGGATGAATGGCACGACAATGGGCCTCAGGATCTCTGCTTTCTTTGTCACGAGCACACGGTACACCTGTGTAATGATCATGCTGTTGAATCAGCTTCTTGATATGCCACACCTGTCAGGTGGATTGATTATCTTGACAAAGGGGATGTAAACACAAACATTTTAAGAAATAAGCTTTTTGTGCATATGGACAATTTCTGGAATCTTTTATTTCAGCTCATGAAACATGGGACCAACACGTTACCAATACTTTGTTCGGTTTATATTTTTTGTTCAGTGTATTAAACATTTTTTTAATATATATATATAAAGTGCATACAGAAAGTATTCAGACCCCTTGACTTTTTCCCCAAGAATTTTACGTTACAGCCTTATTCTAAAATTGATTAAATTATTTTTTTTCCTCGTCAATCTATACACAATACCGCATATTGACAAAGCGAAAACAGGTTTTTAGAAATGTTTGCAAATATATTAAAAATAAACAGAAATACCTTAAGTATTCAAACCCTTTGCTATGAGAATTGTAATTGAGCTCAGTTGCATCGTGAGATGCATCCTCAGGTGATCATCCGTGAGATGTTTCTACAACTTGATTTGTGGTAAATTCAATTGATCGGACAAGATTTGGACATGCACACACCTATCTTTAAAAGGTCCCACAGTTGACAGTGCATGTCAAAGCAAAAACCAAGCCATGAGATCGAAGGAATTGTCCGTACAGCTCCGAGACAGGATTGTGTTTAGGCACAAGGGTACCAAAACATTTCTACAGCATTGAAGGTCCCCAAGAACACAGAGGCCTCCATCATTCTTAAATGGAAGAAGTTTGTAACCACCAAGACTCTTCCTAGAGCTGGCCGCCCGGCCAAACTGAGCAATCAGGGGGAGAAGAGCCTTGGTCAGGGAGGTGACCAAGAACCCGACAGAGCTCCATAGTGCCCCTGTGGAGATGGGAGAACATTCCAGAAGGACAATCATCTCTGCAACGCTCCACCAATCAGGTCTTTACGGTAGAGTGGCCAGACGGAAGCCACTCCTCAGTAAAAGGCACATGACAGCCCACTTGGAGTTTGCCAAAAGGCACCTATAGGACTCTCAGACCATGAGAAACAATATTCTCTGGTCTGATGAAATCAAGATTGAACTCTTTGGTAAGAATGCCAAGCGTCATGTCTGGAGGAAACAAGGCACCACTCATCACCTGGCCAATACCATCCCTACACTGAAGCATGGTGGTGGCAGCATCATGCCGTGGGGATGTTTTTCAGCAGCAGGGACTGGAACACTAGTCAGGATTAAGGGAAAGATGAACGGCGCAAAGTACAGAGAGATCCTTGAGGAAAACCTGCGCTCAGGACCTCAGGACCTCAGACTGGGGCGAAGGTTCACCTTGCAACAGGACAACCACGCTAAGCACACAGCCAAGCAATGCCGGAGTGGCTTTGGGACAAGTCTCTGAAATTCCTTGAGTGGCCCAGCCAGAACCTGGACTTGAACCTGATCAAAACATCTCTAGAGAGACCTGAAAATAGCTGTGCAGCAACACTCCCCATTCAACCTGACAAAGCTTGAGGATCAGTGGAAAAGAATGGGAGAAACTCCCCAAATACAGTTGTGCCAAGCTTGTAGCGTCATACCCAAGAAGACTTGAGGCTGTAATCTCTGCCAAAGGTGCTTCAATAAAGTACTGAGTAAAGGTTCTAAATAATTATGTGATATTTCCGGGGGGGGGCGGGGTTCATACATTTGAAGAAAATTATACAAACCTGTTTTTGCATTGTCATTATGGGGTATTGTGTGTAGAGTGATGAGGGGGGAAAAACTAAATAATCCCTTTTGGAATAAGGCTGTAATGTAACAAAATGTGGAAAAAGAGAAGGGTTCTGAAAACTTTCCGAATGCACTGTATGTATTTTTTTCTGTATTTGTTTGTGTGGAAATTGATCTGCTTGTCTAAATGGAAAGAGCTATGTGTACAATGTCACAGCCAGGTACAATCAATGTAACAACATACATGCAACTGCCAAAATAAAGGAAACACCAACTTAAAAGTGTCTTTTACATTTTTTGTACCCCCTTTTTCATGATTATAATCTTTTTTATTTTTCTGTTATTTTACCAGGTAAGTTGACTGAGAACACATTCTAATTTACAGCAACAACCTGGGGAATAGTTGCAGGGGAGAGGAGGGGGATGAATGAGCCAATTGTAAACTGGGGATTATTAGGTGACCGTGATGGTTTGAGGGCCAGATTGGGAATTTAGCCAGGACACCGGGGTTTACACCCCTACTCTTACAATAAGTGCCATGGGATCTTTAATGACCTCAGCGAGCCAGGACACCTTTTTAACGCCCCATCCAATAGAAAGCACCCTACACAGGGCAGTGTCCCCAATCACTGCCCTCTATTTTTTAGACCAGAAGAACGAGTGCCTCCTACTGACCCTCCAACACCACTTCCAGCAGCATCTGGTCTCCAATCCAGAGACTGACCAGGAACAACCCTGCTTAGCTTCAGAAGCAAGCCAGCAGAGGTATGCAGGGTGGTATGCTGTTGGCTTATCATCTCATCGCTGCAACTGGTTTCATCACTGCAACACGCCGGCGCATGGCCCGCCACATGAAGTTGCTAGAGCGCGATGAGCCAAGTAAAGCCCCCCCGGGCAGACCCTCCCCTAACCCGGATGATCCTTGGCACGGCTGGTAATGCAGTGAGACCGCAACACTGCGATGCAGTGCCTTATACCGCTGCCCCACTCGGGAGGCCCAACTTAAAGTTTCTTAACAGGGCATTGGGCCACCACGAGCCAGAACTCTATTGGAGGGATGCGACACCATTCGTCCACAAGAAATTCTATAATTTGGTGTTTTGCTGATTGTGGTGGAAAACGCTGTCTCCGGTGCCGCTCCAGAATCAATTGTGTTGAGATCTGGTGACTGAGACGGCCACGGCATATGGTTTACATAGTTTTCATGCTCCTCAAACCATTCAGTGACCACTCGTGCTCTGTGGATGGGGGCATTGTCATCCTATGGGGGCATAGCAATGGTAGCCAAAATAATGTCCAAAATAATGACCCTAAGGATGATGGGATGTTAATTGCTTAATCAAAGCCCCCCCCCTTTTAATATACTTTGTGTCCCTCATTTACGCAAGTGTTTCCGTTATTTTGGCAGTGAAGATGGTCAAAATGGTTATTAGATGGTAAGTAGACATGGGGTGTCAGCTGGATAAAGACAGTATTAATGTGATGGAAAGATAATTCTAAGAACATTGAATAGTCATATACTGTTTTTCTCTTGGCACTAGTTGACTGTCTCAACTATCCTGAAACATCCCCAATCTGTGTCTGTATAAGCAGATATTTGATCATGTAAAATCTAACTTTAATCAGAACATTTAGTCACACAAAGTACTGGACCTACAGCAAAAAAATCTGAATTTCTTTTGACATCAATTTACTTTGAAGTCAGTGAGGACCGTTCCAGAAAATCTATTAATCAAGTGACTAATACATTTGCACCTTGCTTTTTACTTCTCCTCTTTAGAGCGTTTGATCTCACCCTCTGACGAACATTGAGATGATGTTAAGATCACAGAGATAATGAAAGAAGGATTTCAACAAGGCACTCTTCTAAATTCATTTTGTGTATCAAGTGAAGTTGTAACCTAAAATTAAAGTCAAAATAAATTATTAAAGAGATCAATGCAATGCTACACTGCTCTTTTAACATAGCTGTTCAGAATTCATGAGCCATCTCAGACCACATAGATTTAAAACTATAGAACTCAAACCTTGTAGTATATTTAATATGGAACAGACAGCATAGTCTTTTATGTATTCCTATGTAGGTCTTTATTATGCATATCATGGCTATGGAGGCAAAACAATTTCCCTGTGACATTAATAGAGTATAATTACATGATAATGCCCGAGAATCCGGTGTTTGGAGGATATTAGCATGGGTGTTGTTAGGTCCGAGACGAAGTTGAAGTTGGAAGTCTACATACACCTAGGTTGGAGTCATTAAAACTAATTTTTCAACCACTCCACAAATTTCTTGTTAACAAACTATAGTTTTGGCAAGTCGGTTAGAACATCTACTTTGTGCATGACACAAGTAATTTTTCCAACAATTGTTTACGGACAGATTTTTCACTTATAATTCATTGTATCACAATTCCAGTGGATCAGAAGTTTACATACACTAAGTTGACTGTGCCTTTAAACAGCTTGGAAAATTCCAGAAAATTATGTCATGGCTTTAGAAGCTTCTGATAGGCTGGAGGTGTACCTGTGGATGTATTTCAAGGCCTACCTTCAAACTCAGTGCCTCTTTGCTTGACATCATGGGAAAATCAAAAGAAATCAGACAAGACCTCAGAAAAAAATTTGTAGACCTTCAGAAGTCTGGTTCATCCTTGGGAGCAATTTCCAAACTCCTGAAAGTACCACGTTCATCTGTACAAACAATAGTACGCAAGTATAAATACCATGGGACCACGCAGCCATCATACCGCTCAGGAAGGAGACGCGTTCTGTCTCCTAGAGATGAACATACTTTGGTGCGAAAAGTGAAAATCAATCCCAGAACAACAGCAAATGACATTGTGAAGATGCTGGAAGAAACAGGTACAAAAGTATCTATATCCACAGTAAAACGAGTCCTATATCGACATAACCTGAAAGGCCACTCAGCAAGCAGGAAGCCACTGCTCCAAAACCGCCATAAAAAAAGCCAGACTACGGTTTGCAACTGCACATGGTGACGAAGATCAAACTTTTTGGAAAAATGTTCTCTGGTCTGATAAAACAAAAAAATAACTTTTTGGCCATAATGACCATCGTTGTGTTTGGAGGAAAAAGGGAGATGCTCGCAAGCCGAAGAACACCATCCCAACCGTGAAGCACGGGGGTGGCAGCATCATGTTGTGGGGGTGCCTTGCTGCAGGAGGGACTGGTGCACTTCACAAAATAGATGAGGTTGGAAAATGATGTGGATATATTGAAGCAACATCTCAAGACATCAGTCAGGAAGTTAAAGCTTGGTCGCAAGCGGGTCTTCCAAATGGACAATGACCCCAAGCATACATCCAAAGTTGTGGCAAAATGGCTTAAGGACAACAAAGTCAAGTTATTGGAGTGGCCATCACAAAGCCCTGACATCAATCCCATAGAAAATGTGTGGGCAGAACTGAAAAAGCATGTGTGAGCAAGGAGGCCTACAAACCTGACTCAGGTACACCAGCTCTGTCAGGAGGAATGGGCCAAAATTCACCGAACTTATTGTGGAAAGCTTGTGGAAGGCTACCCGAAATGTTTGACCCATGTTAAACAATTTATAGGCAATGCTACCAAATACTAATTGAGAGTATGTAAACTTCTGACCCACTGGGAACGTGATGAAAGAAATAAAAGCTGAAATAAATCATTCTCTCTACTATTATTCTGACATTTCACATTCTTAAAATAAAGTGGTGATCCTAACTGACCTAAGACAGGGAATTTTTACAAGGATTAAATGTCAGGAATTGTGAAAAACTGAGTTTAAATGTATTTGGCTAAGGTGTATGTAAACTTCCAACTTCAACTGTATGCTCCAAACACCGGGTTCGAGGGCATTATCACTTTTATACAACGGGTTACCAACATATTCAAATGATGATTTACAAATGTTCATTAAAGATGTTATTTTGATGAGTTTATTCATACTATTTAACCCTTCCACAAGATATAGTCCCAACACAAATCTAGTGTTGCTACCCAAGCCGGCTGGTCGTTCGTTCTATCGGTTTGCTTGCCAGAGACATTAAGTATTTTTGTTCTGTATCTATTGACCCAACACAGTCGTTTTTTCTAAATGTTCTATTGTCGTACAGGCTAGCAACGTTCTTATCCCTTGCTTGCTTGCTATCCAACTACGATAAATTTAGAGTCATATCAAACAGTGCAGCCAGAATAACAACAAAGTAGCTGCATTTGTATTTGTTTAAGCTGTTTTCTAGTGACATTTATCTCCTACATTTCCTGGCTGGGCTGATGACAGTGATGTGCGCAGTCAAATGGAACAGAGTAAATAGGCATTTTAACGTCATAGATTTAATGGAATGCGGTTCTAACCAATCAGCATTCAGGATTAGACTCACCCTTTGTATAATATTATACAGTCATTCCTTACCCTCCAAACCATTTCCCCTTCCATCCCATGAGACTCACCACACCTCCCAGACTAATATCATAGTGATCTGATGCAGTCCTGTGTGCTGTCGTGTGTGTGTGTGTCCCCTCAGTGCTCTGCTCTACTCTGCAGTGAGCCTTATTGTCTTCTCCAAATGCACAGGCTCAATAGGAAGGGCCGGCCTCCTATAGTAATTATCTACTGCCGTGGAATAGAAGGCCTGTCTCCCTGGGCTATGGCGCCAAAACCATTACTCTTATCGCCACTGGACAACTTTCCGCAGTATGGAAAACCCTTCAAAGGTCAAACGTGTGTCTTTGAGTGCATGGTAACTCCGCCTCTTTCTCTCTCTGGATATTTCTGTATTTCTCATTAACTGATAATAGATCACTCTTCTTGACCTTTTGTATTTTTTGGGTGATGTCAAAAGGATCAGGTCAAGTGTGGAATGGCATGATTGTTATGCTATTATTTGGCCAATAGTGATGTTTGCTACATATTCATGAAATTTGAATGCTTATTACTCAAGTTTCATGGCTCTAACATCAAATGCACTCAGAACCATTACCAAAACTACTGCCGTAAGCTGCAAGAACAAATACATGCATACATACAGTATTGAGCATGCAATAGTCAACAGTCTGGCTCAGCTCCATCTACAGTATGTCCCATGTAAAATGGCTATACATAAATCTTTCTCCTGCATGGTGCCGAAAGATAGATGAGGACATAGAGTAGAGCATGAGGGATGGTGGCAACCGTTCCCCCAGGCCATGTCACCGTGGCACTGCATTGAACCAGCCACACAGGCCCAGTGCACAGCCTTTTGGCTAAATCAGCATTGTTCTCTTTAGCGCACCTCAAACTCTCCTGAATGCTTTCAAATGCTCCAAGGAGAGAAAATATCAAAATTAAGGCAATGCAGAGTATTCAGAACTCCTATCCAGAACTTTCCTTTTCCTCCAGACGTTCCCCCTGATCCTACTATTCACCTGAACGCACCAATTGAGCTTCCAGGGGAAACAATCCATTCTAATCCAATGATATGTTGATTCAGGTGGCATCATTGTGGATGGCTCCAGTGAAAGCATGCACATCAAACACTGTGGTCCCACAAGGTATTACGGTTTTCGTCGTCTGAAGAAGAGTAGTCGGACCAAAGCGCAGCGTGGTAAGTGTTCATGCTTTATATTGAAACTGAACACTAATAACAAAATAACAAAGGGAATAACCGAAACAGTCCTGGCAGGTGCAAAACACTAAACAGAAAATAACTACCCAGAAAAACCATGTGGGAAACAGCTACCTAAGTATGGTTCTCAATCAGAGACAACGATAGACAGCTGCCTCTGGTTGAGAACCACACCCGGCCAAACACAAAGAAATACAAAACATAGAAAAATAACATAGAATGCCCACCCAAATCACACCCTGACCAACCCAAAATAGAGACATAAAAAGCTCTCTACGGTCAGGGCGTGACAGTACCCCCCCCAAAGGTGCGGACTCCGGCCGCAAAACCTGAACCCATAGTGGAGGGTCTGGGTGGGCATTTCTCCGCGGTGGCTGCTCTGGTGAGGGACGTAGACCCCGCCCCACTTCTGGCTCGGCCCACTTAGGTGGCGCCGCCGACCCCGGACTGGGAACCCTCGTTGTGGGGGCCGGACTGGGCACCCTTGTAGCGGGCCCCGGACTGGGGACCCTTGTTGGGAGCTCCGGACTGGAGGGCGTCTCTGGAAGCTCCGGACTGAAGGGCGCCTCTGGAAGCTCCGGACTGAAGGGCGCCTCTGGAAGCTCCGGACTGAAGGGCGCCTCTGGAAGCTCCGGACTGAAGGGCGCCTCTGGAAGCTCCGGACTGAAGGGCGCCTCTGGAGGGTCCGGACTAGAGGGCGTCGCGGGAAGCTCCTGACTGGAGGGCGACACTGGAGGCTCCGGACTGGAGGGCGTCGCTGGAGGATCCGGACTGGAGGGCGACTCTGGAGGGAGAGAACGCAGAGACAGCCTGGTGCGTGGGGCTGCCACAGGGCCCACCAGGCTGGGGAGACCTACAGGAGGCCTGGTGCGTAGAGGAGGCACCTGATGAATCGGGCTGTGGGGGAGCACTGGAGCCCTTGTGCGCAGCCTTGGCACCACTCCTCCAGGCTGAATGCCCACTTTAGCCCGGCACCTCCCGAGTGCAGGCACAGGTCGAACCGGGCTGTGGGGGAGCACTGGAGATCTGGTGCTTACCACTCACACCTCTCCATTTGTCTCAATGCCCACTTTAGCCCGGCATGGGCGGAGCGCAGGCATAGGACGAACTGAACCGACCCAGCGCCCCGGAGACACAGTACGCAGAGCCGGCGCAGGATAGCCTGGGCCGAAACAGAGCACCGGAGACCAAACGCGCTGAGCTGGCACAATCCGCCCTGGCTGGATGCCCACTCTCGCATGGCATTGTGGAGGGCTGGCATATAGCGCTCCGGGCTACGAGCGCGCACTGGAGGCAACGCGCGCTTTACCGCATAACACGGTGCCTGACCAGTATCACGCTGCTTCCGGTAAGCACGGGGAGTTGGCTCAGGTCTATCGCCTGACTCCGCCCATCCCCCCGTGTTCCCCCCCCACATTTTTGGGGGGCTGCCTCTCGTGCCTGCTGCGCTGCCTTGCCTTGCCTCATATTGCCGCCTCTCAACTTTTGCTGCCTCCAGTTCTTCTTTCGGGCGGCGATATTCCCCAGCCTGTCTCCAGGGTCCCTTACCGTCCAATATCTCCTCCCAAGTCCAGGAGTCCTGAACCCTCTGCTCCTCCATACCACGCTGCTTGGTCCGTTTGTGGTGGGTTGTTCTATTACGGTATTCGTCGTCTGAAGAAGAGTAGTCGGACCAAAGCGCAGCGTAGTAAGTGTTCATGCTTTTTATTGAAACTGAACACTAATAACAAAATAACAAAGGGAATAACCGAAACAGTCCTGTCAGGTGCAAAACACTAAACAGAAAATAACTACCCACAAAAACCATGTGGGAAAAAGATACCTAAGTATGGTTCTCAATCAGAGACAACGATAGACAGCTGCCTCTGGTTGAGAACCACACCCGGCCAAACACAAAGAAATACAAAACATAGAAAAAAGAACATAGAATGCCCACCCAAATCACACCCTGACCAACCCAAAATAGAGACATAAAAAGCTCTCTACGGTCAGGGTGTGACACAAGGGCTCTACATACAGTTAAAGTCGGAAGTTTACATACACTTAGGTTGGAGTCATTAAAACTCGTTTTTCAACCACTCCAAAAATGTATTGTTAACAAACTATAGATTGGTAAGTTGGCTGGGACATCTACTTTGTGCATGACACAAGTAATTTTTCCAACAATTGTTTACAGACAGATTATTTCACTTATAATTCACTGTATCACAATTCCAGTGGGTCAGAAGTTTACATACACTAAGTT
Source organism: Salvelinus namaycush (assembly GCF_016432855.1). NCBI lineage: Eukaryota > Metazoa > Chordata > Actinopteri > Salmoniformes > Salmonidae > Salvelinus > Salvelinus namaycush. The sequence goes on along the minus strand of NC_052308.1, from coordinate 24,382,442 downwards.
GACTGTGCCATTAAACAGCTTGGAAAATTACAGAAAATTATGTAATGGCTTTAGAAGCTTCTGTTAGGTAAATTGACATCATTTGAGTCAATTGGAGGTGTACCTGTGGATGTATTTCAAGGCCTACCTTCAAACTCAGTGCCTCTTTGCTTGACATCATGGGAAAATCAAAAGAAATCATCCAAGATACCATGTTCATCTGTACAAACAATAGTACGCAAGTATAAACACCACGGGACCACGCAGCCATCATACCGCTCTGGAAGGAGATGCGTTCTGTCTCCTAGAGATGAACATACTTTGGTGCGAAAAGTGCAAATCAATCCCAGAACAACAGCAAAGGACCTTGTGAAGATGCTGGAGGAAACATGTACAAAAGTATCTATATCCACAGTAAAACGAGTTCTGTTTCGACATAACCTGAAAGGCCGCTCAGCAAGGAAGAAGCCACTGTTCCAAAACCGCCATAAAAAAGCCAGACTTCGGTTTGCAACTGCACATGGGGACAAAGATCAAACTTTTTGGAGCAAAGTCCTCTGGTCTGATAAAACAAAAAACTAACTGTTTGGTCATAATTACCATTGTTATGTTTGGAGGAAAAAGGGGGAGGCTTGCAAGCCGAAGAACACCATCCCAACCGTGAAGCACGGGGGTGGCAGCATCATGTTGTGGGGGTGCCTTGCTGCAGGAGGGACTGGTGCACTTCACAAAATAGATGGCATCATGAGGGAGGAAAATTATGTGGATATATTGAAGCAACATCTCAAGACATCAGTCAGACAGTTAAAGCTTGGTCGCAAATGGGTCTTCCAAATGGACAATGACCCCAAGCATACATCCAAAGTTGTGGCAAAATGGCTTAAGTACAACAAAGTCAAGGTATTGGAGTGGCCATCACAAAGCCCTGACCTCAATCCTATTGAAAATTTGTGGGCAGAACTGAAAAAGCATGTGCGAGCAAGGAGGCCTACAAACCTGGCTCAGTTACACCAGCTCTGTCAGGAGTAATGGGCCAAAATTCACCCAACTTATTGTGGGAAGCTTGTGGAAGGCTACCCGAAACGTTTGACCCAAGTTAAACAATTTAAAGGCAATGCTACCAAATACCAATTGAATGTAAACTTCTGACCCACTTGGAATGTGATGAAAGAAATAAAAGCTGAAATAAATCATTCTCTCTACTATTATTCTGACATTTCACACTCTTAAAATAAAGTGGTGATCCTAACTGACCTAAGACAGGGAATTTTTACTAGGATTAAATGTCAGGAATTGTGAAAAACTGAGTTTAAATGTCTTTGGCTAAGGTGTATGTAAACTTCGGTATCTACTGTATCTACTTTAGAGATTCACAACAAGTAGTTTTCATACATCCTTGCCAGTCACTCATTGGTTATAATTATCAGTCAAACCTACCTGTTCACCAAGTTTGAAATTGGATGCAAAAAGGTCAACACAAAAATCTGAATCAGATGGCAGGACTATATTTTTATAAAATATTTTATTCAACCTTTATTTAACCAGGTAGGCTAGTTGACAAAAAATGCTCATTTACAACTGCGACCTCGCCAAGATAAAGCAAAGCAGTGCGCCACCAACAACAACACAGAGTTACACATGGAATAAACAAACATACAGTCAATAACAAAATAGAAAAAATGTATAATTCTAGTGTGTGCAAATGAGGTAAGATAAGGGAGGTAAGGCAAAAAATAGGCCATAGTGGCAAAATAAATACAATTTAGCAAGTGCAGAAGATGAATGTGCAAGTAGAGATACTGGGGTGCAAAGGAGCAAAAATAAATAAATAACAGTATGGGGATGAGGAAATTGGATGGGCTATTTACAGATGGGCTATGTACAGGTACAGTGATCTGTGAGCTGCTCTGACAGCTGGTGCTTAAAGTTAGTGAGGGAGATATGAGTCTCCAGCTTCAGTGATTTTTGCAATTCGTTCCAGTCATTGGCAGCAGAGAACTGGAAGGAAAGGCGGCCAAAGAGGAATTGGCTTTGGGGGTGACCAGTAAAATATACCTGCTGGAGCGTGTGCTACTGGTGGGTGGTGCTATGGTGACCAGTGAGTTGAGATAAGGTGGGGCTTTACCTAGCAGAAGGGGCAAGGCCTTTCTATAAGCAAAGACTTATAGATGACCTGGAGCCAGTGGGTTTGGCGACGAATATGAAGCGAGGGCCCACCAACGAGAGCATACAGGTCGCAGTGGTGGGTAGTATATGGGGCTTTGGTGACAAAACGGATGGCACTGTGATAGACTGCATCCAATTTGCTGAGTAGAGTGTTGGAGGCTATTTTGTAAATGACATCGCCGAAGTCAAGGATCGGTAGGATAGTCCATTTTACGAGGGTATGTTTGGCAGCATGAGTGAAGAATGCTTTGTTGCGAAATAGGAAGCCGATTCTAGATTTAATTTTGGATTGGAGATGCTTAATGTGAGTCTGTAAGGAGAATGTACAGTTTAACCAGACACCTAGATATTTCTAGATGTCCACATATTCTAAGTCAGAACAGGACTATCTGGCAGGACTATCTGACGGGACTATCTGGCAAAAATATATAGCAGGACTATCTTGCAGGACTATCTGGCAGGACTATATGGCAGGACCAGGGTGGCCTATACTTGTAATAGGCTTTACAAAGAGATTGAAAGGCCTTGCCCCTTTCGCTTAAAACCAGAATCCAATCCAGAAACAGAGCAATAAACCCTCATAAAATGTTAGTGTGTGACAACAAATCAAATCAAATCAAATTTGTAGCATTATCCTCCTCAACTTTGTCACTCCCCCACTGTGTAAGAAAATATTATTATTTCATGCCATAAATATAGTATTTCTGTGTTCACTAATAACCAGGTACAGAAATCCATTGCTGTGCTGGGATGGTTACTGTGTGGAGGCTAAGCAGATTCCTGCTTGTATGAGACAGAAGATTGTCAAATGTGAAGAGACAAAATAATACCACCCCTTACAAGTTAGGGCTCAATACAACAAGCCTTGGCTGTCTCAGGTTACACACACTTCCCTCTTCTTTCATCTCTTATTCCCACAGGAGAATCTGAAAAGGACATTAGATATCTGCTATCAAATACAATCTAGTTTTAATCCAATTCTTATTTGATCGAAATCCTGTAGGTAAATCTATTTTCAGACCTCCAGGAGGTCAACAAACAGACAGTTTTGAACCACAAAAATGTTGTGAAAGGACCTGACCACTCTTTCTAAACCAGACAATATAAAAGTTGATAAAACTGGAACCAGAGCACAGTATAGCAGCACACAGTAGAATGATGAGGCATCATTCTCCAGTGTGCTCAAGAGAATAATACAAATTCAAGATGAGTATTTCATTTGAAAAAGATTGGTAGGAAATGTCAAGCTGACTGTCATTAAAGACGCGTGACATTTTTATTCCATCTTTTAAGGCAGCAATTCCATCTCTCCAAACAGAGGCCCTAATCTCTCCCTTTTCAATAGACAGAAGAAAGACAGATTAACTCCATTCCTCTTTGACTTTACTGAATAAAGAAAACAATACATTTCTCATTTAACTGTAATCCTGTGCCACGGCTCCGGGGGGGGGGAATAATACTGTAGGAAGGAGAGATGGAAAGATGCAACGGCCTTGGATATGAATTCAGGAGGCAGCCTCCATATTTGCTCATCTTTTTTCATTTTCTTTTTAAAAAGTGCAGCAGTTGATCGAGAGAGAGGAAGAAGGGAGGGAGATGGAGAGGAATAGAGAAAGAGAGACACAGAGAGATACACATAAGAGACATGATGGAGTGACAGACAGAGAGAGTGCGAGAAAGGGAAAGCGGAAGAAAGGAAGAGATAAATGAGAGAGAGAATGAGGTTTACAGCTACAATATATCAGAGTCAATATGGGAAAGGGAAAGGGGGGATACCTAGTCAGTTGTCCAACTGAATGTATTTCAACTGAAATGTGTCAGGGCAAAGGTCCAAAATGAGGTGGCTGCAGAGAAGTGAGGCTTCCATCACAATATAAAGCACAGCGCATCAGAGTCAGCCTAGTGGATGAAACGCACACTGACACATGCAGACATAGTGTTGTTCACTGCATATATCACAGGGCATGCAGGGCACAGGGAATGGAGACGAGGCATCCATACCATCACCTGCTTCATAACTTCTTGTGCATCATGGGAAACGGAGTTCATGATGAAGTTTGATGAAGTCATGATGAAGTCATCTTTCAGTCTGACAGCTTCTTGCTAGGAATTCAGTTCCTCCCTAAATTAATTTGACCCAGGTGTAAGGATTGACCCAGGGGTGTAGGACAGCGAGAGTGAGAAGGAGGCAGCTAGTACAGAGCCATATGCAGTGAAGGCTGAGGTCAGGGTTGTGTGTCTCGTGTCTACAGGAGCAGCAGCACTGGAGAACAAAGTGAACCCCTGGAGCTCCTCCAGTGAGACCTTAAACAAAGAATTGTCAGAATGCAGGAGAGAGCTGTCAGAGCCAGGCCCCAATCCTTTAAACGATGTGCCTCAAACTCGTGTCTCCCTCACCCCCCTCACCGCAAGGCTATGAATTACTGTGTCAACTCCTCAAAGTCTCCACACTCTCTCCCCTTCTCGCTGATGCCATCAGCCAGATATAGAGATGACAGAAAGTTTAAGTCCAGCTTTCTCTTTTGTAAACAAGGAAGATAAATCCCTTGTAACTTGTGTTTTCCCTAGGATTTTTCAACATCCCTGACACATACCAGACTTAGTTTCCGCTGTCTTTGTCATTATTTTACTTTCTGCAGAGTGAATGAGAAAAGGAAGGTGAGGGAGCGGAGGAGGAAGCAAGGATAAAAACAAGAGAACAGCATGAAAGAGAGAAACTGTACAGGGAAATTGGAATTGACCTGACATGCCCGAGCACAATTCCTTCTCTTTATTCTGTGGTGTTACAGACTCATAAAAAATGTAGGTTCCTATGATGAAAACAGCGGACGTGACATTTTGACTGAGGTGGAAAACAGACACATATCCATAGCTTCCATGCGTGCTGTAGTTGCAGAGGTGGCGAGGGTAATGAATACAATACACAGCATTAGATGATTCTCAGAATAGAGAAACAAGAACTGCCAGGAAATGTCAGCATGGGGTAGGGATGCATTTGATCTTTTCACAAATATATCAAGAAACCAGTTTATTCCAACAGTATGCAGTAATTTTCAGTTGGCCTCAGAGATGTTAACTGTTGGGAGACACATACCATTACCTCAAATCATTGAGGACAAAAGAGTTAGGGACAAAAGTGAGTTTTGTATTTGTTTATATATATAGAACATCCGTGTACATCCAAATGTCCTCTAACTACTACCAGGGCCGGTCCTGGCCGTTCTGATGCCCTAGGCGAAACAGAAAAATTGCTAAAATAGTCCCAGTTAGGGCTGTGGCGGTCACACAATTTCATCAGCCAGTGATTGTCAAGCAAATAACTGTCGGTCTCACGGTAATTTACCATGAATTAACATAAACACATTTAGCATCTCCTGGCTTCCACACATAGCCTACAAGCCACTGATGCAGACCTTTGGAACATCTACATTTTAAAAAGTAAAAAAAATCCATGTAATATAGGCTTCAACTTCACAATAAATCCATTATTTATTTTAGACAGGTCTAAAGAAGCATGATATGAAGAAAATGTAGTCTATTTCAGATGAACAGAATAGCATACTCTGAGTTGTCCTTATGTTAGGTCTTGATCTGGCTATGCCAAATGGCTGTGGGCTACATTAGTTAATTTAGCAGACAAGATTTGCTTAGAATTCCGTGGCATTATTTTATTGCATGAAAAAATACAATTGAACAAAGCTGAATAATATAGAAAGGATATTTATTTGCTCTACAAACTTTGGACTAAATGTTTAGATTTTTTTATACATTATAAGGCTGCATGATGCGACTCTAATGATGATTTGAAAAAAGTCGCTTGAAAGGCATGAGCTCTGCTTTTGTGCAGGTTGTATGTACACACTCATTCACAATTTGACAAGAACTTGATAATGCCTCGAATTTCTCGGCGGCATCCCCTTTGTGGCCATAAAGCTCCCTAAAAATCGAATCACCTCTCACTCACATGGCGCTCCATCCCCTGATCAGGTCTTTCTCACAGGCTACAAGTGAAGACAGACACATCGGGCACACGCAACTGTACGTGTCCTTATCCATTTCCGAGGTGCATATTGTCCACATTTACTTTTTGTCAGCCAACAAGATGAGTAGGCCTAATGAACAGCAAAAGCACTAACCTCTGTCAATCTTTTGTCCCCAATAGTACAAAACTCTACCTATTCTATTCTGTGCGAGAAATAAATATTCCAAACATAGATCTCAAATTAATACAACCACTAGCATCAAAAAACCTGTTTTATGCAATGAGGCTGACGCTACAGATCAGAGCATTTAGCTGAAAATGTTGGGGCGGCAGGTAGCCTAATAGTTAGAGCGTTGGGCCAATACCCGAAAGGTTGCTAGATCCTCATTTTGTTTACCTCGCTGAAGTGTTCCCTAAAACACATCAGCGACCAGGCCTTTCTAATTGACCTGGCCCGGGTAGATGGGGGGGTAAGTGACAATTCTCAATTATTGTGGATTTATCGGTGGTGACAGTGTTTCCTAGCCTCAGTGCAGTGGGCAGCTGGGAGGAGGTGCTCTTAATCTCCATGGACATTACAGTGTCCCAGAACTTTTTTGAGTTTGTGCTACAGGATGCAAATTCCTGCTTGAAAAAGCTAGCCTTAGCTTTCCTAACTGCCTGTGTATATTGGTTCCTAACTTCCCTGAAAAGTTGCATATCACTGGGGCTATTCAATGCTAATGCAGAACGCCACAGGATGTTTTTGTGCTGGTCAAGGGCAGTCAGGTCTGGAGAGAACTAAGGGCTATATCTGTTCCTGGTTCAATTTTTTTTGAAAGGGGCATGCTTATTTAAGATGGTGAGGAAGGCACTTTTAAAGAATGACCAGGCATCCTCTACTGACGGCATGAGGTCAATATCCTTCCAGGATACCCGGGCCAGGTCGATTAGAAAGGCCTGCTCGCTGAAGTGTTTTAGGGAGCGTTTGACAGTGATGAGGGGTGGTCGTTTGACCACGGACCCATTACGGATGCAGGCAATGAGGCAGTGATCGCTGAAATCTTGGTTGAAAAAAGCAGAGGTATATTTGGAGGGCAAGTTGGTTAGGATGATATCTATGTGGGTGCCCGTGTCTACAGATTTGAGGTTGTACCTGGTGGGTTCATTGATAATTTGTGTGAGATGGAGGGCATCAAGCTTAGATTGTTGTACGTCCGGGGTGTTAAGCATATCCCAGTTTAGGTCACCTAACAGTACGAGCTCTGAAGATAGATGGGGGGCAATCAATTAACATATGGTGTCCAGGGCACAGCTGGGAGCTGAGGGAGGTCTATAACAAGCGGCAATAGTGAGAGACTTATTTCTGGAGAGATTGATTTTTAAAAGTAGTAGCTCGATCTGTTTGGGCATAGACCTGGATAGTAGGACAGAACTCTGTAGAGAGTAGATTGCAATGCTGGGGCTGGGGCCGACAGATAAACAAAATGAAGTACCGTGTTAATGAACAGTCCAGTAGGCATCAGCTGTGTAGCCGAGTGATCATAGGATCCAACAAGCAGCAATGGACAAAACAGGCTGGGCGAGCAGGAGACACGGCGCTTAGAGAGTTAGCGGGCCGGGGCTAGTAGCTGGGTACTCACCGACATCAACAATGCAGAGGCCGGTTGAGAGCACATCGGCCGAAATACGTCAGCAGACCAGTCGTGATGGATCGACGGGGCTCCGTGTCGACAAAGGGTCCAGGCCAATCGGCAAGAGAGGTATTGTAGTTGGTGTACTTCGTTTGCTAGCCGGGGAAATAGGCCTAGCTCGAGGCTAACTGGTGCTTTCTTCTGGACAAGGGCGTTAGCCACGATAGCCACTCGGTAGCAGCTAGCTAGCTGCGATGATCCGGTGTAATGGTACAGAGCTTGTGGCAGGAATCCGGTGATGTAGTGGGGAAAAAAGCAGTCCGATATGCTCAGGGCTGATATCGCGCTGTGCAGACTGGCAGATATTATCCGGGCTATCCGGGCTAAAGCGACTGGTGTCTGTGCTAAAGGTAAAGACAGCTAGCAGTGGCTAACAATAACTAAATAGCAAGAAGCAAATTACCTGGCTAGCTTCTGATGGCTAGCTTCTGTTGGAGGTTCCAGTTATAAGGTCCAAAAGAAATAGCTGATCCGTACCACGTTGGGTGAGGAGTGGTGCAGGAAGGTATATATAATTCGAAAATGGAAAAAGAGATTGAAATGTACACAGAAAAACGATATGCAGGGGCAATCAACAATGTGAGGGAGTCCAGGTGAGTCCACTGAGCGCAACTGTGCATAATGATGGTAACAGGTGCGCATAATGATGGGTAGCGGGGAGGGGGAGCGGGAGCAGGCGTGACAAGCTGGCTATTCAATCTCTCCCTATCCCAGTGCTGTGCACACTTGCTTCAAGATGTGTATTCATATAAGTCTACCTGTACCCAAGACAGCAAAGGTAACTGAACTAAATGACTATCGCCCCGTAGCACTCACTTCTGTCATCATGAAGTTCTTTGAAAGGCTAGTTAAGGATCATATCACCTCCACCTTACCTGACACCCTAGATCCACCCCAATTTGCATACCGGCTCAATAGATCCACAGACGATGCAATTGCCATCCCACTGCACAGTGCCCTATCCCATCTGGACAAGAGGAATACCTATGTAAGAATGCTGTTCATTGACTATAGCTCAGCCTTCAACACCATAGTACCCTCCAAGTTCAGGGCCCTGGGTCTGAACCCTGCCTTGTGCATCTGGGTCCTGGACTTCCTGGAGGGCCACCCCCAGGTGGTGGAGGTAGGAGACAACACAGGGGCCCAACAAGGGTGTGTGCTCAGCCCAATCCTGTACTCCCTGTTCAACCATGACTGTGTGGCCACGCAAGCCTCCAACTCAATTATCAAGTTTGAAGACGACATAACAGTAGCACGCCAGATTACCAACAATGAGGAGAGGGCCCTGGCTGAGTGGTGCCAGGAAAATAACCTCTCCCTCAACGTCAACAAAATGTAGGAGCTGATCGTGGACTTTAGGAGACAGCAGAGGGAGACCCACATCGACAGGACCACAGTGGAGAAGGTGAAAAGCTTCAAGTTCCTCGGCGTACATATCACTGACAATCGGAAATGATCCACCCACACAGACAGTGTGGTGAAGAAGGCACAACAGGAGGCTGAATAAATTTGGCTTGGCCCCTAAAACCCTCACAAACTTTTACAGATGCACCATTGACAGCATCCTGTCGGGCTGTATCACTTAAGTCACCTTATGTCCTCTATACTACTACTTAAGTCACCTTATGGGGAGAGCCATAAGTGCCACGCTATAGGCTCTTCTTCCCTGTTATTGACTTTTATAGCGTAAGCCAGTGTAGACTGCATGAATAAATAACATATGAACGGGATTCTGTGCTGTAATACATCAGGATCCAGGGGATTTGAGGAAATAATCTACTTGCACAATATTGGCAACACACTGAGCTTCATCTGCTAGCCCGTCTCCCCGGGTACACATCTTATTTACATGGTTTAGGCATGTAAATTGAATTGGCCTGTGAATTCATATAGTACAGTACAGTAGAGTAGATCAGACCAAGGTTTTGTATGGCCTATTGGAATCACAAAAGATATTGGAGCGATAGCTGATGTTGTTTATCCTGAAAATTAGATGGTGACCTTGTAACCTCTGCGTCTGAAGCTGAAATCAGCTCCCTGGCATAATGTAAATGGAGCCAGGGCTGTAGTCAGGCACACAGACGGCTGTTGACCTCTGCTAAGCAAAGTAAAGTAAATAGTGTATTGAGGAGAATTGTAAAATAGAGGTTGTGTCTGTGATATGGGCCTGCATGATACAAAGCATTGATGTTGACTCATTGAGAGCATATGGATATAAAATGGTTCTAATTCAAAAGGAATCAAAACCACTAAACATTTTGGAGAGCTGCGTGCTCACTCACCTCAGGGTTGGTAAACACTTACGTTGAATCACACTGGCACATTATCCAGAGATACTGGTGCACTGCTGGAGATTTTTCTTCACCCACATTCAATGAATAAGCACTCAAACATAATTCTAACTAAAATACCCGTAAATGCCAATGCCAAGATGCTGCAGGGCTTTTGGAGACAGCAGCTTTCCCCTCAGACATATGGACATCCAGGTCTGCGAAATGTTCCTCTAATGTGTACAAATGTCAGTGTCCCTTTTCTCTCACTGTTGCTTTTTCTCCAGTGTAACCTTATAAAAAGTAATAACGTGACCTTAAGAGGAGAGAGACAATAGGGCCAGGGATGGGGGACGGAGAGGGAGATGCTGCCTGCCTGCCACCCCTGCTTTTCATTCCCCATGACAGGGTGGAGAGAGGGGGGAGGGATGGAGTGAAAGATGGAGAGACAGAATGTATAATTTACTGACAAGTGGCTCTCCTCTTAGACATCACTGTCAGTTAACAGGTCAGAGTTATTAATGTGAGAAACTATCAGGGGCCTGTTGTGGCACGTTACAGTGTTTTGGAAGACAGAGAGAACAAGAAAGACAGAATGAGAATGGAGGGACAGAGAGAGAGAGGAGAGAATTAAAGGAATGAAGAGCAGGAGAGATAAAGAGAATGAGAATGGATAGAAAATGGGAAATAATGAGAAAGTGAGAGGGAGGGTGTTACATTATAAGAAAAAGAGATGGAGGGATGAAAGACTGAGATAACCAACATAGAGTGCTCCTCCAGCTCAAACAGGTTGCAATATACAGTACAGAGACCATCACTAGTCCTTACACTGTATCTGCACTGTCACACTTCTGAAGAATGAACCCTATCTATCACACAAACAAAAATAACAACATCTAAACTCAAAGGTTCAGTATTTAACAACTACATTCACAAAATTATTCACAGAAGAGTGCTCTCAATGTCCACAAGGTGGAATCCAATGAATGTACATTTTTGTTGTCTGGCTACCCATCCACACCGCTCCTGCCAAAAGACACGCCCACTAACGATAGATAGAGCAGTGGAATTAAATTCCATATGAGTCATCAGGCAACACTTATTGTGCAGTGTGGGCTATGTCCAAGTAATGTGTGTGCCATACTGTTCTTGAACAGACTTTGTTATGTGGTCAATTTCAGAGACTTGAGACTAGGGTTGCAAAGGGAAGGTATATTACTGGAAACTTTCAAAGTTTACCAGTAAACTAACAGCATTTTGGTGTCATTCAAGGATTGTATGTAATCTATCACAATACATCTAGTGGCCCTTTTGGGTACTTCAGATTTTTACAGGTGTCTGTAATTATCTTTTACCGTAGGCTTTTAACAAATATCTGTCATTAAATAAGATGATTTGAAGTTAGACATTTATTTTATAACAAAGCGGTAAATATAAACCATCAACTTAGTGAATACATTTGGTGTTTAATAAGAGGGTTTCAGCATGAAATATCCTATATTTTTTTCCCAAAACTTTTATATATTTTAATATGTCAGTAGGTTTTGGTGGCAGTTGTGAAAAACTTAGGGTTGGGCGGTATCCAGATGTTAATACTGTCATATTGTTTCTGTACCATGCCGTGGTATACGGTATTACCGGAAGTGCAAACAAGGGGCGCTATTAAATAAAAATTATATGTTGTTTTTTTTAAGCACAAAACTATTTAGGCAACAGGGATCTTGATCCAAGATGGGATTGAATGTCTCTGTTGTAACCAAGAAGCTTGATCATGCATACTGTAGTTGTAGTTGGATAGGTCCCTGATGCTTTCCTATTCCAAATGGGGAATCACTGAGCTGTCATTCAAAATGCACCTACGCATGCACACACACCTGGACCACAGTGACCTGGTTCTGCCACCCCTTGTGCACACACCTCTCTCTCTCTCTCTCTCTCTCTCTCTCTCTCTCTCTCTCTCTCTCTCTCGATAGAAGACGTCCTAGTATGGTACGTTTACACGTCCTATTGCATCTCCTACTGCTCCGATGAGCTGGAGATTAGCCAAATGCTACAGCAGCTAATTGGGAGATAATGCTAATGATCTCATCATTGAGAGTTTGAAATTACACACTGAGTTTGAGGTTAGAAACACACCCAGAGCTTAGAGAGATATTTGAGAACCCAAAGGTATGAATGAACAGTTGACTGAACATGTGACAGATCACATAATGTCCTTTACAATTTTCTGTGTGTATGCGTGTGTGTGTGTGCATTTGTGTGTGCGTGGATGTGCATATGCGTTGAGTGTGTGCGACTTTGTGTGAATGTGTGTGTGTGTGTGTGTGTGTGTGTGTGTGTGTGTGCGTGCATGTGTAGTTTTTGTCTACATAGTCTCAGTGCTGTGTGTAAGAGCTGTATATGACTGAGTGAATCCCTGTGCATGCTGTTGTTCTAATGAGTGTCTCAGGAGATGGCAGGTGCATGTCAATCCATCACTTTACTACACCCAGAGCAATGCTTCCACTCTCAGCATAATTAGTTCATACATTAACATGGCTAATAGCAACAACAGATGAATAATGAGGCTAAGTGACATCATTGCATGGAATTACAATACATGTCAACTCATAATTCTATGTAAACACAAGCAGTAAAAGAAACCAGGTGGATGAGAAGTCTCCTATCATCCCAATTAAAGTTGAGAATCTTCAATTAGCATGGGATACATTTGTCAAACAGTAAGTAGCTGGTGTTTAAAAGCAATCACACTGGTATACTGTACATTATGAGTGCAGTACAGGAATGTAACCTACACCATTGCATAGGACCTAATACAATCTACATTCTGGTTACAGACTTCACAGCAGTCTAAGCCTAGCAATGCTGATGTCATTGTGTGTACTCTGATGGTTGTTCAATAAATCAAGGCTGCCTGCGTTACAGCAGTGGCCATTCAGTTAGTTTGAGCCTCTAGAGCCGGCCATTTGCTGTTAGATTAATCAGATCTTCGACGGCTGGGACTCGTGTTTATGTTTGTTAGGGTGTGCTATATTTCCTGCTTCAGACAAACACAGAATCATTTATCACCTCCTCCCTGGAAAAGACACCTGTCGCCATATGGCAAAAACAGAGGAGAGAAAAGGCCTTAGGGAAAATGAGACGTATCGCACAGCAGCTCCTCGTCTTCAATATTGACCAGATACTTCCTCCATACACAAACCAGCTGATACCAGCAGACACTTGCAGTAGAGAGGGTGCATCGGCAGGCCCAAGCCTCTGTGGAGGGAGGGAGACAGTGGCCTACTTGTACAGAGGTGACCCCCATGTGTCTACATGGCCCTCCAATTCACCATTGTTATCTATGAGCTTGTAAAGGTGTCCTTTTCCAGGTCGAGTCGCATGGTTAGCATGCCATCTTTTTCAATAGCGGGATATGTACCTGGTAAATTGTAACTGTACCCCACTCTACCATCCTGAAAAAGCTTTGAACAGCCAGTCCTGTAACAGTAACATCTATCTGGGCTGTCAGGGCCACTTAGAATAGAGGGTTCAGGCACACCTCTGGCTCCATACAATTGGTTTCAAAATGTCTCCTTTGGTGTGTTTAAGGACAGACAACTCTCTACCTCTCTAATAAATGGTGCCGTACTGGATGGCCACCGTTCTGCAAGCTCCAACCCACCTTTGCTATTTTGTAATATATATTTTGTCATCCACTATCATTTCATTCGACAATAACTTTTGAACATCAGATTGGCAGTTACTTACCTCAATTCCAGCTTCAACTTCGATTCATCTGCCCTGGGCCCTTTCTGTAAATAATTCTGACCCAAATTTTGGGCTACAAAAAAGGAAACGCTGACATTACCGAGGCAAGAAAGGGGGGATCCTGGCGAGATTAAGGCGAAGGGAGAACCGGCTACCTCTTCCCTCCATTCTACTGGCCAGTCAATTGATAATAAGATGGATGACCTCCGATAACAGATTTTCTACCAACAGGACTCTCGAAACTGCAATATTCTCTGCTCTGAAACATAGCTCTCAGACAAGATACCATGGCTATCCAACTTGATGGATTCTCCATTCACCATGGCAACAGGACAGTGGAGTTGGGGAAATCGACGGGCGAGGGGCTTGCCTCTTCATCAATAACAACTGGTGTGCTGACTCGAGCGTGGTTGACACATTGTTCACCCGTTTTGGAATACTTGATGCTCAAATGTCGACCCTTTTACCTCCCAAGGGAGTTTTCAGCTGTTCCCGGGACTGTTGTATAAATTCCACCTCAGGACAAGAAGAAGAACAAACTGGCACTTAACGAACTGTACGAGGTTATAACCAAGCAGGATTGGAAAAAAGTCATTAACATAAGGGAATTTAGTATTTTTTTCACCCAACGTTTAACCTAAATCCAGTGACATGGTGAAATGTTTTTAGATTTCACTTTTAATTCACGTCAGTTTTCGGTCATAAGAGACGGTGGCAGAAAAGAGCTTCTGGATATCAGAATACCTCGAACTGGACGAAGAGGTTTTCTTTAACGAGTCGGACACGAAGAATTTACTGCTGTTCCCGGAACAGGCCCGTCATTTGCATGAAGAGGAGACGCCGATACTGGGGACACAGATCCGGGTGCCTTGTAAGAATTTGTCGGTGAGTGGGTAACCCGCCTCTACCATCCATCCTGTTAGCCAACGTGCATTTTTTGGAGAATAAACTGGATGAGCTGTGTTCGAGACCATCCTACCAAAGGGACATTAAAAACTGTAATATCTTATGTTTCACTGAGTCGTGGCTGAACGACGACATGGATAATATACAGTTGGCTGGGTTTTCTGTGCATCGGCAAGACAGAACAGCTAACTCCGGTAAGATGAGGGGTGGTGGTCTGTGTCTATTTGTCAATAACAACTGGTGCACAAAATCTAATATTAAAGAAGTCTTGAGGTTTTGCTCAACTGAGGTAGAGTACCTCATGATAAGCTGTAGAACATACTATTTACCAAGAAAGTTATCATCTATATTTTTCGTAGCTGTCTATTTGCCAACACAAACTGATGTTGGCACTAAGACAACACTCAAAAAGCTGTATAAGGCCATAAGCAAACAAGAAACAATGCTCATCCAGAGGCGGCGCTCCAAGTGGCTGTCTTAGTGCCATTTTACCTAATTTCTACCAGCATGTCACATGTGCAACCGAGGAAAATAACTCTAGACCACCTTTCCTCCACACACAGATGCGTGCAAAGCTCTCCCTCACCCTCCATTTGGCAAATCTGACCATAATTCTATCCTGATTCCTGCTTACAAGCTAAAACTAAAGCAGGAAGTACCAGTGACTTGCTAAATACGGAAGTGGTCAGATGACGCCGATGTTAAGCTACAGGACTATTTTTCGAGCACAGACTGGAATATGTTCTAGATTTATCCAATGGCATTAACCTCTCTTGGGTAGGGGGCAGTTGTTAGAATTTTGGATGAATAAGGTGTCCAATGTAAACTGCCTGTTACTCAGGCCCAGAAGCTAGGATATGCATATGCATGGTAGTATTGGATAGAAAACACTCTAAAGTTTCCAAAACTGTTAAAATAATGTCTGTGAGTATAACAGCACCGATATGGCAGGCGAAAACCTGAGGGAAATCCATCCAGGAAGTGGGATATTTTTGATGTGGGTACTTTTCTATTGAATGGCTATACAGTATGTATTTGGATAGGACCCAAATTGCAGTTCCTATGGCTTCCACTAGATGTCAACAGTCTTTAGACAATGTTTCAGGCTTGTATTCTGATAAACGAGGAAGAATGAGACCATTTTGTAAGTGGCATGCAGAATGAAGCAGAGCTCCTTCGCGTGCGTGACCGATAGCACGCCCTTCGTTCTTTTTCCTTTCTAATGAAGACGCTATTGTCCGGTTGAAATATTATCAATTATTTAGACAATAGACAACCTGAGGATTAATTATAAACATCGTTTGACATGTTTTGACGAACTTTACCGGTACTATTAGGATGTATTCGTCTGCATGTCGTGACCGCCTTTGAGCCAGTGGATTACTGAACAAAACGCGCAAACAAAACTGAGTTTTTGGGACATAAAGAGGGACTTTATTGAACAAAATGAATATTTATTGTGTAATATGGACTCTTGTGACTGCAAACATATGAAGATCATCAAAGGTAAGTGATTCATTTTATCGATATTTCTGACTTTTGTAATTCCTTTACTTGGTTGTAAAATGTTTGTATGCTTTTGTAAGCGGGGCGCTGTCCTGAGATAATCCCATGGTATGCTTTCGCCCTAAAGCCTTTTTGAAATCTGACACAGCGGCTGGATTAACAAGAAGTTCATCTTTAAGCCGATGTACAACACTTCTATTTTTATGAATGTTTAGTTTGACTTGATGTATTATGAATTTGGCGCTCTGCAATTTCAACGGATGTTGGCCAGGTGGGACACTAGCGCATAACACGTTAATGAGTATAACACATCAGTCATCGGTTTCATCAATAAATGCATCGATGACGTCGTCCCCACA
Source organism: Salvelinus namaycush (assembly GCF_016432855.1). NCBI lineage: Eukaryota > Metazoa > Chordata > Actinopteri > Salmoniformes > Salmonidae > Salvelinus > Salvelinus namaycush. Next base: position 24,365,851 of record NC_052308.1, on the reverse strand, counting down.
GTGATTGTACGTACAGTTGAAGTCGGAAGTTTACATACACTTAGGTTGGATTCATTAAAACTCGTTTTTCAACCACTCCACAAATGTCTTGTTAACTTCTCTAGGGTAGGGGGCAGCATTCGGAATTTTGGATGAAATGCATGCCCAAATTAAACTGCCTGCTTCTCGGGCCCAGAAGATATGATATGCATATAACTGGGAGATTTGGATAGAAAACACTCTAACGTTTCCAAAACTGTTAAAATAGTGTCTGTGAGTATAACATAACTGATTTGGCAGGCAAAAACATGAGACAAATCCAAATTCAGGAAGTAGTTTTTTTTGTTGGTTTTGTAGTTTTCTATTCAATGCCATTACAGTATCCATTGACTTAGGACTTTTGCAGTTTCTATGCCTTCCACTAGATGTCAACAGTCTTTAGAAATTGTTTCAGGCTTGTATTCTGAAAAATTAGGAAGTAAGAGCAGTCTGAATGAGTGGACCCTAAAGTGTCACAGAGCTTTTTCATGCGTGAGACGGAGAGAGTGCGTTTCTTGTTTACCTTTTAAATTGACGACGTTATTGTCCGGTTGAAATATTATCGATTATTTAGGTTAAAAACAACCTGAGGATTGAATATAAACATCGCTTGACATGTTTCTATGAACTTTACGGATACAATTTGGATTTTTTTGTCTTCATGTTTTGACTGCGTTTGAGCCTGTGGATTACTGAAGAAAACGCGCGAACAAAACAGAGGTTTTTGGATATAAAGAGACTTTATCGAACAAAAGGAACATTTATTGACTAAATGAATGTCTGCTGAGTGCAACCATATGAAGATCATCAAAGGTAAGGGATTCATTTTATCTCTATTTCTGACTTGTGTAACTGTTCTACTTGGCTGGTTACTGTTTGTAATGATTTGTCTAGTGGGCTATGTTCTCAAATAATCGTAAGGTATGCTTTAACCGTAAAGCATTTTTTAAATCTGATACCGTGGTTGGATTCACAAGAAGTTAATCTTTAAACCTATGTAAAATATGTTTTGTTTTCTGAATTTTTATAATGTGTCACGTTCTGACCTTTATTTCCTTTGTTTTTGTCTTTATTTAGTATGGTCAGGACATGAGTTGGTGTGGGCAGTCTATGTTTGTTTATCTATGTTTTTCTATTTCTGTGTTTGGCCTGATATGGTTCTCAATCAGAGGCAGGTGTTAGTCATTGTCTCTGATTGGGAACCATATTTAGGTAGCCTGTTTTGTGTTGGGTTTTGTGGGTGGTTATTTTCAGTCTTTGTGTGTCTGCACCAGACAGAACTGTTTCGTTTCGTGTTATTCTTGTTTCTCGTTATTTTGTTTGTTTGTTTAACGTATTCTATTAAAATGGATACTTTTCACGCTGCGCCTTGGTCCTCCTCTCTTCCTCCATACGACGAACGTTACATAATGAGTATTTCTGTATTTGAATTTGGCGCCAAGCAGGTTCACTGGCTGTTGAAGAGGTGGGACGCTAACGTCTCACGTACCTAAGAGAGGTTAACAAACTATAGTTTTGGCAAGTCGGTTAGGACATCTACTTTGTGCAGGACACAAGTAATTTTTCCAACAATTGTTTACAGACAGGATATTTCACTTGTAATTCACTGTATCACAATTCCAGTGGGTCAAAAGATAAAATATTCTAAGTTGACTGTGCCTTTAAACAGCTTGACATATTCCAGAAAATTATGTCATGGCTTTAGAAGCTTCTGATAGGCTAATTGACATCATTTGAGTCAATTGGAGGTTTATCTGGGGATGTATTTCAAGGCCTACCTTCAAACTCAGTGCCTCTTTGTTTGACATCATGGGAAAATCAAAAGAATTCAGCCAAGTCCTCAGTGAAAAAAATGGTAGACCTCCACAAGTCTGGTTCATCCTTGGGAGCAATTTTCAAACGCCTGAAGGTACCACGTTCATCTGTACAAACAATAGTACGCAAGTATAAACACCATGGGACCACACAGCCGTCATACCGATCAGGAAGGAGATGGGTTCTGTCTCCTAGAGATGAACGTACTTTGGTACGAAAAGTGCAAATTAATCCCAGAACGACAGCAAAGGACTTTGTGAAGATGCTGGAGGAAACAGGTACAAAAGTATCTATATCCACAGTAAAACGAGTCCTATATCGACATAACCTGAAAGGCCGCTCAGCAAGGAAGAAGCCACTACTCCAAAACCGCCATGAAAAAGCAAGACTACGATTTGCAACTGCACATGGGGACAAAGATCGTACTTTTTTGAGAAATGTCCTCTGGTCTGATGAAACAAAAATAGAACTGTTTGGCCATAATGACCATCGTTATGTTTGGAGGAAAAAGGGGGAGTATTGCAAGCCGAAGAACACCATCCCAACCGTGAAGCACGGGGGTGGCAGCATCATGTTGTGGGGGTGCTTTGCTGCAGGAGCGACTGGTGCACTTCACAAAATAGATGGCATCATGAGGAAGGGATATTATGTGAACATATTGAAGGACAACAAAGTCAAGATATTGGAGTGACCATCACAAAGCCCTGACCTCATTTCCATAGAACATTTGTGAGCAGAACTGAGAAAACGTGTGCGAGCAAGGAGGCCTACAAACCTGACTCAGTTACACCAGCTCTGTCAGGAGGAATGGGCCAAAATTCACCCAACTTATTGTGGGAAGCTTGTGGAAGGCTACACAAAATGTTTGACCCAAGTTAAACAATTTAAAGGCAATGCTACCAAATACTAATTGAGTGTATGTAAACTTCTGACCCACTGGTAATGTAATGAAAGAAATAAAAGCTGAAATAAATCATTCTCTCTACTATTATTCTGACATTTCACATTCTTAAAATAAAGTGGTGATCCTAACTGACCTAAGACAGGGAATTTTTACTAGGATTAATTGTCAGGAATTGTGAAACACTGAGTTTAAATGTATTTGGCTGAGGTGTATGTAAACTTCCGACCTAAACTGTACATACCTGTCAGAGGAATTTCATAATTCCTTTATGTGCTCATTAATTAAAATCACTCTGTCTGTTTCTAAGAATTTGTAAGATCCTTATTAACATAAAATAGACAGGGAACAGTCTTATTAAAAATAGATAATAGTATTTATTCTCGGAGCACGCTCCCATTTAACCATAAACAACAGTTTATATACAAAATATGACGTCATTGGTTACAGAATAAAGCTCCTCCTCTTGACCAAGATAAAACAGGTTTGAAAGTTCATTCCAACTCACCAGCGCACACACATGACACACAATATAATTTATTCTCCTGAAGGCTCACTATATTTATTACCACTTTAGCAGACAACTCAAGATAAAGGAAGACCTAAGAAGTTACTCACTGCCTTATCTAAACATCTCAGGGCTAAGTTGGGTCAGTTCAACCATAGTTTAACGATCCTTTTTGCTTACTTTATAACCCACAGCACAAATCTCTCTAACTAAGTTGGAATGGTGTTTATTATGTTTTAATTCCTCCTTGTTCATACTACATAATCCCTTCCTTATGAATTAACATTATTAATCAGATATAATAATACAGGGTATAGTTTAAATTAGTTATAGTTTTATCTAAATGTAGAAATTGTTTAGTCATTATTCATAGAATTCCTAACAATACCCCAACCAGAATCCATGGATTACAGGCAACTGAGCTAAAGGTAGAGCTGCTGCTTTCAAGGAGCAGGGTCACATTAACACCATCATCCCAGAAACCCTAGAACCACAATTTTCATACCCCAATAGATCCACAGATGACGCAATCTCTATTTCACTCCACACTGCCCTTTCTCACCTGGACAAAAGGAACACCTACATGAGAATGCTGTTCATTGACTACAGCTCAGCGTTCAACACCATACTGCCCCCAAATCTCCTCACTAAGCTAAGGACCCTGGGACTAAACACCTCCCTCTGCAACAGGATCCTGGACTTCCTGATGGGCCACCCCCAGGTGGAAAGGGTAGGCAACAACACATCTGCCATGCTGATCCTCAACACTGTGGCCCCTCAGGGGTGCATGCTTAGTCCCCTCCTGCACTCCCTATTCACCCATGACTGCGTGGCCAAGCACGACTCCAACACCATCAAGTTTGCCGTTAACACACCGGTGGTAGGCCTGATCACCGACAGCGATGAGACAGAGACCTGGCAGTGGAGCTCATTGTGGACTACAGGAAAAGGAAGTCCAAGCACGCCCCATCCACATCGATGGGGCTGTAGAGGAGCAGGTTGAGAGCTTCAAGTTCCTTGGTCTCCACATCACCAACAAACTAACATAGTCCAAACAAATGAAGACAGTGATGAAGAGGGCATGATAAATGCTATTCCCCCTCAGATCCTCAAAAAGTTCTATAGCGGCACCATCAAGAGCACCCTGACTGGTTACATCACCGCCTGGTATAGCAATTGCTCGGCATTCGACCGCAATGTGCTACAGATGGTAGTGCGTATGGCCCAGTACATCGCTGGGACCAAGCTTCTTACCATACAGGACGTCTAGGTGGTGTCAGAGGAAGGCCCTAAAAATTGTCAAAGACCCCAGCCACCCTAGTCATAGACTGTTCTCTAAGTCTAGGTCCAAAAGGCTCCATTAACAGCTTCTACCCCCAAGCCATAAGACTGCTGAATACCCAGACTAAATGCATTGACCCCCCCCACCCTTTTTTGTTGTTTTGTTGCGCTGCTGCTACTTGCTGTTTATTATCTATGCATTGTCACTTTACCCCTACCTACATGTACATATTACCTCAATTACCTCAACTAACCTGTACTTCCAGACATTGATTCGGTACCGTTACCCCTTGTATATAGCCTTGTTATTGTTATTTTGTGTTTACTTTTTTAAGAACTTTAGTTTATTTAGTAAATATTTTCTTTGCTCTAATTTTTCTTCAAACTGCATTGTTGGTTAAGGCCCTGGAAGTAAGCATTTCACAGTAAGGTCTATTCGCCACGTGTGATAAATACAATTTTGGTTTGAACTTAACCAAAAGTAAATCAAAACTAGATGTTGAACTGATGTCTGTGCCTAGTGGTTAGAGTGAAGCTGATTTCCCTACTTCCTCATGGATATAAAGCAGCCATTTAGGCCACCAGTCAAGCAAGGAATTATGGGTGTAATCAAAGGGGAAGATAGTCATCTTGAGCTATTTGTGATTAAACGTAAAGTTTAGCAATTTCCTTATTAACCACAGTTCTGCTGAATAAGGGCCCTTGGGGTTCATTATATTGCATGTTCTTTAAAATTCATGACATTGAGGAGAGTGAACACAGAGCAGACGTCAGGCTGCCAGGAGCACCGCAGCACTGTACTGTTTACAGTAACTGGGCTCTGCTAGCTCCTACCCATCATGGACTAGGGTGGGGGCCGATTACTGTGTTTACGCTCTCTAAAGTTGGAGAGACGCTCCACTGGGAAATCTTTTCTCCTCTCTCCCTATCTGGAAGGAGGATAATAAGGAGTGCTGCTATGCACTTTGAAATACACACACTTTCATTTACATTTACACACACACATGCATACACATGCATAAATGCACACACACGCACGCACATGTACATGGGGGCTAAGAACAAACAGACACGGTCAATGGACTGCGGGTGAACTTTTGCACCACTTCAAAGCATCAAGGTTGAGCATAGGGCTCTGTTTCCCATAATGAAGTGGAGACACTCAATCTAGTATTAACGCCTGGCTTCCCTTGAGGAGCTGTGAGGAATCTGGGAGGTGAGGAAAGGTCCTCAATATGCACACAGCCTATCTCCCTCGCAACACTGATAAAGATACACCACACGGGGGTTGAATGAAAGGGGAAGCAAATGGCCATTGATTTCTAATGGAGGACTTTCCAGATCACCATGGGGCTGTCTGGGCCACGGCTCAGCCTTGGTCTATCACTCAAGGACATGATGGAAGATAGCATCGACCAGACCTTTCTCTCCACCAGAGACCTGAGTGACCAACACACAAACCACAAAGACTGGACAGCAGAGGAGCCTCCTCACATCTCATGGGGACCATCTCCCACATTTACATTTACATTTAAGTCATTTAGCAGACGCTCTTATCCAGAGCGACTTACAAATTGGTCCCAGGAGGGTATGTATCTGTAACACTCAACCAGAGACGGTATAGATAGTAACCTAATGTACTGGCTGAACTCAGTAACACTCTGACTGGGAGGAGCCACACTGTTCCATGCTGGGATATTCCCTGAAAACGGGGGTGGTAGGTAGACTCACAAGTACTGTACTCTAGATGCTTCCAGTTCTCAGAAAAATATGTTTGTGTGCGTGGGCTGTAGTTTGCAAAAAAAGGCAATAAGCAAAAATAATGGTGGTTCAATCTCATTCTACCTTAAAGGGATATTGCGAGACTTGGGCAATTAACCCCTTTATCTACTTACCCAGAGTCAGATGAACTCATGGATAACATTTGTATGTCTCTGCTTCCAGTATGCCGGTAGTTAAAGATAGTTTTGCGAGTCAATGCTAACTAGCATTAGCGCAATGACTGGAAGTTTACCGGAAAAACTAATGCTAGCTGTTCCGGTACTTCCAGTCATTGCACTAAGGCTAGTTGGCATTGGCTCTCAAAACTCCTCTAACTTGCATCATACTGGACACCACTCAAGCTATAAATGGATGTCCCAATGCTGCCACTGTACTTTACTGTTGACTGATTATGTTCAAATATTAAGAGAGTAAAAACACTGTTCGAAGGCCTTAGTATGGTGACTGTTTGTATCACTCACAGCAGCAGAGCAACAGAGGTTAGCACATGAGAAACACAGACATACAGCGTAGCATAGAGTGCCATGTGTGATCGTTCCTGCACTACTCAGACAGGCATTAAACATGCATGGAAACACTGAGGCATGTAAGTGTCTACGCAGGTTCTCCTCTCACTATCTCCTGCTCCTGTGAAAGCCCTTCTGACAGAGAGAGAGGAGGTGAGGCACACTACACAATGAACGGCTACAGCGTTGCGTGACTCTGTGCGTTATCCTGTATCATCAACCACTTCACACTTAGCAACACATTTCGAGCCTTAACACACACACTCTGACAGCTACACTTCACATGGCGCTGGCCATCCTCCTCACCTAGTGTGGTAGGACAAACAAATTCTTCAAGATGTCAGGACGGAGAAACAGTATGGCTGCAATTGCGCTCTCTGTTCTGGCCTTAGTTTGACCATTAACTGCTGTCGGCTTCAGACTCAGAGAATGTAGTTACCCAAGTGGTGGTTAAGGTAGATCTATGCTGTATTACATCTTACTACAGCTAGATCTACAGGGACAGTAAGGGGGTCAGGATGATGTACGGTGGTGGTCCTTCCTCTAAGAGCAGCAGTGTATCTAGTGGTGTGGGGGCTGTGATTTGGCAAAGTGGGTGGGGTTATATCCTTCCTGTTTGGCCCTGTCCGGGGGTATCATCGGATGGGGCCACAGTGTCTCCTGACCCCTCCTGTCTCAGCCTCCAGTATTTATGCTGCAGTAGTTTATGTGTCGGGGGGCTAGGGTCAGTTTGTTATATCTGGAGTACTTCTCCTGTCTTATCCGGTGTCCTGTGTGAATTTAAGTATGCTCTCTCTAATTCTCTCTTTCTTTCTCTCTCTAGGAGGACCTGAGCCCTAGGACCATGCCTCAGGACTACCTGGCATGATGACTCCTTGCTGTCCCCAGTCCACCTGGCCGTGCTGCTGCTCCAGTTTCAACTGTTCTGCCTGCGGCTATGGAACCCTGACCTGTTCACCGGACTCTTAATGATCGGCTATGAAAAGCCAACTGGCATTTACTCCTGAGGTGCTGACTTGCTGCACCCTCGACAACTACTGTGATTATTATTATTTGACCATGCTGGTCATTTATGAACATTTGAACATCTTGGCCATGTTCTGTTATAATCTCCACCCGGCACAGCCAGAAGAGGACTGGCCACCCCTCATAGCCTGGTTCCTCTCTAGGTTTCTTCCTAGGTTTTGGCCTTTCTAGGGAGTTTTTCCTAGCCACCGTGCTTCTACACCTGCATTGCTTGCTGTTTGGGGTTTTAGGCTGGGTTTCTGTACAGCACTTTGAGATATCAGCTGATGTAAGAAGGGCTATATAAATACATTTGATTTGATTTGATATCAGAACCAAACACAGCATGGCCAACACTACACACCAGCTCTCTGTTTAAGAGCTTGGCCCTGCCACTCCTGGCACACACCCCTCTACCTGCAGCGTGCCCACTTTGCCAGAGGCAAGTCTGTCCTGGGCAGCTCATAAATGACTAATGCAACTACATTAACATCTGGAGGTATGCCAGGCGGGAGGAGAGGAAGGGGGTCTGCTTGCCTACTAAAACAGCAGCTGATTAATGTTGGATTCCTCCTGTATCATTCCACTACTATTACAGAACACGGCAAGAGAGGAAGGGGGTGAAAGAAGGGTCGGGAACTGGGGTTGACAAAAAATAATTATGCAGCTACTGTGATTAAAATCCTTAAGAATCTATTGATGCACCCGTGTGTCAATCTAAGTAACATCATAAAACAATCCCTATAAAAATCAGTCAGTTTATGCTAGCGATATTTTTTGCATTGGCTGTGTCTCAATCCACTGCATCCGCCTACGTCGGCATTCCGTATCTGCGGTGGAAGGTGGCCGAGCTACAGCGGTGTTTGTCAGACCATGAGACATCCCGAAAATTGGTCTTCTCACGAAAACGTCTGTAGCGTCCGAACTGTTTGGCGCCACTATGGAAAGGGGAGACTCTCATGAACACGATGGTGTTCTCCATTTTGCTCTACAACCCCCAGTGTCACGGGACTCGTCTGAAGGTAACCCATACAAATTAATTGAAGTATAGTGGTAGTTTTGTGCCCAAAAATAAGGGGTTAAATATGTGTCCAAAAAACAAAAATATTTCCTGAGCTTTCGTCTATCTCCTAGATATTGGACATACACTTCAAAATCCTATTCCTTATGGGTACATTTTTGACTGTCTTTTTTTGCCATTTATGAATGTCTTATTCAATGTGTTTCTATGGGCTATAGTAGTAATGGCCAATTTCTATATTCTATCAAATAATTGTTTTAGACTTTTAGAAGTTATTAAGGAGAGGTCGAAAATTCAGAGCACTCAACTCCTGCTTGACATCCAAAACAATTACAGAGATTATATGAGGACTAGAGGTTTCTTCTTTAATTGCAAGACAATGAGGTAGAAGGCCATGTCTACCTGGCATAATGTATAGTAACCATCCTGCCAAATTACAGGTTCTTATCAGTGTGGCTTTTTTCCTGATCTTGACAGTGGAACAAAAAAAGTGGAGTGCTCCGTAATCTGTGTCCATCTTCAGTACAGATAGTCTTATTCAATTCAATTCAGAACACAAAAACACACATCTCAGCTAGCACATAACACTCTGAGAACCATATGTTTCTTAGAGCTTGGTTAGACCTGTCCGTTGGTTATTTTGCATACAACCTTCCCACAATGTTCTGGGAATGGTGTAGGGTACCCAGCTAGCACATAATGAGAACCATATGTTTCTTTGGAGGGAATTTCAGTACTTTAGCATAATGTTTCCTACAGGTTCCCTCATGATTCTATTTAAAGTCATGCTCTCAGAATGTCCAGAGAATGTTAAGAAACAACGTTTTTCTGTGGGAACTTCAGTATGTTGGCAAAACGTTTTCTGCAGGTTTCTTCATGTTTTTTTTAAAGTCATGTTGTCAGAACATTGAGAAAACTTTCCATAAAAAACACAAGAAAACATTAGTAACTTTCAAAGAATATTCTAAGACTGTTATTTAAAAACATATGCTTTCCGTTTTCAGCGTCAACAAAACTCTATCTCGTTAAGTGTGTTGGCCGTGTCCACTAATTGGCCACACCTGACCTTAATGAGTGTTTGTTTCACTTGAAATTAGATATAGTTGAATAGACTAAAATAAACAGCTTTGTATGATGAAAAAAAACTGCTAGCTCCATCTTGGTGGCGCAGTGGACTAATTACATGGCTAGAAAACAGAAGAAAATGGGTTCAAATCTCCCTGATGCCATGCCACAATAAAAACTAAATGTGTTGGCATGATTACTGCCTAAGCAAATACATTTCCTTGTGTCCTATCTGTGTGAAAGCAGTTCAAAACAGTTAACCTAAGATGGCAGTGTTATTAAAAGATTCAGTGAAATTTTTAAAGAAATTATTCAAAAACCTCCAAATAATCTGTCATTTTTGTTCTCATAACCTTAATAAAACCTCACAGGAAAACGTTCAGGGAACCATAGTAAAACACTCTCAGAACCTCCCTTCAACCTAAAAATGAACGTTCCCAGAACAGGCAAAATGTTCACTTCCAACATTTAAAAGAACATTCTGTTTTAGCGGTCAGGAAACTTATGGCTTCGTTCCCAGATCCAATGGGAATCCAAAAACGTACATTCCCACAACTTCTAAGGAACCAAATGTGCTAGCTGGGATAGATTCAACCATTTGGTGCACAGGTTGATGTTTGTTGTAATGAGTCTTGTCCTGGAGGCAGAACTGAGTGATGGCCCCTTTTATTTGAATACTTTTTGGCTGTGCCAGCTAGTGACCACTCCATAGAGTTGCCTCCAGAACAAGATTCATGACGAAAAAAAACCTGCATTTGGTGGAGGTAGTATAATTCAGAGAACGTGATGAACATCAAACTCATAAGGCTCATCTCTATAATCAGATTGGAGCTCTGGCCTCATTATATCACCATAATGTTCCTAATGTGTGTCTGGGCATATGGTAACCTGCTGGCTGCCTGTTAAATACACTGCAGTAGTGAGGCTGCCTTCAGAGATGAGGAGTGAGAAAATGGCGATTGTAATTCAGTCAGAATGCTGTGGCTGCTAGTTGTTGCGTGACTGGGGAGAGAAAGGCAGAGTTGGTCTGAGGTGAGTCGAATACTGTTTCACTGTTCCTCAGGCTTCACAGGAGCAGAATTAAGATGCAGGATGTTTTTCTGGAATCAACAGAATGTGCAGTGACTGAAGCCAGCAGCATTTCACAAGCCTGCTTTTATTTTTAACATAGTAATATTTAACAAATGTTGTTCACATTATTATAGTTCTACATCTATTTTGGTGACAAAGCCTTCAAGATTAAGTAAAACAGAGCAGTAACTGAGAATCCATATTTTTTTATTCTAATAGAACATGTAGCTCTGAGACTCACACTGCTCTACATATTTGCTTAAGAATGAAAATTATGTATTAAAATTATGTATTAGTGCAGCCAGTAGGAGTTTAACTGATATGAATGTGCCAATTTAGGGTCAATGTGATATTAGAAACAGGGGTTGGACACGGTTCAGGGAACAGAACCGAAAACCGGAAAATAATCAGAACCAGGAACAAAAGTGATCTATTCTGTTCTGGAACAGAACCATTATTTTAAAAGCGTGGGAACTGGATAATAATGCTATTTTATGTTCCGGGCATTTTTTTCCAGTCCGACAAAAAACTCAACCAAGTCCCTATGCAAAGTCTTTACTCTATCACTCAGAAATGTATTCCAGTGTCTGCTTGCCAGCAGTGTGTGCTTGTGTACATTTTTCATTTGAGAACAAACTTTTTTAATGCTAGTTAAGGATACTATAGTTATCATGTTTCACAATGGATTTATTAATTACAAAAAAGTAAGACCTATTTTTATTTAAATTCTGGTGCCGCTCTGCACACAAAGACATTCAAAGTTCCTTCATAGAAGCCACTCCTCCGTAGGTATAATTCTGTGGGCCTGCTCCATAGCAAGCTGCTTTACCCACACTGATTGGTGAAGTCATTTAATGATGAGCTAAATGTAAGAAGAAAAAAAAAGAAAAAAATAGATTTCAGCGGTTTCAAAATTATCAGAAAGGAAGAATATAAAAGGATACTTTTTTTGTGGATTCAAACCGGTTCAGAACTTTATTTCTCTGGTCGGAATAGTGGAACGAAAATTTAAAAAAAAGAATAGTTCTGTTCAGAACGAAACGATTGGAAAATAATTTTGGTTCGAACCCCTGATTAGAACATAGAGGGAGGGCTTCAGTCGTGACAGGAAATAGTTCTCTGACTAAGAAAAACTCAGTAGCTTCTGACAGCTGGGACCCTGACATGCACTGCATAAAATTAGAACTCACTGTAATCTCATATAAATGACAGATTACACAAACATTAACAGCAGATCACGGTGCATACACAGTCCAACACCTCAGTAGCATACGGCAGAGCAGTAATCTGTGAGTGTAGGGAACACACGCTGAGCAGAAGTTTTGATTGACAGGCAAAGCGTTCCCACTGCAACACCCATTTGACAGACAAAAGCGTTGAAAAGCAAGAGAATTTAAAGCAAAGCAGAGAAATCGCCTCAGAACGTTAAACATGAAAGCAAACTTAGAGGATTGTGCATGCCTCTGACAAGCCGGAGTGTCGAGGCGAAGTGTGGTTAAAATAAGCTTTTAAAATAAGGGAACTTATTCCCCTTTTGTTAGTGAACCTCGATGCCGATCATGAGTGGCATGTCCCAAACACGCCGTAATTCCACACCCAATCTAGGGAAACTACACAGTTTTAAAGCTCTGTGCTCCGTTGCTCTGCTCTGCCGTGGTGGGAAAAGAGGGTAATAAAAAGGGGGTTATATTTGTTCTAGAGACGAGCAGGAGTGGAAAGGGTGTAATTTAACTGTTTGGGAGCTACAAGGAGCGATTGGCTTTAATAATGGCTTCTACACTCTAATTTGTGTAGGGATTTGCCTGGACGAGGCCTGTCTCAGTGGGCCCTTAATGCTACAGTGCCTTTCAAATGATTCAGCTGCCCAGACCGGGAGGAGAGAGGAGAGACGTGTCTAGAACAGAAAACAGGAGGAGAAGGAAGAGAGGAGGACAGGATGAGAGGGAGATCGGACCACAGTGGGAGGTAAAAGGGAGAAGGGAGGAAAGTAAAGGTGTTAACATTGAGTTTCGTCCCACCCTCTTCCCCTCATAATATTGGCATTTCCTACCAATTACTCCAAGAGCAGGGAAATATTAGTTATGATAACTTCCCACTGGGCACAAACTGGTTGAATCAATGTTGTTTCAATGTAATTGGTCAACATAGTGACATGGAATCTATGTGTGAAATACAATGGATTTGAAAAAAGTAATCAACTGTTATTTTGATGGTGAAATTTCAACAACAAGATTATGTCATCATCTTAAGCAAATTTCAACATAGACAAACCTTGTATAAAATATGTTGAATTTGTACCTTTAAAACAACGTCAGATCTTTAACGTTATATCCACTTTATATCCAACTACTGGAGAATTGGTCTATCCACAGCTACCTTTCGGTATCCCATTCAGGGCTTTAACCAAGCCCAGCTTTGCTTAGCTATGATAATTGTCACTGACTATTACTAACGTGCTATCGTGAGAATGATTATTGAGAGACACTTAAAAACTTAATAGATTCATTGTTACTATCGAAGTCATTCCAAAGTTAAGGTTTAACAGTGCAAATGAAATGTGACCATACTTTATCACTCATACAGTGCTTTCAGAAAGTATTCACAACCCTTGACTTTTGCCACATTTTGTTGTGTTACAGCCTGCATTTAAAATGGATTAACTTGAGATTTTGTGTCACTGGCCTACACACAACACCCCATAATGTCAAAGTGTAATTTGGTTTTTAGAAATGTGTACAAATATCTTCTTCTTTTTTTTTAAAGCTGATATGTTTTGAGTCAATAAATGTTCAACCTTTTTGTTATGGCAAGCATAAAAAAGTTCAGGAACAAAAATGTGCTAAACAAGTTACATAATAAGTAGCAAGGACTCACTCTTGTTTGCATTAATAGTGTTTAACAATGATTTTTGAATGACTACCTCATCTCTGTCTGTACCCCAGACATACAATTCTCGGTAAGGTCCATCAGTCGAGCAATGCATTTCAAACACAGATTCAACCACAAAGACCAGGTAGGTTTTCTAATAACTCTCAAAAAAGAAACTCAGTTTCTCACAATTCCTGACATTTAATCCAAGTAAAAATTCCCTGTTTTAGGTCAGGTAGGATCACCACTTTATTTTAAGAATGTGACATGTCAGAATAATAGTAGAGAGAATTATTAATTTCAGCTTATATTTCTTTCATCACATTTCCAGCGGGTTAGAAGTGTACATACACTCAATTAGTATTTGGTAGCATTTCCTTTAAATTGTTTAACTTGGGTCAAATGTTTCGGGTAGCCTTCCACAAGCTTCCCACAATAAGTTGGGTGAATTTTGGCCCATTCCTCCTGACAGAGCTGGTGTAACTGAGTCAGGTTTGTAGGCCTCCTTGCTCACACAGTTTTTAAAAAATCTGACACAGCGGTTGCATTTAGGAGAAGTATATCTTTAATTCTGTGAATAACACTTGTATCTTTTATCAATGTTTATTATGAGTATTTCTGTAAATTGATGTGGCTCTGTGCAAATTCACGGGATGTTTTGGAGGCAAAGCCAAATGTAAACGGAGGTTTTTGGATATAAATATGAACTTGATCGAACAAAACATACATGAATTGTGTAACATGTTGTCCCGGGAGTGTCATCTGATGAAGAATATCAAAGGTTAGTGATTAATTTTATCTCGATTTCTGGTTTTTGTGACTCCTCTCTTTGGTTGGAAAATCTCTGTATGCTTTCTGTGACTAGTTGCTGACCTAACATAATGATATGTTCTGAAAAGCCTTTTTGAAATCGGACACTGTGGTTAGATTAACGAGAATTGTATCTTTAAAATGGTTTCTAATAGTTGTATGTTTGAGAAATTTGAATTATTAGATTTCTGTTGATTGAATTTGGCGCCCTGCAATTTCATTGCCCTCACCAACAACGGGGTTCCGGTTCCCAGACAGGTTAATGCAACCGCTGTGTCAGATTTCAAAAAAACTTTACGGAAAAAGCAAACCATGCAATAATCTGAGTACGGCGCTCAGACAACAAATCAAGCCAAACAGATATCCGCCATGTTGGAGTCAACAGAAGTCAGAAATAGCATTATAAATATTCACTTACCTTTGATGATCTTCAAAAGAATGCACTCCCAGGAATCCCAGTTCCACAATAAATGTTTGATTTGTTCGATAAAGTTCATCTTTATGTCCAAATACCTCCTTTTTGTTTGCCCAGTATTCCAAATTCATGACGCGCGATCACTAGGAGCAGATGAAAAGTCAAAAAGTTCCGTTACAGTCCGTAGAAACATGTCAAACGAAGTATAGAATCAATCTTTAGGATGTTTTTAACATAATTCTTCAATAATGTTCCAACCGGAGAATTCCTTTGTCTTCAGAAATGCAATGGAACTCAAGCTAACTCTCACGTGAACGCGCATGGTCAGCTCATGGCACTCTGGAAGAGACCTTACTCAATCCCCTCTCATTCGACCCCACTTCACAGTAGAAGCATCAACCAAGGTTCAAAAGACTGTTGACATCTAGTGGAAGCCTTAGGAAGTTCAATATGACCCCATAGACACTGTGTATTCGATAGGCCAAGAGTTGAAAAACCTCAGATTTCCCACTTCCTGGTTGGATTTTTCTCAGGTTTTCGCCTGCCATATGAGTTCTGTTATACTCACAGACATCATTCAAAAAGTTTTAGAAACTTCAGAGTGTTTTCTATCCAAATATACTAATAATATGTATATATTAGCAACTGGGACTGAGTAGCAGGCAGTTTACTCTGGGCATGCTTTTCATCCAAACGTGAAAATGCTGCCCCCTATCCCAAACAAGATAACTGATTGGCTCAAACGCATTAAGAAGGAAAGAAATTCCACAAATTAACTTTTAACAAGCCACACCTGTTAATTCAAATGCATTCCAGGTGACTCTCTCATGAAGCTGGTTGAGATCATGCCAAGAGTGTGCAAAGCTGTCATCAAGGCAAACGGTGGCTACTTTGAAGAATCTCACATATAAAATATATTTTGATTTGTTTAACACTTTTTTGGTCACTAAATGATTCCCTGTGTGCTATTTCATAGTTTTGATGTCTTCACTATCATTATATAATGTAGAAAACAGTAAAATAAAGAAAAACCCTGGAATGAGTAGGTGTGTCCAAACTTTTGACTGGTACTGTATGTAAATTGTAAAGTATTTTGTCTGTAATGTCTTTTTCGTTATGTCTAGGATCCCAGTAAGATTAACTGTCACCATTGGCGTCGGCTAATGGGCATCTTAATAAATCAAATTAATCAATTTACCTCAATTACCCACGAAATTCCTAGTTTCAAAGCAACTGTTTTCTGGAAAATGTGCAGTACAATATTCCCTATATTTCCCCCCACATGGGCCAGCCCCCTAGCATTTAGAGTTCTAGCCAATGAGCTTCAACCCGTTGCCATTTGGGTGACAGTAGCAAGACACCCACACAGTACAGCGAGAGAGAGAGATACTTTAGCGATCAATGACGTGGTGCACATATCTGCACATTTGTGATGAAGTACACAATGTTCGGGAACCAATTTTGGATTGTGAACGCTACTTTCAAAACTACTGGCTAAAAAGTATACAAAAGTTCTAGAGAATCCCTTCAACAAATTATATGTTGGATTCACATCTCCAACTCATCCTTCCCAAAAAGAATGGGATTAAACCAGTGGCTCAGATGGAACTATCCAAGCAGATTGATCTCCTTTAAATGTTGATATTTAAATGTTGTCAACCAAAAATAACTCAATATGAGTTTTGTAAAACAAACTAATGTAACATTCAACATTAATATGATTAAAACATCCATGGTTACTGTTCAAGATAACATGCATAGGTTGTCGCAGGTCTGTGGAGATCTTCACAATTGCTGTAATAATCTGTGCAGAATCTCAAGCGGCATTGATCACTTGCACCATGTAGTTTTAATGTAAATCCAGGTAATTTGGTTCTGCTGTTGAAGAAGCACAGTGATAACACATTAATCAGTTGTATAAATAAAATAAAACATCTGATCTTGTATTCCCATTTGAACTTTTCTGTGCTTTAAATGGTTGATCACACAATGATAGAAATTTGGGTGACAACTAAAGTGGGTGAGTGGGCGAAAATACTGTACGTTGTAATCTCATTGATCAACGCCTCAACCAAATATTACCCAATTATCCATGTTGAAATTACATGTGGGACAGTGTGCCCCAGTGGGTTCACACTGAACTCTTTCTCCTAAAATACTCTCTACTCTAATTATAGGTTAAAATAGTGGGCTATATTGATCTATAAAACTCAACAAAGAAGAGGTACGATGAGTCACTCCACTAATGAGGGGAAATTGCTTTTATATTGACATGAATATAGAGCATTAAGAATATCCACCGTGTTTCTGGTGGGTGTATGTTTTCAACCCAGACCCAAATCCACATGGCTGAGAACGCCCTAGTCCTCCCGCTCTCCTGTTCTCACTCATCTGAATCACCAAAAGGGGGTTATTCACTGATCAAGCTTCTCTGGGTCCTCTTTGATAAATCCAGCCCCCTGGGAAATTGAAGCTTGCAGCCATTAGACTTTCTCCTCTGTGTCTCACTTCTCTTTGAGTCTCCCTGTCTTTGTAAATGGACCGATAGTACATCTGGTCCCTATTCAGTGAGGACCCACAACTGAGAGCTGAAGTTTAAGCTATGGGATCAAGTTGTTGCTGCCGCTTTTCTCTAAGATATGCTTTCTATTGTTTCAATACTTTTTTTGTGACTCATGGGTATGGCATTTTCACCACCATATCTTAGGCCTCTGAAGAGGCTATGACTGGAGTTTTGACAGTATGTTTAAATTAAAGTGAGGGAGTACAGGGTTACAATTTAAATTGGGCTGGAAGTAGGTGCTTTCCACACAAACAGACTGTCATTATCGAGATTGTTTGTTTCCTGCTATGTAGGCATTTCTCTTTGCAAATTCCAAGCCGAACCATCTGCCATACGTCCTGAGTGACTTCACTTCAATTGCTCTCTGTGACTGTCTTCAGGAGCTACAAATCTAGCTGAGAAAAACACTTTTAATTGGCATTGAGGGGGAAGAGGGGCAGAAGGCCTACCAATCCACCACATTTCAGAGAAAGCCAGAGCAAAAGATCAAGCAACATATCTTCCGCTTAGGTGGCGAGTGCCAAAAGCAAACCCACACAAATCCATAGACAGTGTGAGATATGTTGCAAGATGATCAAACCAAAAGAGAAGAAATGTACTTACAATATCGAGCGTCATTAAAGTGTGCATGTGGAACATTTACACGACAAAGCGTGTTAAAAACAGCACCAGGCGCTCTCTGGGAGGAGGGGTCCAGGTAAATCAACCTCAATATCACTGAGCTGTGAATTCCCCCCCACACTGTAGTCTTCTCTGGAGCTCTAGAGCTAGATACAGTACTGTCAGATCACTTGCTAGCTGTATTAGAGATCCACCAACCTACGTTTCATAGCAGGACCCTGGAGCTAGTCCACTCCAGCAGGCAATTAGGCAATTCCAGCAGGCCACTTGGAGAGCAGAGCAGCACCACAATAAGGTTGACAGAAAAGGCCTTCCTGACACATGAAAGTAAAGCAGGGCCAGGGTTTTTTTCTTCTTCAGTGACTGGGCTCCTGAACATTGTGTTGTTGTTCAGTGGGTCTGGAGACATTAGCTTCTGTTGTTGCAGTACGTTTGACAACATTTCTCAGCCCATTAGCTGCTCTTTCAGCCCAAACATCTACTCAAAGCTACACTGAGAGAGCAGCACTTTCAAGGCAACACTAGATATTTCTGTTGAGGAGCTGATGAAAGAGAGAGTTTCTGTGGATTCAAATGATTTTACATTGCTCTCAAGGATAGATACATAATTAATCAGGGAGCCTAGAGGAAAATCACCTTTAATCTCGACACAATACTGTTCCAATCTGAGAATGGATAGTTTATGTATTGCATTAGCCCTGTGAAAGGATATTTGCAGTGGTCAATTTCCCATGCATTCCTCTCCAAATAAAAATAAATGACTGAAGAATGTCTGATGTATCTCCAAAATACTTTATAATACTACTTTATAAATGAATATGAAGCATTCAGAGAACATAAAGGGACTGAGATGGGAATAAATGTAGCCTCTCAGCTGTTTTGTTTTGCACTAAGCAATATATGGCTCCATGATCTATGTGTTTACTGATGTTGTTTGCTCACCCATTCGGTCCTGACAGAGTTAAGGCAGTTTCCAGTGCAGATGATGGGGCTGAACAATTTGCTCGGCTGCCAGAAAAAAACATTATCAATCCGGAGACTACAGATTAAGGCACTAAAACCAGCCAGACTCAACATTTTCTCTTAACACAATTACACCTAGGACTCCTGGTACAGCCAATTAAGCAGAGAGAGAAAGCTCCCAGCCACTTGACAATGAGTAGGGTGTCCACCCACTCTGCCCAGGGTGGGTGAAAATGCGCTTTGATGGTGACATTTCACTTCCTTATGTTTTAAAATACATTTTACCAAGACAGATGATTCTTAATGTTTTTAATCGTTCAGTGGGGCCTAACGTATCTTTAACATTATATCCAAAAAGTTGGATTTCATAATCTAATACATCCGATAATAAACACAAAGCTCTGTTGACAGAGCGGTGCGGCTTAATCGCAGAGGATTTGAGGATTTAACATTTTGTGGTCGTCGTCTTCCAAGTTGTTTCCGCAGGTCACTAATAGCATGACACGAGCTGAATTAAATGTACAAGGTTTTGAAAATAAAAAGCTTGGGGTACAGTACGCTCAGTGCTCCGTTGACCTTTCATAGAGATATGTTTGTTTTTGGGAGAAGTCTTTGAAAAAGAACAGGAACTTCGCATTAATATGAACAGCATATACAAAAATATGAAAATACTACATTTCATGTCTCAAAATCAATATCTATCTTAACCCTATATTGTTTTATGTCCTCCAGATTTGAGAAGAATGATGAGGAGTTCAATGGTAAGCCTGTCCGGTAGCCTTAATTTTCGCACAGCATCCAAGCTAGCTGACATAATACAATTTTCCTGATTTATGAAAACGTTTTTTTCTCCTGCCTCAATTGATTTAGTAACCAACATTTTTACCATCCTACAGGGGTAAAAAAAGCCAATACATTTTGAGGCAATTATGATAGAGGCATGACATTTGGACCATTGATCAAAATATGCATTTTTGATTGGACACCCTACACTGAGGGTGCTATCTGGCACCCCAGAACAGGAGGCTGAAATGGCCTCAGTGAGGACGGGGTGAAGAGGAAGGGGGTGGCTGTAACACAGAGGTGAACCATCAGGACTAGGGATTTATAAAAATGTACTGTTAATTACATTTCATTTTAATTTCTATTTCATCTTTACAATAATTGTACACATTTTCTGATTTAATCTCTTCAGTTTGTGTTGGAAAGAGAAGGGGTTATTAATACTGAATAGAAAAAAATATCCAATCAGAATATTCTTTGCTGGTCCCTGGCTACAAAAATCCAGCTGCCTCCAGAGTGGCGCAGTGGTCTAAGGCACTGCATCGCAGTGCTAGCTGTGCCACTAGAGATTCTGGTTTTGAGTCCAGGCTCTGCCGTGACCGGGAGAGGGCGGTGCACAATTGGCCCAGCGTTGTCCGGGTTAGGGGAGGGTTTGGCCGGCAGGGATGTCATTGTCCCATTGTGCACTAGTGACTCCTGTGATGGGCCAGGCACAGTGCACGCTGACACGATTGCCAGGTGTATGGTGTTTCCTCCGGGTTAAATGGGCATTGTGTCAAGAAGCAGTGCGGCTTGGTTGGTTTGTGTTTTGGAGGACGCACGGCTCTCGACCTTCGCCTCTCCCGTCCGTACGGGAGTCGCAGCAATGAGACAAGACTGTAACTACCAATTGGATACCATGGAAAAGGGGTAACAAAAAAAATTGGGTACAAAAGGCCTCTGCCATTTAACTGATTTAAAACATAATTTTGGAGTGACAATGGAATGAACCAATCAGATTTTTACTTGTAACGGGTGGGACCATTTAAAAAAGAAAAGTGACGACATGTCACTACCGAGGGGGTGGATCAGCTTTAATATTGCGTATAGATTGTAGCTTCCATCAATGTAATTGCCTGCATCATTTTCAATCCCCTATATATTTTTGGGGTAAATATATATATTTATATATATATATACATACATACACATACCCATATATATATATATATATATATATATATATATATATATATATATATATATATATATATATATATATATATATATATAAACATGCATACATATACACATACATACAAATATGCAAACCCTACCACCCCTCCTCTAATTGGAGAAAACTAATAAACAAATCAAGTAAAAAATAAAAAAGTTGCAGCGTACTGCAGCACAGCTTGCATGGTGCCACAGAATTCTATGGCACGTTATTTAAGTGCCAACTACTGGTACCATTAATGTTAGTTAGTGCTAGTTTGACCACCAGAGGGCATCTTTGAGAATCAACTGATAGCCTTCAATAGTGGCTATATGAGAATATATATTTTTTCTTCCTAAAAACATAGTAAATGGGACTGATTTTAAGAAATTTTGCTGAATTAATTTGGTTAATATTATGGTGTTTCTATTCCAAGAAAAATGTAAAACCCTCTGGGTTTCCATTAGGATGGAATGGAAAATATGGCGCTGTACAACGTGACGGTTGGGCGTAGGCTACACAGTACTGTGCTATTTAGCTAAAGAATCCCCATGTTGTGTGGGCACGCGGGAGACCGGGGTTCAATTCCCCGACAGGGAGGAACAAGTAGGTTATCCTTGTAAATAACAATTTATTCTTAACGGACTTGCCTAGATAAATAAAGGTTACACTAAGAGCTTCTACACCATCATTTTAGTCTAACCAATACCCAAAGGGAGATTCAGTGAAAATAAAAATATAATTGATTTATCAAGACCAGTCCCCATGCTTGTCTCAGAGCACCGCGAAACGGTGCTAAAATATTTATAGGCTATTGCTTCAAATCCTATTGCTTCTAACTTCAATATGTTCTTTAAATAAATAACACCTACACCACTTTTAACAGCACATTACTCAACACTAGTGAGACTCATGTCGCCTATGGTAGGCCTACAGTATATCAAAAAATATGACGTGACTCTCCGCCAATAATTACATATAGAGGATTGGAGGATTCTAAATTAAAACCAAAAGCCGCCTCATGGGTCTCCCGGTGTTGGCCGGCACGGGTATCTGTAGCAACGCATTTTGCATTGCGATGCGGTGACTTAGAGAACTGCGTCACAGGGGAGGCCCTTCCACAAAGTATCAAAATACAGAGAGGTGTTGGTAAAGGTATATTGTCCTGCTAATAGCCCATACTGTACACGGTGTCCAGGTCAAGATAACCAAATATTTATTTATTAAAGACTATCAGAAAGAATGTTGGTACTTATTATTTTGATCCAAAACCATGAATGAGTGAGTCACTCAGCTTTAAGTAGGTGACGGGCTATATGACTGTGCCATCAACTTGATAATATGTAACAATATGTTGGAGGTTATTAATAATAATAACTTAGAACCTAACTTAGAAATACATTTGACGATAGAATTTTCCCCCTACCCTCCATCTAGTCTCCAGCTACCTGCTAGAACAGCGGGAACAGCTAGCTCGGTTGTCATGCAATGCTAGCCCGAAAATACTTTTTGCCCCCCATTGTTTTCCTATGGAGAGGCATGCCGGTCTATTTTGCCAAATATCTCCCTGTGTACATATTTTTTTTCTCAAGTCGGGTGTAACCGGTGTAAAATGGCTAGCTAGTTAGCGTGGTGAGCGCTAATAGTGTTTCAATCGGTGACGTCACTCGCTCTGAGACCCTTTGTGGAGCGATGGGTAACGATGCTTCGAGGGTGGCTGTTGTTGATGTGTGCAGAGGGTCCCTGGTTTGAGCCCAGGTAGGGGAGAGAAGAATCTTCTCTTTGTAATGATGTAAGTCTGGGCAGCGAGCTTGTTTGTCATCGATCGCTAGACCAGAAATAGAAGTTTTTATTTTTTCCCTACTTTTTCATTACGCAGACATAAGCACAGTTGACACCGTCGAGGTGCGGATGTTTACTTTTTTGTTTTCCAGTTTTGTCCGATGAACAGATTGTACTGGTAAATAAAAAGGGATACATTTTTTATGGAATTCTAAGCATCACTCCAGTCAAAACAGGCTCTGCGAATGTTCAATTCCATTAATTTGCTATGGGCTCGCGCCAGTGTTCCAGTTTAGCCAACGTTCATAAGCCGTTTTTCAGCCTTGGGTGAATTTTGACTCGTTCTATTGTCCAGCCTATAGATAGCCAGAGCGAATTTACGAAAGCACCCAAATGTTCATTGGGAAAGCACAACGACTATACCATTTAGCTAAGCTAAGAATGACGAGAATAATCAAGTCAAAAAACGTTGGGTAGTTAGATAGCCTATAGTTAATATACTGGCAAGTTTGATGTATAACTACTAACGTTAGGTAGCTAGCTAACATAGCGGTATATACTGCTGTAATGATATGCTATGTGGTTCGTAAGGACAGCATAGCTAACAAATTGTCAGCCAACATAACATGTAAGGTAACTTATTTGAAAAGTCCCCAATTTGCAACAAATTGTTGTTCCCATCTCATTCCTTTCCCTCTTCCACGCGTCATCATTCTGCTCCTGAGTGGCTTGCTTGTGGGCGTGCTGGAAGGATATGGCAGCATCTTCGGTTGTGCGTCAAGAATTCTGCATACAGTAGCACGTTTGTATGAAGGTGTGGATATTCACAGGAAAATTGTTATATGTTATGGAGGTAAATGTTTTTATTTTTGTCAAGAGCAAAATCTTTTTTGTTTTCAATCAAAAATAATTGTTCTGAAAGCAACTTTTTTCCGACACAAAGGAAGTCCTTGGCACAATAAAGTTATTATATTCTACTCTATCCATATGTAACAGTATTGCTTCCGTCCCTCTCCTCGCCCCTACCCGGGCTCGAACCAGGGACCCTCTGCACACATCGAACAACAGCCACCCTCGAAGCATCGTTACCCATCTCTCCACAAAAGACGCAGCTTTTGCAGAGCAAGGGGAACAACTACTTCAAGGTCTCAGAGCAAGTGACGTCACCGATTGAAACGCTATTAGCGCACACCCCGCTAACTAGCTAGCCATTTCACACCGGTTACACATAGGCTTCATTAATGCCATTCTGACTTGAAGTTGATACAACAACTATGATAGCTGAGGTTCATAGATTGGTATGAAAATTAGTTCAGAACCTAACGTTTTAGCGTCCATACACAGATTGGCTACATACTGTAGCTAGCTACACATCCATAGGCATACAGTTATTTTTTATCCTCCGCTACACAATAAGAAAGTAAATAGTTAGCTATATTACTTCAGCTGCATTGCAAGGTAAGCTTACGCAATTGTACATTAAATTTGCAGTAAATGCTTTAGCTGGCTAGATTCTTTACATCCACTGTTTCACAAGATGACAGCCTAATTTGCTGGTTTTCTCAGGAGTCCCTGAAACATTAAACAACACAAATTACAAATTAATTCTCCCAACACTAGCTAGCTGGCTAATGTTAGCTAGTCAGATCACTTGCTAAATAGCGCTTTTTGTAAATTAACTTTGACAAAAATATGCACAAACGTTTGTCTCTACATTAACTAACATATTCCTTTCAATTGTACATTTTGTCAGCCATCTTCACCCATGGATGGGTGGCTCGTGTCAACATTTGTCATTGGAACCACTCAATATGATTGGTCATATAAAATCCTTGGGACCCAAATGCATAATGAGTGCTCTAACTCCCCCTTGTGGTGGTCTGGAGCAATGAAGCCGTGACGCTGGGTACCTCCTACGTCCCGTGGTGCAAGCTCGCAACTTTTAAAGGAGGAACAAGTGTATGCAGTGTGTTAGACCATTGCACCACTCAGGCGCTGTACAATGTGACCTGTTGGGAGTGGCCTACAGTACTACAGTAAGAGCAAAATAATCTGAATAAAATAATAAAAACCTTCGTGTAACAACAGTTTTAGTAAGTCGTGCACAATTATCAGTTTCTATTTAGGTTTATGTCGTCCATTCATTATCCGTTAGAGACACAGTAGGACCCAAAAGCATAATCAGTGCTCTAACTCCCCCTTGACCTGGTCTGGAGCAATGAAGTGGTGACGCAGGGTATCGTACTAAACCACAAATTACCTCTAAGTACCGCAGCATAATCACAAAACTTTTAGTGGAGCAACCACTGTACTTCCTGCTTTAGTTTTTGCTTGTAAGCAGGAATCAGGAGAATATAATTATGGTCAGATTTGCCAAATGGAGGGCGGGGGAGAGCTTTGTATGCATCTCTGTGTGTGGAGTAAAGGTGGTCTAGAGTTTTTTCCCTCTGGTTGCACATGTAACATGCTGGTAAAAATTTGGTAAAACTGATTTAAGTTTGCCTGCATTAAAGTCCCCGGCCACTAGGAGCACCACTTCTGGGTGAGCATTTTCTTGTTTGCTTATGGCCTTATAGAGTTGAGTGCAGTCTTAGTGCCAGCATCGGTCTGTGGTGGTAAATAGACGGCTACGAATAATATAGATGAGAACTCTCTTGGTAGATAGTGTGGTCTAAAGATTTTGTGAATAACACTTAGGCTTCTACTTCCAGCTTATACATACTATATACATTTTAGTTTACAATACAATCTAGTTTACAATTTAGTTTACAATTTAGTTTACAATTTAGTTTGTTTTTAGTCCTGGCCTTCCTCTATTTCTGATGTCCATCCAGTTTGATTTCTATTTGCCATATATTTGTAACTGTGCTCTTTAACAAAAGTTCTGAACCAATATACATTTTACAGACACAGAATGTTTTACATTTGTTATCTTGTTGTTATTAGTCCCACCCTTCAGCTCCATTCAACCCCTTTCATCTATCTCCTAACACCATCCATATTGGATTTCTGTTTTCAATATATTTTTCTACTGTCCTGTGATGCTTCACTAAAGTTATGAACCTTTTTAATCTCATAGTTTCTACAGATTGTATATAAAAATATTGCTATCTGCAGTGTAAGCTCCAGGTAAATGTTGCAATTCTTCAGCTATTCCTGGACCTGTGACCAAAAACGAGCTACATATGGACAGTACCAAAATAAAATATCTAATGACTGCCTCCTCACAGCAAAATCTGCAGAGCTGGGAAGGTTGTATCCCCCATATACGTATATAAATATATATAGCATTCTATTGGTTGCAAGAATTTTGTATAATAATTTTTGAATCCGGTGTCAATTCATAAACCATGTACCATGGAATCGGTACATTGAAAATCTCTTCCCAACTATTTTGCAATCTGTATGGCACAGCTGTCCATTTTTTGATCCTTATATGAAACTGGTATATATTTATATTTATCACAATTTTCTTTAACCGATTTTATAGCAGGGCCATCAGACAAGTTCCTTACTTTATCCCCCTTCCACTTGCCTCTTCCATTTTTGCGGTAATGCTGCAAATAGTTGGTGGTAATTTTGGGTAGAGCAGACATTTCCATATATTTGTGTTAGCGGCATGAGTGACATAACTCGACCAGTCCTATTTATGATATCATTTACAAAGATTATACCTTTTTTTAAACATTTTATCAATTTACTTTTTTATTTTTTATCAATTTGCATATTTGAGTTTAACCACAATATTTGTTGTATTATTTGTTCTGTCTTTTCTGGTGGATTAAACTGAAATTGCAACCAACTTTCTATGGCTTGTTTAAAAAATAACGATATTTTGGAGATGATTTTGTTTTCAAATAACCGAAAGTGAGCAGTTGTAATCTGAATAAAGGGAAAAGGGCCATTCTTGAACATGAGGAGAGACATTCTTACTAATTTGCTAGAGAACCAATTCAGATTTAAGTATAACTTGTGTATGCCTTCAGTGAGACGTCTAATGCTTTAATGTTTAATCATTTCTACCCTCCAAATTCATATTCATTATATAAATATGCCCTTTTAATTTTGTCTAGCTTGCCATTCCAAATCAAATCGAATATGTTTTGCTTACATAATTAAAAATACAGGTCGCTAGGTGTAGGCATAACCTTTAGAAAATAGGTCAACTGTGATATGACTAAATAGTTAATCAGGGTGATTTGTCCACAAATAGACAGGTATTTTCCTTTCCATGAGAGCAAGATCTTATCTATTTTTGCTAACTTTCTATTAACATTTATTGGAGTGAGATCATTTCTTTATTTCAGGAAATGTATACCGAGTATGTCCACATCCCTGTCAGCCCATGTTATTGATAAATTAAATGGTAACGTAAAAGTTGTATTTTTTTGTGATCCAATACGTAATATAGTACACTTATGATAATTTGGTTTTGATCCAGAGAGGTTAGAAAAAGTATCTAGATCCTCTATGAGGCTGTGGAGGGATTCTAATTGTGGATTTAAAAGAAAACTTGAATCATCAGTGTACAATGACACCTTTGTTTTTAAGCTCTGGATTTCTAATCCCTTAATATTATTGCTGGATCTGATTTTAACAACTAACATTTCGATGGCAATAATAAATAGATATGCCAATAGTGGACAACCTTGTTTTACTACTCTTGACAGTTTAAAACTTTCTGAGATGGAGCCATTATTTACTATTTTACACCTAGAGTTACTATACATAACTTTAACCCATTTTATAAGAGATTCCCCAAAATTGAAATATTCTAGACATTTATATATGAACTCCAGTCGTACTTTATCAAAGGCCTTTTCAAAGTCAGCTATGAATAGCAGGCCTGGATTCCCAGATATTTCATAGTGTTCTATTGTTTCCAGAACTTGTCATATATTATCTCCAATGTATCATTCATGTAAAAAACCTGTCTGCTTAGGATGAATAATATCTGACAAAACATTTTTAATTCTATGCGCTAAGCATTTAGCTATAATTTTTGCATCACAACACTGAAGTGTAAGAGGCCTCCATTTTTTAATGGACTGGATCTTTATATTTACCACTTGGAGAGCGCAATAGTTAATTAATTCAGAATAGCAGCAAATACAGTAGTTGGCGGTGATACACTAATAGGTTGAAGAAAATGATGAAGAAGAAAACGAAGACGAAGAAGAATCGCAAGAGAAAATAATCAGTGTCACTAGCAGTAGTTTTCTCACGCTAACACTAGTAATGTTAGCTAGCTTGTATTGTAGTAGTGTGACAATGGTGACTAGCTTGTGTTGTAGTAGTCTGACAATGATAGCTAGCTTGTGTTGTAGTAGAGTAACAATGGCGACAGGCGGCTGCAGCAGCTGTTATCTAGTTTAAGGTGGATGTGGTTGCTAATTTGTTAGCATCATCCTTTTCAAGATTAACTTTCAAACTCTCTTTTCAAATTATCATAATGGAGTGACTGGGCTGCTTATTCTCTAACATTTTTGATGCTGTGTGTGACTGCTGTAGTCTGTCTATCAGCCATGTCTGTGTTTGACCAAAATTGGCTCTTCTGTCCTTTCAGCACCATGAGCCTGTCACCTTTGATGTGACACTGTTGTTGTCACTATTGGTGATAGTGTGATATTGGGATAGTGGCTGCCATAAGTTGTGTAAACTGTGCATTATTTTATGCTGTGTGTCATGTTGTGTTGATGCCGGTCTCTGTGAGTGCGGGAGTCCAAAACACGGCCAGGCCTGTTTGATTCATTCATAATGTCATCAAAAAGTATTGCTCCTCCTTCACTACAACTCGGACACATTAAGTGATGCTATGTTTTCTGTTATTGTCTTAATTCTTTTGTTTGACACAACGTATTGGAAGATTTTTGGTCTCTCTGAAGTCCTATAGTCACTGACACTGACACATTCAATCAAGCGTACCACTCACATGCATTCACACTCGGTCAGCAGTGTGTGGTAGGCCATGTGCTTTAGTCAGTATAGATAGTGATAAGCAGGGTCGCTCTCTTCCTCTCCCCCCGCTGCCTCCTAGCAGCAGTGTACAAAGGGCCAAGGGCACAGAGACCTTGGCCTAACTCTATCTCCTCTCACTCTTTCATCTGCCTTTCACCTCTCTCTCTCTGAAATACAGTATCATTCAAATTATTTGATAGGTGATAGGTGACGGAAAGGCAAGAGAGAAATCATGCCCTATTCCCTCTGTCTTCCTCCCCCTCTCTGCTCTGTCCTTCTATGGACCATGTGGAGATGAAATGAAGCCCATTATAGTTAGTTGTATGAAGACAAAGAGACAGTGGGCAGGAGATCCAGCAGGCTGCTGTAAAGACGAAATCATTAGAGACAAAGGGGGCCAATTGGCTAAATAGGGCAGAGTGAATATATCCTGTACACAGTGCTTGACTTGGGCTGGAGCTGTCCGGAGCGGCATACCAGCACATCCAATTTTTGGGGAACTGCGCAGCTCTATAAAACAAAGTAGCCTGTGGCCGGACTGGATTCTCACACAGTGTCAAAAAAAGATTGATCAAAGCGGAATGAAGATAGGATCTGTATTTAATAGCTATGGAGAGTTGACATTTATATCCTGATTCCGCTAGTCTGTGAATCCGGTGTATGGGTGCCTGTAGATTTCGAGTTTGAGAATGCGCACATTGAGAATGTGCCATGCCTGAATGAGCAAGTTGTCGAATGAGGGTTCTTATGGTCATGAAAATGTCATCCTGTTCAGCAAATTCATGTTAAGTTCATGTTAAGTTTACATACTGCAAATTCTAATTTTTATAATATTTGTCTTTACACATTCTTCTATAATATTACGCTTATTTATTAAATATAAGGTATACCATTTCATTGCCTAATAAGCTATACTGTACCACCTTATTGTATCCCAACAATGGGATTTACATAGGCTTTTAGCGAACTCATAAAAATCCGTCAGTGATATTGAAGCGATATTGTTCGACCTTTAAATATGATAACTGTGCAACAGAACAGATGAACAGGAATGACACCTACTAAACTATGATTCCAGTCTTCTGATCCGCTGGATCATACCTCAATAACCCAGCACCCAGCATCAATAACCCAGCAGTTTTTAAAGAAAACAACCCGACTAAGTAACCCAACGCCTGCAAACCAGCAGTTGGGTCAAGCAAACAACCCAACATGTTTTAGAGTGTACTGGGTGTGCAGGCTTTTGTCCAAGCTCCGCTCTAACACCACATTGCAGTCTAAACATCAGCTGCTCAACAGAACCTTGATAAGCAGACTCGGTGTGTTTCAGGGCTGGATCAAAAGCCTGCACACCCAGTAGCTCTCCAGATGGATGGTTGACCACTTGTTTTATACAGTAGCCTAACAGTGCAGTTATTCTACTTTGTGGGGGGTTAAGTGCCTTGATTAATGGCACAACGGCAGGAGATAGCAGGCCTAAATGGGATCAGAGACCAACAGCCTTCTAGTTTCAATACCACATTTATGTAACTTTTTCATGTAGGCTACATAGAAACGCCACCAATTATTGGTCATTGAAATTTGGTTAGAAGTCATGGAAAAGCCATGAAATTCCATCTGTCAAAATGTGTATGAACCCTTAACAGTGAATAATCGGAGATCTCTATAGCTTATTGTTATTTGTGAATTTCTGTGAACATAGTCAAATGGGACCGACTTGAAAAAAGACAGCTCCCGCACCTCTTTCATCCCAAGTCAAGCACTGCCTGTACATGCAAGGAAAATATGCCAAATTCAAACTCTGATCGGCCACATCGGTCCAGCGCTGCTGTTTTGGTAATTACATTTGGTTTATTTTTTTCCCTTTTCAAAATTGATGTAACATGAAATGTGATGAAGAGGAAAATGGCTTCCTGTTGATGCAAATGATGTTCTGTGCTCATGGCATCAAACTCCCCCTGAGACAAACACCTGAAAACAGCTCTTTACACATCCACAAAAACATCTCCAATCTGGCGCAGTCAAATCAGCCATTTCTAAATCAGGGAAACGTGCCTCTGCAGTACTTACCACGTTCACTCGATAGGCTGGTGTCTGTCAGGGAGAGAGAAGAGAGAGAGATGAAGGGAGAGAGAGAATACAACAATTAGAACACAACATGCTAGCTATCAAGCTGCCATACAAACTTGTGTCATTGTTGAACAACAGAGAGTGGTTAAGGAAACAGAAACAACAGACAAATCACAGATCACACAGAATGGAAACCAGAACCAACAAAGACACATCCTGCTTAGTAAGTTGCTGAGCAGTCATCTATCCCTTCTATCATGAGGAAAGAAAAAGACGTCCACACACTGTCATTCTCTTAAAGTATAAAAACACACACTCTTGAAGTTTGGGTGACATAAGAACATGGAGCTATTGGAGCTCACTTCAAATAAACATGGAGCTCACTTCAAATAAAGAGCGCAATGTGCATACATTATGGTATGTTGTGTACTGCACACACTGCAATTCAACTGGAACAGTTTTCCTTACACTCCTTTTTCTTTACATTGCCTTGAGCACTTAGATCCATCAACTTGAATAGACCCCAGTTGTTGTGATGTCTATAATGCGATATTGGTCTCGCAATGAAACGCAGTGAATTCTACGACACGCTACATTTATGTATATCTTTAAGTCTTTATTTAGGCAAAAATAAAGACCTAAAGATCCAGCTGGATGAGGAAAGAAGCAGCCAGCTGTTTATGTTCTAGACAGTTTCTCTCTATGCCTTCTGCCCCTCTGATGCCCTCGAACGGAGAAGCTGCACACAGATTTGATGAGAGACAATTTCCATGAATGCTGTTTTGCATTCATTGACCTAATTTCTGCGTCAGGCGTCACAGGAAGTCTGGAGCGCTGACAACAACACCCCCTGCCAGTCCACCCCTGCTCACCAATGTGACCCTCAAATTGCTGTTTAATCACAGCAAAACACTTTGTAGCACAATTGTAGAACACAAGACTCGGTCTCAACCTTTAAGTCTTTACTGAAGACTCATCTCTTCAGTAGGTCATATGATTGAGTGTAGTCTGGTCCAGGAGTGTGAAGGTGAACGGAAAGGCTCTGGAGCAACGAACCACCCTTGCTGCCTCTGCCTGGCCGGTTCCCCTCTCTCCACTGGGATTCTCTGCCTCTAACCCTATTACAGGGGCTGAGTCACTAGCTTACTGGTGCTCTTCCATGCCGTCCCTAAGAGGGGTGCGTCACTTGAGTGGGTTGAGTCACTGACATGATCTTCCTGTCTGGGTTGGCGCCCCACCTTGGGTTGTGCCGTGACGGAGATCTTTGTGGGCTATACTCGGCCTTATCTCATGATGGTAAGTTGGTGGTTGAAGATATCCCTCTAGTGGTGTGGGGGCTGTGCTTTGGCAAAGTGGGTGGGGTTATATCCTGCCTGTTTGGCCCTGTCCGGGGGTATCATCGGATGGGGCCACAGTGTCTCCTGACCCCTCCTGTCTCAGCCTCCAGTATTTATGCTGCAGTAGTTTGTGTCGGGGGGCAAGGGTCAGTCTGTTATATCTGGAGTACTTCTCCTGTCTTATCCGGTGTCCTGTGTGAATTTAAGTATGCTCTCTCTAATTCTCTCTTTCTCTCTTTCTGTCTTTCTTTCTTTCTCTCTCTCGGAGGACCTGAGCCCTAGGACCATGCCTCAGGACTACCCGGCATGATGACTCCTTGCTGTCCCCAGTCCACCTGGCCGTGCTGCTGCTCCAGTTTCAACTGTTCTGCCTGCGGCTATGGAACCCTGACCTGTTCACCGGACGTGCTACCGGACCTGCTGTTTTCAACTCTCTAGAGACAGCAGGAGCGGTAGAGATACTCTCAATGATCGGCTATGAAAAGCCAACTGACATTTACTCCTGAGGTGCTAACTTGTTGCACACTCGATAACTACTGTGATTATTATTATTTGACCATGCTGGTCATTTATGAACATTTGAACATCTTGGCCATGTTCTGTTATAATCTCCACCCGGCACAGCCAGAAGAGGACTGGCCACCCCTCATAGCCTGGTTCCTCTCTAGGTTTCTTTCTAGGTTGTGGCCTTTCTAGGGAGTTTTTCCTAGCCACCGTGCTTCTACACCTGCATTGCTTGCTGTTTGGGGTTTTAGGCTGGGTTTCTGTACAGCACTTTGAGATATCAGCTGATGTAAGAAGGGCTATATAAATACATTTCATTTGATTTGATTTAACTGTGACTGGCATGAATGCAGAATCTAAACGTCCCCCAAAGAGAGAGAAGGTTGCCATGCTGAGGGGAAAACATGGCCAATAATGTACTATACTGTGTCTCTCTATGCTTTGTTTGTTAGGCTGTTAATGAATACAATTATTTTCAGAGCATCTATTGACTTACGCATGGTGCAGAGTTAGCATCAAATAATGAAATGCATTAACAAGATTAGCATCCTAGCAACATTTGAGTCATTTAGCAGACACGCTTATCCAGAGCCACTTACAATTAATGCATTCATCTTAAGATAGCTAGGTGGGACAACCACATCTCACAGTCATAGTAAGAACATGTACATTTTTCCACAATAATGAAATTATCAGCAAAGTCAGTGCTAGTAGGAAAAGACAAGCACAGTTTTTTTTGTGTGGGGGGGGGGGGGGGGGGGCTGAGGAACTTGTGAAATGTGTGTATAGCCACTTGTGTATTTTGTACAACCAAGTAAATTGTATTTTTTAGAACCAAAACAAACAAGAAACATCCAAACAAACTACAAACCCGTCGATTTCTAGGCCGTAAACATTTTGTAATGTGTCCCCCCTCTCTCTTCTAGCGCATGCAAAGGCATCTCTATTCACCCCCTACATAACTCTGAGCACCTTTTCAATAATTCATCTCCCTCTGTTAAGGATTCAGCCTGCGCTGCACTTGCCAGTATCCCCACAAATTGGCAGGCAGCCTCATATTTGGCATAACCGCGGCAGCCTAGCGCTGCTCTCTCTCCTCTGTAGGCCTTGTAGCCGTCCCCTTGAGAAGACTCAAGCTGACTGTCCTGCTCCCAGTCTCCCAGTGTGAGCCAGGGCTGCCTGTATTGTATTCAAGCCTCCCACTGAGGGGCCGGGCCCTCTTCCACAGCCTATTAACAGGTTCTAGACTGGAACATTATAGATCCTTTAACAGTGTGTGATTTGGAAGTTAATATATTGAGCATTAACATTTACCACAGGGCTTCATAAGGGCTTCAGACGGTAGAATAGTTCTGTCCCCTCAACATCATGTGTCCTGTTCCTGTGTTTGGTCTCCTACTGCCAAGTTCTGATGTCTGGCCACAGCTTGGCACTCACCGTAAGTCTCATCCCCTGTCACACACATCCCCCACCACCACCTTTATCCTTTATATGCACTGACGGCCTGACGCTGACTAACCTATGCTCCCGAGTCCCAGGAATTGTAATCAATGTACAATTGATAGAATGTATAACGTATGGAATGAAAATACTAGTTTCACAATACAGTAGGGTATTGCTGAATCACTGTATTGCATTGAGCTGTGGTCACAATGCATTACCTACCAGAGGTGTTACAGAGAGATGTGCTGCTGGGATAAAATAAGTCACAGGAAGGGATGATGCATACTTCCTCTCATTACAACTCCAGGGAAAAAGGTCAGAGCTATTAATTGCCTCCATCAATTAGAGAAACACACCTTTGTGCCTCTGAAAGCCCAGCATTACATCCCAGAGACTTGGGCAGAGTGAATGTCCCCGACATTAATATTACATGTGTACTGAGGATGCAAGCACCATTCAGTTCTCACTAAAGAGGTCAGTTCTCACTCTGCTCTGCTGTAGCTTACGTGAAAGCTTGATTGACATCTCACTGACACAAAAGCTTACAGGTAGTCTGCTTCAGTATAAGTCTCTGCACACCATACAGCAGCTTCAGTGTAAGTCTCTGCACACCATACAGCAGATGGAAGCTACCACCTGACACCCTGTGTCAGTGCTTGTGTGCGTGTGCGTGTGCGTGTGCGTGTGCGTATGCGTGTGTGTGTGTGTGTGTGTGTGTGTGTGTGTGTGTGTGTGTGTGTGTGTGTGTGTGTGTGTGTGAGAGAGATTGCATATGTGTGTCGTATAGTAGTGTGTTTGTCCTCATTTCCTCATCTACTTTTTTTATTCCAAATGCAATACTACAATTAAATAAAATGTTGGACTAATTGCACTTTACAGTACATGTAGCCTTATCCTGACATTTTTATTATGCATTTTTACTTATCCAGCCTACTTGCTTGTATATATCTTTAGCTATTTTATATTGTTCCTTAATATGTGATTTTGTCTGTATGCATTGTGATTGCTGCAAAATGAACTCTCGTCATTGAGGACATTAAAGTTTTCTGAATCTGAATCATGCATAACAAATCTGGGTTTGACAATAACCCTTCAAAACCCAGTGTTGCCTAATTGCCAGAGAGTGTTCAGCTAATAAATAATGCATTTAAAATCTAATCTAATTTAGCAAATGAATATGTCTAGAAAACAATTAATCAGAGACCAAAAGTGTATTTACAAACAATCAATTATTCATAAAGTGAATGCTGGGTAAGTGGTCTCCTTCCCGGGTGAGATGCTGCCATAATTGGAGTGGGACTATAGGAGAGTGTGCGTTCGTGCGTGTGTTTGTGTGCATGTGTGTGTTCAGTCCCCATGCTCCCAACTTCTGCCCAAACAAGAAGAGCAACAAAAGAGTCAGCTCATTACTGCCTAATGAGTTGTCTGATTAATACGGAAAATAAAAGCATTATTGTAGAGTGCTGTATGTTTATTTAGTTTAATTTTTGTACTAAAGTGACTGAATAGAAGCACAATGGGGTGAAACATTTACATGCATTCTAATATGGTAATAAGGCCCTAGAGGAGCAAATCAGGGCTATCAAGTACAGTGAAGACTTTTTACATAGGAAACAACAGGTCTAAATGTGTTGATGTGTGGTTGTTGATGTGCAGATATGTATCTGTTTACAATATGTACTCAGCACACGACATGTAATCTAGCCATTCTAAACCTTTCTGATGATGGGTTATGTAATGAGTGATCTCCGAGCGAGCCATTCTAAACCTCTCTGATGATGGGTTATGTACTGAGTGATCACTGAAACAGAATCCATTGTTATTGTGGAATAAACTCCTAGACTGTTGAAGCTGGAGAGGGATGGTCTTATCACTCTCTCGCTCTCTCTCTCTGACTCTCTATTTCTCACTTGTTCTCTCTCTTGCTCTCTCTGTCTGTTTTTCTCTTCCCATGTCTGTTCTTGTTCTCTCTCTCTCTCCATCTCCTATGCTGTCAGTCACCATAATATGGAGGCTGTTGTGAGCACAGTGGTGGAACCTAGCCTGTGCTCTGTTTACAATATTTCATAACACAGATAATAGGGCTCTTCAGGGGGCCACAGCGAAAAACAGAACTCCCAAAATAATCACGTCCATGCACCAGAGTTATTTTACAATGTCCTACCAAAGTACACATGCTGCCGCAGCATCACAGGCAGTAATGTTTCTCTGACAGACTAACTGGCCACAAAGCAGATAGAAAATGAGTAAAAACAGTATATGCCTCACTGTGAATCAACAAAATATTAGGTGTTTGCAATGGAAATGAACATGTGTGCACACACACACACACATAAACAAACTGATCTGTGTGGACCCCAGGAAGAGTAGCTGCAGCTTTTGCAACAGCTAATGGGGATCCTAATAAAATACCCCCAAAATACCAATACCAAACTGCATCATCTCTCCATCTCGTCGTTACATAACATGGTGTGGAGATAAAAAAAAAGAAGCCAACAGATTGTGAGGGTTATTCAATTTCCTCCAGCAATGCTGGCTTCCAAATGGTCTCCATCAGTGAGCCAATCAGCAGCTGATTCAGTGATTTCCCCAGCTGGGCTTCCTCTTAGACAGGAAGCCAGAGAATCTCAGGCTCAGAGACAGAGACACAATGACAGGTCTGCTGGATCACTGGTTCAGCACCAATGTATTGCATTAAATTTATATAGGATTTTACAGTAGACAGTAAGGACAGGACTCTGTCATTGGAGTAGCTGTGACACCCATGAATATTTGAGGATATGCATTATGACATGAGTTCATTCACGGGCATACATTTGTCCATTCATGACTAGGCCTATGTATGCATATCATTATCATATCAGACAACTTTAAAGTGATAGCTATGATATATCGTATAGCTTCTAAAGAGATGGCGCCGAAGGAGATGGCTTCCATTTTACGATTCCGTAACCAATTGTGCTATTGTGTATGTTTTTTTTTGCGTTATTTGTAACTTATTTTGTACATAATGTTTCTGTCTTATGACCGAAAAGAGCATGTAGATATCAGGACAGTGATTACTTACCCCGTACTGGAGGAATACTTTTTCTTCGATGAGTCAGATGCGAAAGATTTACTTCAGATGCCCGACAAGGCCCTCATCACCGTCATTTGCAGGAGAAAGAGACGGAGGTAACGGGGACGAAGGTCCGGGTGCCTTGTAAGGATCCGTCGCCAAGAGGGTAATCTACCTTTACTATTGGTCTTATTAGCCAACGTACAATCAATCGATAATAAAATAGACAAACTACGATCATGTATATCCTACCAACAGGACATTAAAAACTGTAATATCTTATGTTTCACAGACATGAATAACATACAGCTGGGGGGTTTTAAGCTTTTTCGGCAGGATAGAACAGCGGCCTCTGGTAAGACAAGGGGTGGTGGTCTATGTATAATTGTAAACAACAGCTGGTGCTGTATTTTCGTAGCTGTCTATATACCACCACAAACCGATGCTGGCACTAAGGCCGCACTCAATGAGCTGTATACGGCCATAAGCAAACAGGAAAACACTCATCCGGAGGCGGCGCTCCTAGTGGCTGGGGACTTTAATGAGAGGAAACTCAAATCCGTTTTACTTCATTTCAACAAGCATGTTAACTTTTTATGGCTGCAGGGGCAGTATTGAGTAGCTCTGATAAAAGGTGCCCATTTCAAACGGCCTCGTACTCAATTCTTGCTCGTACAATATGCATATTATTATTACTATTGGATAGAAAACACTCTCTAGTTTCTAAAACCGTTTGAATTATATCTGTGAGTCAAACAGAACTCATTTGGCACAAACTTCCTGACCAGGAAGTGGAAAGTCTGAAATCGAGGCTCTGTTCTACTTCCTGCCTATAAATGGGCATGATACGTATTAGTATACATGCACTTCATAGACCTTCCCCTGGATGTCAAGAGGCGGTGAGAGAAGAAATTGAGTGTTTATCTTGGTCTGAAGTGGAATACAAGCTCTTTGTATGACGTGTCCCCCATTTCCGGTTTTCTGGAGAGCGCGAGGAAGTACCTGGATTTGCCTTCTGTTTAGCTGCCGTTATAGGCGACTACTATCTCCGGCTTTGATTTTATTTGATACATGTGACCATATCATCGTAAAGTATGTTTTTTCAATATAGTTTAATCAGATTATTGAAAATTTTTCGGGAGTTTTGCCGTGTTCCGTTCTCTGACTTTGTTGACGATGGAGAGATTCGTGCCACTTGGCTAGTGTGCTTGCTAAATCGAGAGGGAAAGTGGCCGTTCTAAATCCAAACAACGATTGTTCCCGACAAAGGACCCCTTGTCCAACATTCTGAAGAAAGATCAGCAAAAGTAAGAAACATTTTATGATGCTATTTCATATATCTGTCGTACATGTGAATTAGTCGTCGGCGCCCAACTTTTGGGTACTCTAGCTATACCGAAGCTGGATGTCGTAATGAAGTTATTTTTTAGAATTCTAACACTGCGATTTCATTAAGAACTAATGGATCTATCATTTCCTATACAACATGTATTTTTTTGTTATGTTTATGAATAGCTATTTGGTCAGAATATGTGTGTCAGAAAAAGAGTCAGAAAAATATCCGGACGTTGTGGGAAATAGTAGCTACGTTAGCACAATGTGTAACCACTGATTTCAGCTCTAAATATGCACATTTTCGAACAAAACATAAGTGTATGTATAACCTGATGTTATAGGACTGTCATCTGATGAAGAATATCAAGGTTAGTCAAAAATTATATATCTTTTACTGGTTTGTCACGATCGCTAACTTTTACTGCTGGGGAAGGGCTTGTGTTTCTGGCTATTGTGGTAAGCTAATATAACGCTATATTGTGTTTTCGCTGTAAAACACTTAATAAATCGGAAATATTGGCTGGAATCACAAGATGCCTGTCTTTCATTTGCTGTACACTATGTATTTTTCAGAAATGTTTTATGATGAGTAATTAGGTATTTGACGTTGGTGTCTGTAATTATTCTGTCTGCTTTCGGTGCAATTTCTGATTGTAGCTGCAATGTAAACTATGATTTATACCTGAAATATGCACATTTTTCGAACAAAACATAGATTTATTGAATAACATGTTATAAGACTGTCATCTGATGAAGTTGTTTGTTGGTTAGTTTGGTTGGTTCTTGGTTAGTTAGGTTGGCTTTGTGCATGCTACCTGTGCTGTGAAAAATGTCTGTCCTTTTTTGTATTTGGTGGTGAGCTAACATAAATATACGTGGTGTTTTCGCTGTAAAACATTTAAAAAATGAAAATCGGACATGTTGGCTGGATTCACAAGATGTGTACCTTTCATATGCTGTATTGGTGTAACGGTCGTCGTAATCCTCCTCCTCGGACGAGGAGGAGAGGCGAGAAGGATCAGACCAATATGCAGAGTGGTTAGTGTTCATATTTAATGAAAATAGACAGAACACTTAACATACAAAAACAACAAACGTGACAAACCGCAAACAGTCCCGTGTGGTACATACACAGACACGCGATACAACCACCCACAGCAACCACGTGAATCACAGGCTGCCTAAGTATGATTCTCAATCAGGGACAAACGATCTACAGCTGCCCCTGATTGAGAATCATACCAGGCCGAACACAAAACCCCAACATAGAAAAACACACAGACAACCCACCCCAACTCACTCCCTGACAAACTAAATAAATAAAAGAAAAAGGAACAATAGGTCAGGAACGTGACATAACCCCCCCCTTAAGGTGCGAACTCCGGGCGCACCAGCATAAAGTCTAGGGGAGGGTCTGGGTGGGCGTCTGTCCACGGTGGCGGCTCTGGCGCTGGTCGTGGTCCCCACCCCACCATAGTCAAACCCCGCTTCCTTGGCCTCCTCCCAATGACCACCCTCCATGTCAATCCCACTCTACCAAAGGGCAGCACCGGACTGAGGGGCAGCACCGGACTGAGGGGCAGCACCGGACTGAGGGGCAGCACCGGACTGAGGGGCGGATCCTGGCTGGCTGGCTCTGGCGGATCCTGGCTGGCTGGCTCTGGCGGATCCTGGCTGGACGGCTCTGGCGGATCCTGGCTGGACGGCTCTGGCGGGTCCTGGCTGGACGGCTCTGGCTGGTCCTGGCTGGACGGCTCTGGCTGGTCCTGGCTGGACGGCT
This sequence comes from Salvelinus namaycush, assembly GCF_016432855.1. Taxonomy (NCBI): domain Eukaryota; kingdom Metazoa; phylum Chordata; class Actinopteri; order Salmoniformes; family Salmonidae; genus Salvelinus; species Salvelinus namaycush. The sequence continues at coordinate 24,325,393 of NC_052308.1, read as the reverse complement.
CTGGCTGGTCCTGGCTGGACGGATCTGGCTGGTCCTGGCTGGACGGCTCTGGCTGGTCCTGGCTGGACGGCTCTGGCTGGTCCTGGCTGGACGGCTCTGGCTGGTCCTGGCTGGACGGTTCTGGCTGGTCCTGGCTGGACGGCTCTGGCTGGTCCTGGCTGGACGGCTCTGGCTGGTCCTGGCTGGACGGCTCTGGCTGGTCCTGGCTGGACGGCTCATAACAGACGGACAGCTCTGACGGCTCGGGACAGACGAACAGCTCTAACGGTGCTGTGCAGGCAGACAGTTCATACAGCGCTGGGCAGGCAGACAGCTCAGACACTGGCTGCGCTGGAGAGGAGGAAGGCTCTGACAGCGCTGGACAGGTGGGAGCAGCTGGAGAGAGAACCCGGGGAGACAGCCTGGTGCGGGGGGCTGCCACCGGTGGACTGATACGTGGAGGTGGCACCGGGTATACCGGACCGTGAAGGAGGACACGCGCTCTTGAGCACCGAGCCTGCCCAACCTTACCAGGTTGAATGGTCCCCGTAGCCCTGCCAGTGCGGCGAGGTGGAATAGCCCGCACTGGGCTATGCTGGCGAACCGGGGACACCATTCGTAAGGCTGGTGCCATGTATGCCGGCCCGAGGAGACGCACTGGAGGCCAGATGCGTTGGGCCGGCTTCATAACATCCGGCTCGATGCCCAACCTAGCCCTACCAGTGCGGCGAGGTGGAATAGCCCGCACTGGACTAAGCACGCGTACTGGGGACACCGTGCGCTTCACCGCATAACACGGTGTCTGACCAGTACGACGCCCTCTCACTCCACGGTAAGCACGGGGAGTTGGCTCAGGTATCCTACCCGGCTTTGCCACACTCCTCGTGTGCCCCCCCCCAAGAAATTTTTGGGTCTGACTCTCGGGCTCCCAACCGCGTCGCCGCGCTGCCTCCTCATACCAGCGCCTCTCTGCCTTCGCTGCCTCCAGCTCCGCCTTGGGACGGCGATATTCCCCTGGCTGAGCCCAGGGTCCTTTGCCGTCCAGGATCTCCTCCCAAGTCCAGGAGTCCTGGGTTTTTTCCCACTGCTGTCGCCTCCCTTCTCCACTCCGCTTGGTCCTAGATTGGTGGGTGGTTCTGTAACGGTCGTCGTAATCCTCCTCCTCGGACGAGGAGGAGAGGCGAGAAGGATCAGACCAATATGCAGAGTGGTTAGTGTTCATATTTAATGAAAATAGACAGAACACTTAACATACAAAAACAACAAACGTGACAAACCGCAAACAGTCCCGTGTGGTACATACACAGACACGCGATACAACCACCCACAGCAACCACGTGAATCACAGGCTGCCTAAGTATGATTCTCAATCAGGGACAAACGATCTACAGCTGCCCCTGATTGAGAATCATACCAGGCCGAACACAAAACCCCAACATAGAAAAACACACATAGACAACCCACCCCAACTCACGCCCTGACCAACTAAATAAATAAAAGAAAAAGGAACAATAGGTCAGGAACGTGACAATTGGACTTGTTAATGTGTGAAAGTTAAATATTTAAAAAAAATATCTTTTGAATTTCGCGCCCTGCATTTGAGCTGGCTGTTGTCATATTGTGGGCGGCCTCGGGCTTGCAGCCATAAGAAGTTAAATGTGCAACCAGAGGGAAAAAACTCTAGACCACCTTTACTCCACACACAGAGATGCGTACAAATCTCTCCTTCGCCTCCATTTGGCAAATCTGACCATAATTCTATCCTCCTGATTCCTGCTTACAAGCAAAAACTAAAGCAGGAAGCACCAGTGACTCAGTCAATAAGAAAGTGGTCAGATGAAGCAGATAATAAGCTAAAGGACTGTTTTGCTGGCACAGACTGGAATATGTTCCGGGATTCTTCCGATGGCATTGAGGAGTACACCACATCAGTCATTGGCTTCATCAATAAGTGCATCGATGACGTCGTCCCCACAGTGACCGTACGTACATACCCCAACCAGAAGCCATGGATTACAGGCAACATCCGCACTGAGCTAAAGGGTAGAATGGCCGCTTTCAAGGAGCAGGACTCTAAGCTAGAAGCTTATAAGAAATCCTACTTTGCCCTCCGATGAACCATCAAACATGCAAAGCATCAATACAGGACTAAGATTGAATCGTACTACACCTGCTCCGACGCTCGTCGGATGAGGCAGGGCTTGCATACTATTACAGACTACAAAGGGAAGCACAGCCGCCCAGTGACACGAGGCGACCAGACGAGCTAAATTACTTCTATGCTCGCTTCGAGGCAAGTAACACTGAAGGATGAATGAGAGCATCAGCTGTTCAGGACGACTGTGTGATCACGCTCTCTGTAGTGGATGTGAGTAAGACCTTTAAACAGGTCAACATCGACAAGGCCGCAGGGCCAGAATGATTACCAAGACATGCACTCCGAGCATGCGCTGACCAACTGGCAAGTGCCTTCAGTGACATTTTCAACCTCTGTAATAGTCTGTAATACCAACATGTTTCAAGCAGACCACCATAGTCCCTGTGCCCAAGAACACTAAGGTAACCTGCCTAAATGACTGCCGACCCTGTAGCCATGAAGTGCTTTGAAAGGCTGGTCATGGTTCACATCAACACCATTATCCCAGAAACCCTAGACCCACTCCAATTTGCATACAGCCCAAACAGACCCACAGATGATGCAATCTCTATTGCACTCAACACTGCTCTTTCCCACCTGGACAAAAGGAACACCTATGTGAGAATGCTTTTCATTGACTACAGCACAGCATTCAACACCATAGTGACCTCAAAGCTCATCACTAAGCTAAGGACCCTGGGACTAAACACCTCCCTCTGCAACTGGATCCTGGACTTCCTGACGGTCCGCCCCCAGTTGGTAAGGGTAGGTAACAACACATCCGCCACGCTGATACTCAACACGGGGGCCCCTCAGGGATGCGTGCTCAGTCCCCTCCTGTACTCCCTGTTCACTCATGACTGCATGGCCAGGCACGACTCCAACACCATCATCAAGTTTGCCAATGACACAACAGTGGTTGGCCTGATCACCAACAACGATGAGACAGCCTATAGGGAGGAGGTCAGAGACCTGGCCGTGTGGTGCCAGGACAACAACCTCTCCCTCAACGTGATCAAGACAAAGGAGATGATTGTGGACCTTGTAGTCATAGCAGATAATATTCTAATTTTTGGTGATTTTAATATTCACATGGAAAAGTCCACAGACCCACTCCAAAAGGCTTTTGGAGCCATCATCGACTCAGTGGGTTTTGTCCAACATGTCTCTGGACCTACTCACTGCCACAGTCATACTCTGGACCTAGTTTTGTCCCATGGAATAAATGTTGTAGATCTTAATGTTTTTCCTCATAATCCTGGACTATCGGACCACCATTTTATTACGTTTGCAATCGCAACAAATGATCTGCTCAGACCCCAACCAAGGAGCATCAAAAGTCGTGCTATAAATTCTCAGACAACACAAAGATTCCTTGATGCCCTTCCAGACTCCTTCTGCCTACCCAAAGACGTCAGAGGAAAAAAATCAGTTAACCACCTAACTGAGGAACTCAATTTAACCTTGAGCAATACCCTAGATGCAGTTGCACCCATAAAATCTAAAAACATTTGTCATAAGAAACTAGCTCCCTGGTATACAGAAAATACCCGAGCTCTGAAGCAAGCTTCCAGAAAATTGGAACGGAAATGGCGCCACACCAAACTGGAAGTCTTCCGACTAGCTTGGAAAGACAGTACCGTACAGTATCGAAGAGCCCTCACTGCTGCTCGATCATCCTACTTTTCCAACTTAATTGAGGAAAATAAGAACAATCCCAAATTTCTTTTTGATACTGTCGCAAAGCTAACTAAAAAGCAGCATTCCTCAAGTGAGGATGGCTTTCACTTCAGCAGTAATAAATTAATGAACTTCTTTGAGGAAAAGATCATGATCATTAGAAAGCAAATTACGGACTCCTCTTTAAATCTGCGTATTCCTCCAAAGCTCAGCTGGCCTGAGTCTGCACAACTCTGCCAGGACCTAGGATCAAGAGAGACACTTAAGTGTTTTAGTACTATATCTCTTGACACAATGATGAAAATAATCATGGCCTCTAAACCTTCAAGCTGCATACTGGATCCTATTCCAACTAAACTACTGAAAGATCTGCTTCATGTGCTTGGCCCTCCTATGTTGAACATAATAAACGGCTCTCTATCCACCGGATGTGTACCAAACTCACTAAAAGTGGCAGTAATAAAGCCTCTCTTGAAAAAGCCAAACCTTGACCCAGAAAATATAAAAAACTATCGGCCTATATCAAATCTTCCATTCCTCTCAAAAAAAATTGAAAAAGCTGTTGCGCAGCAACTCACTGCCTTCCTGAAGACAAACAATGTATACGAAATGCTTCAGTCTGGTTTTAGACCCATCATAGCACTGAGACTGCACTTGTGAAGGTGGTAAATTACCTTTTAATGCCGTCAGACCGAGGCTCTGCATCTGTCCTCGTGCTACTAGACCTTAGTGCTGCCTTTGATACCATCGATCACCACATTCTTTTGGAGAGATTGGAAACCCAAATTGGTCTACACGGACAAGTTCTGGCCTGGTTTAGATCTTATCTGTCGGAAAGATATCAGTTTGTCTCTGTGAATGGTTTGTCCTCTGACAAATCAACTGTACATTTCAGTGTTCCTCAAGGTTCCGTTTTAGGACCACTATTGTTTTCACTATATATTTTACCTCTTGGGGATGTCATTCGAAAACATAATGTTAACTTTCACTGCTATGCGGATGACACACAGCTGTACATTTCAATGAAACATGGTAAAGCCCCAAAATTGCCCTCGCTAGAAGCCTGTGTTTCAGACATAAGGAAGTGAATGGCTGAAAACTTTCTACTTTTAAACTCGGACAAAACAGAGATGCTTGTTCTAGGTCCAAAGAAACAAAGAGATATTCTGTTGAATCTGACAATTAATCTTGATGATCGTCTCAAATAAAACTGTGAAGGACCTCGGCGTTACTCTGGACCCTGATCTCTCTTTTGACGAACATATCAAGACTGTTTCAAGGACAGCTTTTTTCCATCTACGTAACATTGCAAAAATCAGAAACTTTCTGTCCAAAAATGATGCAGAAAAATTAATCCATGCTTTTGTTACTTCTAGGTTAGACTACTGCAAAGCTCTACTTTCCGGCTACCCAGGATAAAGCACTAAATAAACTTCAGTTAGTACTAAATACGGCTGCTAGAATCCTGACTAGAACCAACAAATTTGATCATATTACTCCAGTGCTAACTTCCCTACACTGGCTTCCTGTTAAGGGCTGATTTCAAGGTTTTACTGTTAACCTACAAAAGGTTACATGGGCTTGCTCCTACCTATCTTTCCGAGTTGGTCCTGCCGTACATACCTACACGTACGCTACGGTCACAAGACGCAGGCCTCCTAATTGTCCCTAGAATTTCTAAGCAAACAGCTGGAGGCAGGTCTTTCTCCTATAGATCTCCATTTTTATGGAATGGTCTGCCTACCCATGTGAGAGACGCAGACTCTGTCTCAACCTTTAAGTCTTTACTGAAGACTTATCTCTTCAGTAGGTCATATGATTGAGTGTAGTCTGGCCCAGGAGTGTGAAGGTGAACAGAAAGGCTCTGGAGCAACGAACCGCCCTTGCTGTTTCTGCCTGGCCGGTTCCGCTCTCTCCACTGGGATTCTCTGCTTCTAACCCTATTACAGGGGCTGAGTCACTGGCTTACTGGTGCTCTTTCATGCCGTCCCTAGGAGGGGTGCGTCACTTGAGTGGGTTGAGTCACTGACGTGATCTTCCTGTCTGGGTTGGCGCCCCCCCCCCCACCCCTTGGGTTGTGCCGTGGCGGAGATCTTTGTGGGCTATACTCGGCCTTGTCTCAGGATTGTAAGTTGGTGATTGAAGATATCCCTCTAGTGGTGCGGGGGCTGTGCTTTGGCAAAGTGGGTGGGGTTATATCCTTCCTGTTTGGCCCTGCCCGGGGGTATCATCGGATGGGGCCACAGTGTCTCCTGACCCCTCCTGTCTCAGCCTCCAGTATTTATGCTGCAGTAGTTTATGTGTCGGGTGGCTAGGGTCAGTCTGTTATATCTGGAGTACTTCTCCTGTCTTATCCGGTGTCCTGTGTGAATTTAAGTATGCTCTCTCTAATTCTCTCCTTCTCTCTTTCTTTCTCTCTCTCTCTCGGAGGACCTGAGCCCTATGACCATGGGTCAGGACTACCGGGCATGATGACTCCTTGCTGTCCCCAGTCCACCTGGCCTTGCTGCTGTTCCAGTTTCAACTGTTCTGCCTGCGGCTATGGAACCCTGACCTGTTCACCGGACATGCTACCTGTCCCAGACCTGCTGTTTTCAACTCCCTAGAGACCGCAGGAGCGGTAGAGATACTCTTAATGATCGGCTATGAAAAGCCAACTGACATTTACTCCTGAGGTGCTGACTTGCTACACCCTTGATAACTACTGTGATTATTATTATTTGACCATGCTGGTCATTTATGAACATTTGAACATCTTGGCCATGTTCTGTTATAATCTCCACCCGACACAGCCAGAAGAGGACTGGCCACCCCTCATAGCCTGGTTCCTCTCTAGGTTTCTTCCTAGGTTTTGGCCTTTCTAGGGAGTTTTTCCTAGCCACCGTGCTTCTACACCTGCATTGCTTGCTGTTTGGGGTTTTAGGCTGGGTTTCTGTACAGCACTTCGAGATATTAGCTGATGTACGAAGGGCTATATAAATAAATTTGATTTGATTTGATTTGGACTACAGGAAAAGGAGGACCAAGCACGCCCCATTCTTATCGATGGGGCTGCAGTAGAGCAGGTTGAGAGCTTCAAGTTCCTTGGTGTCCACATAACCAACAAACTATTATGGTCCAAACACACTAAAACAGTTGTGAAGAGGGCACGACAAAGCCTATTCCTCCTCAGGAGACTGAAAAGATTTGGCATGGGTCCTCAGATCCTCAAAAGGTTCTACAGCTGCACCATCGAGAGCATCCTGACTGGTTGCATCACTGCCTGGTATGGCAACTGCTCGGCCTCCATCCGCAAGGCACTACAGAGGGTAGTGCGTACGGCCCAGTACATTACTGGGGCCAAGCTTCCTGCCATCCAGGACCTCTATACCAGGCGGTGTCAGAGGAAGACCCTAAAAATTGTCAAAGACTCCAGCCACCGTAGTCATGGACTGTTCGCTCTGCTACCGCAAGGCAAGCGGCATGGCAATAACTCTACCTACATGTACATATTACCTCAATTATCTCGACTAACCGGTGCCCCCGCACATTGACTCTGTACCTGTATCCCCTGTATATAGCCTCGCTATTTTTGTTTTACTGCTGGTGTTTATTTGTTAATTTTATTTTCTATTTTTTACTTATCTATTTATTTCTGAAAACTTCTTAATGCATTGTTGGTTAAGGGCTTGTAAGTAAGCATTTCACTGTAAGGTCTACACCTGTTGTATTCGGCGCATGTGACAAATACAATTTGATTTGATTCGATTTTCTCCGCAGACACCAGACCACACTCACACAAATGCACAGTGCACACCCCTAATACACACAGCAAACACAGTGAGAGAGCAGATCGTGTTAGAGTCCCAGCTGTGATTAACTCGTCCTGACAAAGCCAGATGTTTTGTTAAAATGCAGAGAACCCAAAGTGGAGCTCAGGGAGGGGGGAGACACGCGCTCCCAGCCTCCCTCTCCGGCCCCAGGCAGCCAAGTGTTCCTCCATAAACATCCCACTTCACTGAAGGCAGAGTGCGGAGACCAGAGAGAGGTAAAGAGAACATATGTCGAGGCCAATGTCTCCCATCGCAGCTCACTCAACAGAGGGAGGATGTCAACAAAGAGGGCTAGTGGAATACCCACTGTCGAGTCAACGCTTCTCCCACAACACAAGCATGCTCAGTCTGAGGCATGTTGCTCTGCTTGGTAATATGGATTGGCATTTGAAATTATTTCAGTATTCAAATAATATCATACGTTTTTATCCGGATAGTCAAAATTAATTAAAAAAAAAAATCTGAATGACTCAAAATGGCCAATATGCCACGGCTTAGAGCTGTTCTAACCCACGACGCAATGCAGAGTGCCTGGAAACAGCCCTTAGCCGTGGTATATTGGTCATATACGACAAACTCAAGGTGCCTTATTGCTATTACAAACTGGTTATCAACATAATTAGAGCAGTAAAAATAAATGTTTTGTCATACCTGATATACCACAGCTGTCTGCCAATCTGCATTCAGGGCGTGAACCACCAAGTTTATAATGTTACTTTTTGCAGTAGCCTAGGCTAACAGCAACAGTGAAAGAGAAGTCTGTTTGCCATCATAGAACTGATTCTGTTTCAAAAACTTTCTGATGAGTGTTTTAAATTGATCTGTGTCAGGTCCATTGCCGCGGGAAGTAGGGGTGCTGAGGGTGCTGCAGCAACCCCTGATGAAAAAATAACCCCCGTCGACAGCACCCCCGCCCCAAAATATCCTCTAGCGGCCATGGTGAGGTCTTGAGGACCCTCGGTTGGTGTGCGCCTGTAGGCTAATCACTATTTGAAGTGGGGTAAATAGCATACTGTTGTCAGGGCTGTTGGGAGGGCATGATAGTAAACTGCCTTTTCATGTAAAATGCAACCCATAACCCATAGCACGAGAGAGACAATGAGCTTAAGAATAAAGCAATACTTTGTGCGGCCTCAGAAGTGTAGGCTACATATACAGTGCGCAACTGAAATTAAAGCAGGAAGCACTGTGACTCGGTCTATAAAAAAGTGGTCAGCTGAAGCAGATGCTAAACTACAGGACTGTTTTGCTAGCACATACTGGAATATGTCCTGAGATTCTTCCGATGGCATTGAGGAGTACACCACATCAGTCACTGGCGTTATCAATAAGTGCATCGAGGAAGTCATCCCCACAGTGACTGTATGTACATACCCCAACCAGAAGCCATGGATTACAGGCAACATTCGCACTGAGCTAAAGTGTAGAGCTGCCGCTTTCAAGGAGCGGGACTCTAACCTGGAAGCTTACAAGAAATCCTGCTATGCCCTATGCCCTACGACGAACCATCAAACAGGCAAAGCGTCAATACAGGGCTAAGATTGACTCATACTACACTGGCTCTGACGCTCGTCTTATGTGGCAGGGCTTGCAAACTATTACAGACTACAAAGGGAAGCAGAGCCACAAGCTGCCCAGTGACACGAGCCTACCAGACGAGCTAAATCACTTCTATGCTCGCTTCGAGGCAAGCAACACTGAGGCATGCATGAGAGCATCAGCTGTTCCGGACGACTGTGTGATCACGCTCTCGGTAGCCGACGTGAGTAAGACCTTTAAACAGGTCAACATACACAAGGCTGCAGGGCCAGACGGATTACCAGGACGTGTGCTCCGGGCATGTGCTTACCAACTGGCAGGTGTCTTCACTGACATTTTCAACATGTCCCTGATTGAGTCTGTAATACCAACATGTTTCAAGCAGACCACCATAGTCCCTGTGCCCAAGAACACAAAGGCAACCTGCCTAAATGACTACAGACCCGCAGCACTCACGTCTATAGCCATGAAGTGCTTTGAAAGGTTGGTAATGGCTCACATCAACACCATTATCCAAGAAACCCTAGACCCACTCCAATTTGCATACCGCCCAAACAGATCCACAGATGATGCAATCTCTATTGCACTCCATACTGCCCTTTCCCACCTGGACAAAAGGAACACTTATGTGAGAATGCTATTCATTGACTACAGCTCAGCGTTCAACACCATAGTACCAACAAAGCTCATCACAAAGCTAAGGATCCTGGGACTAAACACCTCCCTCTGCAACTGGATCCTGGACTTCCTGTCTGGCCGCCCCCAGGTGGTGAAAGTAGGTAGCAACACATCTGCCACGCTGATCCTCAACACTGGAGCTCCCCAGGGGTGCGTGCGCAGTCCCCTCCTGTACTCCCTGTTCACCCACAACTACATGGCCAGGCATGACTCCAACACCATCATTAAGTTTGCTAACAACACAACAGTGGTAGGCCTGATCACCAACAACGACGAGACAGCCTATAGGGAGGAGGTCACCTGGCCGGACACCTGGCCGGTGGTGCCAGAATAACAACCTCTCCCTCAACGTAACCAAGACTAAGGAGATGATTGTGGACTAGCGGAAAAGGAGGACCGAGCACACCCCCATTCTCATCAATGGGGCTGTAGTGGAGCAGGTTGAGAGCTTCAAGTTCCTTGGTGTCCACATCAACAACAAACTAGAATGGTCCAAACACACCAAGACAGTCGTGAAGAGGGCACGACAAAGCCTATTCCCCCTCAGGAAACTAAAAAGATTTGCATGGGTCCTGAGATCCTCAAAAGGTTCTACAGCTGCAACATCGAGAGCATCCTGACTGGTTGCATCACTGCCTGGTACGGCAATTGCTCGGCCTCTGACCGCAAGGCACTACAGAGGGTAGTGCGTACGGCCCAGTACATCACTGGGGCTAAGCTGCCTGCCATCCAGGACCTCTATACCAGGCGGTGTCAGAGGAAGGCCCTAAAAATTGTCAAAGACCCCAGCCATTGACTGTTCTCTCTACTACCGCATGGCAATCGTTACCGGAGTGCCAAGTCTAGGACAAAAACGCTTCTCAACAGTTTTTTCCCCAAGCTATAAGACTCCTGAACATCTAATCAAATGGCTACCCGGACTATTTGCATTGTGTGCCCCCCCAACCCCTCTTTTTACGCTGCTGCTACTCTCTGTTTATCATACATGCATAGTCACTTTAACTATACATTCATGTACATACCACCTCAATTGGGCCGACCAACCAGTGCTCCCGCACAATGGCTAACCCGGCTATCTGCATTGTGTCCTGCCACCCACCACCCGCTAACCCCTCTTCTACGCTTCTGCTACTCTCTGTTCATCATATATGCATAGTCACTTTAACCATATCTACATGTACATACTACCTAAATCAGCCTGACTAACCGGTGTCTGTATGTAGCCTTTTATTGCCTCGCTACTGTATATAGCCTTTCTTTTTACTGTTGTTTTATTTCTTTACTTACCTATTGTTCACCTAATACCTTTTTAGCACTATTGATTAGAGTCTGTAAGTAGGTATTTCACTGTAAGGTCTACACCTGTTGTATTCGGCGCACGTGACAAATAAACTTTGATTTGATTTGTAAACAATGACTCATCAAAGCCACGTGATGTCTGAAGCAGCAGTAGCTCAATGCGTTGTATTTAAACACTACATTCTAAGAGTTTGTTTCATTAAATTAAGCACTTCAAATGTCATAGTATATCCTTGTGTGTAACAATGTATCACTGTTTATTTTAATTTAGACAAAGCTTTTTCATTGTTTGGATATCTGGGTATTCGATTATACGGGGCCCATCCCTACTTGGTAAACACTCTCCTTTAGCAGAGACACTGTAATGAGTAGTATATCAAATAAAATAAAATAAAATAAGATGCACCGAATACAACAGGTGTAGACCTTACAGTGAAATGCTTACTACAAGCCCTTAACCAACAATGCAGTTTTCAGAAAAATACCTAAAAAATAAGAAATAAAGTAAGAAAAAAATGAAAGAGCAGCAGTAAAATAACAATAGCGAGGCTATATACAGGGGGTACGGGTACAGAGTCAATGGTGCGGGGTCACCGGTTAGTCGAGGTAATTGAGGTAAGATATACATGTTGGTAGAGTTATTAAAATGACTTATGCATAGATAATAACAGAGAGTGGTAGCAGCGTAAATGGGTGGGGGGGGGCAATGCAAGTAATCTGGGTAGCCATTTGATTAGATGTTCAGTCGTCTTATGGCTTGGGAATAGAAGCTGTTTAGAAGCCTCTTGGACCTAGACTTGGCGCTCCGGTACCGCTTGCCGTGCGGTAGCAGAGAGAACAGTCCATAACTAGGGTGGCTGGAGTCTTTGACAATTTTTAGAGCCTTCCTCTGACACCGCCTGGTATAGAAGTCCTGGATGGCGGGAAGCTTGGCCCCAGTAATGTACTGGGCCGTACGCACTTCCCTCTGTAGTGCCTTGCGGTCAGAGGCCGAGAAGTTGCCATACCAGGCAGTGATGCAACCAGTCAGGATGCTCTCGCTGGTGCAGCTGTAGAACCTTTTGAGGATCTGAGGACCCATGCCAAATCTTTTCAGTCTCCTGAGAGGGAATAGGTTTTGTAGTTCAAACAGTTAGCCTACTAGATGACATCTTGTACATATCATCGTCAGAATCATCATCAGCATCTCGTTCAGACTGGCTGTCATTAGCTGTGGTGTTGGTGGTGATGATGATGACAGCGATGATGACTCAGTGACGTTGTGAGTCTAAAACACTTCCTCTCTATGTTAATACTGCACAGCCTCAGGGCTCAGAGAGATCCTCTCTCTTTGTGTGTTGCCCTCTCTCTCTCTCTCTCTCTCTCTCTCTCTCTCTCTCTCTCTCTCTCTCTCTATCCATTTGCTCTTTCTATTACTCTATTTTCCTCTCTCACTCTCTTTTTCTCTCTCACTCTGTCTTCCTCTCACTCTCCACACTCTAATCTAATTTCTCACCAGCTCATATTAAATAGATATCTGTCATTATAGCTGGTGGAGGGGTAAGAGGTAAAATGAGGGAGGTCCCCTAGTCACACCACAGGCAGGGAGGGACAGAGTGAGGCAGAGAGAAGAACAAGCAGGGATGGAGGGAGGTAGAGAGGGAGGACGCAGAGGGATGACTAGTAGACAGTGAGAGCACACTCCTCCCTTCCTCTCTCCATCTGAGAGAATACTCCACCGTCTCTCCTCCTCCACACTTCCTCTGCAGATAAACAAGGCCAAAGCCAGGGTGAGGCAGACCTGATCGATCACTCAGAATGTGTGTGTGTGTGTGTGTGTGTGTGCGCATGTCCGTGCATGTGTATATGTATGGGAGAGAGAGAGAGATAGGGAGAGAGTGAAATAGAGAGAAATGAGCAGTATGTGTAGGAGAGGAGAAAAGCGTCTTTATGCCTGAGGTGTTTTGCATCAGGCATTAGGTGTCAACAGATCCTAGTCCCCATCTCTTTTCCAGCCCACTGGGTGCAGCTATCCCCACAAAGACCACAGTCTCAACAGCACACAGTGCACAACCAGCTCTGGTCTACGCCAGGTCTGAACAGGAGTGATCTCCTACTCCCCATGGGCTCCATTCAAAACCAGCAAACGAGTACTGTGTCAAACCACCAGGGACTAATCTCAGCAGCAGAGCAGTAATATCCACCCACCATGTGTCTATTAGAGGAACTAAGGGCTGCCATTAATCCCCCAGGTGTCCATTCTTGATCGTGCCATGGGAATTCTCCCCTCCACTGAGGCTGATCTAACCTGCCACACTCCTTTATCAATCTCTCGGGATCCATTAGCATGGAAGTGTGTCTGGAAGAAACTGTACAGTTAACTGATGGGATTTAGTCACGTAGATAGAAGTTTCACAGTCAGTATGTTTAACTGAAAGGGTGCTCATCTGTGACTCCTCAGTGATACATTTACATAGAAGCAAATCTCTACTAAAAATAACCCATGCATGTAGAGATAATGTTTAAAATGTACTGGCATTTCTTCTTGTGGCAATACTTTGATGTTGGCTAAGAGAACTATCCACCACTGATTATGTGCAGATGTCCATGTGAGTGAAGATTAGCCCAAGATACTGTATAATATAATGACGAGACGGTTTTGTCTCCACCCTAACAATGGGAGTCGTTGTCCCAAAGGGGGAAGGCAGGCAATCTGCTTATCACTGTATTCTAGTTTGGACAGATCTTGACAGGAGTGGACCCTCTCACTTTACCTCTTCCTCTCTGAGATGGCATCTATACCCTCTTGAAAATGTTCAATTCAACATATTATTTTTCAAACTGGTGCTTTAATTGAGCAAATCATCGGTCGTGATTCCTTCCTGACTCCTTCTACCTCTGTCTGACCTGGAGCCCTCGTTGAGCCAGGCAGCTGATTGGCTCCCTATAGATTGATTGGCTCCCTCTGTTCTAATGAGGAGTGCTGTGTTGTGCTGAGAGCTTCCCTCCATGTGGACCAATGAGAGGCTACAGCAAGAGCAGGCTGGGCTTGGGAGGGTTGTTATCATTCGAAGTACAGAGGAAGGACCTCATGCCCCTTTCAGATCCTCCATTGATTTCTTCAGTCACACACCCAGAAACCATCTCTGGTAACACTTATTAAAGGAAACTGGAAGCAACAAAGGAAATGGGGGAGATTAGACAACAATAAAAAGATGACATAGGAGGTGATGGGCTCAACACTGTAAAGACCTTGTGAAGGTCAGAGAGGGCTCTCAAATCATCAAAGACATGAAATGAGAACAGAAAGCAAAGCACACTCCTCTTAGGAAGCCAGCTCCTACTGTTCCCTACTCTAATCAAATAAAATAAAATTGTATTCGTCACATACACATATTTAGCTGTTGTTATTGCGGGTGTAGCGAAATGCTTGTGTTTCTAGCTCCAAAAGTGCAGTAGTATCTAACAATTCACAACAATACACAAATCTAAAAGTAAAAGAATGGAATAAAGAAATACATTAATATTAGGATGAGCAATGTCAGAATGGCAATGACTAAAATACAGTAGAATACAGTATATACATATGAAATGAGTAAAGCAGATGTAAACATTATTAAAGTGACTAGTGTTCCATTATTAGAGTGACCAGTGATTCCATATCTATGTACATAGAGCAGCAGCCTCTAAGGTGCAGGGTTGAGTAACCGTGTGGTAGCCGGCTAGTGATAGCTATTTAACAGTCTGATAGCCTTGAGAAAGAAGCTGTTTTTCAGTCTCTTGTTCCCAGCTTTGATGAACCTGTACTGATCTCGCCTTCTGGATGATAGCGGGGTGAACCGGCCATGGCTCGGGTGGTTGATGTCCTTGATGATCTTTCTGGCCTTCCTGTGACATCTGGTGCTGTAGGTGTCCTGGAGGGCAGGCAGTGTCCTCCCGGTGATTTGTTCGGCAGACCACACCACCCTCTGGAGAGCCCTGCGGTTGCTGGCAGTGCAGTTGCCATACCAGGCGGTGATACAGCCCGACAGGATGTTTTCAATTGTGCATCTGTAAAAGTCTGTGAGGGTCTTAGGGGCCAAGTCGAATTTCCTCAGCCAGCTGAGTTGCGCTGTTGCGCCTTATTCACCACACTGTCTGTGTGGATGGACCATTTCAGATTGTCAGTGATGTGTACGCCGAGGAACTTATACGTTTCAACTTCTCCACTGCAGTCCCATCGATGTGGATAGGGGTGGGCTCCCTATGCTGTCTCCTGAAGTCCACGATTAGCTCCATTATTTTGTTGACGATGAGTGAGAGGTTACCACTATTGTCATTGTTGGTAATCAGGCCTACTACTGTTGTGTCATCTGCAAACTTGATTGAATTGGAGGCGGACGTGGCCATGCACTCATAGGTGAACAGGGAGTACAGGAGGGGGCTGTGCGCACACCCTTGTGGAGCCCCTGTGTTGAGGATCAGTGTAGTGGAGGTGTCAGGAAGTCCAGGACCCAGTTAGGAAGTCCAGGACCCAGTTGCACAAGGCAGGGTTCAGACCCAGGGCCCGGAGCTTAATGATGAGTTTGGAGGGTACTATGGTGCTGAAGGCTGAGCTGTAGTCAATGAACAGCATTCTTACATAGGTATTCCTCTTGTCCAGATGGAATAGGGCAGCGTGCAGAGCGATGGCGATTGCATCATCTGTGAATCTATTGGGGTGGTATGCAAATTGAAGTGGGTCTAGGGTGTCAGGTAAGGTGGAGGTGATATGATCCTTAACTAGCCTCTCAAAGCACTTCATGTTGACAGAAGTGAGTGCTATGGGGCGATAGTCATTTAGTTCAGATACCTTTGCTTTCTTGGGTACAGGAACAATTGAGGACATCTTGAAGCAGGTGGGGACAGCAGACTGGGATAGGGAGAGATTGACTATGTCCCTAAAAACTCTAGCCAGCTGGTCTGCACATGCTCTGAGGACGAGGCTAGGGATCCGTCTTGGCCCGCAGCCTTGCGAGGGTTAACACGCTTACTCACATTGGCCACGGAGAACGAGAGTCCACAGTCCTTTGGAGCGGGCTGCGTCGGTGGCACTGTGTTATCCTCAAAGCGGGCGAAGAAGGTGTTTAGCTTGTCCGGGAGTAAGACGTCGGTGTCCCCGACGTGGCTGGTTTTCCCTTTGTAATCCGTGATTGTCTGTAGACCCTGCCACATACGTCTCGTATCTGAGCCATTGAATTGTGACTCCACTTTGTCTCTATACTGACGTGATGCCTGTTTGATTACCTTACAGAGGGAAGAGCCACACTGTTTGTATTCAACCATATTCCCATTCACCTTGCCGTGGTTAACTTTTTAGGGATAGGGGGCAGCATTTTCACTTTGGATGAATAGCGTGCCCAGAAAAGCGTGCCTCCTACTCTGTCCCAGATGCTAATATATGCATAGTATTATTACTATTGGATAGAAAACACTCTGAAGTTTCTAAAACTGTTTGAATGATGTCTGTGAGTATAACATAACTCATATGGCAGGCAAAAACCTGAGAAAAAATCCAAACAGGAAGTGGGAATTCTGAGACTGGTCGATTTTCAACTCATCGCCTATTGAAATCCCAGTGGGATATGGATCTGTTTGCACTTCCTACGGCTTCCACTAGATGTCAACAGTCTGTAGAACGTTGAATGAAGCTTCTACTGTGATGTTGAGCCGGATGGAAGCTGTTTGAGTCAATGGTCTAGCGGAGAGCCAGGTCCTGGTCATGCGCATTCCACATGATATCGACTTGCATTCCATTACTTCTATAGACACAAAGGAATTGTCCGGTTGGAACGTTATTGAATATTTATGATAACAACATCCTAAAGATAGATTATATTCTTAGTTTGACAAGTTTATTTGACCTGTAATATAACTTTTTTAAGTTTTCGTCCTGCACGAGCGTTTGGATATGTGAACTAAACGTGCTAACAAAAGTAGCTACTTGGACATTAATGGACATTATCGAACAAAACAACAATTTATTGTGGAACTAGGATTCCTGGGAGTGCATTCTGATGAAGATCATCAAAGGTAAGGGAATATTTATAATGTAGTTTCATATTTCTGTAGACTCCAACATGGCGGAGAAATTTTGTTTCTATCTGAGAGCCGTCTTAGATTATTGCATGGTTTGCTTTTTCCGTAAAGTTTTTTTGAAATCTGACACAGCGGTTGCATTAAGAACAAGTGTATCTTTAATTCTATGTAAAACATGTATCTTTCATCAAAGTTTATGATGAGTATTTCTGTTATTTGATGTGGCTCTCTGCAATTTCTCCGGATATTTTGGAGGCATTTCTGAACATGGCGCCAATGTAAACTGAGATTTTTCGATATAAATATGCACATTATCGAACAAAACATACATGAATGGTGTAACATGATGTCCTATGAGTGTCATCTGATGAAGATCATCAAAGGTTAGTGATTCATTTTATCTCTATTTCTGCTTTTTGTGACTCCTATCTTTGGCTAGGAAAATGGCTGTGTGTTTTTTGGACTTGGCGGTGATCTAACATAATCATATGTTGTGTTTTCGCTGTAAAGCATTTTTTAAATCGGACACGATGGGTAGATTAACAAGATGTTTATCTTTCATTTGCTGTATTGGAAAAAAATATATATATTTTTAAATTTCCCGCGCTGCCTTTTCAACGGAATGTTGTCGAGGGGTTCCGCTAGCGGAACGTGTGTCCTAGAAAGGTTAAATGCGGTGGTTCGCGCATTCAGTTTTGCATGAATGCTGCCATGTATTCACGTTTTTTGGATTCGGTAGGTTTTAACCTGTTGAGGACAGAGGGCGCTGTTTTCACTTTGGGGGTAAATTGTGCCCAATTTAAACGGCCTCGTACTCAATTCTTGCTCGTACAATATGCATATTATTATTACTATTGGATAGAAAACACTCTCTAGTTTCTAAAACCGTTTGAATTATATCTGTGAGTAAAACAGAACTCATTTTGCAGCAAACTTCCTGACAGGAAGTGGAAAATCTGAAATCGATGCTCTGTTCTAGGGCCTGCCTATAAATGTCCTTGATATTTATTAGTATACATGCACTTCATACGTCTTCCACTAGATGTCGACAGGCAGTGAGAGAAGAAATGGAGTGTATAACTTGATCTGGGGTCGAATAAAAGCTCTTTGTATGACGTGTCACCAGTTTCCTGTTTTCTGGAGTGCGCGCGAAGGGACCTGGTATTGCCTTCTGTACAGCTGTCGTTATAGACGACTAATATCTCCGGCTTTGATTTTATTTGATAAATGTGACAATATCATCGTAAAGTATGTTTTTTCAATATAGTTTTATTAGATTATTGAAATTTATTCGGGACGTTAGGCGTGTTGCGTTGTGTGCCTTTGTTCAGGAAGGAGAGCTTTGCGCTACTTTGCTAGCTTTCCGTGCTAATTGACTGGAGAAGAGGACATTCTAAAACCAAACAACGATTGTTCTGGACAAAGGACCCCTTGTACAACATTCTGATGGAAGATCATCAAAAGTAGGACCCATTTTATGATGCTATTTCATATATCTGTCGAACATGTTGTACTAGTAGTTTGCGCCCAGATTTTGGGCACGCTCTCGCTATAACTAAGCTGGATGTCGTAATGAAGTTATTTTTAGAATTCTAACACGGCAATTGCATTAAGAACTAGTGTATCTATCATTTCCTATACAACATGTATTTTCTAGTAACGTTTATGAATAGTTATTTGGTCAGAATAGTTGAGTGTCATAAAAATATCCGCACATTCTGGGAAAAAGATGCTACGTTAGCACAATGTATAACCACTGATTTCAGCTCTAAATATGCACATTTTCGAACAAAACATAAGTGTATGTATAACCTGATGTTATAGGACTGTCATCTGATGAAGGTTTATGAAGGTTAGTGAAAATTAATATATTTTGCTGGTTTATTCCCTATCGCTAACGTGCCTATTGCTATCGCTAACGTGCCTTGATGAATGAATGCGGTAGTGTGGTAGGCTATTGTAGTAAGCTAATATAATGCTATATTGTGTTTTCGCTGTAAAACACTTAAAAAATCGGAAATATTGGCTGGATTCACAAGATATTTGTCTTTAATTTGCTGTACACCATCGATTTTTCAGAAATGTTTTATGATGAGTATTTAGGTATTTGACGTTGGTGTCTGTAATTACTCTGGCTGCTTCAGTGCTATTTCTGACGGTAGATGTGATGGTAGCTGCAATGTAAAACTGATTTATACCTCAAATATGCACATTTTTCGAACAAAACATAGATTTATTGTATAACATGTTATAAGACTGTCATCTGATGAAGTTGTTTCTTGGTTAGTTTGGTTGGTTCTTGGTTAGTTAGGTTGGCTTTGTGCATGCTACCTGTGCTGTGAAAAATGTCTGTCCTTTTTTGTATTTGGTGGTGAGCTAACATAAATATATGTGGTGTTTTCGCTGTAAAACATTTAAAAAATCGGACATGTTGACTGGATTCACAAGATGTGTATCTTTCATTTGCTGTATTGGACTTGTTAATGTGTGAAAGTTAAATATTTCTCAAAAAAAAAATTTGAATTTTGCGCTCTGCCTTTTCAGTGGAATGTGGGAGGAGTTCCGCTAGCGGAACCCCGGTGCCAGACAGGTTAATAGTCACAGTGGGAACAACATCCCTTATACACTTCCTGATGAACCAAGTCACCGTGTCCGTGTATACGTCAATGTTATTCTCAGAGGCAACCCAGAACATATCCCAGTCCGCGTGATCAAAACAGTCTTGAAGCATGGATTCCGATTGGTTAGACCAGCGTTGAATTGACCTTAGCATGGGTACTTCCTGTTTGAGTTTCTGCCTATAGAAAGGGATGGAGTCGTGATCTGATTTGCCGAAGGGAGGGCAGGAGAGGGCCTTGTAACAATCCCAGGAAGAGGGAGTAACAATGGTCAAGAGTTTTTGATGTGGGAGTACTACAGACAATGTGTTGATAAAACTTCGGTATCATTTTTCTCGAATGTGCTTTGTTAAAATCCCCAGCTACAATAAAGGCGGCCTCAGGATATGTGTTTTCCAGTTTGCACAAAGTCCAGTGTAGTTCCTTGACAGCCATCACGGTATCGGCTTGAGGGGGAATATACACGGCTGTAACTATAACTGAAGAGAATTCTCGTGGGAGGTAATACAGTCGGCATTTGATTGTGAGGTATTCTAGGTCGGGTGAACAAAAGGACTTGAGTTTCTGTACATTACCACAATCACACCATGAGTATTTAATCATGAAACATACACCGCCGCCTTTCTTCTTCCCGGAGAGTTCTTATTGCTGATATCCAAAAGTTCTTTCCGGCTGTATAACACAAAAAACATTCTGGGCTAATAATAATGTAAGAAATAACACACAAAAAAACAAAATACTGCAAGGTTTCTTAGGAGCTTGAAGCAGAGCTGCCATGTCTGTCGGCGTCATCTTCCATTCCATAATGGAGATGTTTGTTTGAGGTAATCAAGTATCCCTAAAGTACAAGAACATGAGATCAGAAGAAAATAGTGGAGAGGAGAGAGGTGTATTTGAGAGGAGAGGAGTGGAAAGGTGCGGATTGTGTGTTGAGGGGGTGGTGGGCAGCTAGGAGAGTGGCAGTCCATGGACATCACCTGGCTGAAAGGGGATGGCACTTGAGGCTGTTAAGTGAGTGTCATTGCTCTGGGAAAAACACTTTGGCTACCCCTGTCTGTCTCGCTCTCCATCCCTCTTCCCCTCTTCTCCCACTTTCCCTGTCACTACAGTAGCTCTCTCCCCCTCTCTCTCCAGTGTTCTCTATATTGTATGAGGCTTCTCTCCCTCTTGCTCTGAAATGTTTCATGTGCTCTCATTTACAGGTTCACAAGATGACAATTGACTCAAACAAGGAAAACAATAAAACAAGGAAAACAATTACATCTAGTAAAGCCTGGGTAACGAGCTGATGGTGATTCTGCACATAATATAGTGAGATCTGTCTGGGTAACCCCTGTGAAGAGGTTTCCATAAAACCACCATCTGTGACTTAAATAGGAAATTCTTAGGAAAAAAGCAAAGGGATGTGAAATCTCAATACAACCCTGTGTTATTACCATCCAACTACACTGATGGAGCCTGGGAAACACACTGACAGACACAAGTCTCTCATTCAGGACATCACACAATGTATAAATGTGGCGCTCAGTTATTTTTAATCATGATATTTATAGATTTGAAAGTATGGTGAATTGGTCTTAATAAGGTTCCTTAGAGAAGTATGTTTTCCTTCAAGTTAGTTTAACACAGATCAGATTATTATTTTATTGTGATTGGTGTAGAAAGAAATTAATTACATTTGGACAGAAAAGTGTATATTTTTCTTAGAACACCCCCATCATGGGTGCTAGCAGCACACAGCAATATGTATCAGCAGCAAGTGCAGGATCAAATAAGCAAGGCAAACAAAGCCCAACACATCTAATAACACCCATGTTTATTTGCCAGTTATGCCTGTTCTAATTTCCATCAGTTTTGACAAGCCCATTAAATGAATCTGGCCAAAAATAAACATGTTTGTGCTGAACTGATGTGACAGGCTGTGATCACACCTCCCAACGTTGGGGAGAGATAGGGCCAGCTTTTAATTAAAAAAGCAGCTCAGATGCACAACTGAATGGACTACATAAACAGCCCATTTACCTCCAGCAAACAAACTGTACAGCCGCAACACATATTACCATTTATTAAAACCATGACACCAGACACAGCACACAACTGCTGGTAATGACCATAAATATAGAACTAAGCATATTTAATATGTAGCCTACTGTATCTTTGGATAGCAGGGATTACAGTGATATATGTAATGCTAATGTCATTTTGATCAGTATGAAAACAGAGATGGTTCAAAGCCGTGGTAAACATTCTACATTGTTGTTGTTGTGGTGCTGCTGGTTTTCCCTCATCGACACACAGTGTTCGTTCTGAAATTCATATTTTTCATGTTGAGCATGAAGATCTACAAATAAAAACCTGAAACTAAACACAGAATCAATCCCAGCTTGGTCCCAGAACTATGTTACTATGTTATCTTAAACAGGTCCTGAGGGTTAGCCAGTTCAAATTCATCAAATGGAGATAAACTCATAAGATAGGAGAACATCCTTGTGAATACTCAGAGGGCTGCACATGACAAATTACCTGTACAATATCACCACTCCAGCGCTCTGCTCTGATGGGAGGCACGGACATATTTTGTCTCAGAATGAAATCTTTATCGCTGTGCACTGTTGTCTGGAAGAAGGTCAGAAAGACCCCCGCCTCATTATACTGCCAATTTTTTCCCAGTTTCCATGGTGATCACAGAGTCCAAACTTTGATGTCATCCCTGTCACACAGACAGACAGCATGTGAGCTATCATCACTATCTTTCTCTTTTCCCCTGTTTTTTTTCATTCTTTTTTCTCATTCCCTCTATACAATCTCTCTATTTTCATGTGTTCTGTATTATTTTCCAACACTATAAGCCTGGGTTAAGCTGGAACCATGTTTGGTGGAACCTAAGTGAAATCAAAATGAGTGTATCTGTCACAACTTCCGCCGAAGTTGGTCCCTCTCCTTGTTCGGGCGGTGTTCGGCGGTCGACGTCACCGACCTTCTAGCCATCGCTGATCCATTTTTCATTTTCCTTTGGTTTTGTCTTGTCTCACATCACACCTGGTTTCAATCCCATCATTACATGTTGTGTATTTAACCCTCTGTTTTACCTCATGTCTTTGTCGGTGATTGTTCGTTGTATGTATGGTGCTATGTCTGTTATGGTGTGCGACGGGTTTTATTGACCCACTTTTCTTTATTTTGTATATGTTGGTTTTTGGAGTTTGTGAGCTTTCATTAAATACTCTGTTTATACCAAGTTCTTTCTCCTGCGCCTGACTTCCCTGCCACCAGCACGCACCACA
This sequence comes from Salvelinus namaycush, assembly GCF_016432855.1. Taxonomy (NCBI): domain Eukaryota; kingdom Metazoa; phylum Chordata; class Actinopteri; order Salmoniformes; family Salmonidae; genus Salvelinus; species Salvelinus namaycush. The sequence continues at coordinate 24,302,331 of NC_052308.1, read as the reverse complement.
TTACAGCATCTGAAGTGCATATTTCCTCAAAAGGTTGGATCCTTCTTGGAGACATGCCAAACTTTGAGGCAATTCAAAAACAAGATTTCACTGATTAATTATCTTATAATCTGGCATGAACAGAAAGTGTCATGATGTTTTCATCATATTGTCAATCAAATGACTTCAAAAAGTAGGCTACCTGCGCAAGTTCGTCCACTCCAAAATAATTCAAGCATTCCAACAGTGCAATGTGTACTCGCGCCATTTAATGAATGGAAAGAGACATATGTTACAAAACACAAAAAAGTGTAATGCCATTTGGAGACTGTCATTGGGTCTACCCTCTTGTAGCCTGAATGAATTGATGTGTCTTGCTGACAAAATTACCTTTTTTGTAGAAAGAAAAGATGGGACACCTGAAAAGGGGTTGAGATACGGGACGTTCTCGGGATGACAAGTGCAGCCACATGGGAATAATATGGGTTAAACCATGACAAAGGGTTGAGGGTGTTCATTTAATAAGCTTTTATTTTAATATTTACCACTGTAGCAGTACAAATAGCCTTTTAAACAAATAGGACAATGGTTAAATTTGCTTTATTTAGAGTTTGATTTTGTTGCATTTAGGGGGACTTATGTCTCATTCAGGGTGTCTGAGACCCCCTGGGCCCCCTGTAATTTGCACTCTGGTGCGAGGCCTGAGCCTGGGCGGCACCGCTCTGATCGCTCTGCTCTGCTCTGCTCTGCAGCCTAATGGTGTTCTGAGAAGTGCATGGGGCTTTCTCCGTTTCATCTCTTCATATTCCAGAAGTGTTAACAGAAGGAATGTTTTACCTGGAAAACAGAGGACAAATGTAGCTGGTTCTTAGGCAAATGTTCAACAACAAAAAAATCCCTCACGTTCTGAAAACATGTCAGACTGTGCTAGATGCTGGAAAGGATAGCATCTCACTCATTAAAGTGGAAATCCTTAGTTGAAACAATAACAAAGCATTCCCCGACCCTGTTTCTGTAAAAAGCTAAGGGATGGGGCTAGAGACAGAATTATGAATGCAAGGAATGACCATCCATGATATCCAAATTATATTTTTAACCATGTTTTGAGGGTGTATAGTGTGTGTTTACATTTACTTTGTTTACAAACATTAAAGTAAAAAAAAGTGTATATTTTGGGTTCTGATGGGGTATGACAGTTGAACTATGCTCATGAGGCATTTATAAATTATATTTTTCAAGAATCAATGGATACATCTAATTTATAAAAAAAAGTAAAAAAATAAATAATGAAAGATTGCTCCTTTAAATGAATGTAAACATGTACTTCTAAGTTCTCTCTTCCTTCTTGGACACTAACATACTACACATCAGAAACCAAGTTTTAAATGCAGTCAAGCCCAAGAAGAGTGCCAAGACTAATCACTCTCATTTCTAAATTCCTATTGTGACAGTCTGTCCATGAATTTGAGGAGGGAGGGCTTGTTACACTGTTACTAACCTGCAATTACAACTGCTTACCTCTTACACAATAAACTGAATGAGTATGGCATGAAGAACACTGTCTGGCCCTTCCCTGCCATCTGCCCTATGGGAACTGTTTTGCGATTGCATTCGCAGATAGACTGTGCATTCAATCAACAGCCCCCTTTTAGCTTTCAGGCCACCCTGTTCAACCGCTTGAGGAATACAAGAGATCAATAGGGATAAATGAATTACCATGGTGCCAAATGGAGATTCTGCCTCTGAGTAGCTGTGGAGCTGAAATTACCCTAAAAACAAACAGTAAGCACAAGGCGAGGTATCAACACCAGAGTTACTGCAAGAGATCCCCAACATACTTGAGTAGCCCATGGTGCATAACACATTAAGCAGCCCTGAGATGGAGGAAATACCTACTGCTTTGACTGTATGTAAAAGCACAGCAGGGCTGGGTTGCATGGTCGTCATCATTAAAATACACCAGCACTTGGACATCAATTGACATAATGAGATGCCAGTGGTCCAAATAGAGTCATTCCTTTCTAATGGGAATGTAACTCACAATGTGTCACGATAAGGGATACTTACAGTAGAGAGAGAGAGGGAGAGAGAGAGAGAGAGAGAGAGAGAGAGAGAGAGAGAGAGAGAGAGAGAAAAAGAGAGAGCCTCTCCCGTCCCCTTTTCCATCAGCTGCTGAGGCCCATATAGAACATCTGCTTTATATCTATGGTGAGGCCGGCCTGCCGGGCTGCCTAGGGGCTACATTTACTGCAACACTAATATCACACAGACAACCAATTCATTCCTAAAAAGTACAATCAAAAGAGAAACTAGCCCCACCACTACCAGCACCCTTGCACTTTCCTCCCCTTTCCTACTAACACAAGCAATATTCCAAGCTGCTGTTTTGTTTCCATCACATTTTCCATTAAAACTGACATTTTATCGAAATCAAGCTCTTGGGGCTGTAACTCAGACACGAGCAGAGGAGGTGTGGGGGGTGTATGTTTTTAAGTGTGGGGGGGTCTATGTTCATGTGTATTTGTGTTCGCTTGCATGTGTGTGTGCCTCCGCCCTGAGGCACATAAAAGTCTTCTCGTGGTGATCAGGGAGAGTGTCATTATTTGTAGCCATCAGTGAGACGTCAAAGGACATAAGTCCCCCAATTACAAATGTAGGATCTTAATTTGACCTACAATACCCATCAAAAGTTTGGACACACCTACTAATTCCAGGGTTTTTCTTCAGTTTTACTCTTTTCTACATTGTAGAATAATAGTGAAGACATCAAAACTATGAAATAACACACATGTAATCATGTAGTAACGAAAAAAGTGTTGAACAAATCAAACTGGTTGAGGGAAAACTCTTGGCATTCTCTCAACCAGCTTCATGAGGTAGTCACCTGGAATGCATTTCAATTAACAGTTGTGCCTTGTTAAAAGTTACATTGTGGATGTTCTGTCCTTCTTATTGCATTTGAGCCAATCAGTTGTGTTGTGACAAAGTAGATGTGGTATACAGAAGATAGCTCTATTTGGTAAATGACCAAGTCCATATTATGGCAAAAACAGCTCAAATAAGCAAAGAGAAATGACAGTCCATCATTACTTTAAAACATGATGGTCAGTCAATCTGGAAAATTCAAGTGCAGTCTCAAAAACCATCAAGTTCTATGATGAAACTGGCTCTCATGAGGACTGCCACAGGAAATGAAGACCCAGAGTTACCTCTGCTGCAGAGGATAAGTTCATTAGAGTTACCAGCCTCAGATATTGCATCCCAAATAAATGCTTCACAGAGTTCAAGTAACAGACAAATCTCAACATCAACTGTTCAGAGGAGACTGCGTGAATCAGGCCTTCATTGTCGAATTTCTGCAAAGAAACCACTACTAAAGGACACCAATAATAAGAAGAGACTTGTTGTTTTGCTTGGGCCAAAAAACACAAGCAATGGACAATGAACACTGGTCTCAGGAGTCTAAATTTAAGATGTTTGGTTCTAACCACCGTGCCTTTGCAGAGTAGGTGAACGGATGAACTGTGTGGTTCCCACTGTGAAGCTTGGAGGAGGAGGAGGTGTGATGGTGTGGGGGTGCTTTGCTGGTGACAATGTGTGTGATTTATTTAGAATTCAAGGCACACTTAACCAGCATGGCTACCACAGCATTCTGCAGCGATACGCCATCCCATCTGGTTTGTGCTTAGTGGGACTATAATTTGTTTTTCAACAGGACAATGACCCAACACACCTCCAGGCTGTGTAAGGGCTATTTGACCAAGAAGGAGAATGATGGAGTGCTGCATCAGATGACCTGGCTTCCACAATCACCCAACCTCAACCCAATTGAGATGGTTTGGGATGAGTTGAACCGCAGAGTGAAGGAAAAGCAGCCAACAAGTGCTCAGCATATGTGGGAACCCCTTAAAGACTGTTGGAAAGCATTCTAGGTGAAGCTGAGTGAGAGAATGCCAATGAGTGTGCAAAGCTGTCATCAAGGAAAAGGGTGGCTACTTTGAAGAATCTAAAAAATAAAATACATTTGGATTTCTTTAACACTTTTTTGGTTACTACATGATTCCGTATGTGTTATTTCATAGTTTTGATGTCTTCACTATTATTCTACAATGTAGAAAATAGTAAAAAATAAAGAAAAACCGTTGAATGAGTATGTGTGTCCAAACTTTTGACTGGTACTGTATATTGTCACAGCAAAATAATCCTGCAGCAAAAGGTTTTGAACGTTTAGTCCACAATGTTGCTTGATTAGACTATTACAGTTGAAGTCGGAAGTTTACATACACTTAGGTTGGAGTCTTAAAACTTGTTTATCAACCACTCCACAAATGTCTTGTTAACAAACTATAGTTTTGGCAAGTCGGTTAGGACATCTACTTTGTGCATTACACAAGTAATTTTTCCAACAATTGTTTACAGACAGATTATTTCACTTATAATTGTCACACCCTGGCCTCTGTTATATTGATTTTCTTTATTAGTTTAGTTAGGTCAGGGTGTGACATGGGGGATGTTTGTGTGTTTTGTCTAGTTTAGGGTGTGTGTATTGTTTAGGGGGTTGTGTATAGTGTATGGGGTTGTGTTCAGTATAGAGGTTTAGGAAAGTCTATGGTTGCCTGGTTTGGTTCTCAATCAGAGACAGCTGTTTATTGTTGTCTCTGATTGGGAGCCATATTTAAGGCAGCCATAGGCTTTAGGTGATTGTGGGTAATTGTCTATGTCTAAACGTTAGTAGCTTGTGTGTGCACTTTCGTTTTGTAGCTTCACGGTCGTTTGTTGTTTTGTATAGTTTGTAAAAGTGTTTCGTTTCGTGTTCATCTTCGTTATAAATAAAAGGGAAGATGTATTCATATCACGCTGCGACTTGGTCCACTCTTTCACCAGAAGACGATCGTGACAATAATTCACTGTATCACAATTTCAGTGGGTCAGAAGTTTACATACACTAAGTTGACTATGCCTTTAAACAACTTGAAAAATTCCAGAAAATTATGTCATGGCTTTAGAAGCTTCTGATAGGCTAATTGACAATTTGAGTCAATTGGAGGTTTATCTGTGGGTGTATTTCAAGGCCTACCTTCAAACTCAGTGCCTCCTTGCTTGATATCATGGGAAAATCAAAAAAAATCAGCCAAGACCTCAGAAAAAACTTGTAGACCTCCACAAGTCTGGTTCATCATTAGGAGCAATTTCCAAATGCCTGAAGGTACCACTTTCATCTGTACAAACAATAGTACGCAAGTATAAACACAATGGGACCACGCAGCTGTCATACCGCTCAGGAAGGTGATGGGTTCTGTTTCCTAGAGATGAATGTACTTTGGTGCGAAAAGTGCAAATCAATCCCAGAACAACAGCAAAGGACCTTGTGAAGATGCTGGAGGAAACAGGTACAAAAATATCTATATCCACAGTAAAACGAGTCCTATATCGACATAACCTGAAAGGCCGCTCAGCAAGGAAGAAGCCACTGCTCCAAAACCGCCATAAAAAACCCAGACTACGGTTTGCAACTGCACATGGGGACAAAGATTGTACTTTTTGGAGTAAATGTCCTCTGGTCTGATGAAACAAAAATAGAACTGCTTGACCATAATGACCATTGTTATGTTTGGAGGAAAAAGGGGGAGGCTTGCAAGCCGAAGAGCACCATCCCAACCGTGAAGCACGGGGGTGGCAGCATCATGTTGTGGGGGTGCTTTGCTGCAGGAGGGACTGGTGCACTTCACAAAACAGATGGCATCATGAGGGAGGAAAATTATTTGGATATATTGAATCAACATCTCAAGACATCAGTCAGGAAGTTAAAGCTTTAAAGCTTGGTCGCAAATGGATCTTCCAAATGGACAATGACCTCAAGCATACTTCCAAAGTTGTGTCAAAATGGCTTTAAGGACAACAAAGTCAAGGTATTGGAGTGGCCATCACAAAGCCCTGACCTCAATCCTATAGAAAATGTGTGGTCAGAACTGAAAAAGCGTGTGCGAGCAAGGAGGCCTACAAACTTGACTCAGTTACACCAGCTCTGTCAGGAGGAATGGGCAAAAATTCACCTAACTTATTGTGGGAAGCTCGTGGAAGGCTACCCAAAACGTTTGATCCAAGTTAATCAATTTAAAGGCAATGCTACCAAATACTAATTGAGTGTATGTAAACTTCTGACACACTGGGAATGTGATGAAATAAATAAAAGCTGAAATAAATCATTCTCTCTACTATTATTCTGACATTTCACATTCTTAAAATAAAGTGGTGATCCTAACTGACCTAAGACAGGGAATTTTTACACATTTTTACAGGGTTAAATGTCAGGAATTGTGAAAAACTGAGTTTAAATGTATTTGGCTAAGGTGTATGTAAACTTCCGACTTCAACTGTAGCTGGTCAAAAGTAGGCTATAAAAGTCCAATACTGTTAATATAACCTTGAGTTAATGTAGGTTTTCAGTGAATTCATGTAAATCACAAAGCTCATCTGCATTTCCCGTGGTGCAGGAAAATTCTCAGCAACAAAAGAGTGATCACATTAAGGTCCTACATCTGTACGTGTGTCTATGTTCACTGTGTTTATTGAAGTACAGCACGGTCATTTATGTCAGAGAACATCAACCTCAGAACTACTCAATCTCTGTCTGTCTCTTTCTATTTCTCGGTCTCTCTCTCTCTGATACACACTTACACACCTATGGACAGACACACACACATACACACACCCACCCACACAACTAGACACACCCACACACACAACTAAACACACACACAATAGACACACACACACACACAAGCCCATGTACACATACAGACACACACACGCACGCACACACACACACATATGGACACCCCACATGCGCACACACACACAGTGTATTCCTGCAGTCAAGACAGTGTTATGTTCAGCTTCGAATGACAGCGTTAATGAATATTTATTTTTTATATTGTCTCATATTAAAAGCATATTGATTATTCCCAGAGCTTGGACAACCTCAGTCGAATACATGATGAGAGATCTAAAGCTGTCTCTGTTCTGCAACCAGTGCATATTAATCATTGTTCACTTGTCACCTTGTCAACAGAGGGACCGTTTTTAGAGAGGAATTATCATTTTAAATTGTGGGAACATGATTGAGATGGTTGTTTCTTTTGAGTTGCTTTCTCTGCAGAACATAATGTAACTTTCATTAAACAAGGACACCTCCATCTCTGAGTCTATGTTCGTCTGGGTTCATGCGGGTTCATGTGGGTTCATGTGTGGTTGGTGGGAGTATTGAGCATTATCTTGGGAGGGAATTAAAAAGCCAACAGGGCTTTACAGAGTGTTTACACGTCTGCTGTGACCTTTGCCATCTCTCTTAATGAGATTTCCATCGATTCACTTTCGCTAAGAAATAAATCAATCGGCATTGGCAACTCCATAAAAAATATACACCACGCTCCTCAATGCGCCATGTTCACCCTGAACCTGGCATTGACAGGTAATGAGACACCAACACCCTATAAAGCAGTCTGATTGTTGTTAGGAGACATGAGTGAGATGAGATGCAGGGTAGGGTGGGGAGGGAGACAGCAGCTAGCAGCAATGCGTAGATACTGTGCGATGGTGAAGTCTTACATCTTGCTCATCTCAATATCTGCAGTGCTGTTTGTGGCAACGTCATTTCGTTGTGTCTACCTTTAAAGCAATGTTCTGCATGTGGAGAGATGGTGGATGAAGGGAAACAATAAGAGCGGAAGGATCAGGAGGCACAAGACTTTTTAAAGCCTTGATCCAATAAGGGAGATGTCAGCAATGTTCAGAAATGACAGGATATGAAATATTCGATGTTCCGCATCAATTACCTCCCACTGGGGCACATGGAGATTTTTTTGTGTTCTAGAGGTTGAGGGGTTAGAGGAGGATGTGGTGTAGAGGGAGTAGGGGGTTGTTATGGGGTCTGGGTCCATGGGGCGGATCGCTGGGCATATATTGACTCAGAACTCAAAGTGACACATGGATGAGTCGGAGAGAGAAAGAGAGAGAGAGAGAGAGAGAGAGAGAGAGAGAGAGAGAGAGAGAGAGATTAGACGTGTGTGATTAGACAGACAGAAGGAAGTTTTGAGAGGTAAATGAGCAGGAGCCCAGCAATTAGGTGTCAACTTTACTGATTGAGGATGACAGGGGAGCAAGGTACACACACATGCAAATAACAGAGCGGACACTTTGTTTCATTTACTGGGTTTATAAATTGGATCTGATAAGCAATTAATTGTCTAATTGGCCATTGGAGAGCCTGTCATTTACCCGGAGTCTCTCTCGCTACGGTGGGCGGAAGAGTGGAGAACACTGGCAATAAGACATTGATAGTGCTGGGTCATTGGAAACACATTACAAAATTACACCCTTAGAGAAAAGAGTTCCAAAAGGGTTCATCGGCTGTCCCCATAGGATAACCCTTTTTGGTTCCAGGTAGAACTATTTTGGGTTCCATGTAGAACCCTCTGTGGAAAGGGTTTTACATGGAACCAAAAAGGGTTCGTCAAAGGGTTTTCCTATGGAGACAGACGAAGAACCCTTTTAGGTTCTAGATAGCACCTTTTTTTCTAAGAGTGTACTCTGTATGGAAAAGTAGGTAATAGGCTGAGTATAAGAGGATGAGAATAGACGTTGTTATTAGACATCAAAGTTAAAACTAAAAACCAAAGGGAATAGGCATTAACACAAAGAGTAGGAGGATACACCCTTGTAAACAAGAACAGAACAATGTTTTATGGTCAACACGTTAACAAAGCAGGGAAGTATACATCATATTATTTGTATCTATTCTCTTAGGATACTGGGCGGCAGGTACTGTAGCCTAGTGGTTAAGAGCATTGGGCCAGTAACGAAAAAGTCACTGTCGATGTTCAAGGCACTTAACCCTAATTTCTCCTGTATGTCGCACTGGATAAGAGTGTCTACGAAATGACAAAAATTGAAATCCTCTCTCACTCAAATCGGATGGAGGCTGAGGAGTGACTCCGCGGATGTCATACGACACTGGACTTGTGTCTGATCTGAGCTTTCTGTGTTTGGTTCCTCTCTACCTCCGCTGAGCTGTCAGTCAATCACCACATAATATGGAGATAATCAAATGAGATTCCTCCGGTTTGCAGTGAGACGTCAGACACATAAAGAACATGATGGATGGATCAGAACAGCACACAGGCCGAGGGGGACTGAGCCATGCATTCACTGGGAGTGATTCTTAATGGAATTGACCCTGTAATAACCTCACCTCCCTCTTTCGCTCCTATTATTCTCTCCATCTCCATGCCTCACCACACACCCAAGAACAGGGCTTTTGTGGAAAGAGGTCCGTTCTGTACACCAGACTGCCACAGCTGCAATGTTTGCCTCCATACTGTATTTCAATGAGTCAGCAAAATTCTAAATGCAGCAATTCATTATTAATCCAGTCCCAGGCGCGAATCCAACTGAGCCAAATGCTTTCCTCTCTTTCACGGTGGCACCATCAGGAAATCACTCTCTTTTTAATTAGTTACGTAGAGCCCCCACACATGTGATCTCCTCTCCTTCTGTTCACCCTACACAGGGGGCTGGCTGTGTGCTGTAGGTCAGTAAGGGGGGAATGGGTAGGTACTCTACTCTATTTGGGCTTAATCAGTGAGGGTTTAGGCCTGAAGATAATTAAGATCAACATCTAGCAGTGCTTGCAATCAGCACTCCCTAATTAATGTTGAATGAAGTAGGGTTGTTTTACATTTCAAACACATTATAAAGTGTGAATAAACACACACACACGGATTGGCTGGATGTAAGTGTGGGTGTGCAGTTTGTGTGTTACTGTGCTGTAATGTCTTAACGGACATAATTTTCCAAGAAAACAACATCCTCTGTCTCAGCTAGCACAGAATGTTCTGAGAACCATATGTTTCTTAGAGCTTGGTGAGAGCATGGTTGTCCTATGGTTATTTTGCATACAACCTTCCCACAACTTTCTGGGAACGGTGCAGGATAGTTGCTTGACTTCTCAGCACATTTAAGGAACTTGGCCAAAAAACGTAATTTTCTTGGTATTTCAATACTTTAACAGAACGTTTCATAACAGTTCAAACATGGTTAAATTTCATTTAAATTTTGTTAATGTTCTAGAAACGTTCTCCAACTGTTTTTACATTTGGAATGTTCTCAAATAGTTCAGAGAACGTTAACAATGTTCTTCTGTGGGAATTTCAGTACTTCAGCATAAAGTTTCCTACAGGTTTCCTAATGGTTCTATTTAAAGTACTGTTCCCAAATTGTTTAGAGAACTTTTTATAAAAACCATAAGTAATCTTAAGAATGTGATTTAAAAACATACATTCCGTTCTCAGCATCAATAAAACTGTCTTTATCCTCTATCTTTTTAAGGTTGTGTTCGTAAATTCATTCTGGAGTGCCAGAGTGCGCTCAGATTGAGCTCTGGGCATTCGTAAATTCAGAGCATTGTCAGATTGTAGGGTTGATCCAAGCGTTTTGACCTCACAACGGCAATCAAGCACCCAAGCTAACTGGCTAACATTGGCTAGCTTGCTAGCTACTTCCAGACACAAATGAGAAAAAATCTCACTCTGACCATTTTACTCGCCCTAGCAGAGCTGGTTAGGGTGTTTTCATGATATCCAGAGCATTGGTGACTAACTGTGCTGCTTGCAACAATTTAATTACGCTTTTTTGCCGACATTTACTGACACTGGCCATATTCAACCGGTATTGAGCGTTTGTAAATGCATCAGTTATTCTGCGCTCTGGCACACTCTGACGAGAGTGCTCTTAAATCGGAGTATAAATTTTAATTTAACCTTTATTTAACTAGGCAAATTATTTTTAATGACGGCCTACCGGGGAACAGTGGGTTAACTGCCTTGTTCAGGGGCAGAACGACAGATTTTTACCTTGTCAGCTTGGGGATTCGATCCAGCAACCTTTCGGTTACTGGCCAACACTCTAGGCTACCTGCCGCCTCAAATATAGCCAAATTGAATTTACAAACGCACTCTAAGTGTGTTTAGGTGTGTTGGCCGCACCCACTAAATGGTCACACCTGGTCTTAATTAGTGCTTGTTTCCTTTGAAACGGGGTCTGTTTGAATAGATTAAATTGAACAGCTTTGTACATTAAAGTACATTGCATGCTAGCTCCATCATGGTGGCACAGTAGACTAATTCCATGGATAGAGAACAGAAAATTATAGGTTTGAATCTCATTGACACCGTGCCACAATTAAAAATAAATGTGTATGCATGATTAATGCCTAAGCTAGCAGTGTTATTAAAAAGTCCTATTGAAATATGTTCTCAGAATGTTATTTACAGTGCATTTGGAAAGTATTCAGACCCCTTGACTTTTCCCCACATTTTGTTACGTTACAGCCCATCAATCTACACACAATACCCCATAATGACAAAGCAAAAACAGTTTTTTTTTTTAAATATTCGCAAATGTATCACAAATAAAAAATAGAAATACCTTATTTATATAAGTATTCAGACCCTTTGTTATGAGACTAAAAATTGAGATCAGGTGCCTCCTGTTTCCATTGATCATCCTTGAGAAGTTTCTACAACTTGATTGGAGTCCACCTGCTGTAATTTCAATTGATTGGACATGATTTGGAAAGGCACACAACCTGTCTATATAAGGTCCCTCAGTTGACACTGGATGTCATAGCAAAAACCAAGCCATGAGGTCGAATGAATTGTCCGCAGATGAAACCAAGATTGAAACCTGGCACCATCTCTACGGTAAAGCATGGTGGTGGCAGCATCATGCTGTAGTTTTTTTTTTCAGCGGCAGGGACTGGGAGACTAGTCAGGATCGAGGGAAAGATGAACGGAGCAAAGTATAGAGATATACTTGATAAATATAAAATATATGGATGAGCAGTGACAGAGCGGCTAAGATGCAATAGATAGTGTAGTATACAGTACATACATATGAGATACAGTGGCAAGAAAAAGTATGTGAACCCTTTGGAATTACCTGGATTTCTGCATAAATGTGTCATAAAATTTGATCTGATCTTCATCTTAGTCACAACAATAGACAAACACAGTGTCCTTAAACTAATTACACAAATTATTGTATTGTTCGTGTCTATATTGAATACATCATTTAAACATGCACAGTGCAGGCTGGAAAAAGTATGTGAACCCCTAGTGTTCATGGGAGGACACCACGGAAGAAGCCACTGCTGTCCAAAAAAAATACATTGCTGCACATCTGAAGTTTGCAAAAGAGCACCTGGATGTTCCACAGCGCTTCTGGCAAAATATTCTGTGGACAGATTAAACTAAAGTTGAGTTGTTTGGAAGGAACACACAACACTATGTGTGGAGAAAAAAAGGCACAGCACACCAACATCAAAACCACACCAACTGTAAAGTATGGTGGAGGGAGCATCATGGTTTAGGCTGCTTTGCTGCCTCAGGGCCTGGACAGCTTGCTATCATTATCAAGACATTTTGCAGGAGAATGTAAGGCTATCTGTCCACCAATTAAAGCTCAACAGAAGTTGCAACAGGACAACAACCCAAAACACAGAAGTAAATCAACAACAGAATGGTGTCAACAGAAGAAAATACGCCTTCTGGAGTCCTGACCTCAACCCGATTTAAAATGCTGTCGCATGACCTCGAGAGCGGTTCACACCAGACATCCTAAGATTATTGCTGAACTGAAACAGTTTTGTAAAGATGAATGGTCCAAAATTCCTCCTGACCAACTACAGAAAACGTTTGGTTGAGTTTATTGCTGCCAAAGAAGGGTCAACCAGTTATTAAATTCAAGGGTTCATATACTTTTTCCACCCTATACTGTGAATGTTTACATGGTGTGTTCAATAAAGACATGAAAATGTATAATTGTTTGTGTGTTATTAGTTTAAGCAGACTGTATATATGTCTATTGTTGTGACTTAGATGAAGATCAGATCAAATTTCATGAACAATTTATGGAGAAATACAGGTAATTCCAAAGGGTTCACATACTTCTTCTTGCCACTGTAAGTAATACATGTAAACATTCTTAAAGTGGCATTATTAAAGTGACTAGTGTTCCATTTATTAACGATTAATTTAAACTTCTTCTAACTAGGGGGCGCAATTTTAACTTTTGGCAAAAAATGCGTACCCATTTTAAACTGCCTATTTCTCAGCCCCCGAAACTAGAATATGCATATAGTCAGATTAGGATAGAAAACACTCTGAAGTTTCCAAAACTGTAAGAATTTTGTCTGTGAGTTAAACAGAACTGATATTGCAGGTGAAAACCTGAGAAAATTCCAACCAGGAAGTGGCACTCTTTTTGAGAGCTCTGTGTTCCAATGCCTTCCTATCGCATATGTGAAGTCACATCAATAAGACCTCTTTTTCTATGTCTTCCCTAAGGTGTCAACAGCCTTTAGACGTAGTTTCAGGCCTTTATTTTGAAGGATGAGCCTGCAAGAGCACATTGGGTAAGTGGACAGGTGGGGGCTCTCCGGGTGATTTTTGGACAATTCTGAAAGGTAGCCATTGTTTCTCTCGCTCCTAGTGAAAAGCCAACTGTCCCGGTTGATTTATTATCGAATAGATATGTGAAAAACACCCTGAAGTTGGATCAAAAACAACGTTTGACATGTTTATGTGGACATTATGGATATAATTTGGAATTTTTTCCGGCGTTGTCGCGAACGCTTTTTCCGGTGGATTCCTCGTCATGACGCATCAAACAAACGGAGGTATTTGGATATAAAACATATCTTTATGGAACAAAAAGAACATTTGCTTTCTAACTGGGAGTCTCGTGAGTGAAACCAACCGAAGATCATCAAAGGTAAACGATTAATTTGATTGCTTTGCTGGTTTTTGTTACCGAGTTACCTGGCGCTAGCTGTTCGTATTGTTTTGTAGAGCGATCGATACATTTACACAAATGCAAGTATTGCTTTCACTGTAAAGCATAATTGCAAAATCTGAGACGACAGATGGATTAACAAAAGGCTAAGCTGTGTTTTGCAATATTGCACTTGTGATTTCATGAAATTATATTTTATGATTTACCTCTGGCGCTAGGCTACGCTATGCTAGTCAGGGTTTTTGATGACAAAAATCCCGGATCCGGGATGGGGAGTCCTGAAAGGTTTTAACCTGTCTGGCACCGGGGTTCCGCTAGCGGAACTCCTCCCACATTCCACTGAAAAGGCAGAGCGCGAAATTCAAAAAATATTTTTGAGAAATATTTAACTTTCACACATTAACAAGTCCAATACAGCAAATGAAGATACACATCTTGTGAATCCAGTCAACATGTCCGATTTTTAAAATGTTTTACAGCGAAAACACCACATATATTTATGTTAGCTCACCACCAAATACAAAAAAGGACAGACATTTTTCACAGCACAGGTAGCATGCACAAAGCCAACCTAACTAACCAAGAACCAACCAAACTAACCAAGAAACAACTTCATCAGATGACAGTCTTATAACATGTTATACAATAAATCTATGTTTTGTTCGAAAAATGTGCATATTTCAGGTATAAATCAGTTTTATATTGCAGCTACCATCACAGCTACCGTCAGAAATAGCACCGAAGCAGCCAGAGTAATTACAGACACCAACGTCAAATACCTAAATACTCATCATTAAACATTTCTGAAAAATCGATGGTGTACAGCAAATTAAAGACAAACATCTTGTGAATCCAGCCAATATTTCCGATTTTTTAAGTGTTTTACAGCGAAAACACAATATAGCATTATATTAGCTTACTACAATAGCCTACCACACTACCGCATTCATTCATCAAGGCACGTTAGCGATAGCAATAGGCACGTTAGCGATAGCGAATAAACCAGCAAAATATATTAATTTTCACTAACCTTCATAAACCTTCATCAGATGACAGTCCTATAACATCAGGTTATACATACACTTATGTTTTGTTCGAAAATGTGCATATTTAGAGCTGAAATCAGTGGTTATACATTGTGCTAACGTAGCATAGTTTTATTTTTATGACACTCAACTATTCTGACCAAATAACTATTCATAAACGTTACTAGAAAATACATGTTGTATAGGAAATGATAGATACACTAGTTCTTAATGCAATCGCCGTGTTAGAATTCTAAAAATAACTTCATTACGACATCCAGTTTAGTTATAGCGAGAGCGTGCCCAAAATCTGGGCGCAAACTACTATTTCACGTTCGACAGATATATGAAATAGCATCATAAAATGGGTCCTACTTTTGATGATCTTCCATCAGAATGTTGTACAAGGGGTCCTTTGTCCAGAACAATCGTTGTTTGGTTTTAGAATGTCCTCTTCTCCAGTCAATTAGCACGGAAAGCTAGCAAAGTAGCGCAAAGCTCTCCTTCCTGAACAAAGGCACACAACGCAACACGCCTAACGTCCCGAATAAATTTCAATAATCTAATAAAACTATATTGAAAAAACATACTTTACGATGATATTGTCACATTTATCAAATAAAATCAAAGCCGGAGATATTAGTCGTCTATAACGACAGCTTTTCAGAAGGCAATACCAGGTCCCTTCTCGCGCGCTCCAGAAAACAGGAAACTGGTGACACGTCATGCCAAGAGCTTTTATTCGACCCCAGATCAAGTTATACACTCCATTTCTTCTCTCACTGCTTGTCGACATCTAGTGGAAGACGTATGAAGTGCATGTATACTAATAAATATCAAGGACATTTATAGGCAGGCCCTAGAACAGAGCATCGATTTCAGATTTTCCACTTCCTGTCAGGAAGTTTGCTGCAAAATGAGTTCTGTTTTACTCACAGATATAATTCAAACGGTTTTAGAAACTAGAGAGTGTTTTCTATCCAATAGTAATAATACTATGCATATTGTACGAGCAAGAATTGAGTACGAGGCCGTTTAAATTGGGCACGATTTTCCCCCAAAGTGAAAACAGCGCCCTCTGTCCCCAACAGGTTAAAGTGGCCAATGATTTCAAGTCTGTAGGTAGGCAGCCGCCTCTCTGTGCTATTGATGGCTGTTTAACCTTTTCTCAATAGGGGGTGCTGTTTTCTCTTTGTAAAAATTCGTTCCCAAATTAAACTGCCTCGTACTCAATTCTTGCTCGTACAATATACATATTATTATTACTATTGGATAGAAAACACTCTCTAGTTTCTAAAACCGTTTGAATTATATCTGTGAGTAAAACAGAACTCAAGTTGGAGCAAACTTCCTGTCAGGAAGTGAGAAATCTGAAATCAGGCAATCTGTTCCAGGGTCAGTTTATTAATTTGCATGTATTCTATTGGTCGACATGCACTGCATACGCCTTCCCCTAGATGTCAGCAAGCAGTGAGAATTGGAATGGAGTTGCTAGGCAGATCTGAGGCCATATAAATGGTCTTGGAACGTGGGGTGCACTCTTTTCAACGTTCGCCATGACGCGAGACAGACCTCAGGATGGCGTTCTGGAAAGCTCTCGTTATAGGCCTTAGATATATCCGGCTCTGATTTTATTCGATATAGGTGTTAAAGACATCATAATGTAGTTATTTTAAACCGAGTTATATCAGTTTATATCAGTATATTGCGATTTTCGGATATTTCTTTGTGCTGCGTTATAGTGAGTTGGGCACGTCTGGGCCACATAGCTAATGTTTGCTGCTAATTCCTAAGTTGAAGACGGCAATCTACAACCGAGAAACGATGATTCTGGACAAAGGACAACTTGCCCAAGATTCTGATGGAAGCTCATCAAAAAGTAAGAACTATTTATGAAGTTAATTCGTTGTTCTGTTGAAAAATGTTGACCTACTATTCCGCCATTAATTTCGGTGCGGTCTCGCTTTAACGCACGCTGTATGTCGTAGTAACGTTAATTTTAAAAATCTAACACAGCGGTTGCATTAAGAACTAATGTATCTTTCATTTGCTGTCCAACCTGTATTTTTTAGTCAAGTTTATGATTAGTTATTGATTAGATTAGGTGCCTCTCCCAAGATTTCTCCCGACATTTTATTTGCAGCTTGGCTACTATTCTCATTGTATAACCACGATTTGTGCCACAAACTCTATATGTATTGTGTAATATGATGTTATAGGACTGTCATCTGAAGAAGTTTGAGAAGGTTAGTGAAAAAATGTATATCTTTTGCTGGTTTATTCGTTATCGCTATTGTTGGCTTGAATCAATGCTGTTGTGTGGTTGGCTATTGTAGTAAGCTAATATAATGCTATATTGTGTTTTCGCTGTAAAAAACTTAAAAAATCTGAAATATTGGCTGGATTCACAAGATCTTTGTCTTTCATTTGCTGTACACTGTGTATTTTTCATAAATGTTTTATGATGAGTATTTAGGTAATTCACGTTGCTCTCTGTAGTTATTCTAGTTGCTTTGGTGAGAGTTGTGATGGTGGCTGCAATGTAAAACTATGATTTATACCTGAAGTATGCACATTTTTCGAACAAGACATATGCTATACAATAAATATGTTATCAGACTGTCATCTGATTAAGTTGTTTCTTGGTTAGTGACTATTTATATCTTTATTTGGTCGAATTTGTGATAGCTACCTATGCAGTAAAAAAATGGTGGGAAAAAAAAGTTGTGTCTTTTGCTATCATGGTTAGCTAATAGAAATACATATTGTGTCTTCCCTGTAAAACATTTTAAAAATCAGAAATGATGGCTGGATTCACAAGATGTGTATCTTTCATCTGGTGTCTTGGACTTGTGATTTCATGATATTTAGATGCTAGTATTTACTTGTGGCGCTATGCTAGGCTATGCTAGTCAGCTTTTTTACTGATGAGGGTGCTCCCGGATCCGGGATTGTGACCAAGTAGAAGTTAACAATCTGATGGCCTTGAGATAGAAGCTGTTTTCAATCTCTCTGTCCCAGCTTTGATGCACCTGTACATACCTCACCTTCTGGATGGAAGTTATTGTCCTTGATTATCTTTTTTGCCTTCCTGTGACATCGGGTGTTGTAGGTGTCCTGGAGGGCAGGTAGTTTTCCCCCGGTGATGCGTTGTGCAGACCGCACCACCCTCTGGAGAGCCTTGTGGTTGTGGGTGGTGCAGTTGCAGTACCAGGCAGTGATACAGCCCAACAGGATGTTCTCGATTATGAACCTGTAAAGGTATTTGAGGGTTTTCCGTGACAAGCCAAATATTTTCTGCCACCTGAGATTGAAGGCGCTATTGCGCCTATTGCGCCTTCTTCACCACACTGTCTGTGGTGATCATTTCAGATTGTCGGTGATATGTACACCGAAGAACTTAAAACTTTCCACCTTCTCCACTGCTGTCCCTTCGATGTGGATAGGGGGGTGCTCCCTTTGCTGTTTTCTGTAGTCCACAATCATCTCTTTTGTTTTGCTGACATTGAGTGAGAGGTTATTTTCCTGACACCACACTCCGAAGGCCCTCACCTCCTCCCTGTAGGCTGTCTCATTGTTGGTAATCAAGCCTGCAAACTTGATGATTGAGTTGGAGGCGTGCATGGCCATGCAGTCGTGGGTGAACAGGGAGTGCAGGAAGGGGCTGAGAACGCATCCTTGTGGGGCCCCAGGGTTGAGGATCAGCGGAGTGGAGATGTTGTTTCCTACCTTCACCACCTGGGGTCGGCCCGTCTGGAAGTCCATGACCCAGTTGCACAGGGCGGGGTCAAGACCAAGGGACCCAAGCTTAATGATGAGTTTGGAGGGTACTATGGTGTACACTCTCTTGGAGGGTACACTCTCACTCACTCACGCACTCTCACTGACTCACTCACTCAAACACAAACACACACAGAGACTATAGCTCACCCATGTTGCTTCAGTTTCCATTTGATAAGATTATTGTAGTATTCTCTCACAGAGTGCTGAGAGACAAACAAGTGTGCTGCCTCTGTCTCCTCAAGTTGTTGAGTGTGATATAAGAGAATATCCATGAATGCAGTGAGACATGGATGGCTGGAGTGAAAAACTTAAATACGTGTTGTGTGACTGTACAGTAATAACATTTGAGGTGTTCCATCTGGCATTGACCCTATCAGCAAGACTCGCTCATGCATCACAAATTCACACAGCTACACTTTCTTATCTATCATTTTCTATTTAATTTTTGTTGTTCTCCCTTTAAACTCCATTGTTGATCCAGTGTTGATCCAGAGCACCACCAAGTGCTTTTCCTCCCTCTGTCTCTCGCTCGATCTTCATTTCTTTTCTTTTTTCCACTTCTCCCAGACATCTGAGCCAACAATCAATGCCATTTCATTCTGGTGAAGGAACAAATGGAATTCCAGCAGAGAGAGCGTAGCGGTGGGCAGTGACAAAGCCTTTCTGTGACGCTGCTCGCTCCCTGTGCTCCAACAATGAATACTATGCCACTGCTTCTGCTTCTACTACTACTACCCCTTAATATGAATTATTCTATACTAATAGTGAGAACTAGGCTAGTATAATATTCTTGATGGGTATATTGTACCTTCATGCACTTGGGACATTTAGATCAAGCAAAGAACACAGTACATTACTGTAATCTACTCGATGTAAAAAGAAGTGATTAGTGTTAAGCACTTTACAAACGCAAAAGTCTACACATGAGGGCAACAGCTGGCGGTGACCATAGCAAAGAAATAAACAAACATTATCGACGTGCGAAAAGTGAATCACTATAACACCATAAGCATGCATAAAACGTGACTCTGTAAACGGATAGTGTTAGCCAGCTAGCTAGAGGGGGAAAGTAGGCTGGTCCTGCTGTTGGACGTATGTGCTGACGTATAGACAGGTTGGTTGTTTATCAACAAAACATGTGTGTTTGCAACTATGGGGAAAAACAGATGGGTTGGCTTAGATTATTGACAAATGTTGATTGAAAACATAAATACATTTGCACAATGAGTGCTTGTTGTCTTTCAAATACATCAGTTGTTGGTTAGCTAGCTAGGGAATCTTTGCCATATTAGCATAGACATGACATGTCAAAACACCTAAAACAAGACATGGTATCAATAACAAGATACAACGAGCTGAAAGGAGCCATCTATGATTCCCCACAAGGCAGTTTCTTGTCATTGTTGCTAGCTATCTGGCCATTCAGAATCGTAACACCACACGTCTTTCTGCCTCATTGATGCACACACATAATTTTCGTGACATTGTTAGCCAACCCGTCTCTCACCACACAGGCTACGTTTCCTACAGTGATTAAATCCTATTTTCTGAGTAGGGTCTAACTGTGGCCCGAAGACTGGGGGTAGCAGCGTGTGGGGTGCGCCGTGTTGTGACAATCGACTACACACCGCACCCATCAAGTAGTGCCATACTAGTCCTAGCTAGCTTGTTATTTCCCCTGCCGTAACGTTAACAGAAGTATGGGAAAGCAATGCTTGGCAGGCGGGCGCAAAGGACACTGTGTTCCGGTGTCCCTTATCTAGCACCCTCCTTCCTCTTCTTCTGTGTGGTTTTTCGGCAGTTGGCGTCCAACGTTATCGGTGCATTACCGCGACTTACTGTGCTGGTGTGGGCCAGAGTCAGCGCTAACAGCCTCAATGGGCAGTGAGCGTGGTATGTAGTGACATGTATTGGGAGCGGCATGTAGTAACTGCAGTCCGCACATAAGACATTATTTTATTTTCGTTGCCTCGGCTGAGCAGCTTCCATGGGCATGAGCACTGGCGCCACTCTGCCTGGATCAAATTTCGGCCACCGCCTTCGTTGAAAATGCATGGGCCACCTCGCACGCCACTTTCCGTCTGTGAGCGACTTTTTAGCCGTGCTTCTGCATTCTCTAATGACCACTAGTAACTGCTGCTGCTGTTGCTGATGTTGTCTGTCCCACTCGATGTGATTGAATGGCCAATGCTTCTGCCAGGCCTTCAGAATTTGAAAAAATATGAATGGGTAGCAAGCTACCTCTCAGCTTCACAGCGCAGGGAGAAGTGCTTAATAAAAATCTGACAGAGATGTGCCAGTGAGGAAGGAAACTAAATGTAAAAGGAGGCTTGAAAGAACATAGCAGCACTGACAGGAAACAGTGCACATGTGTGCTAAGTATAAGACATGTTGAATATAGAAACAGTATAGTACCCAATGTATATGGTGTTTTGATTGAGTACTGCTATCTTACCTGGACAGCTTTACCCACCATACATAAATTGGTCTGTCATATGTAGCATTGTTGGAAAGGTGACAACTGTACGCCAGAGAATATTTGTTTGTCTAGTTTTCCAATTCATACATATTGCCATGAACATTAATAGAAATAGATTGTACCCACGATCCATCCTGTGGCTAATCAAAGCTCCATAGCACTGTGCTGTATCCCCCACTCCCTCCCCACTCGCCCACCCCCTGGACTCGCTAGCTATCAGCTGCATGTGTTTGCCTCAGGCATAGCTCTGCCTAGCCGTGACCAGCTGTGGCCTTCCCCCTAGGCAAGGGAGATGGAGGGAGAGAGAGAGAGAGAGACAGAGAGACAGAGATAGACACACACACACACAACTGATCAAAAAACAAACTCTATTTTCCAAAACTCTTACAAATGTTCTTTGTCTGTATTCCAGGCCTGTCCTTGAGGATGTGAAAGGACTAGATTGGTAAGATTGACATACCCCTTTGGGCTGAGGGCGGGCTTTGCCTTCCCGGCATCTCGGGGTGGGTGGAGGCGAGCGCACCCACTGATGGGAGTGGCCATTTGTATTGTCTGTGTATTGAAAGCCAAGTCAACAAACAGATTACCGACCATTTCGAATCCCACCATACCTTCTCCGCTATGCAATCTGGTTTCAGAGCTGGTCATGGGTGCACCTCAGCCACGCTCAAGGTCCTAAACGATATCTTAACCGCCATCGATAAGAAACAATACTGTGCAGCCGTATTCATTGACCTGGCCAAGGCTTTCGACTCTGTCAATCACCACATCCTCATCGGCAGACTTGATAGCCTTGGTTTCTCAAATGATTGCCTCGCCTGGTTCACCAACTACTTCTCTGATAGAGTTCAGTGTCTCAAATCGGAGGGCCTGTTGTCCGGGCCTCTGGCAGTCTCTATGGGGGTGCCACAGGGTTCAAATCTTGGACCGACTCTCTTCTCTGTATACATCAATGATGTCGCTCTTGCTGCTGGTGAGTCTCTGATCCACCTCTACGCAGATGACACCATTCTGTATACTTCTGGCCCTTCTCTGAACACTGTGTTAACAACCCTCCAGACGAGCTTCAATGCCATACAAGAAATACAAAACATAGAAAAATGAACATAGAATGCCCAACCAAATCACACCCTGACCAAACCAAAATAGAGACATAAAAAGCTCTCTAAGGTCAAGGCGTGACATTTTCGGACAATTTGGAACAGTGTAAACAACACTAAGTAAAGTATAAGTAATACCAGAAGCTGTTCTAACAAAAAAGTGTCAAGCTTTTATTACTGTATAGCAAAGATTAAATACAGACGAATTTGTGAAATTGTTTATCTGACATTTTGTGTTGCGTGAGGCTTGGTGCTCATGGAATCAGTAGACTATTAAACAAACACTCAAAACAGGCTACAGAAGCAGGATCTGTCTTCTTTCTGTAGATATATATGGATGATTTATAAAGCCAGGCACATTTAACAGTTAAGATATTATTTATAGAAGACCTAATTAAGTTGGGGTTTCCTTTCTCCTCACTTTTCTTAGACAATTATGGCAAGGGCTGTTTTCTCGTCTCCTAACCGCTGCTGCCTTCACCGCATTGTTCTCAACACCAATATGCTGATTAGCTTTGCAATTATGCACATAGCAACATGGTCTAGGAAAAGGCACCAATTCAACAGCGCACTGATGTTTCAGAACCGCGGACAGTGTTGCACCATTGTCCTTAACCATATACAATTTCAGTAGCACATACCTTAGAGTGAGGGACTGTGCCAGCCCTATGGCCTCCACAATGTATTAGTCCACTCAGACAGGCACGAATCAGGCAGGTGTCTTGTAAATCATTCATCTTTTTTTTTATTTTTTTTACTACTGCTCAACTAAAGAAATCTCGGTCGACAAACAGCCTATCGACCAAACAATCGACCAGTCAACTAAATGGGGTCATCCCTAGAGAACTGGCCTATCTTTTCATTTCCCCAACCGTTTATTAGATGTTGTCGGACACAGCGGGAGGTGTGAGGAAAAAAGTAGTGTGGTCATAACTAATGAATAGCATAACTTAAAAGAGAAAAACGTATTGTGCATAGGATGGTAGGAATAATTCTGTCCTCCCTGGGGGAATGGAACACTCTGCAGAACACCACTCTCTCTGTATGCCCAGACAATATTAACACACATTACACAACCACACATGTACAGCATCAAGGTGATAACAAGCTGTTCTGTTCCTTTGCAATTTGATTACTGGATTGAATTTCTAATAGCTTAGAATACGTTTTCTGACAAATGCAGATTCAGCCTCAATGGAAAACAACACTGACACTGTTCATGATACAGTAATAGGAGCAGTGCAGAAAAGCAGAGAACCACAGTCATTGTGTACTGAGTTCTCTATACAGTCACTTTGCACTGGGTTCCATTCTGTACCACTTAAGATAAAGGCTTATTGGCTTCTAATTAATGAGTGCTTTTCATGATGCACATGTCTAATATTTGCATAATACTGTATATTACAATGGTGGAGGACTAATCTTTTACTTGATGTAAATGAATTACATTCGGCAAGTTGATTAAGTCACTATCCTTTTGCAGGTTGCATTAAACACAATCAACGAGAGAATTGTTTAATTACATTTGCTTTAACAAAATGTACATATTATATTGGCAAAGGAATACATTGCATTTAAGGTCAGAGGGGACCTGAGGCAGATGTTACTGCTACTAAGCATTCTGCATCTCTGAATTGGATATTTCTAGATCATTTCTTCAAATGCATTCTAATGTATTATACATGTTTAATGGGATAGCGTAACTTTGAAGACATGACAAATAGTAAATAAAAACAACTTATGTTTACAACAAATCAATTGGATTGTTGCAGAAAATCATTAACATTGGTTTTTGGTGTCATGTCACACATACAGTGAGCTTCAAAAGTATTGGGGCAGTGACAAATGTTTTGTTGTTTTGGCTCTGTACTCCAGCACTTTAGATATGGAATGATACAATGATGATAAGGTTAAAGTTCAGACTGTCAGCTTTAATTTGAAGGTATTTTCATCCATGTCGGTTGAACTGTTTAGAAATTACAGCCCTTTTTGTAGATAGTCCCCCCATTTTAGAGGACTAAAAGTATTAGGACAAATCCACTTATATGTGTATTAAAGTAGTCAAAGGTTTAGTATTTGGTCCCATATTCTTATAGCATGTAATGATTACATCAAGCTTGTGACTCTACAAACTTGTTGGATGCTTTGCTGTTTGTTTTGGTTGTGTTTCAGATTATTTTGTGCCCAATAGAAATGAATGGTAAATAATGTATTATGTAATTTTAGAGTCACTTTTATTGTAAATAAGAATAGAATATGTTTCTAAACACTTCCACATTGTGGATGCTACCATGATTACGCATAACCCTATCATGAATAATGAGTGAGAAGTTACAAATGCACAAATATCATACCCCCAAGACATGCTAACCTCTCACCATTACAATAACAGTGGAGGTTAGCATTTTTTTGGGATATGATATTTATGCCTCTAACTTGCTCACTCATCATTACTCACAATTAATTCAGGGTTATCTGCAAGAGACAGGGTCCATACTATCTAGCTAATTTTACCCCAACATCGGACACCTCGTAACTTCGGACACTCTCTTGTGGTTGGAGGATTAAATCACCTCGAGCTCAACATTTAAATGGCCTGGAAAATAACGGTACGTTTTGTGACTAAAGACACCCTTCTAGCTACAGTAGCTGACCACCGATTTTCATTGCAGTTTAATTAGTTAAGTTAGGTTTTAAAAGTTTTCAAAAAAGTAATATATACACATTTAGTGGGACACGCTGTATATTGTAAAATTCGACTGCGCGACAGACCACACAATTTAATATCCAACTTTTTACCTAAATTATTCATACTCATTTATATGTTAGTATTAAACTGTTATCTACTTCTCAAAACATAAGATTAATCTGTAAAACAAATAATGAGACTTTATTTGGTTACAGCACTGAAGAAGATGTTGGTGTAGAACCAGTTTTAAGAGTCTACAGGAGGGCACACCGGTCTACGCAATGAAAACATGACAGGGAAGTCGTTTTTTTTTACTGGAAGGCTAGCCAACTAGTCAACTTTCTAGTAAACACTTCGGATACGAGGTTGGTGTCTCTTTTTTTATCAAAATTAAACAGATAAATCTTGTAATTGAACAAAATAGTAAGGTGGCCAATAATACGGGATATTTATTTTTGCTAAACCGCTTATCAAAAAGCTCATAGTGGTAGTATTTCCACTGAAATGTCAAACATTCTAATTGCTAACTCGTTAGCTAACATTTTTACGACACCAATAATCACAATACAGTGATGGCTTGATCACAAGATCACACTGTTGAAGGTAATATATTTCTTAAACGCTGTTGAATATGCCGATAATACAGGGTGCTACGCTAAATTAGTACTTGAATGGCACCTTAAATGACCCTAACCATCCCTCCCTTCTTAATCCAAACATTCTCTTAATAACTCAATTACTATTTTATGCTCAGTATTGAGCCAAAAGAAGCCCACCCAGCCACATCCCCAGCCTTCCACAGCTCTGTAAAACAGTGGCACTTACATTAAGGGAGATGGATTTTCTCTCAATCTGCTTAAGACATCAGACGCTGAGTGACTTTATTTCATTTTTTAAAGAAGTATTTTAATACAGCTCCTTTCATGTGTGAGTGCCTTCCAACTGTTAAAGATCATGAGTGAAGAGACCAGTTAGGCTCAGACGTCATTGGAGGACGACAATGAGTCACTCCAGTCATCAGACTAAATTGTTCTCTGCTATGCTCCGCTCTCTGAGTCTACATCACAGTAGATCACCACCCAAGGGTACATACAGTACAGTCCCTTTCATGGTGCTAGCTGATAGACTAGAATAACAGTATTTGAGTAGTGTGGGTAATGTTGGTAAAGTGCTTCAAACAGCACAGTATGCAAGTTCATGAGAAATACTCTCCATTCCAGAACCTTATCTGTGGACACAACATTACTTTTCTGTTCCAGAACTACAATTTTGTATTAAACTAATTCCATCACTTCAGAATCCAAGCGTGTCACTCAATTCAATTCAAGGGGCTTTATTGGCATGGGAAACATATGTTTACATTGCCAAAGCAAGTGAAATGGATAAACAAAAGTGAAATAAATAATAAAAAGTGAACAGTAAATATTACACTCACACTCTCCAACTGTGTTTAAAGGGAAAAGAGAGAGACAGAGGGAGAGAGAGAGAGAGAACAACACTAAATACCACCAATTATATGTTTATTTATCCCCCACTATTCATACTACAACTATACACATTGCTAAAACTGTATGTACATAGCTGATAATATAACACTTGAAATCTTCTCACTTTTGTTTGTGTATTTCACTTGCTTTGGCAATGTAAACATATGTTTTCCATGCCAATAAAGCCCCTTTGAATTGAATTGAGAGAGACTCTGAGACTTCAGAATCCAAGCGTGTCACTCTCCAACTGTGTTTAAAGGGAAGAGAGAGGGGGAGGAAGAGGGAGAGAGCGAGAGAACGAGTTGAAGGCCAGTGGCGGAGCAGTCAGACGGAAGTGAATGTTCTGTGTGTTATCACTGTGAGTGGTGGACTTCCTCTACTGCCCTGATAACAGGGTCTCTACCTGCTCTGGCAGAATGGGGGTTTAATTTGTGTCAACACAACTCGTAGGGAAAAGTCATGTAACGTATTCACAGGTCAAAGGTTATGCATCCTCTGTGTTATCTTAAATGGCTTTCCTGCTACAGTATAGGCTACACCTCTGTAGTGCATCACCTCAGATGCATAAACCTGCATGAAGTGGGAGCTACAGAGTGTGGTCAGGGCCACATCTAGAGAAAACTAAAACATGGAGGTTTGGGGGAGAAGGATGAAGATCAAGATAATTACCTGTCATGAGGAGCGTGAACAGCAGGACCGGAGAACATGGAAAGAAAAAGAGAGAAAACAATCATTAGAAAGTGAAATATAGACCTATCAATTGGAAGTATATAAATAATACTACATTAAATTAGCATATTTTCGCATGGGCTCTAAGGCTCATGGTTTGTGTGGTTTCTCCACCGGCTGGTTTAATTGAGAGAGAGGATATCCCCTGAGCAGAGAATCAAAGGTTGTTTCATTGGAGGGCAGGTCAATTTCCTAAATATGAGTGACACGGGGTGGGATTTCTAAGAGAGTGATATATGACCAAGACCTTTCACAACTCCCCTAGTGTAAGGGTCTGTGTGTAGCTGGTGCAGAGGAGTCAGGCGCAGGACAGCAGAGATGAGTAAATAAAAGTAACTTTACTCAAAGTCATCAAAATACAAGAGAATTACCAAGCCCCCAATACGGACCACAATACAACAAACAATTACTCACAAACATACATGGGGAAACAGAGGGTTAAATAATGAACAGGTAATTGGGTAATTGAAACCAGGTGTGTAAGACAAAGACAAAACAAATGGAAAATGGAAAATTAAAAGTGGATCGGCGATGGCTAGACCACCGAACGCCGCCCGAACAAGGAGAGGGACCGACTTCGGCGGAAGTCGTGACAGCTAGCCTTCAATCAGTCTGAGTGATGTGCAAGTAATCTGTATGGTTTACCCATAGCATAGTGGACCATACTCAATATTGCCCAGCCAAAGAAGACCCAACAAACAGAAGAGACATTGTCAGGATTTGGCCAGGATTGTTCAGGTTTTGGTCACTAGATGCCCCCATTGTGCTTTTTTGACCCTTTTGTTTTTCCCTTGTTCCAGTTATTATTTGCACCTGTGCCTCATTTCCCTTGTATGTATTTAAACCCTTAGTGTTCCTCAGTTCTTTGCTCTGTGTGTGAATGTTAGCACCCTGCCCCAGCCATGCTGTGAACTTTTGTTTCTCCTGTTGGTCTTTCTTGAGGTACTCTGGTTTTGTTCTTGTTTATTTTTGATTATTCTTTTGAGGTTTGTTTTTTTCCCTGCTGTTCTTACCACTTTGTGGATTTTCCTTGTTTCTTGGAGGATTTACATTTTTTCTCTTGGAATTACTTTTGACGTTGTGGATTTATATTTTTGCCTGAAGATCTTTTCCTTTTTACTTTATTAAATCACCATCTCAAGTACTGCTGTGTCTGCCTCATCTTCTGGGTTCTGCCGACTATTAGTGGCTCAGCTTACTAAGTGACTGTTTCTCACACCGGAGACCCGAGTTCGTAACCGGGTCCTGACAGAAACACAGAGCCAACAAAATGAACCCAGAGGCAGCCAGTACCCAGGACCTTTTTTCCATGCTGTCCCACCACGAGGGGACTGTCCAACGCCATGAAGCTGCTCTGGTTCAGCAAGAGGCCTTAATGGCTAGACATTCTCAACTTCTGTCGGAGATGCTGACTTCCATAAAGCTGATATCTGATCGACTTTCCCCGGCAATCGCTCCTGCCCCAGTACATCAGATTCAAGTGCCCGTGGCAGTTAACCCCCTGGCTGAACCTCGTCTGCCGCCTCCCCAACGGTTCTCAGGTGATCCGAGTGCTTGTAAGGGGTTTTTCACCCAATGTTCTCTCTCCTTCGAGCTGCAACCCTCGTCGTTTCCCACCGACCGGTCCAAGATCGCATATATCATCACCCTGCTGTCGGAAAAAGCCCTAGCCTGGGCTACTGCTGTGTGGGATGCCCAAAGTCCCTGCTGTGCCAGCTACTTTACCTTTGCTGAAGAATTCAAGCGAGTGTTTCACGGTCCTACCAGCGGCCCTGACTCAGCCAAACAGCTCCTGACTCTCCGCCAAGGTCGGCGCAGCGTGACGGATTATGCCATCCAGTTCCGCACGGTGGCAGCAGCGAGTGGCTGGAATGACGAGGCGCTCACAGTGTGCTTTTTGAAGGGTCTTTCCGACACCATCCAAGATGAACTGGCCACTCGGGAACCACTGGACAACCTCGAGTCCCTGATCAAGTTGGCCTCACGCATAGACCAGCGTCTGAGAGAGAGAGAACTCAACAGTAGACCTCTCACCCTAGCTCCTATCGGTCCCAGCTCCGAGTCTCCACCTTTATCCTCGCTGGCTCCACCGGAACCCATGCTGATTGGACGCATCTCCCAGGCTGAGAGAGACCGCCGGATGAGGGAGCGATGCTGTCTATATTGCGGCAAACCGGGCCATTTCTGCTCCACGTGTCCCGGGCTCCAGGGAAACGCACTGTCCCGTGCAGGCCTGGGAGGACTGTAACGGGAAACATAACCTCCTCCCATCCATCCAACTCCCGCCTGCTCATTCCAGTCACCCTTTCCTGGGACAACCACGAGCTTCCCCTTCAAGCCTTGGTAGACTCTGGAGCCGCAGGTAACTTCATGGATGGTGTCTGGGCGAAGGAGAATGGCGTTCCCTCTGAACCTCTAAGTGACCCCATGAGGGTTACTACGTTGGATGGAAGCCCTTTGGGATCTGGACTTGTCACTCATGTCACTACCCCCTTGCGACTTTCAGTTTCCCAACACCAGGAAGTGATGAACTTTCATCTGATCTCCTGTTCCGAGTTCCCTCTCGTCCTTGGATACCCCTGGCTTCACAGCCATAATCCTCACATCGACTGGTTTGTGGGCACTATCAAGCAGTGGGGTCCTACGTGCCAAGCCACTTGTATCTTCCCGAGTTCCCCGAGTTCTCCTCCCGAGTCTTTAGAATCCATCGACCTGTCCCGAATTCCCGAGTGTTACCATGACCTCAAACCGGTATTTAGCAAACAGAGGGCCACCATGCTACCACCCCATAGACCTTACGATTGCCCCATCGTCCTTTTTCCGGGCACCTGCCCCCCCAGGGGTCGGATCTTTTCCCTATCTCCTCCCGAACGAGCTGCTATGGATACCTACATCAAGGACGCTCTGGCAGCAGGCCTCATGCGTCCATACACCTCGCCAGCGGGAGCAGGGTTTTTCTTTGTGGCCAAAAAAGACGGTGGATTACAACCTTGCATCGACTACCGGGGACTCAATGCCATAACCGTCCGTAATCGCTACCCGCTACCCCTTATGGCCACAGCCTTTGAGCTGCTCCAGGAAGCAGTTGTCTTCACTAAGCTTGACCTGCGGAACGCATACCATCTTGTGCGGATCAGACCCGGTGACGAGTGGAAGACCGCTTTCAACACGCCTACCGGTCACTACGAATACTTGGTGATGCCCTTCGGCCTGACCAACGCCCCGGCTGTGTTCCAAGCGCTCATAAACGATGTGCTTAGGGATATGCTTAACATCTTCGTGTTCGTTTACTTGGATGACATCCTCATCTTTTCGAGCTCCCTTCAAGAACACACTAAGCATGTCAGACAAGTACTCAAAGCCTCCTAGACAGCCATTTGTACGTTAAGCCGGAAAAATGTGAATTCCATTCCTCCCGAGTACAATTCCTGGGATTTGTAGTGGAACCCGGTCGAGTCCAGATGGACTCCAGGAAGGTAGGGGCGGTAGCGGATTGGCCCACCCCCAAGTCCGTTAAGGAAGTTCAGCGTTTCCTGGGCTTCACAAACTTTTACCGCAAGTTCATCAAGAACTTCAGCTTGGTGGCAGCCCCTCTCTCAGCTTTAACCAAGGGTGGCAACGCAAGGTTTCTGTGGGGAAAAGAAGCTGAGACGGCCTTCCAAGGACTCAAGCAGCGCATCCTCTCTGCTCCCATCCTGACACTATCGACTGCGGATGAAACTGTCGTGGTGGAGGTAGACGCATCAGAGGTTGGTGTTGGAGCTGTCCTGTCTCAGAGGGGTGCAGACAAGAAGCTTCACCCTTGGACCTTCTTTTCTCACCGGCTTACCCTGGCCGAGAGGAACTACGATGTGGGGGATAGTGAACTCCTAGCGGTTAAGATGGCATTGAAGGAATGGAGACACTGGCTCGAGGGGGCTTCTCAACCGTTTCAAGTGCTTACGGACCACAAAAATCTGGAGTATATCCAGCAGGCGAAGCGGTTGAACTCCAGACAAGCTCGATGGTCTCTTTTCTTCAATCGATTCCAGTTTATCCTCACCTATAGACCCGGGTCGAAGAATCTCAAACCGGACGCCTTGTCACGAGTCTACGCTCCTGCCATTCGAGAACATACTAACATGCCTGTCCTTCCTGCCGCTAATATCGTGGCTCCGATCTCGTGGCAAGTTGAGGATACCGTGAAACGAGCTCAAGCCATCGAACCGGGTCCTAAAGGAGGTCCTGCCAACGGTTGTTTGTTCCCAAGGCAGCGGGGACCCAGGTCCTTCTGTGGGGGCACTCCTCTCGCCTCACCTGTCACCCGGGCGTAGGTCGCACCTTGGAGTTCATCCAGCGAAAGTTCTGGTGGCCCACCATAAAAGAAGACGTTGCCACTTTCGTCAAGGCCTGTCCCATGTGCTGCCAGGGCAAATCTTCTCACCTCCGCCTTCAAGGACTCCTTCACCCTTTATCTATTCCCCACCGACCCTGGTCCCATATCTCGTTGGACTTTATTACTGGCCTTCCTCCGTCCCATGGTAATACTACTATCCTAGTCATCATCGACAGGTTTTCTAAGGCGGCCAGGTTCGTTCCCTTGACTAAGCTACCTTCTGCCAAGGAAACGGCTGAGTTGGTGATTAACCATGTGTTCCGAGTCTTCGGCATTCCTCAAGATATGGTTTCCGACAGAGGTCCCCAGTTCGCCTCAAGGTTTTGGAAGGCCTTCTGCCAACTCATAGGGGCCACTGCCAGTCTATCTTCAGGGTACCACCCGGAGTCCAACGGCCAAACCGAGAGGATGAATCAAGAGCTGGAAACCACCCTCAGATGTATAGTCTCCAACAACCCGTCCACATGGTTGTCCTTCATTGTTTGGGCCGAGTATGCACACAACACCTTGCGCTCCTCCTCCACTGGTATGTCCCCGCACGAGTGTCAGTTTGGCTATGCCCCTCCATTGTTCCCGGACCAGGAGGCAGAAGTCAGAGTGCCTTCAGCCTTGAGGTTCATCAGACGCTGTCGGCTTACGTGGAAGAAGACCCGTCTTAATCTTCTGCGTTCCTCACAGCGGTACCAATGACAAGCCAACAGACATCGCTGTCCCAGGCCTACCCTGCGCCTCGGCCAGAGAGTCTGGCTCTCAACAAAGAACTTACCCCAACGGGTGGAGTCTCGCAAGCTGTCCCAGAAATACATCGGTCCCTTTAAGGTTGCCAGGAGAGTGAATCGCGTTACTTATCGCCTGCACTTACCCAGGTCCCTTAAGATTAATCCCACGTTTCACATTTCTTTATTAAAACCTGTTGTTTTTTCTCCCCTTATCCCGGCAGGCAGACCTCCCCCTCCGCCTCGTGTCATCGGAGGCCAGTCGGCTTATACCGTCCATCGGATACTGGATTCCCGCCGGGTGCAGCGGTCCTGGCAGTATCTGGTGGACTGGGAAGGCTACGGTCCCGAGGAGCGCTCCTGGGTTCCTGCCAAAGACATACTGGGCCCTGACCTCATTCGTCAGTTCAGGGTCCTCCACCCTGAGAAGGCTGGTGGTAGGAACGTCAGGAGCCGTTCCTAGGGGGGGGATTCTGTCAGGATTTGGCCAGGATTGTTCAGGTTTTGGTCACTAGATGCCCCCATTGTGCTTTTTTGACCCTTTTGTTTTTCCCTTGTTCCAGTTATTATTTGCACCTGTGCCTCATTTCCCTTGTATGTATTTAAACCCTTAGTGTTCCTCAGTTCTTTGCTCTGTGTGTGAATGTTAGCACCCTGCCCCAGCCATGCTGTGAACTTTTGTTTCTCCTGTTGGTCTTTCTTGAGGTACTCTGGTTTTGTTCTTGTTTATTTTTGATTATTCTTTTGAGGCTTGTTTTTTTCCCTGCTGTTCTTACCACTTTGTGGATTTTCCTTGTTTCTTGGAGGATTTAAATTTTTTCTCTTAAAATTACTTTTGACGTTGTGGATTTATATTTTTGCCTGAAGATCTTTTCCTTTTTACTTTATTAAATCACCGTCTCAAGTACTGCTGTGTCTGCCTCATCTTCTGGGTTCTGCCGACTATTAGTGGCTCAGCTTACTAAGTGACTGTTTCTCACACCGGAGACCCGAGTTCGTAACCGGGTCCTGACAGACATGGCATAGGAAAAAGGTTGAATACATCTCACAAAATGTTCTCTCTTGATAGAATGAAAGCACAGAACAGAAAAAGGTATAGGACATCAAATAATGTAAGAGAACAGATAATCACTCAAATAGATTGGAAATCCTGTAAATGAGAAATGCCAATACCCCATGTGACTGCTGCATGCTGAGGCAGGAAGTGTGCAGTGTTAGCATGTGATTGGCTGCAGAGGGGGGTCTGCCGGAGCCAGGCAGCATTGCAGTTGCTCTCATGTCATAAATCATTGTACCTGCTCTTCCAGATTGGTTTAAATCGGGCCTGTCTTTTGGGGGCTGCCTGCATCGCAGGGCTTATTAAAGACCCACACTGAGAGGCTGCA
Organism: Salvelinus namaycush; assembly: GCF_016432855.1. NCBI lineage: Eukaryota > Metazoa > Chordata > Actinopteri > Salmoniformes > Salmonidae > Salvelinus > Salvelinus namaycush. Next base: position 24,268,733 of record NC_052308.1, on the reverse strand, counting down.
GGAGAGGAGACAGGTCTGCTATTCATCAGGCAGGCTTAGCACAGACACCATACAGAAATCTTTTCACATTCATACTGGCCATCAATTTATCTTTATAATCTGTATAATGTCAAACAACAGTGGACATTTATGACACTTACAGTACCGCTTCTATTGTAAGGATTTGGGAAAGATGATTATAATAAGACAAAATCTACGCTTTTCTGGATACAACATAATTTTTCTTTTAAACAACTGTTTGCTTCTACACTAGGGGTGGGCAATAATTTTGGCTCGAGGTCCACATCAGGATTTTAAAATTCAGCGGAGGGCCGCACTGATTTTTTGGGGGGCCAATTTATTAATCGAAAACAATTTGCGGGCCAGAAAAAGGGCAGTTCTTTGAAAACATATAGGTCTATTATATACTGAAAACAAATATAAAATGCAACATGCAACAATTTCAAAGATTTTACTGAGTTACAGTTCATATAAGGAAATCAATCAATAGAAATACATGAATTAGGCCCTAATCTATGGATTTCATATGACTAGGCAGGAGCGCAGCCATGGGTGGGGCCAGGGAGAGCGTACCCACTTAGGAACCAGGCCCACCCATTGGGTGTTTTTCCCCACAAAAGGGGTTTATTAAAGACAAAAATACTCCTCAGCTTCCTGATATGCCACACCTGTCAGGTGGATGTTTATCTTGGCAAAGTAGAAATGCTCACTAACAGGGATGTAAACACATTTGTGCACAACATTTGAGAGAAATAAGCTTTTGTGCGTATGGAGAATTTCTGGGATCTTTTATTCCACTTAATGAAACAAGGAACCAACACTTTACATTATGCGTTGATATTTTTGTTTTGTGTATGAGACATACTTTCTATCTAGTTGTAGACATCCAAGAGTGGCCTGGAGGTAGTTTTTTTTAACCCAAAATAATCATTTCCCAAAGAAAACTACTCAAACCTCCCCTGGGTCAGATTGAATGGGCTGATGTTGTCCACCCCTGTTCTACACGGGGGGTAAAGAGAGACCTCTAGTAACTCTAGTGAAACACTGAGAGACAAAAAGGAGACAGGAAAGTAACAACATACCAAAAACAAAACATGCAGAAACTAAATACACATCTTTCTCATATATACCAACAATGCGTTCTAGCCAGCTTGATAATAGAACCAGCTATTATCTGGAATTGTTAGGTTAGATTACTGGAATTGTTAGGTTAGATTACTTGTTGGTTATTACTGCATTGTCGGAACTAGAAGCACAAGCATTTCGCTACACTCGCATTAACATCTGCTAACCATGTGTATGTGACAAATAAAATGTGATTTGATTTGATTTGAGCTGTATTGTTAAGAGCCAGGCTGACCTACAGTAGCTCTGTGCACTCTACCTTCCATGGAAAACATGCTAAAACTCACTGCACACATGCATTTTCTTTGAAGAAACACAATCAGTGTACACAAACCAAGAACAAAAATGGTGGTAAGCAATTACTGAGGAAATAAATGTTCTTTGTGTAACTGGGAGGAACTAAGTTCAGTATTGAAGAAAACATTTTTGTGTTGTGAAAGGCAGGATGATTTCAACGGTCTGAATCCACTTTGGGAGTAACAATAGTTGAGGAATCTAAATTCAAACCTGAGTCTTCTCAAATAAGCGCTCTTTTATCAGATCAATACAGTGGGTGTTTTGAAAAGCATCCATTCACACTGGCCACGTCAAGGCATACACCCTCCGAGGGCTTCTGAAGAAAAGCCCCCTCCACTCTCCTCTCTGTTGTTGCTAAGTTCAGCCATGTACCATTTCCCCATACAGACTACTCCTCAGTGCTTAGAGGGGAAAGAGAGGCCTATCCTTAATTGGAATCAGAACAAAAGCTCCTTCAAAAGGCTGGAAACTAAAAACATCTCTAACTAAAAATAGGGCTAATTTCAGCCCATCTTTCTCCATCCTTAAATGTATTGTAATTCCCCTCAGACTGCGGTGAGATAATGACCGACACAAAAAGCCGTGAAGCTAGATGGTGTTGAATAGATACAAGAACAGCTCTTTCCTTTTTATCGGTGGTGAAATCCAATAGTCTTAAATATCTGATAGCGGATCATGTTGTGCGTCTTATCGGCTGAGGCGGTGACTTGAGCATTATATAAACAGTGGCAGCTTTATATCACTGACAGACAGGCAGGCAGTCAGCAGCCTCAGCAGAATTCTGTCCTGTCAGCAGCAGCTAAAGCAGCAGCTATAGCACAGGCCTGTACAGCACACTGCTGCAGTACCTCTGCCTCAGCACAGAGAGGGCCAGCTCAAAGTCATACAAAGTTCTCTGGAGAGAGGGAGAGAGTTAGGTAAAGGTACCGTCTGAAACCACTGACACTGTTCTGTTGAGATCCAGTCCACTTTTACCTGACATCTATACAACTCCTGAGAGCTGGACTACGGTTCTGATAGGCTTATCATTTATTGGTGCAACTTCCAATTAGGAATTAAATGCTAGTGGACAGAGGGCTGTTGCAAAGCAGATTTTATATTGGAAACTTTAGAATAGATAAAGCACTAAAGATTCAACAACCTATTCAACAGTCAATTCAACAGCATATTCCACGCTGGTTCAATGTCATTTCATTGAAATGATGTGGACAACAACTGTGATTCAACCAATGTGTGCCCAGTGGGTGAATTTTAATTGAAAAAAGTTGACATGATTTTAATGACCATCAACATTTAGCCAGATATTCAGTATTATATAAAAATACAGCTCTCAATGTGCAGAGAGCATATTGATTTTATCTACATTAAAAGAACATCAAAGTGATCAGAAACAGTGTAGACATTGTTAATGTTGTAAATGACTATTGTAGCTGGAAAGGGCAGATTTTTTATGGAATATCTACATAGGCGTACAGAGGCCCATTATCAGCAACCATCACTCCTGTATTCCAGTGGCACATTGTGTTTATTTGTTATTTTTTACATTTATTGAATATTCGAAACATACAATATACTTGCAGTGAAGCCGCTCAACAACTACATCATACCAGTCATCCAACAGATTCCCAACAGATTCCCATTCAGAGCGACACACAGAAGCATCCAGGGTCAATCCCCTGCACCAGGCCTTTACCAGCCCAAAAAACGTGAATCCGAACCCTCCAAGATCCCCCCACAGTTCCCCAATAGCTGTCCCTCAACCATTCCATTCCCCACCCCCAAGAACCCCCCAATGCACCAACAACCAAGAGAATGAACTAAAGAGAGAAAAGAAAAAGACAGAAGAAAACAGCAAACAATGCAAAATAATAAATTTAAAACAAAGGACATCAAGGACAACTAAAATCATAACAGCAATGCCAACTGTATGTGTTTGTGTGCGTTCTTGTATGTGTATTTGAATGAGAGTGTGTGTGTATTGTAACGGTTGTCCTCCTCCTCTTCGTCCGAAGAGGAGGAGTAGGGATTGGACCAAAGCGCAGCGTGATAGTTTGACATAACGAATTTATTATATCCAGACGAAACACGATAAACACTTGAAATGATTACCAAAATAACAAAACGACGTAGACAGACCTGAACATGGAACTTACATAAATACACGAAGAACTCACGAACAGGAACAGACTACATACACGAACGACAACGAAACAGTCCCGTGTGGTGCAACATACACAGACACGGAAGACAACCACCCACAAACAAACAGTGTGAACAGCCTACCTTTATATGGTTCTCAATCAGAGGAAACGTCAAACACCTGTCCCTGATTGAGAACCATATAAGGCTAATTACAAACGACCTAAACATAGAAACACATAACATAGAATGCCCACCCCAACTCACGCCCTGACCAACTAAACACATACAAAAACAAGAGAAAACAGGTCAGGAACGTGACATGTATTTCAATGAGAGCCTCAGGCAAACCGGCATTAGTTGTAAAAACACTGCCACTTAGTGTCATTCAAATGTACTTTTTATTATGTTTTATTTTTACTTAAATTTTTTTATACTTTAATCTTTGACCATCATTCTATCTCCCACACAGCAACTCCACTCCCACTTGTCTCCAATTCCACATACCAACCCTCAGCTTCCCTCAGTCCATCCCATCTATCTCTGCTGGCCACCCACTTCAGGTTTCTATGCAACACATATCTTTCAACTATGCTGTGATGTTTAATGTACAATTTCAATCTATCTAATCAATTGCAAGTTGAAGATAAATTGTTTTACTAAGAGTATTAGTATATTAGGAATTGACTGACACGTTCTCTCCAGATCTCCTGACAATACTATTTCTAGGGTAAATTTTAGATCAATGTAATGCATTTTCAGCCATTCCTGAACCTGAGACCAGAAACAGGCTACCTGAGGGCAATACCAAAATAAATGGTCTATTGATTCTGTATCCTCACAACAAAATCTGCAGAGCTTCGATGATTTTATGCCCCAAATATTCAACATTTTGTTGGTGGCAAGAATTCTATATAATCATTTTTGCTGAAAAGCACAGTCTTGAATCTTGCTTTGTTTTAGATATCAACTCAACTCATTCCTGTACCATGGAATTGGTTCTTCAAAAATCTCTTCCCAACTTTTTTGCAATCTGTATGGCACAGTTGTCAACATCCTGGTCCTCAAATGAAACTGGTATACTTTCCTATTCATGCTATTTTATTCCTTCACCGGTTTTGATCCTTTATATTGGGCAGACAGACCAGTTCCCTACCTCCTCCTGCTGCCACCTGCCTCCTCCGTTTTTGGGGTAATGCTGTAATCAATTGGTTGTACTATTGGATTGAGCAGACCTTTCTGTACAATTCTGATAATTCCATGAAGGACATAACTCTACCATTCCAATTTACAATATAATTTAAGAACAAAATACCCCTTTCAAACATCTTACCCATAAATATAGGTATTTTTATCAACCAGCACATTTGAGTTCAGCCATAATATTTGTTGTAATATTTGTTCTATCTTTTCAGGGGGATGAAATAGAAATTGTAGCCAGCTCTGCAATGCTTGTTTGAAAAAGAGAGATACTTTTTTCAAAGTATCACTTTCAATTAAACAAAAATGAGACATGGCAATCTGCATAAAGGCAAAAAGGTCATATTTAAACAATGGATGAGCTTTTCTTAGTAATCTACTTCAGAACCATTTGGGGTTAAAATAAAACTTTTGAATGAGTGAAGCTTTTAGAGAGAGGTTTAGTGCTTTTATATTTAATCATCTCAACCCACCCAATTCATATTCATTATATAGATCTAGGCACGTTTTATTTTGTCTGGTTTTTGCTCATATGTGTCACGCCCTGACCTTAGAGCCGTTTTATTTCTCTATTTGGTTAGGTCAGGGTGTGATGTGGGGTGGGCATTCTATGTTTTGTATTTCTGTGTGTTTGGCCGAGTGTGGTTCCCAATCAGATGCAGCTGTCTATCGTTGTCTCTGATTGGGAATCATACTTAGGCAGCCTGTTTTGCCACCTAAGTTGTGGGTAGTTGTCTTTGTTAGCGGCCTGTATAGCCTTAGTAAGTGTGACGGTCGTGGTTGTTGTTTTTGTTGGCGACATTTATAATAAAGGAAAATGTACGCTCACGACGCTGCACCTTGGTCCGGTCATTTCCCTGATGACGTTCGTGACAATATGATTTGAAAAACGAATCATCAGGAGTAGGCAGTGCTGTAAGTGAGTAAACTGAGATATGACTAAGGAGTTAATCAGGGCAATTTTTCCATAAATACAGGTATTTACCTCTCCATGGTTGCAGGATCTTGTCTATTTTTACAAGTTTTCTATTGAAATTCATTGTAGAGAGCTTATTTATATTTTTTGTGATATGAATACTGAGTATGTCTGAGTATGTCTTTTAGTCCAGAGAGTACAGAAAAGTTATCTAGATCTTCAATGAGACATTACAGGGATTTAGCTTGCGGACTTAATACAAAACGAGTCATTGGCATACATGGACACCTTTGTTTTTAAGCCTTGGATTTCTAATCCTCTAATATTGTTATTGGATCTGATTTTAATAACTAGCATTTCGATGGCCATAATGAATAGATATGGTGACAGCGGACACCCTTGTTTAACTCCTCTTGACAATTCAAAACTCTGAGAAGTAGCCGTTATTTACTATTTTACACCTGGGGTTGCTATACATTATTTTTTACCCATGTTATAAGAGAATTACCGAAATTGAGAAAATGTATAAAGAAAATCCAGTCTTACTTTTTCAAATACCTTTTCAAAATCTGCTATAAATACTATTCCTGGTTTATATGTTTCATGATGTTCTATTATTTCTGGTAGTTGGTATCTCCAATGTATCGTCCATGTAAAAAAAAAATGTCTCATCAGGATGAACAATACCTGGTAAAACAGTTCTACTATGCATTTTGCTAATATTTTTGCATCACAACATTGACGTGTAAGGGGCCTCAAGTTTTTTAGACTGGGTCTTTATATTTGCCATCTGGATTATGTTTTAAAAATAGAGAAATCAGACCTTCCTGCTGAGTACCTGACATACTACCATTTCTATAGGAGTAGTCAAAACAATCTAACAATGGAGCTTTTAGTATATCAAAAAGTACTTGATATACCTCTACAGTGCGAGTATTTCACTCGCATTGGACCCTAAAAATAGATATGTTCGAACCGGAAAAAATATTTACGAGCAAAGTGTGCGATTAAAGATTACAACCTACCGTAATCTATTTTTCCCCCGCTGCTAATTGTTTAACTTCTTATGGCTGCAGCCCGACGCCGGTACACTTATGACAACAGCCAGCTCAAGTGCAGGGCGCGAAATTCAAAATATATATTTTTTAAATATTTAACTTTCACACATTAACATGTCCAATACAGCATATGAAAGGTACACATCTTGTGAATCCAGCCAACATGTCCGATTTTTAAAATGTTTTACAGGGAAGACACAATATGTAAATCTATTAGCTAACCACGTTAGCAAAAGACACCACTTTTTTTACTCCACCAGTTTTTTACTCCATCAGTAGCTATCACAATTTCGACCAAATAAAGATAAATAGCCACTAACCAAGAAACAACTTCATCAGATGACAGTCTGATAACATATTTATTGTATAGCATATGTTTTGTTAGAAAAATGTGCATATTTCAGGTATAAATCATAGTTTACATTGCAGCTACAATATGAAATTGCACCGAAAGCAGCCATAATATTTACAGACACCAACGTCAAATACCTAATTACTCATCATAAAACATTTCTGAAAAATACATAGTGTACAGCAAATGAAAGACAGGCATCTTGTGATTCCAGACAATATTTCCGATTTATTAAGTGTTTTACAGCGAAAACAAAATGTAGCGTTAGATTAGCGTAGCCAAAATAGCCAGAAACACTTGGGCGCCGACGACCAGTTCACATGCACGACAGATATATGAAATAGCATCATAAAATGTTTCTTACTTTTGGTGATCTTCCGTCAGAATGTTGGACAAGGTGTCCTTTGTCCAGAACAGTCGTTGTTTGGATTTAGAACGGCAACTTTCCCTCTTCAATTAGCATGCACACTAGCCAAGGGGCGCGAATCTCTCCATGTCAACAAACGGAAGAGAACGGAACACGGCAAAACTCCCGAAAAATTTTCAATAATCTGATGAAACTATATTGAAAAAACATACTTTACGATGATATGGTGACATGTATCAAATAAAATCAAAGCCGGAGAAAGTAGTCGCCTATTACGGCAGCTAAAGAGAAGGCAATCCCACTGTCCACGTCGCGCTCTTCAGAGTACCGAAAATGGGGGACACGTCATTCCAAGATGATGTGTTCCATCTCAGACCAAGATAATCACCTCATTTCTTCTCTCAAAGCCTCTTGACATCCAGAGGAAGGTGTATGACGTGCATGTATACTAATAGATCTCATGACCATTTATAGGCAGGAAGTAGAAGAGAGCCTCGGTTTCAGATTTTCCACTTCCTGGTCAGGAAGTGTGCTGCAGAATGACTTCTGTTTCACTCAGAGAAATAATTCAAACGGTTTTAGAAACTAGAGAGTGTTTTCTATCCAATAGTAATAATAATATGCATATTGTACGAGCAATAATTGAGTACGAGGCCGTTTGAAATGGGCACCTTTTATCTGGCTACTCAATACTGCCCCTTGCAGCCCAAACAGGTTAACTTCTTGTGAATAGGGGGGCGCTGTTTTCATTTTGGAAAAAATCTTGCCCAAATTAACATCTTGTCAATAGGAGGGCGCTGTTTTCACTTTGGAAAAAATCGTGCCCAATTTAAACGGCCTCGTACTCTTTTCTAGATCATACAATATGCATATTATTATTACTATTGGATAGAAAACACTCAAGTTTCTAAAACTGTTTGAATTATATCTGTGAGTAAAACAGAACTCATTTTGCAGCGAACTTCCATACAGGAAGTGAAAAATCTGAAAACGAGGCTCTGTTTCAGGGCCTGCCTATTCAACTGGCTTTTATTTATCGATATACATGCACTTCATAAGCCTTCCACTAGATGTCAACAGGCAGTGGAAGGTGGAATGGGGTGTCTAGCTTGATCTGAGGTCGAACAAGAGCTTTTTGGATTTTGTCAGTTTTCCAAGGCGCGCGAAGGAGCTCCACATTGTCTTCTGAAAAGCGTTCGGTTTGCACGGCGAATATCTCCGGCTCTGATTTTATTTGATACATATTAGAAAAACATCAAAGTAGGTTTTTTCAACCGAGTTTGATCAGTTTATTCAACGTTTATTGGGACTTTTGGAGTTTTCCGTTCTTTCAGACGTGTTTGAGGAGCTATCCTCACTTAGCCTCACCCTGCAAAGGAATGACCTGATCCTCCCCCAAGCCACATCAGAGTTGAGGAAGACAGTGACCAGACGGGAAGCACTAAAGCTTAGGGCAAAGGCAGGAGGCATGCTGGAGAAGATCCAGACCATGCTTGCTCAGCAGCAGGGTGATGAGAGGAGATTCCAGGTGTGTTAGGATGAGAGCTTGTTAGGATGTAAGAGAAATCGATGATTAAGACAGATTCTCAGTGTGAGTTTCAGTGTATTCGTTGCCCAATAGAACGATTTGAGGAAAAGGAGGGAAATGCAGTGGAGAAGTCTTTAAATTTATGGGAGACAGACAAATGGCCAGACATTTCATTGTGTGTTGGTGTGTGTTATTTCTGTTAAAGGGAATAACACTGAAGGGGAATCTGAAAGGCTTCACGGACCTCACCAATCCCCAGCTGAAGCAGCACATGGAGGCGGCCATTAACATCGGCGTGGATGATCTCAAAGCCAGGTTTGGTTTGCTGAAGGATGAGGGTGTCCAGACCCCAGTGGAGTCTTTCAGAGTGCTAAACCCTGACACATGGCCAGAAGACCAGGCCAGCCTTCTCACCTTTGGCGATGGTGGTGTGGCATACTTGATGAGGCATTTCAAGGAGCCTCTAGAAAGGTAAGAATTTATTTGGCACTGCATTTCCATATGAGACAATGTTATGTTGGCATATTTGCAAACTCACTTGCTCTGTTCAATCCTGCAGATCGGGGTGCAACACGGCTGCAATCCAGGATGAGTGGCAGGAGCTGAACATCCTGGTCAGCCACAATTTCAAGGACAAGTCCTCCAGTGGCCTGTGGAGACCATGTTGACAAAGGACCCCTACAGGCACGATTACAAGTTAGACTAACAGTCCTGAGTGGTTATGTATGGTATCCTATGGTTGCTTTTGATAAGTTAATGGTAAGAGCTTAAATGAAATTGAAAGATATAATCTTTTCCCTAGAACATACTGGAGTTGGTGCAGCTTATGCTGGTGCTGCCCATTTCAGCCGCCCAGTGTGAGTGAGGCTTCTCGGCGCAGAACCGGATTAAGAATTCGACAAGAAGCTGCCTTGGGGTCTCCACCACCGAAGGCCTGATGAGGATCAGCCTGGAGGGGCCTGTCGGAGTTCGATCCCACTCTTGCCGTGGACCGCTGGCTGACTTCTAAGCGTGCCAGACGGCCAACATACAAAACCAGCTGGACAACTGATATCCTTTGCGTCTAGTAGGCATGGGTCAATGTGTGGTATGTGGTGGTATGTGCTGTTCCACAGATGTGTCCCTTAGTACACGCACACACTCACACACGCAGTATAAATATGTATGTAATAAATGTTTGTTAATAAACGCTGTTACATTTTTCAGTGCTCCTAAATTTCTTTGTGTGCTGCTACATTTTTTCATTTAGGAGCGCATGTGCTCCTTTGGAAAAAAGTTAGCGTAGAGCTCTGCTCTACCAGTATGCCATCAAGCCCTGGGGTTTTTCCAAAGGATTTAATAGCCTCAAAGTTCTTCCTCTGTAATTTGGCCTTCGCAGTGATCTTTCTGTACATTTGTTAATTTTCCCTTTTTTTATTTATTTGGAAATAATTCCTTACCATAATCTTCATTCACTGGGAAGGGATGAGACGGAAAAGAGAACATCTGCCTAAAATAATTAGCTTCCTCTTTTTAAATATAATTCTGAGAATCATAGATGATTCCGTCTTCAGTAATGAGTTTCTGCAAATTCTTTTTGTTAGTGTTCCTGTATTGGAGATTCAGGAAGATTTTTGTGCATTTTACTCCATCCAGTTTGCTTTATTTTTGTATTAGATTGTTCTTGAATACGTTCCTCAAGTTTTTGTTTTTCCTCTAACTTATTTTGTATCTCTGCAGTATCATTTTTATTGCTATCTACCTGTACTATTAGTTCATGGATTTCCCTTGATAGTCTCCAGAAACTGCTTTTTTATTATTGATGAATATTGAATTGAATAACCCCTGAAGGTACAATTTAAAGGTTTCCCAAACAATAAGAAGATTTGCTGAACCTATATTGTACTGGAACAATTCATTTATAAATTATTTTGTCTTAGTTAAAAAATAAGTTGTCCTCCAGTAAACTTTGATTAAATTTCCAATATCCCCGTCCACGTGGAAACTCTAAGTTATGTGAATTCCAATTAGATGATGATCGCATTCTGTCTCCAATTAAAGCTTTTTTAATCTTTGAAAGAGACAAGAGAGTAGTCAAGACGACTAGCTTGATTAAGTCTCCATATATATCTCACTAGGTTTTTAAGTCTCCAAATATCCACTATTTCTAATGTGTCCATAATACTTGTGATTTCCTTAAGGGCACGGCGATAGTTTGTAGAGTGATTACCTTTATGGTCCATTGAAGTACTTAACACTGTTATAGTCTCCTACCATAATGATTAGATCATTTGTTGTCTAACTTCAATAAATTGGTAGAAATGTTTTCGAAGAAGTGTGGATAATCCTGATTTGGACCATATAGATTAATGAGCCAAATCTCTTTTCCATCCACTTTCATATTCAAAAAGATCCACCTTCCTTGGGAATCATTCCTGACTATTTGCACGTTCAGATCGACATTTTTGTTAATTAATATCATCACACCCTTTCAGTTCCTTTGTCCATGACAGAATTCTTTTCACCACCCCATTCCTTTTTCCATGCAACTTCCTCTAAGGATGTAGAGTGAGTTTCCTGTAAACATGTTATATTCCTTGTCTTTTAGCCATGTAAAGACTGACCTTTATTTAATAATCTGCTAAACCGTTACAATTATAACTGGCTAAACTTATTTCAACCCTTACCATAACTAGATACTATTCTCAGTCTAAATTGACCATAATTAGTACATGTAAAGTTACTGCCATCGGAGGTATTATGAAGGTCAAAACTAGAGCTTTCAAATGTCTGATATTTAGAATTCAAGAAATAGGTTCTAGCAATATTTGTTTTATTCCCTTGCCTGTTTGCCTGTGAGCCAATGCCACAGATGTTAGAAAAATGAGACAAGATATTATGTGTGTAGCAAATCTGAGTAGGTTGATGTGTATGATATAGTGAGTGTGTACGATGTCTGTATAAGAGTAAGACTATAATGTGTGATGTCCAAATAAATAACTCTGCCAATTTGCATGGTTGAGTGTCTATGTGTGTAACATGTAGTGCGTATAGCCTTAATATTCATGATAATAATTGTAATCCATATCGTATCACCATCATAGTTATAGCATCATAATTACCTTTATCATAATTTAAAAACACATCCCAGCATTTCCATAGCAATTGACGTTTCACATGATCATGAAAGAGACCTTGCATTACTCTAGAGACGGCTTCACTACAGTACAAATGTATTCCGTACAATATGTTATTATTCCCCAATGCCCCTATTCTGATATCTTCCCCTTGCTTGTTGTAAACATATATAAACTTGTAGATAAATACATAAAAAAGATAGACAAACAATAAACACATTAAATTATAAAACAGTTCTCGGCAATAGAGAGGGAGAGAAGAGAAAAGAGAGAAAGAGTGAGAGAATAGAGCGAGATCAGGTGTGTGTGTGTATGTATAAGTCCGTATGTGTAAGCAAGCATGTAATTACGTACATGTGTGTTCATATCCACTTCATAATGTTCAGATATTTTTATAGGTCCCATACCTTCTTTTTTTTCGTAACCTGAAGTCCCTGTAAAATTTAGTACAGCCACGGTGTTATGGAGCTGTCTCGGAATAGCTGTCCATCTATAAAGAGTTTGTCCACAATGATAAAGGCACGCTTATCATTCTCCCTTTGTTGTCTTTGTACCTGATACAGTCTCTTACGACGTCCGTTTATCTCCTTTGGAAATTGGTCATTGAGACCCGAATTTGGTCCCATAAACTCCCTTCCCTTGCTTTTGATCAGCTCCTTTTGTTGGTAGTGTTCAAATTTTGCGAAGATCGGTTGGGAACCGTTGGTCTTGTCGCTCCGAGCTCCAAGTCTGTGTACTCGGTGGAAAGCCACCTTGTTTACAGTCTCTATAGGAAGTTTCAAGGCGGATTGCAGGAATTCTCTGATCGCGCCCTCTGGATTATTGGATGCGTCCTCAGGAATCCCAGAAAATGTTTTATTTTCATGCATGCTACGACTTGGTATGTCTAGTAGCGACTCCTTCATCACCCTGTTTTCCCTGAGTAGACAATCCATGTTGGAATCGTGGATTTTTAACTTGGCTGTGAGTGTCTTGTTTTCTCTTTGGAGCGTGAGAATTTCACTCTGGCTGAACTCCAAACTCCCCCTCAGCCCTGCTACCTCCTCACACAACTTTTCCAGTGTTGCATGGATTCCAGCCAGAGCACTAGCCTCTACCTCAATGGTAAGTAAATCATCAGTGTTTGTAGATTAATCTGTTTTTTGTTTTTTTGTCGGGTTAAAGTTATTTTCTGAGGTGGTCGGATCTTTCCATGATGGAGTATGTTGTTCCTCCATAGCGTAAAGCTGTTGGTACTCGTCGATTTCCCTCAGGATCTCCTTAGTATCCAGGTTGGCTCTTTACTGTAACCAGTTGTTTTACGAAAAGATAACAATGAGTCTTTCCCACGTCAACGACAGGTGTCTGTAGTACAGCCAGCTAGCACTCGCGGAATCCACACAAAAAAAGGAACACAAAATTGCATTCCCAGCCGTAAAGGCTAAACGCGTCGTGGAATCCTTAGCAACAAAAACTTTAGTTCGGATTAAAATCGATTTAACTTTTAGAAATTTGGAAATAAATTTCTAAAAGAAACCCGGATCCGGGATCACCCCCCACCCCCCCCACACTGATTAGCATCGCTAGCATAGCGTCACAATTAAATAGTAGCATCTAAATATCATTAAATCACAAGTCCAAGACACCAAATGAAAGATACAGATCTTGTGAATAAAGCCACCATTTCAGATTTTTAAAATGTTTTACAGGGAAGACAAAATATGTAAATCTATTAGCTAACCCCGTTAGCAAAAGACACCACTTTTCTAACTCCATCAGTTTCTTACTCCATCAGGTGCTATCACCAATTCGGCCAAATAAAGATATTGATAGCCACTAACCAAGAAAAAACCTCATCAGATGACAGTCTGATAACATATTTATTGTATAGCATAGGTTTTGTTAGAAAAATGTGCATATTTCAGGTATAAATCATAGTTTGCAATTGCAGCCACCATCACAAATCTCCCCAAAGCGACTAGAATTACTACATAGAGCAACGTGTATTACCAATTTACTCATCATAAAACATTTCTTAAAAATACACAGCTCACAGCAATGGATAGACACAGATCTTGTGAATTCAGACAATATTTCAGATTTTCAAAGTGTCTTACAGCGAAAACACAATAAATCGTTATATTAGCATACCACATTTGCAAACGTTACCCGAGCATTGATTCAAGGCAAAATTAGCTATAGCGTTATCATCACCAAAATACATTAATTTTTTCACTAACCTTCTCAGAATTCTTCCGATGACACTCCTGTAACATCATATTACACAATCCATATAGAGTTTGATCGAAAATGTGCATATTTAGCGGCACAAATCGTGCTTACACAATGGAAATAGTGTTCAACTACTCAAGCAATCTGCCCGGCGCCATTTTGAAAATACAACTATTTTTATCGAAAACTATTCATAAACTTGACTAAAAAAATACAGGTTGGACATGAAATGAAAGATGCATTAGTTATTAATGCAACCGCTGAGTTAGATTTTTAAAATTAACGTTACTAGACATACAGTGTGCGTTACAGCCAGACTAGTGCCGCAATAATGGCGTCACTAATCGCCATTATTGAGTTTACATTTTTCCACATAAAAACGGAATAACATCATAAATAGCTCTTACTTTTCGACGAGCTTCCATCAGAATCTTGGCCAAGTGGTCCTTTGTCCAAAAGAATCGTTGCTTGGTTGTAAAACGTTGCATTCAACTTCTGATATAGCAGCTAACAATAGCTAACAATAGCTATTTTGCCCCAACGTGTCCAAATCCTCAAGACGCAATACTGAGGAAATTCCGAAAAATAGCAATATACTCGCATAATCTGATATAACTCGTTTTAAAATAGCTTCGTTATGATGTTTCTAACACTTATATCCAATTAAATTACAGACGGATACATCTAACGTTGATAACTGAGCGTTTGAAAATGGCATCCTGAGGTCCCTTTCTGCGTAATGGTCAGCGTCGAAAAGAAGGCGCACCTCACTCCTTGGCCTTTTATAACCTCTGAGAGCTACGTATAAAGCCCATTCCACTTCTCATTGGTTACTGACATCCAGGGGAAGGCGGGTGCAGTTCATGTCGTTCCATAGGATACACACAGACCTTTAAAACTGATCTGAGACCAGAGCTTCGCTCTCAGACATTCGCAGTACCTGTCATGGATTTCGCTGTAGAAAGAGTTCTGGGTCACCCACAGACATAATTCCAACGGTTTATGAAACTAGAGAGTGTTTTCTATCCAATAGAATTAATAATATGCATATTGTACGAGCAAGAATTGAGTACGAGGCAGTTTAATTTGGCAACACCCAGAAAAAATAAATGCTAACTGCTCCCCCTATTGACAAAAGGTTAATGAAAATGTTTTAATATAAACAACAAACCGAGTGTAGACAGTAATGTTCTGTGGCACATTGTGTTAGCTAATCCAAGTTTATCATTTTAAAAGGCTAATTGATCATTAGAAAACCCTTTTGCAATTATGTTAGTACAGCTGAAACTGTTGTGCTAACTAAAAAAGCAATAAAACGGGCCTTCTTTAGACTAGTTGAGTATCTGGAGCATCAGCATTTCTGGGTTCGTTTACATGCTCAAAATGGCCAGAAACAAAGAACTTTCTTCTGAAACTCGTCAGTCTATTCTTGTCCTGAGAAATGAAGGCTATTCCATGCGAGAAATTGCCAAGAAACTGAAGATCTCGTACAATGCTGTGTACTACTCCCTTCACAGAACAGCGCAAACTGTCTCTAACTAGAATAGAAAGAGGAGTGGGAGGCCCCGGTGCACAACTGAGCAAGAGGACAAGTACATTAGAGTGTCTAGTTTGAGAAACAGACGCCTCACAAGTCCTCAACTGGCAGCTTCTATAGTACCCGCAAAACACTAGTCTCAATGTCAACAGTGAAGAGGCGACTCCGGGATGCTGGCCTTCTAGGCAGAGTTCCTCTGTCCAGTGTATGTGTTCTTTTGCCCATCTTAATCTTTTATTTTTATTGGCCAGTCTGAGATATGGCTTTTTCTTTGCAACTCTGCCTAGAAGGCTAGCATCCCGGAGTCGCCTCTTCACTGTTGACGTGGGAAGGGAAGCCCTGTGGGAAGGGCACGCTGTGTAGTCAGAGATAATGTGTTCAAAAGGTACCACAGGGCTCAAAGACAGACAGGCATGCACATACTGTACATATATGTTTAAGTGCACAGCGGTATAAACACACACACACACACACAAACAGGGACATGCATAGCCAGTTATCATCATCTGCACATCTATCTCTCCAGTGTTAATGCTAAATTGCAATTATTTATTGCCTTACCTCCCTAATCTTACTACATTTGCACACACTGTATATAGATTATTCTATTGTGTTATTGACTATACGTTTGTTTATCAGGTTGTGGGCAGGAGATAGCCTAGCGGTTAGAGAGCGGGCCAGCAACTGGAGGGTTGCTGGTTTGAATCCCGGGTCACGTGGTGAAAAATCTGGCGGGAAGTAAGCTGGCAATCGGAGTGTTGCTGGTATCAAATCCTAGATACCATTGCCTGACGTTTTGCCCTTGAGCAAGGCACCTCCCCCCCACAACACCACCTAGTGTGGCAGCCCCCCCCCCCCCCCCCCCCCCCCCACACACACCTTCCCCAAAACCTGTATATGTATGTGTATGTATGTATGTCTATCAGAGGGGTTGGGTTAAAAGTGGATGTCACATTTCATTTGGACCGTGTGTGCAATTGACCAATAAAGTGATCTTAATCTTGGAGGAATAAGTAAACAAAGCATATTGCATTTTTCAATAAAAGCTTTATATGCAGCTATGCACTGATTTAATGTAGCATGCCAATCTGTGTTTTCAATTAAAGTGTGTGGGCATGATACAGGCAGTGTGCCTCCTCCACCTGACAGCTTTTTAATTATGGCTGTTCTGTATCGGCGCTATCGCTCTCAGGTAATGGCAGACCTGTCAAAGTCTCAGCTCTGATGATACAGCACACCCTCAGCACAGACAATGATATGTGTCTGAATACACAGACTTCAACCACACACAATTCTGCAACCTCTAACCCCGGTGAAACCACTAGGGATTCAGAGACAATGCTTTTAATTGTTGTAATTACACATGTATAAATGAGTTGAGATGAACTTCCCTCGAAATTATGTAAAGTTATGTATTTATCCTTAATATGAAGGTGATCTTCATGGTATGGGATCCCAGGGTTTTTTCTTCACTGGACCTGTCTATGAATTCCATGTACTGTATCTATTTCTTTCTATAATTTGAAGTGCTATGACACATACTGTGAGTTAGAAAGGATCACACCATGCTGTCTGTTCTGACTGAAGTGTTCCGAAAAGGACGACACATCTGTCAACCAACTCCTCTGGGTAAATACCACTTTGGTTTATTTCCTCTCCCAATGCCAGCCCTATTAGACAGACTGTTCAGTATTTGGCTACATTTCCTCATTTGGCTGAATGTCTCCTCTGCTCCCAGACTGCAGCTAGCTCCAACTCCACAGAGTCCCAGCAGCAGTGGTAGTGTGTGGGGGGAGAGGGGGGGGGGCACCGGCTGCATCTGATTCTACTCACACGGTCTATCAGAGTGGGGTTAGCTACAGCTAGTGCAGCAGCAGGCTAACAGCAGGAGTCCTGCTGGTTAAGATGGATGAATCCACACACACACACACACACACACACACACACACACACACACACACACACACACACACACACACACACACACACACACACACACAAATGTAGCAAGGGGATAAAAGAAACATGACAAATCTGTGAGAGCCGGGGCCTGCTTGTCCCGGTGGAATCAGAAGCACTTTAAAGCGTTGAGCAGAAGTGGTGATTCTCCCAGCCGGGCAATTTGAGAACAATCAGAGTGAATTGTCTGGGTGCTCCCTCCAGTGAGGCAGGGATTACTGTGCCATTGTTCATGTCAGCAGCACTAACACACTAACATGGTGCTCTCCTGAGAGAGGAGCGATAGCCAGTATAATTCTAACAGAGTCCATTGGGGCTCAAGACACAGGGGCTTAGAGCACACCTCCTACAGTGGCAGTCACAGATGCCCAATTAACCAGCACTGTTTAAACTTTTTAAAGCCACCGGCACAGAGACCCTGCTGAGAACAGTTCTGTATTAACCAGACCAACTGCCTCATCACCAACCACAATGCTTAAAATGCAGTGTGAGGTAAAGGCCATGGGAAATATCACTGACTTCAGGAAGCTCCTCTCCCCTCCTTATCACCCAGCCTCTCCCAAGCCCCTAGCCCTCCACCAGCCTGGGTACTGGGTAGACCATTTGAGTCTGTCAAGCTGTGTTTAACTTGAACAGGTATCCGTATGCACAGCAGGGGCAACTCATTTCATCCATGAATGGATGGGCAGATGGGGAGAGTCCCAAGGTAGAAAAGGGGGGAGGAGATGGGGATGTCAGGGGGTGTGCTTTCCCCCTCCCGGCCTCCGCTCTTCCCTGCATTAATTCCAGCCAGGGAGAGGGGAGCCTGCAGGTCAGGAGGAGAGGTTGGAGATTGGCCTTTGATTTTAATTTAGACAGGGAAGACTGAGTTAAACGAACATGTAAAGCCTTAGGCAGGTGGCGAGAAATTTACATGAGCACATGCATACATTTGGATCTCTCTGGACTGACACTCTCTCTCTCTCTCTCTCAATATTGATCTCTCTGTGTAAAACGAGGATAGAAAGAGAGACAGATAAAATAAATGTATTCATCAAAATCTAACATTTACATCTGTAATTACACGGTATAAACCTTTCCTATTGTTGGATCACAACACTACCTTCGCATAAATTATCACTATGTATGTATGTACCCTGAGACAATGCTGTTGCACCTTGAGACAATGGTCTGATGGGCCAATTAAAATCCCAAAAACGTCATTGTTCAACATTTACAATCACATATTCATACAATTAAATGTGTTAATGTCACTTCATTGGATTAGTTGATAAAAGGGTGAATCTTCATCATAAAGAGAAAATAGTTGATTAGTCCACCAGCGGGGTCGGAAACATCCAGATGACGAGACATCCGCTTTTGGGCGTTAACAAGGTGTCACTCCTTAACTCTTCCTCCACATTTAATGAATTGGTTGAACAGTGCAGAAGAGAACCTCCCCCGACAGTTTATTTTTTATCTCATCAGGACCAAAAAGAAAGAAACGCTGTCTCTTTCCATAGAAAGTGTGCCTTCAATTAGTGATACCTGTAAATGTACAGTAGGTCTACTATTGTTCTATTTTGGATTATGACTGTTTAACCAAAATGCACCACTGATTAATGCATATGTCACATCCAACCCATTGAACGTACATCAAACTACACCAAAGATTGAGAAAAATGTGTCAATCACCATGGCTACATGTGCCATTTCTTTCCTGTCAGGCTGTAATTGGTGATTTCCCCTCTGCTATAGTAAAGCATGTCCATTCTATCCGTCTGGAGCAGACATCAACATGACAGCCACTTACACTGTAACCTATTTTCCCATCCGTCGGCGAGGCTAAAGGCAGGTCAGAGCAGGTGATAAGTCTTTGTGCTCTGTCTCATTCTCTTTTCATTTTTCTGCCTGTGTGCACTTCATATTTACTGACCTTCTAAGTCTGTCCCTTTAGGCCTAAAACTCAACTTTAGAGAAGCAGGAGGATGGTTAGAGTCTAACTCAGGCAGGCCATGCCATGGTCATGGGTGATCTTCAGTTACCAATCAACTCTTCTCCATTGGAGAATCGAAGAGGCAGGCCTAGATGTTGGTCAAAGATGAGAGAATGCTTGCCATGGTTGTCAAATGTACATTATTATTCTTCCCTGTTAGTCATTTACCAAATCAAATCAAATGTATTTATAAAGCCCTTCTTACATCAGCTGATGTCACAAAGTGCTGTACAGAAACCCAGCCTGAAACCCCAAACAGCAAGCAATGCAGGTGTAGAAGCACGGTGGCTAGGAAAAATTCCCTAGAAAGATCAGAACCTAGGAAGAAACCTAGAGAGGAACCAGGCTATGAGGGGTGGCCAGTCCTCTTCTGGCTGTGCCGGGTGGAGATTATGGTTCAATAGGAAGGAAGGATGAAAAGAGTGTCCCAATGTAACCATCCTTTACTCCTCTCTGACAGAGATATCTACATACGTCAAAATTATTTCAGTACTTATTCTATGTAGACACATGGGCAGTTGTTCCGCTTGGAGACATGCTAGCTGCTAAGCTGTAGTCTCTTTCAGGCCGCTAGGGAAGAAATTGGTCCGTTAGCATCTCTTCACTTTCCATCTCTCTCCTTTTGAAGCGAAGATTTGACTGTTAATGACACTGACATGCAGGGACAGGAACAGCCATTAAATACATGGTTGTGATAGGCTCAGGAGAGAGAGAGAGGCATGATGGGAAGCTGAACAAATAGATAAAGTGAGAGCCATCCAGGTCAGATATCTCAAATCTGCTCCTACGCGTTGAAACCATGCAGACGTGATCTGCATCTCAAATAGAGGAATAAGAATAGAGACTTTCTCTGGCACTACATGCCACTTCAAAGAAAAAGGAAAATAATAGGTGCCGATAAATAGATTGGGTAAGGCATGAAGTTTCAATGGTGCAATTTTAAACTGTAGATAGAGTAGTACGCCTTTTCAAAGCTAAATTTCTGCAACTGATTGAGTTTGAATTGTAGTTGCTCCATTGGATTATTAGACGTGACAGGCTTTTATAAGATGTAATTAACACTGTGATTTTAATGGGAACATGACAGATATTAAATTGGTTTCAGATATTCGTCCTGCACCTGCTGGGGATGCCTGTCAAAATATTTTTTGGTTCCTAATTAGACGCAATGACAAATGAATCACGAAGCATCATCATCAAATCCTATTTCCACTGAATTCAGTTACCATTTGAAAAATAAAACGAGCAGAGAACAATACAGGATAACATTCTGTCTCTAAGCCATAGAGGGGTGGTAGTATCTTTATTACATGACTCAACAGATCAATATAAATCACATGATTATGTGATACAGTGAAAACCAGTCAGTGATGTAAACTGAAATAAACACTTCCTCCAAAACAGCTGAAAGCCAACCTGTTCTCAATGTTAAACACACCCACTCTCTTAATGATGCCTCTGGATACCTACTGTAACTTTTGCATTCATGTTAAGTTTGAACAGATTGTCCCAAACCCAAACATATGGTGAAAAAGTCCCAGTGGCTTTAACAAACCTCTCCTGGAAAAACTGGATCTGTTTTTCTAGCATGGCGAGCGGACAACAATCTGCCAGCAGACTCTAATGACTGCATTTCGAGATGTATACGGTACAGTCAACATTACAATGTCTCAGCAGAAAGATCACTTTTGGGGACACATAATAACTACACATAATAACTATATTATAGTTCCTTAGTTCCACTCACTATTTGGATGAATCCCTCCATTTCTATACTCCAGCATAAGCGGCAGAGGTGGTCGGAGTGGTTTAAAGTCATGGACACCATCAGCAACATCAGCATCTCCCTCCCTCCCCTCTATTTCTTTCTTCTTTCCCACTCTTTCTTTCTCTAGCTCGCTCTCTCCTTTGTAATTCCAAGGATGCAGCTCTGACATTTTAGGGCATTGTCCCACGGCTTAGACAGTCTCCTCTCCCTCCCTGCTATAAATACAGACTGACAGAGTGTAAAACGGCCAGTAAAAGCCAACAATTAGCAAACCCATCTCCCTTAGGGCCCAGGAGGACTCAGAGGTACTCAAGCCTATCCACCGGATATCTGCAGTACTGCAGCTGTGTGTGCAATGTGCATGCTTTACAGACATACAGTGCTGAGAAAATGTATTTGCCCCCTTTCAAATTTTCTCTACTTTTTCATATTATTGATACTGAATGCTATCAGATCTTCAACCAAAACCTATTATTAGATAAAAGGAACCCGAGTGAACAAATAACACAACATTTACATACTTTTTCATAAACAAAGTTATACAACATCCAATGCCCCTGTGTAAAAAAAAGTAATTACACTCAATAACTGGTTGTGCCACCTTTAGCTGCAATGACTCCAACCAAATGCTTCCTGCAGATTTTTTTTCAGTCTCTCACATTTTTTTCCCACTTTTCCATGCACAACTGCTGTAACTCAGCAACATTGGTGTGTTTTCAATAGAGGTCGACCGATTATGATTTTTCAACGCCGATACCGATACCGATTATTGGAGGACTAAAAAAAGCAGATACCGATTAATCGGACGATTTTTTAAAAATATATTTGTAAATGTCACAAGTGCAATATTGCAAAACACAGCTTAGCCTTTTGTTAATCCATCTGTCATCTCAGATTTTGAAATTATGCATTACAGCGCAAGCAATACTTGCATTTGTGTAAATTTATCGATCGCTCGACAAAACAATAAGAACACCTAGCGTCAGGTAACTTGGTCACGAAAATCAGAAAAGCAATCAAATTAATCGTTTACCTTTGATGATCTTCGGATGCTTTCACTCACGAGACTCCCAGTTAGACAGCAAATGTTCCTTTTGTTCCATAAAGATATTTTTTATATCCAAATACCTCCGTTTGTTTGCTGTGTTATGCCCAGGAATCCACCGGAAAGAGCGTTCGCAACAACGCCGGAATTTTTTAAAAATTATATCCATAATGTCCACAGAAACATGTCAAACGTTGTTTATAATCCATCTTCAGGGTGTTTTTCAAATATCTATTCGATAATATATCAACCGGGACAGTTGGCTTTTCACTAGTACCGAGGGAAACAATGGCTGCCTTTCACTTTTGCGCAAAAATCACTCGGAGAGCCCCCACCTATCCACTTACGCAATGTGGTCGTTCACGCTCATCCTTCAAAATAAAAGCCTGAAACTATGTCTAAAGGCTGTTGACACCTTAGGGAAGACATAGAAAAAGAAGTCTGGTTGATATCCCTTTATATAGGCAATAGGGATGCATGGGAACAGAGAGGTCTCAAGAACAGAGCCACTTCCTGGTTGGATTTTCCTCAGGTTTTAGCCTGCAATATCAGTTCTGTTTAACCTTTTGTCAATAGGGGGTGCTATTTGCACTTTGTAATAATTTCGTTCCCAAATTAAACTGCCTCGTACTCAATTATTGCTCGTACAATATGCATATTATTATTACTATTGGATAGAAAACACTCTCTAGTTTCTAAAACCGTTTGAATTATTTCTCTGAGTGAAACAGAACTAATTCTGCAGCACATTTCCTGTCAGGAAGTGAGATTTCTGAAATCGAGGTCCCTGTTCTTGGGTCAGTTTATAAGTCCCCATGTAAGCTATGGGGCTACATGCACTGCATACGCCTTCCTCTAGATGTCAGTAAGCGGTGAGAATTTGAATGGAGTGGATTGCACCATCTGGGCCACTATAAAAGCTCATGGAACGGAAGTACCGTTCTTTTCAACGGGGCGCCTGGCACAAGAGGGACATCACAATGGCGTCCTGCAAAAGCTTTCGTTTTAGCAGTTCTATATCTCCGGTCATGTTTTTATTCGTTATAGGTGTTAAAAACATCATAAGGTAGTTAATTTAAACCGACTTATAGCAGTTTATATCAGTTTATTGCGATTTTCTGGGATTTCTTTGTGACGCGCTTTCACGAGTTGGACACCTCTCCAGTGGGTGGCTATCGTTAGCTGCTATTTCTACAGGAGAAGAGCACATCTTTCAACCAAAAGACGATTGTTCTGGAGAAAGGACACCTTGCCCAAGATTCTGATGGAAGCTCAGCAAATAGTAAGCAGTCTTTATGCTGTTAATTCGTATTTATGTTGACAAATGTCAAATAATAATTCCGCCATGAATTTCGGTGCGGTCTCGCTTTAGCGCACGCTGTATTGCGCAGTAACGTTAATTTTCAAAATCTAACACAGCGGTTGCATTAAGAACTAATGTATCTTTCATTTGCTGTCCAACCTGTATTTTTTTAGTCAAGTTTATGATTACTTATCGATTAGAATAGGTGCCTCTCCAAGATGGCGCCGGACAGATTGCTTGAAGTTTTGGCCACTAATCACATTGTATAACCACGATTTGTGCCGCTAAATATGCACATTTTCGAACAAACCCTATATGCATTGTGTAATATGATGTTACAGGACTGTCATCTGATGAAGAATATCAAGGTTAGTCAAAAATTATATATCTTTTGCCTGTTTGTTACGATCGCTAACCTTTGCTGCTGGTAAATGGTGTTGTGTTTCTGGCTATTGTGGTAAGCTAATATAATGCTATATTGTGTTTTCGCTGTAAAACACTTAGAAAATCTGAAATATTGGCTGGATTCACAAGATCTGTGTCTTTCATTTGATGTACGCTGTGTATTTTTAAGAAATGTTTTATGATGAGTAATTAGGTAATACACGATGGTCTCTGTAGTTATTCTAGTTGCTTTGGTGAGAGTTGTGATGGTGGCTGCAATGGTAAACTATGATTTATACCTGAAATATGCACATTTTTCTAACAAAACATATGCTATACAATAAATATGTTATCAGACTGTCATCTGATGAAGTTGTTTCTTGCTTAGTGGCTATTTATATCTTTATTTGGTCGAATTTGTGATAGCTACTGATGCAGTAAAAAAATGGTGGAGTAAAAAAGTGGTGTCTTTTGCTAACGTGGTTAGCTAATAGATTTACATATTGTGTCTTCCCTGTAAAACATTTAAAAATCAGAAATGATGGCTGGATTCACAAGATGTGTATCTTTCATCTGGTGTCTTGGACTTGTGATTTAATGATATTTAGATGCTAGTATTTACTTGTGACGCTATGCTAGGCTATGCTAGTCAGCTTTTTTACTGATGGGGGTGCTCCCGGATCCGGGTTTGGGAGGAACTAGAAGTTAACTCACAGACAAAAAATTTACAGTTTTGGAAACTTCAGAATGTTTTCTATCCTAATCTGACTATTATATGCATATTCTAGTTTCGGGGGCTGAGAAATAGGCAGTTTCGAATGGGTACGCCTTTTTAGCCAAAAGCGAAAACTGCGCCCCCTAGTCTTAACTTCTTATGGCTGCAAGCCCGACGTCGGGATCAATATGACAACAGCCACTTCAAGTGCAGGGCACGAAGTTCAAAATATATTTTTTAGAAATATTTAACTTTCACACATTAACAAGTCCAATACAGCAAATGAAAGGTACACATCTTGTGAATCCAGCCAACATGTCCGATTTTTAAAATGTTTTACAGCAAAAACAGCACGTATATTTATGTTAGCTCACCACCAAATACAAAAAAGCACTAACATTTTTCACAGCACAGGTAGCATGCACAAAGCCAACCTAACTAACCAAGAACCAACCAAACTAACCAACAAACAACTTCATCAGATGACAGTCTTATAACATGTTATTAAATAAATCTATGTTTTGTTCGAAAAATGTGCATATTTCAGGTATAAATCATAGTTTACATTGCAGCTACAATCAGAAATTGCACCGAAAGCTGCCAGAATAATTACAGACACCAACGTCAAATACCTAAATACTCATCATAAAACATTTCTGAAAAATCGATGGTGTACAGCAAATTAAAGACAAACATCTTGTGAATCCAGCCAATATTTCCGATTTTTTAAGTGTTTTACAGCAAAAACACAATATAGCCTTATATTAGCTTACTACAATAGCCTACCACACTACCGCATTCATTCATCAAGGCACGTTAGCGATTGCAATAGGCGCGTTAGCGATAGCGAATAAACCAGCAAGATATATAATTTTTGACTAACCTTGATAAGCTTCATCAGATGACAGTCCTATAACATCAGGTTATACATACACTTATGTTTTGTTCGAAAATGTGCATATTTAGAGCTGAAATCAGTGGTTATACATTGTGCTAACGTTGTGCTAACGTAGCATCTTTTTCCCACAACGTCCGGATATTTTTCTGACACTTTTTCTGACACACATATTCTGACCAAATTACTATTCATAAACATAACTAAAAAATACATGTTGTATAGGAAATGATAGATACACTAGTTCTTAATGCAATCGCCGTGTTAGAATTCTAAAAATAACTTCATTACGATATGCAGTTTACGTTATGGCGAGAGAGTACCCAAAACCTGGCCGCAAACGACTAGTTCACATGTACGACAGATATATGAAATAACATCATAAAATGGGTCCTACTTTTGATGATCTTTCATCAGAATGTTGTACAAGGGGTCCTTTGTCGGGAACAATCGTTGTTTGGATTTAGAATGTCCTCTTCTCCAGTCAATTAGCACGGAAAGCTAGCAAAGTGGCGCTAAGCTCTCCTTCCTGAACAAAGGCACACAACGCAACACGCCTAACGTCCCGAAAAAATGTCAATACTCTAATGAAACTATATTGAAAAAACATACTTTACGATGATATTGTCACATGTATCAAATAAAATCAAAGCCGGAGATATTAGTCGTCTATAACGACAGCTGTACAGAAGGCAAATCCAGGTCCCTTCGCGCGCTCTCCAGAAAACAGGAAACTGGTGACACGTCATGCCAAGAGCTATTATGCGAGCCCAGATCAAGTTACACACTCCATTTCTTCTCTCACTCCTTGTCGACATCTAGTGGAAGACGTATGAAGTGCATCTAAACTAATAAATATCAAGGACTTTAATAGGCAGCCCCTAGAAGAGAGCATCGATTTCAGATTTTCCACTTCCTGTCAGGAAGTTTGCTGCAAAATGAGTTCTGTTTTACTCACAGATATAATTCAAACGGTTTTAGAAACTAGAGAGTGTTTTCTATCCAATAGTAATACTAATATGCATATTGTACGAGCAAGAATTGAGTACGAGGCCGTTTGAAATGGGCACCTTTTATCCGGCTACTCAATACTGCCCCTGCAGCCCAAACAGGTTAACTGACGTGCCTAGTTAAATAAAGGTGTAAAAAAAAATCGGCAAATCGGTGTCCAAAAATACCGATTACCGATTGTTATGAAAACTTGAAATGGCCATAATTAATCGCCCATTCTGATTAATCGGTCGACCTCTAGTTTACAAGCATGAACTGCTCGTTTCAAGTTCTGCCTCAACATCTCAATTGCGATTAGGTCTGGACTTTGACTAGGCCATTCCAAAACTTCAAATTTGTGGTAGACTTGATTGTGTATTTTGGATCATTGTCTTGCTGCATGACCCAGCTGTGCTAAAGCTTCAGCTCACAGCTCCGATAAAACAGTTATTATACAAAACAGGATGTCTTCAGACATCAAGAACTTGAAAGCTACAAAAGTGGCAGTATCAATAGATGCTGAAAAAGCATTCAATACGGTGTATTGGACATATTTGGTGGCTGTCTTAAAAACATTTGGTTTTGGTCCAGTATTTATTTCCTAGGATGAGTTATTGTACAAATAACCCAAAGCATCTATACAAACAAAGGGACAGGTCTCTGAATCATTTCAGTTATCAAGATGCCCTTTGTCAAATTATTTATTATCTTTAGCCACAGAAACCCTAGCATCAATAATTACAACTCATGGCTCAATCCGGGGCATTGAGATGAATGGAGATGTGATACCACTGTATGCAGATTACATTTTACTTTATTTATTTGAAACAGAACATTCTCTGTGATTTATTTTACTACTGTTGAACACATATGGTGCTGTATCAGTATTCAAACAGAATTGGGAGAATAATCCAATTGTCTAATTATGACTTCTCAAGCTTAGAAAGTACATTTAAGAGGAAATGGACAAAGACACATATGAAATACCTGGGTGTATTGACACCATGCAATCTGGAGGCAAATAAAATCAATTATTTTCCTTTAACTTCTTTGGGGTAGGGGGCAGTATTTTCACGTCCGGATGAAAAGCATGCCCAGAGTAAACGGCCTGCTACAAAGCCATAAAAGCTAGAATATGCATATTATTAGTAGATTTGGATAGAAAACACTCTGAAGTTTCTAAAACTGTTTGATGTCTGTGTCTGTGTCTGTGAGTATAACAGAACTCATCAAGCAGGCAAAAACCTGAGAAAAAATCCAACCAGGAAGTGGGAAATCTGAGGTTGGTCGATTTTCAACTCAGCTCCTATTGAAGATACAGTGGGATATTGGTAATGTTGCACTTCCTAAGGCTTCCACTAGATGTCAACATTCGTTAGAACCTTGTCTGATGCCTTTACTGTTTAGTGGGGCCGAAGGAGAGAGGAATGATTCAGGTCTGCCATGAGGTGACCATGCTCTGACCATGCGCGTTCACGTGAGAGCGAGCTCTGTTCCATCGCAATTCTGAAGACACAGGAATACTCCGGTTGGAACATTATTGAAGAATTATGTTAAAAACATCCTAAAGATTGATTCAATACTTTGTTTGTCATGTTTTTACGGACTGTAATATCACTTTTTAAACTATTCGTCCGTACTTTCCGCTGGACCTGCCCGCGCGTCGTGAGTTTGGAAAGTGTACTGAACGCTAGAACAACAAGGAGGAATTTGGACATTATCGAACTAAACAAACATTTATTGTGGAACTGGGATTCCTGGGAGTGCATTCTGATGAAGATCATCAAAGGTAAGTGAATGTTTATAATGTTACTTCTGACTTCTGTTGACTGCATAATATGGCGGCTATATTTGAGTCTTGATTGGGCTCTGAGCGCCGACTCAGATTATTGCATGGTTTGCTTTTTTCGTAAAGCTTTTTTGAAATCTGAAACAGCGGTTGCATTAAGGAGAAGTGCATCTAAAATTCCATGCATAACAGTTGTATCTTTTAGCAATGTTCATTATGAGTATTCCTGTAAATTGATGTGGCTCTCTGCAAAATCAAAGGATGTTTTGTGACTTCTGAACGTAAGGCGCCAATGTAAACTCAGATTTTTGGATATAAATATGAACTTTACCGAACAAAACATACATGTATTGTGTAACATGAAGTCCTATGAGTGTCATCTGATGAAGATCGTCAAAGGTTAGTGATTCATTTTATCTATATTTCTGCTTTTTGTGAGTCCTCTCTTTGGCTGGAAAAATGGCTGTGTTATTCTGTGAATAGGCACTCACCTAACATAATCGTTTGGTTTGCTTTCGTCGTAAAGCCTTTTTGAAATCGGACACTGTGGCTAGATTTACAACAAGTGTATCTTTAAAATGGTGTAAAATACATGTATGTTTGAGGAATTTTAATTATGGGATTTCTGTTGTTTTGAATTTGGCGCCCTACAGTTTCACTGGCTGTTGAAGAGGTGGGACGCTACCGTCTCACGTACCCTAGAGAGGTTAATAGACAAGACTGAATCTGATACACAGTGATGGAGATCTCTTCCTATTTCTATGTTAGGTAGTGTCAACACAATCAAAATTAATATATTATCAAGGTTGGTGTATTTATTCCAGGCCCTGACAATTGAAATGACATCTTTTTTGTATTATTGGAAAGCCTCGTATTCACCCTCAACAACAAACTGGAGGACTGAACTATCTAGCTGCATACCGTTGGATTTTGTATATTATAAAAGTTAACAAAAAACGGAATTGTTTGATGAAATTTGGAAATCATACGTTGATCACTTTGGGGAATGTGTTGTACAGTGGGCATTTTGTTTTTGTCTTTTTGTGTTAGTGTTGTTTGTGGGGTGCTGTGGAAAGACATTTAAAAAAATGTAATTCAATAAAAACATGCCCAACGATTGAACAAAGCAGTAGCTGAGTTTACAGTATCTGTCTTGATCAAGTGCTATTCTGGGACTTTTTCTGGAAAATATGCTTTCTTGTGCGTTTTGGTATCATTTTGGTATCAAGTGATGGTATCGTGATACTAAACATGGTATCGCTATCAAAGTAAACATTCTGGTATCGTGACAATACTCATTTTCGCAGGGCAGACATGGTATTTCATCCGCTCCACTGGCTATGTCTAATGCATAAACATGTTAGTGAAAATATAGGTACGTTTCTGGTTTGTTCCTCTTGAATTGTGTGAGTTAGCAGCTCTGTAAAAAACACTAAATTCGACATAACAAATGCCTTTGTCCAAGCTCCAAATATTATAATTTCAGACCCAAATTGGAGTCTTAACAATCCGATTGTCAAAATGAACGCCCAATTTAAAAAACGACGCTTCTGAACGATCAAAATGGAAGAAATACTGTATCATTACCCAGACATGTAAGTGTTTCCTTATTAGAATAACCACTTCAGAGGAGAGACCCTACTATCATCAGTCCAACTAGCATGATCCTTAAAGACAACCAATCAGAATACAAGGAGAATAATCTCTAACCAGATGCCCCCAACCCCCTCAAGGGAGTATTGCATCCATTTCCTCTCTGTAGGGTTCATCGCAGTGGGCCATGGATTGTCAAAAACAATTACCTCTTCTGGTCTCAGTGCTACTCTTAATTTGAACAGATAAGCATCTCCATGCATATTAGCACTGAGGCCCAGCGGTCTGTCTGCCTGCTCCCCAGAGATAATGGACTAGTCTAGCAAATAGCATTTGTCAGGCACAGCCACTTACCTTTCGCTGTGGACAACATACTGAGCGACGCTAATAATAGCCACGCACCAGCTAGCAGTTAGCAGGCCACGGACCCCAGCACTCCAACTGGCCAATCAATAGTCATTTACTTTCACTCCATTTCTGAAGAATGGCTTGGAGAAAAAAGTTAGCCTTCATGAGCCTTTTCTTGTGGTTCAGGTTTGATGGAAGAGTTTTGTAATGCCCTCTGTTTGGTATCCATTGAAATGTTATTCCAGTGGTA
This sequence comes from Salvelinus namaycush, assembly GCF_016432855.1. Taxonomy (NCBI): domain Eukaryota; kingdom Metazoa; phylum Chordata; class Actinopteri; order Salmoniformes; family Salmonidae; genus Salvelinus; species Salvelinus namaycush. The sequence goes on along the minus strand of NC_052308.1, from coordinate 24,237,873 downwards.
AACTGGGCCAACCTTGGATGTCAAATGGGCATATTGTATGACAGATTTCAATACCCTGTTCTATTACTGAAACTTGTCCTACAACCAAAAACGAGAATTACTTACTTTGGTATTATTTCAGCGTGTATTTAATACAGGTTTGCAGGAGCAAAATGAGAGAAGATTGAATCAAGGAGCGAGGGGATATATTATAAATGTACCATTACCTCTCCTAATCTGATGCCTGTTTGTTTACTGTGCTTGGCCTCCCCAGGGGTGTAATGTTCTGAAAACAAATGTCTGTCTCTAATTCAAGTAATTTATTATCATTCTGTCTCTCCCTTCCCCTATGTCACAGGGGCAGCAGGCCAGGAGTCGATAACCAGAATGGATGGCTGGAGCATGAAGGTAGCCTGGATGTGCTGTTTTCTAAATAAAGGACATGTAGAGAGAGAAAGAGAGAAAAAATATATATATAGAGAGGTGAGAGAGACAAAGAGAGAGAGAGAGAGAGAGAGAGAGAGAGAGAGACAAAGAGAGAGAGAGAGAGAGAGAGAGAGAGAGAGAGAGAGAGAGAGAGAGAGAGAGAGAGAGAGAGAGAGAGAGAGAGAGAGAAAAAACTTAAGGAAAGCTTTGACTATGTACAGACTCAGTGAGCATAGCCTTGCTATTGAGAAAGGCCACCGTAGGCAGACCTGGCTCTCAAGAGAAGACAGGCTAACTGCACACTGCCCACAAAATGAGGTGGACACTGAGCTGGACTTCCTAACCTCCTGCCCAATGTATGACCATATTAGAGACACATATTTCCCTCAGATTACACAGATCCACAAAAAATTCGAAAACAAACACGATTTTGATAAACTCCCATATCTACTGGGTGAAATACCACAGTGTGCCATCACTGCAGCAAGATTTGTGACCTGTTGCCAAAAGAAAAGGTCAAACAGTGAAGAACAAACACCATTGTAAATACAACCCATATTTATGCTTATTTATTTTCCCTTTTGTACTTTAACCATTTGTACATTGTTACAACACTGTGTATATACATAATATGACATTTGTAATGTTGTTATTCTTTTGAAACTTCTGTGAGTGTAATGTTTACTGTTTATTTCACTTTTGTATATTATCTACCTCACTTCCTTTGGCAATGTTAACATATGTTTCCCATGCCAATAAAGCCCCTGGAATTGAACTGAATTGAGAAAGAGAGAGACATGGAGAGAGACAAGGAGAGAGAGAGAAAGAGAAAGAGAGAGAGCGAGCGAGATGGCCCTGTCTAACTGAGGAAGAGAGGCTGTGAAGAGAATACTACTTAGGGAGTGAAGGACAGGAAAAACAAGAGGGATGGAGTGGGAAGAGTGAGAGAGGGAGAAGGAATAGTAGCTGAGAGGGAGAGGAAGCATGAAGACAATGAGAAAGAGTAAAAGAGGTAGAGACTGAGTGAGGAGGCCTGCTGAAGACGACTGTGTGATTCATTCCTGCTCGTCATCACCACTGAACCAGCACACGGCCAATAATAGTGTTCATTTGGCTTACAGTGAAGAGCCAGAGTGTGACGTCGTCCCCGTATGGCCGTGGTTGACCAGAGTTCAGAACGCTAATTAAATCGCTCATTAGCAGCAAAGAAAATTGCCTAATTCGAAAAGCCAGCATCATTCCTCCAGCAAATAGGTAAGTAACACAGATACAATTACACATCGACAATGACTTCAGGGTAGAGGAAATAGGTTCCCACTGTAATGGCAACGTGAAATAATCCAGAGTACCTTCCAGTTGCAGTAGAACATAACAAGCCAATGTACACCACGGTATCTTAAATGCTTATTGGCATTTAGGGCAATCCAAGCTATATATTTGTTTAATCCTCACAATTGATACATTTTCACTTGATCAGTATTGTATGACTATGGCCAGCTGAAACTGAGAGACACTAAAAAAACACAAGATACCGAGATGTACAACAATGAAAACAATAGTGATGACTGCAGATTGACTTGCTAAACAAAAGTGCATTGACAACTGAGATGGAAGATGAAGTATGAACAGTCTGCAGGCGCACACTGCATCTCTCTGAGGATCCCTAAATCCCCTGCACTACTACACTGCACTCAAACTGACTGCGTAGCATTTCCTTGGAGTGCTCAAGAAAACCCATTTGCCAAAGCTGGAGATATCAAATGCAATGGAGCTGATTTCATAGGCCCTCTGAGCTATGACACAATAGAATAGATGTCCCACGAACCAGCCCTTCCTTTAACAACTTCTTGGTTTGCACTGTGCTTACTTTGCATCACCCTGCATAACAGTCTTACAGTAGGCCTAAACGGAGACTCACGTCATGCAAAGAGGATTTTGCATACAGCATACAGATGTAGGCCTTTATGTACTTTACATAGATGTATTTGCAGTGTGTATCATGTGGACATAAGTGGAGGCCCCTCAGAGGAGGAAGAAAAACCATCCTCCTCATTGGATTTCATAAAAATATAAATTGTAAAACATTGAAAAAGATAAAACTATACTAAATAAACAAAAAAAGCAAAAATGGAAACGCCCTCTCACTGTCAACTGCGTTAATTTTCAGCAAACTTAACATGTGTTAATATTTGTATGAACATAACAAGATTCAACAACTGAGACATAAACTGAACAAGTTCCACAGACATGTGACTAACAGAAATAGAATAATGTTTCCCTGAAAAAGGGAGGGGTCAAAATAAAAAGTAACAGTCAGCATCTGGTGTGGCCACCAGCTGCATTAAGTACTGCAGTGCATCTCCTCCTCATGGACTGCACCAGATTTGACAGTTCTTGCTGTGAGATGTTACCCCACTCTTCCACCATGGCACCTGCAAGTTCATGGACATTTCTGGGGGAATGGCCCTAGCCCTCACCCTCCGATCCAACAGATCCCAGACGTGCTCAATGGTATTGAGATCCGGGCTCTACGCTGGCCATGGCAGAACACTGACATTCCTGTCTTGCAGGAAATCATGCACAGAACGAGCAGTATGGCTGGTGGCATTGTCATGCTGGAGGGTCATGTCAGGATGAGCCTGCAGGAAGGGTACCACATGAGGGAGGAGGATGTCTTCTCTGTAACGCACAGCGTTGAGATTGCCTACAATGACAACAAGCTCAGTCCGATGATGCTGTCACACCTCCACCTCCAAATCGATCCCGCTCCAGAGTACAGGCCTCGGTGTAACGCTCATTCCTTCGACGATAAACGCGAATCCGACCATCACCCCTGCTGAGACAAAACCGCGACTCATCAGTGAAGAGCACTTTTTGCCAGTCCTGTCTGGTCCAGCGACGGTGGGTTTGTGCCCATAGGCGACGTTGTTGCCGGGTGATGTCTGGTGAGGACCTGCCTTACAACAGGCCTACAAGCCCTCAGTCCAGCCTCTCTCAGCCTATTGTGGACAGTCTGAGCACTGATGGAGGGATTGTGTGTTCCTGGTGTAACTCGGGCAGTTGTTGTTGCCATCCTGTACCTGTCTCGCAGGGGTGATGTTCGGATGTACCGATCCTGTGCAGGTGTTGCTACACGTGGTCTGTAGCGCTGTCTTAGGCGTCTCACAGTACGGACATTGCAATTTATTTCCTTGGCCATATCTGCAGTCCTCATGCCTCCTTGCAGCATGCCTAAGGCACGTTCACGCAGATGAGCAGGGACCCTGGGCATCTTTCTTTTGGTGTTTTTCAGAGTCAGTAGAAAGGCCTCTTTAGTGTCTTGAGTTTTCATAACTGTAACCTTAATTGCCTACCGTCTGTAAGCTGTTAGTGTCTTAACGACGGTTCCACAGGTGCATGTTCAATATTTGTTTATGGTTAATTGAACAAGCATGGGAAATAGTGTTTAAACCGTTTACAATGAAGATCTGTAAAGTGATTTGGATTTTTAGGAATTATCTGAAAAAGGGACGTTTCTTTTTTTGCTGAATTTATTTTCACGTCACCAAATAATTGATTAAAACACACTGTTTTGCAATTAAGGCCTAAAGTAGCCTCAACAGCACTCTGTAGGGTAGCACCATGGTGTAGCTGGAGGGCATTGACTTTAATCCAAAACCTAGGAGGCTTTTGGTTCTCAACCCCTTCCATAGACTTACACAGTAATTATGACAACTTTCGGAGGACGTACTCTGACCTATAAGAGCTCTTGCAACATGAACTGATATGTTGTCCACCCAAACAAAAGATCAGAGAATGAATCTAATACTGAAAGCATAAGCTACAGCTAGCTAGCACTGCAGTGCATAAAATGTGGTGAGTAGTTGACTCAAAGAGAGAGAAAGACAATAGTTGAACAGTTTTCAACAAATTCATTTATTCAAAAATGAAGGAGAAGGAAGAGAGAGAGAAATTGTGATATTTTTTTCACTTTCAGTTTCACTTACTTAGCTAGCAAATGCAGCTGGCTATAGCTTAGTTACTCAAACACCCGACTCAAACAGAAGGATGCTATGTTAGCTAGCTGGCTATGACTATCCAACACAACACTTGCCACCGGGGACCGTCGGTGTAACTGCTTACTGACTATAAACTGCAACGTTACTGCATGATTGTAGCGGGTTTACTAACGCATTTGTTCTATTAGCTATATTGACTAGGACGTTACTTTAGCTAATATGGGGACAACGATGTAGGCTGTGTGTAGTGGTTATGACATGGTTTGGCTTGGAAACATTTTTTTTTGCCTGGTCACATACAGCTGATGTGTTGTTCATTGAAGTCCACAAACGGAGGGAAAAGGTGTCAGGGAATACAACATGGCTGCTATGAAAGTGAACTGTGTTTATGCGTGATCTGTGTTCTATTCATTCCGCCGATTCTGTTGAAAAATAATTCTTAAACGAAAGCAAAAAAAAAATGGGATAAAATACCTGAATTTGTCAAACAGAAACTCTCATTTGCAACTGTCGGACGATTGATTACACCCTAGATAAGCTAGATGCAGGCAAGAGTATGCAAGGCGGTATTGAATGTGTCACTGCCTGTCATCTGAAGTTTTTCTCTCGACCTGTGCGCACCTACGTTGTATACTTTCATTCATAGGCTAGCAACCTCATGATGGGTATATGGAAAATTAGAGTATCATGTATTAGCCTACACCTATCGATGTTACATTGAACTGGGTGAATGGAATATGAATGACAGTTATCCAATATGCTGTCATAGAAATAAAGCCATGCTCATGAAAAAAAAAATTGTCCTCCCTCATCTTAAACGGCCCTGACCGCCACTGGTGTACATGCAATATGTTACTGTATTGCATACATTAAAAACTGTACTCTATGTTAAGGCTATTTATTCAATGTGATTTGGGAATCTTCTGTGGGCTACACCGAGGGGGAGATTTAGAAAATATGTTCCAAGCAACAACAATAGGAATTTGCATTTGAATAGTTCCACATGTTCCTGACACATCTACTTCAAACACTTTCCTTGCTAGTTATTCTTTAAAATCCCTCTCTCTGCTCGAAAATACTTATCCAAAATAGCATGGCAAGTATACTGAAACAAATAACAGGCTCACATTAATTGATACACAAATAATATGCAAAAACTTTTCGACACAGAGAAACATGAACACACAACCACACAAACCAAGTTCAGCTGGCGGGAAGACTTCTGTACCTGCATTTCATCCCGTCCTGAGGGGCATTTGCCTTCCCTCTGTGTAAGCAAAACTGACATCCTTTATAAAAGATTTATGAAGCGAAGATGCAAACGATAGAGCAGGAATTCCCACAGGAGCAGCCACTTCCATCTGTGAAGAATCACCTGTTCTTAGGTGGTCTTAAGAGATTGTTCCCAGTCAGTGTACAAACTGGGCCAGCGGGAGTGGATAGCAGGCTGAATATAAGGCCTTTTGAGTTAACCGCTTCCTACTTGCAGCATGGAGGACCATGAATAATATTGAGCTGGAACAACAGGATGATCTCATGAAGTTCTCTCTGCCTGTTTGTATGTCTTTGCCATGTGAGTGGCTTTGGCATGTTGCTACTGAAAAGTAATTGATACAATGCTCTTTGATGTTTAGGAGTTAGAGAGAGAATAATTAATCTATTTCACCTATGTAAGCGCAGCCCTGGGATCAGACTCTACTTTAAAGATGCTTTGAGAGGGATTTCAAAGGAATGCTAGCAACAAGTAAAAAATAATGCTACCAATAAGTTCACGGCAGACAAAGAATCATCCAAATCACATTGACAGTGTGAGTAATTCTGAGTGTGATGGTGGAGGAGTCAGTGTGTGAAGGATGAGGATGGTAAAGGGAACAGATCAGGGCCTCTAGGCAGCAGTTAGAGCCATGCGGAGGCTGCACCAGGAGACTAGAGGGACTAGCCGAGCCAAGAGGCTAAAACGATTTGCAATATCAACGGGATCTCCAGTGAAAGATGAGTGCAGAGGAAACCTCTTACATCAAATCCCACAGACTCAAAACCAGATTACTGCTGGATGATCTTTTCCCACAGTCACACATCTGTACCCTTGCCTGGCCTGCACTAGGTAGGATGCATGGCCTTTATATTACCCAATGACTAATATGCTGGTGTGTGGGTTTGTGTTCGTCTGTATGTGCTCGAGAAAGAGAGAGAGACAAATAAATAAACAGAGTTGCCTTGACTGTGGAGCCCTGCTCCTGGAGAGCCTCATTCAGTCATGTCTCCAAGAGCAGAGAGAGGGACTGATATAATGAGGGGTTTGTGTTTACTGGGACCCTGCCTCACCCCTCCTCAAACCCGCCGCACTCACTCACTCTCCCAGCCTCCAGAGAACCTCTCATAAAATTCTACCATCATCCCAGGAGACAAACGCGCCCAGGTTCCAAGAGGGGTCACACCTGTTGCATTTGTAAATGTTTGTATTCATCGCTATAAAACACAACACTCACCATGATTCACCATCCACCCTCCTGTGGGGCTGCTCTCAGCTGAAACAAAGCTCACCACGGTCTCCTAGGACAACAGGCTGATATATGGGGCGGCAAGCCAGGGGGTGCTAAACTCCTGACCTCATTTGCGTGCCACATCGCAGCACTACTTAGACCACCATTCGGTTTATTTGATTACCTTTAGAAAGATAATACTTCATAAACAGATTATTGTTCTGAGAATTTCATAAACATTGATCTGAATACAAACGCAGTCACCTGTCATTTGTTTCTAAATGGCCGGTTTCAAATGGTAAGAGGCTTGAGGAACTTAAAATGTAACAAACAGACCGTGAGAATCTTTTAAAAAATCAACTAATCTATCACAATACCGTATGAGCCGCCATTATCATGTTCGACCGTCGACTGAATCGCTTTCTCAGGTGAAAATGAAACGATTGTCATTACCGAGTCATCCCATTGAAAAGCCATCAGGCGAGGAAAGGTGGGAGGCATTACCTCTCCGTTAATTGCTCTGTTGAACTCTGACCTATAGGTTTCCGTTAAATAATTCACAGTCGTTCAATGTCAGTCTGAAGTAAAATGAAAGGCAATTGCGTTAATAATGATCTCTCATCTGTCATAATGTCTCCTTCCTTTTGCTCATCCTCTTCTCCTGACCTCACCTCTCCCCTCATACCTCTACAACCTCTCTAAATCATTCCCCTCTCCTCCCACTTCTAATCTTACTCTTCTTACTACTACTTAGGGTTGCAAAGGGAGGGTATAATACTGGAAACAGTATATTACTGGAAAGTTTACCAGTAAACTACCAGAATTTTGGTATCTTTCTAGGATTTTATGTAATCTATTACTATTACAGTGCCCTTTTTGGCACTTCAGATTTGTACAGGTGTCTAATTATCTCTGTCCCTCCATGTGGCCTTATCACATGTAGAATATATTAAACAATATAAACATTATTCTAAATATAAACCATCAACTTAGTAAATACCATTGGTGTTTAATATGAGAATTTCAGTACGAAATATCCTTTATATATCTTTTTACAGTCATTTATTTTGCTCTGTCAGTATGTATTTGTTTTCAATGTTTAACATGCTGACCAGACTTTACACGTTGCGTGCGCGAGCGTCGCAAAATACATTTTGAAATCCATGTTATTCAATTATTGCGCCCACACTGCTCGTGCGCGCCAACGACGTCTGCGTTGCCAAGGGCTAAAATAGAAGTCATTCCTATTTCTGACGCAGATTGCGCTGAAAGTCCTGCCTCTCCAATCTCCTCATCTCCTCTGCTATTCCAGTTTCAACTGTTCTGCCTGCGGTTATGGAACCGCCACCTGTCCCAGACCTGCTGTTTTCAACTCTTAATGATCGGCTATGAAAAGCCAACTGACATTTATTCCTGATTATTATTTGACCATGCTTGTCACTTATGAACATTTTGAACATCTTGGCATAGTTCTGTTATAATCTCCACCCAGCACAGCCAGAAGAGGACTGGCCACCCCTCATAGCCTGGTTTCTTCCTAGGTTTTGGCCTTTCTAGGGAGTTTTTCCTAGCCACCGTGCTTCTACACCTGCATTGCTTGCTGTTTGGGGTTTTAGGCTGGGTTTCTGTACAGCACTTCGAGACATTAGCTGATGTACGAAGGGCTATATAAAATAAACTTGATTTGATTTGATTTGATTGGTTTATAGAAGCAGGTACCCACGTGCCATCTCCTCATTGTTAATCCCCACGTGGGTGATTGAAAGACGAACTGTTTTGCGGTAGTCGTGGTAATACTTTGAAAGTTTAGATGCCGATCACCATATAAGTTCAAAGATGAAAAAGCCTGGAAGGAGGAGAGATGACTAGAAACGATTCGGTTGGCCGTTATATGTGTGGATTAATTTGGCGGAGTAGAGGACCTTGTGCAGTTAAGGTAAAATAACAACTCAACGTTTATATCCCAGGACAAATTAGCTAGCAACAGCAAGCTAGCTAAATAGGACAAATTAGCTAGCAAGTGCAAGCTAACTAGCTAAATTGCCATACATATTTAATGCTTTTCGACCTGTCCCCAAATTAATGTCATTGGTTCAGAGTTTGTTTTGATATTTTAACCTGCGTGTCGTGATCGCGTTTGGTGTAGGAGGACAAAATACATTTATGCAAAATAGCGCACGATGGCGCACGCGCGCAGCCGGTTTGGGTTCCGTGTTAGAGTCAAACTGGTGGCAGTTGTGGAAAAAAGTAAATAGTTGGAAGAGTTGCAGAGGTACTTGAAAATAATACAATTGTTGATTAGATTATTTTGTCATTAATTAGGCTATTTTCTCTTGAACCATATGGTCTATCTACTAGAAACTCATGGACAATATGGACAAAGATATAAAAAATTGTCACGTCCTGACCATAGTCCTTATGTGTTTTGCTTGTTTTAGTGTTGGTCAGGACGTGAGCTGGGTGGGCATTCTATGTTGTGTGTCTAGTTTGTCTGTTTCTGTGTTCGGCCTAATATGGTTCTCAATCAGAGGCAGCTGTCAATCGTTGTCCCTGATTGAGAATCATATATAGGTGGCTTGTTTTGTGTTGGGATTTTGTGGGTGGTTGTTTCCTGTCTCTGTGTTTTGTCTGCACCAGAAAGGACTGTATCGGTAAGCCACGTTTGTTATTTTGTAGTTTTGTAAGTGTTCACTTTTCGTCTGTCATTAAATATGTTGAACACGGAATACGCTGCGTCTTGGTCCGATCCCTGCTACACCTCCTCTTCAGACGAAGAGGAGGAAGGCTGCCGTTACAAAAATGAATACTATTGAATACTAAAAAATTAATACTACTGAACTACCGTTCAAAAGTTTGGGGTCACTTAGAAATGTCCTTGTTTTTGAAAGAAAAGCACATTTTCTGTCCATTAAAATGACATCAAATTGATCAGAAATACAGTGTAGACATTGTTAGTGTTGTAAATGACTATTGTGCTGGAAACTGCAGATTTTTTATGGAATATCTACATAGGCGTACAGAGGCCCATTATCAGCAACCATCACTCCTGTGTTCCAATGGCACGTTGTGTTAGCTAATCCACGTTTTAAAAGGCTAATTGATCATTAGAAAACCTCTTCACTGTTGAAGTTGAGACTGGTGTTTTGCGGGTACTATTTAATGAAGCTGCCAGTTGAAACACTCTAATGTACTTGACGTCTTGCTCAGTTGTGCACCGGAGCCTCCCACTCCTCTTTCTATTCTGGTTAGAGACAGTTTGCGCTGTTCTGTGAAGGTACATAGCGTTGTACCAGATCTTCAGTTTCTTGGCAACTTCTCGCATGGAATAGCCTTCATTTCTCAGAACAAGAATAGACTGATGAGTTTCAGAAGAAAGGTCTTTGTTTCTAGCCATTTTGAATCGAACCCACAAACGCTGAAGCTCCAGATACTCAACTAGTAAAGGCCAGTTTTATTGCTTCTTTAATCAGAACAACAGTTTTCAGTTGTGCTACTTAATTGCAAAAGGGTTTTCTAATGATCAATTAGCCTTTTAAAGTGATACACTTGGATTAGCTAACACAACTTGCCATTGGAACACAGGAGTGATGGTTGCTGATAATGGGTCTCTGTACGCCTATGTAGATATTCCATAAAAACAAAATCAGCCGTTTCCAGCTACAATAGTAATTTACAACATTAACAATGCCTACACTGTATTTCTGATCAATTTGATGTCATTTTAATGGACAGAAAATGTGCTAATCTTTCAAAAACAAGGACATTTCTAAGTGACCCCAAACTTTCGAACAGTATTGTATGAATACATTTTTTAAAGTTAATCAAGTATAAATTACCAAAGTAACCATTGATTGCCATAGATTCTCTGTTAATTACCAAAATTACTGAAGATTCTGGTAACTTTGGTAAACTACCAGTAACTTTACAACCCTACTAAACCTTCTACTCTCATTTTAACCTTCCTTACCTCTCCTAACCCTTCTCCTAATCAGCTTTCTCTTTCCTGTACCTCTAATCTTCCTCTTACTCCTAACCCCTGTCCTTTTCTACCTCTTCCCTACCTCTCTGTATTTGACAGGAGCCCAGAGACAGAGGCAGAGAGGTTATAGCAGAGAGTAATAGCATCCGTGGTGAGTAATGGCTAAGCTAATGAAACACAGTCTCTGAGGTTTATCTCTCATTCTCTCTTCCCTGCCAGCTGCTGACTCAACAGCTCTGGCCACCAATCCCTCTGTCTCTTTGTCTGCCTTCCTGAATCCCCTCCCAGGGCACACCCTAAAGTGCTGCACTTCTTCACAAATATCAAATTAAAGGTGTTGCGCATGCACCAGAGGTTCATTTCAGTGAGAAACACACAGACAGACAGACAGACAGCCAAGGGGTCAGTAAGGGCAGCCAATGTCACATGGATGACGCTGGAGAGACGAAGCAGGTACGGGGAGTCAAACATTTAATAAAGAACGAACATGGAACAAGTCAGGAACAGCGTCAGCAAACTACTAATACAGACAAAAAACAATCAATGCAGAAGCGGGGAACAGAGCTGGGGAAGTGACAAATATAGAGGAGGTAATAACAGGTGATGAGTGAGTCCAGGTGAGTCCAATATTGCTGATGCGCATGACGAGGGAAGGCAGGTGTGCGTAATGGATGATAGGAGTGCGTGATGCAGGGCAGCCTGGCGCGGAAGAGCGGGAGCAGACGTGACAGTACCCCCCCTCTAATGTGCCACCTGGCGTCCCACCATGGCGAACCGGCAGAGACATGAGCGCTGGGCAAGCCGGTTGGGGCGTGGAAGCCCAACGAACCGGCAGGAGCGTGAGAGCCTGGCGAGCCGGCTGAGGCATGGAAGCCCGACAATCCGGCTGAGGCAAGACGCCTGTCGATCTCGCTGCAGAGAGGGAGCCCGAAGATCCGGTGGAGTGTGACGTGGGATGGGAAGCCGCAGAGCCAACCGAGGCAAGGAAACCTCTCGAGCCAGCCAGGGCGTGGAAGCCCGACGAGCTGGCTAGGCACCCCAATTCATTTCCAGATCCTTACTTACAATCTCTTTCTCTCAATCTCCAATTCTCTCAATCTGATCGCTATACTCTCTAAATTGGTAAATCGTCTCACCCAAAAGCAATTTAAAAGTATAACTCATGCCCCTATAGTCTGTCTTTGGGAAAATGAGAGGCATTGCATGGTGAGGAGTCCATTCACCTGGCGGTGCATAAGGGGGACAGGTGCTGTTAGGTAATTACAAACACAGCAAGCTATTAATTACCTTCTCTACTATCAACTGTTAATTAATGTAAACCCCCTGCAAATGGCACTGTGGCACCATTACACACACACACATACATGCACACACACACACACACACACACACACACACACACACACACACACACACACACACACACACACACACACACACACACACACACACACACACACACACACACACACACACAAAATACACAGTCTATTAAAAGAGTTAGAGTGGCATCAAGAGTTAGAGTGGAATCAACTAACCGCAGTGCAGAGAACCCCCATGGCTCAGCTACTCTACCTCTCCCATCTTAATCCCTTCTGCAGCTAATGACAGAAAGGCTAGTTACTACAGAGGGCAATAACCTGCGCTGAGCTTTCACACAAAGCCTGACCTGAAGAGCCTAATTTAATCTACTGTTATCAACTAAACCACCAGTGGTACACACCATAGGACCTAATGGGGCTTTAAATGCAACACTGATTGAAGGAGAGTTCTATCTGTGACAAGGGGCCTGAATATTGGTGATGTTCCTTCCCTGTCTGTGACTTATCTCTTAACATCCCTCTTTTCACTCTGTCTTGTTCCACGCCACGGAGCGTAATCCCTCTATCCCTCTAGCTCACCTGCACAATCAGGCCTGAAAGCTGTGAGTGCACTGGAACGGAGGATAATTGATTTGATGGAAAATCCCTGGTATGTTTTTTGTGTGTTGTGTGGTATTGTTTGTTGTAGAGTTTTGCTTCATCGCCACAGAGCAGAGAGAGCAGTGGCTGAAAGGACAGAAATTAGTGGAGTGAGCTAAGCCAGCCATAAACATGTTGGAATAATGTAGTTGAGAGGATGACTGGGTTGAGGAGACTCAGTAGAGCCCGTCTCTCTGTTGGTCTGTCTCTGTCAGTCCACTGATCTCATCTCCTGGTCCCACAGATCAACTCTGAATGGAGGGATACCCAACTAATCATGCCAAACAGCAGCCTTAAAACTTTTATAAAGGCACATAAATAGGCTGTAAATCGGATTAGGGTAGAAGAACTCTTTCCTTGGTGATAACACATCGGGGATATGGTGAACATTGTGTGTGCAACAGTAAAGAGGCACTGTGTGAAGAGAATACTGATACCTGAAAGGAGATACATTTCAATTTGCAGAGAAAGAGAGAAATACACACACAGACAGACAGACATACAGAGATACTAAATACATGCAGACATTCATTTAGCCAAGGAAGTGGCTGTGTCTGTGTCTGATTGTCCTCTGCAGGTACAGAGGGAGCCAATAGAGCCGTCCTGTGCACCACACACTTCTCATCAGAACCCCCATAGGTCAATGAGAAAGAAACCCTGCATGGCCTCTGTCTGACTCAGTCTCGGCCCTGTCTTTGTAGCTATGAAAGGTATTATACTAACAGAAAGGGATACAATGACATACAGTATGTGGGCAGACTGGACAGAAAATCATGATGTGTCAGACCGACTATGGCTGACATATTATATGCCAAACTAGGAGAGAACATAAGGTTGGAGCCAGCAGGGGATCTGTATACAGATGTCGGATTTTAATATGACCCATTTTGTCGCAGGAGGAAAATAATCCTGCAGCAGGAGGATTTGAATAAATATTTCAAATGTGTAATCACCGCCAGGGAGCAGCTGGAAGCAGTGTTTGTAGGCTATACAACATAGTACCGTACCCAGGGGGCTATGGTTTGGGGAAGGCTCTGCAAACCATCTGACCTCATACCATCAAGCGTCATCAAGTATTGTCACAGCTTTCTAGTGCATTGTGAAATGCCGTAGTGCAGTGGTCTGCACGGCACGCTTTGGCTTTGAGCATCACAAGTTCGCTGGGCAATCATTTTTACCCTTTCTATGAATGGAAACTAATGTTGTTGTAGCATTCTGTTATTACTTAATAACCAATCTATTGAGTGTGAAAAATCCAGCAGCGTTGCAATTCTTGATACACTCAAACTCAAGGTTACTACCATACCCCGTTCAAAGGCACTTAAATATTTTGTCTTACCCATTCATCCTCTGAATGGCCACATACACAATTCATCCATGTCTCAATTGTCTCAAGACTTAAAAATCCTTCTTTAACCTGTCTCCTCCTCTTCATCTAGACTGAATGAAGTGGATTTAACAGGTGACATCAATAAGGGATCATAGCTTTTACCTGTATTCATCTGGTCAGTCTATGTCATGGAAAGAGCAGGCGTCCCTAATGTTTGGTACACTCAGTGTATATTCAATGAAATGAATACAGCATTGTAATAATATTGATGCCTCAAAACCAGAAACATGTGGAGACATCAACACTTGTAATTTTGAGTAAATGTTAAAATTTGTATTGGTTTTCTTGTATCTGTGCATGAGTCCTTAAAACACAGTCCATTGTACAAAATAAGTCATTCATAATTGAGGGACATCTCAAGGAGATTAACCTCCAACATTCAAATCAAATCAAATGTTAATGCGAGCATAGCGAAATGCTTGTGCTTCTAGTTCCGACAATGCAGTAATATCTAACAAGTCATCTAACCTAACAATTTCACAACAACTACCTTATACACACAAGTGTAAAGGAATTAATAAGAATATGTACATAAAAATATATGAATGAGTGATGGCCGAACGGCATAGGCAAGATGCAGTAGATGGTATAGAGTACAGTATATACATATGAGATGAGTAATGTAGGGTATGTAAACATTATATAAAGTGGCATTGTTTAAAGTGGCTAGTGATACATTTATTACATCAATTTTTCCATTATTAAAGTGGCTAGAGTTGAGTAAGTATGTTGGCAGCAGCCACTCAATGTTAGTGATGGCTGTTTAACAGTCTGATGGCCTTGAGATAGAAGCTGTTTTTCAGTCTCTCGGTGCCAGCTTTGATGCACCTGTACTGACCTCGTGAACAGGCAGTGGCTCGTGTGGTTGTTGTCCTTGATGATCTTTTTGGCCTTCCTGTGACATCGGGTGGTGTAGGTGTAAGCTTGTTCAGTACATGAGGGCACATTTAGTCATGACAGCCACAGGTTTTTTTTATACACAGGACAGAAGTTTACAGGTTTTTGTTCCAGCCCATCACTAACACCTAATTCAACTAATTGTGGTCTAAATTGAAGACTTGCACACAATGCTATTCCCTGGGACAGAAATCATGTCTGTATTTTAGAATGAGCTTCATAAGTTACAATGTCCTGACAAATCTGCATGATAAACAATAACATGGGTGAATCTATTTCTATCTATCACCAGGATATGGTGATTAGCCTGGTGGTGTCCTTTTTATCCATGCCAAACTTGGTGCAAAACCACGCCCACGAGAAACCTAGCAACATTCAAAGCCACGCTGACTGGTCAGAGTTCGTTTGTTCCCTGTGATAAGTAAAGGCGCGCGAGAGAAGGAAGAACGATAGAGATGGAATCCTCACCAAAACAAAACATTCCCATCCATAACGTGCATTTTCCAGAATTTGGATATGAAGTTGCATTAAACTGTGTAGCTTTTTAGTGAGTGACATGATGGATAGTTGCATTATTTTTGGAGATAAATTAAGCTGTGAATTTTATCAAGTGTTATGGTCTTACAACGCCAATTGGGCTGAAGCTGTCTAGTAGTGTGCGTTGTCTAGCGTTAGCTTAATGTGGTTATCTAAGTGTAACACAAAAATGACTATTGAGATACTTAGCTACATGACATTTGTTCTAGTTGCCAACTAAAAGAGATGCTGCATAGTGAGCTCTTGCTGAATGGGCAAAGCTATCTCAATTGATTCACTATTACTGACAATCATGTAACGTTAGCTATCTACAGAGTCACTTGTTGCTTGCCTTTCGTTTAGCTCATTACAAATGAGCGGTCCAAGGCAAGCAGGCATGAGCACTGGTGGCTAGGGAGTTCACAACAAGTGATTTACATCTTTTTTTATTTTACCTTTATTTAACTAGGCAGGTCAGTTAAGAACAGATTCTTATTTACAATGTTGGCCTACCAAAAGGCAAAAGGCCTCCTGCGGGGACGGGGGCCTGGGATTTAAATAAATAAATAAATACAATATAAATATAGGACAAAACACACATCACAACAAAAGAGACAACACAACACTACATAAAGAGAGACCTAAAACAACAACATATCAAGGCAGTAACACATGACAACACAGCATGTTAGCAACACAACATGGTAGCAGCACAAAACATGGTACAAACATTATTGGGCACAGTCAACAGCACAAAGGGCAAGAAGGTAGAGAAAACAATACATCACACAAAGCAGCCACAACTGTCAGTAAGAGTGTCCATGACTGAGTCTTTGAATGAAGAGATTGAGATAAAACTGTCCAGTCTGAGTGTTTGTTGCAGCTCGTTCCAGTTGCTAGCTGCAGCGAACTGAAAAGAGGAGCGACCCAGGATGTGTGTGCTTTGGGGACCTTTAACAGAATGTGACTGGCAGAACGGGTGTTGTATGTGGAGGATGAGGGCTGCAGTTGATATCTCAGATAGGGGGGAGTGAGGTTTATAAATAAGCATCAACCAGTGGGTCTTGCGACAGGTATACAGAGATGACCAGTTTACAGAGGAGTATAGAGTGCAGTGATGTGTCCTATAAGGAGCATTAGTGGCAAATCTGATGGCCGTATGGTAAAGAACATCTAGCCGCTGGAGAGCAGGGTGTCAGGGTGGGATGTCCTTGTGTCGGGGTGGGATGTCCTCCAACCTGGAGCAAGAAGAGACAAGGAGGGAGACATTAACCTCACTGCTCAAATGTCAGTGCTGGATCAAGTTGCTGAAGCCACAACTACCTTTATTAATGTGCAATTGTTTTGTAACAGTTTTGCATATTTGTAGGCTTGATCAAGTTGTTTACACTAAGAGTAGAATAACAGCCTCTAATTTTAACTAGTAACACCAACCTCAATGGTGCAACACAATAGGGGAAGGAGTGGCTAAATAAAGTTAGCTAACGTTAGCTAGGTAAACAGACACTTCATGCAGCTAGCTAGCAAAAGAGACTCATCCCACAGAATGCACAAATAACTTGGCAGGCTAGCAAGCCTAGATTGACCAGAACACAGCTGGTACCATTTCCTACATTTTTCATTAGATGTTGTTAAAATACCTTACCTCCAAACAAGTCGGCAGGACTATTTTGTCCTGCCAAGTCAATGCAATGGAGTGAAACACGATCAGGTGGCCACTTTAGCATTTCGCTACACTCTCATTAACATCTGCTAACCATTTGTATGTGACAAATAAAATTTGATTTGATTTAGTCCCTGAAAACAAATGAGGAAAAACAATTTGCTATATGTCTCTCGCTGGCTAACAAGTTCACCAAATCATGATTTAAAAACTGTCCGGGTCTTCACAATTGACACATTGCTGAATCTATGATTAGTTGTTAATCTCTAAACAGCCGATAAGCAGGAAGAGATCGCATGCTAGCTAGTTTTCGCATCTGACGTGTTAGCTAGCTAGCTTGGCAACGGGCTGATAAACACCAGTTACAAAAAATTTGAATTCACAATTCATATGAAAGTAATTTGTTGAACATTTTAACATAATTTGTTGAATATATAAATGTTATACTTGCATTTTGAAGTTATTCCTTATTCTTCTGGAAATCTTATCCCAAGCGGGGACTTCTGTCGGCCATTAATTCATTTTTTTTATTTTTTATTCGCTGTGCTATGGGATAGCCTCCATGGGATTGGGACATGCCAATTTTGATGTCCTGCCTAGAAATTCTACCTCAAAAGGCAGCATCCTTATTATCGCCAGATGATGTCTCGTAAAAAAAATAATCGATACACACTAAATTCACACACACTGTTGATCTCAATTCCATCCATTATTGGTCACCTCATTACCGCCCCCTAAAATATTATGTCGGTGTCCTTCTTGCGACCAAAGTCTTTCAAGATATATTCGCCCTCTGGTTGGTATTGTCACAACAACTTAGTCTTTTTTTTTAAACTTTAAAAAAAATTGAATATCCAAAACATACAATATACTTGCAGTGAAGTCGCTCAACAACTACACCACACCAGTCATCCAACAGACTCCCATTCAAAGCGACACACAGAAGCATCCAGGGTCCTTTTTTTAACAGACTAGGGGTAATGTATCTAATTGACAAGCATTCCGTACAATAAAAATAAAGTATTTCCTCATTTACCACAGCAAATCTATTGTGGCAACTTACCCGACATTTTGTATGTGTAAGGACCGATGCTGGAGAAGAGAAGCAGGTACGGGGAGTAGAACATTTAATATGGAACAGACATCAAACAGGACAGAGACAGCTTCAAAACTGGGTATGCAAAGACAAACAAACATTAATCCTGAAGCAGGGAACAGAGCTTGAAACAGACAGATATAGGTGAGGTAAAGACACAGGTGATACAGGAGTCCAATAATTGCTGATGCGTGTGACGGGGAAGGCAGGTGTGCGTACTGATGGTGGCAGGAGTGAGTAATGCTGGGGAGCCTGGCGCCATTGAGCGCCAGGGAGGGGGAACGGGAGCAGGCATGACAGTACCCCCCCCCCCCCCCCCCCTCTTGGGGGTCCACCCGGCGTCCCACCTGAGCGAGCCTGGCGGGCTGGCCGAGGCCTGGGTGCTGGACCAGCCGGCTGGGGCGTGATAGCCTGATGAACCGGCAGGGGCGTGGGAGCCTGGCGAACCGGCTGAGGCGTGACAACCTGATGATCCCGCTGGAACGTGGGAACCTGATGAGACGGCTGAAGCGTAGACACCTGGCGAGCCGGCTGAGGCGTAAAACCCTGGCAATCCGGCTGAGGGGTGGGATGGGATGGGCGCCTGCCGAGCCAACCGGTACAAGAAAACCTCTTGAGCCAGCTAGGGTGTGGAAGCCCGACGAGCTGGCTTAGGCACCCCAGGTTCCATCGGCGGCGGCCCCCGGACCCGACGTCACCACCAACCGGAAAGCCAGCACTCCCGATGCTTTGCATGATGGCTTTATTTAACCATTATTTAACTAGGCAAGTCAGTTAAGAACAGATTCTTATTTACAATGACGGCCTACCAAAAGGCAAAAGGCCTCCTGCGGGGACGGGGGCTGGGATTAAAAAATATATATATTTAAATATATAAATATAGGACAAAACACACATCATGACAAGAGAGACAACACTACATAAAGAGAGACCTAAGACATGGATTCAGGATTCTGTAAGGACCGGTGCTGGAGAAGAGACACAGGTACAGGGAGTAGAACATTTAATATGGAACAGACATCAAACAGGACAGAGACAGCGTCAGAACCAGGTATGCAAAGACAAACTAACTTTAATCCTGAAGCAGGGAACAGAGCTTGGGAACAGACAGATAAAGGGGAGGTAATGACTCAGGTGATTGAGTCCAGGTGAGTCCAATAATTGCTGATGCGCATGACGGGGGAAGGCAGGTGGGCGTACTGATGGTGGCAGGAGTGAGTAATGCTGGGGAGCCTGGCGCTCGAGGGGGAGCGGGAGCAGGCGTGACAGTATGAATGAAAACGAATGTTGCCTACTGACTGTTATTATTTTATTTGTTTCCTATTTATGTTATCCAAAATTGTCTGGTATGGTCATTTCTTATCATGATTGGGGGTAATTAACACTGAACTGTCCACATTTGAAATGTGTAACTACATCAAGTCAATTTAGTTATTTGTGCCAGAAGGGCGTGGGCCAGAATCAAACCCACATCAACACTTTAGGCCTATTTGTGAGCACTAAAGGCAGCAACCGTAAATGCTAGGCCACCACCCCAGGCCACGATTGAACTCAATTTTGAGTTAATTCGTAACCTTAGGATACACTAGACACGTACTGTATGTCGCAGGCTTGTGTTATTAAGCTATATAAAACAATGGTTGTTGATGTGTATGACTGCATTTCAGATATTTGTTTTACATTTGAATGTTGCGGTAATAGGACCTAGGCCTAGCGTTTGAGCATGCCCTGATCCCAATGAGAACTGCTCACGACACTCATTTGAATTTCCTGATGCATCAGGAACATTCTCCACGACAAAAGAGTGATCAACTACTCTTAACTTTATTCTTTCAAATGGTTGACATTTTGTAAAGTCCAGAGATGGATGGTTGTGCCAATGAAGTGGAACAGCAGAGCAAACTCCATTTGATAATCAACTGATTTGTGGCGAGGGAAGTCGGAGACACTGAGCAGATTTTAGTGTACATAGTTTAGCTGTGAATACTTCCACTGAATAAGGAACGCTCTACTGAATGCCGAGCTCCACGGGAGAGGAGGCAAATTGATGGCC
Organism: Salvelinus namaycush; assembly: GCF_016432855.1. Lineage (NCBI taxonomy): Eukaryota > Metazoa > Chordata > Actinopteri > Salmoniformes > Salmonidae > Salvelinus > Salvelinus namaycush. Next base: position 24,217,432 of record NC_052308.1, on the reverse strand, counting down.
TCCTGCTCCGAGCTCGTCTGGGACAGGCCATTGTTGTGTGCATGCTCCAATTCCAGAGTGACAGGCGAATTCCGCTCACTCATTAACGCTCCGAGTGGGAGACAAGCGGTGCTGGAATTCCATTCACTCACTCAATGGTCGACATACCCAGGCTGATGTGAAGTGATTCCGTTTTTTCAGCAAAAATAACCCAGAGAAAGAGTACAACTCAAATCCAATTAAAGTGTAATGATTTAGAGTTGCAGTTACCCAATATATTCTGTCTCTGTGCACAGTGTAATTGCGATTCCACACATAGCAGTAGTGTGCTGATGTGATGCTTCTAGCTGAGGTAGAGGTCAATATGAGTGATAGATAGCATCAACATGTGCAGTGAGGGTCCTGAGAATTACTGTTGCAGTTGAAGCAAATCACAACCCATGCCAGTTAAGCCATAATTGACACACTGTGTGGCTTAACTGCTAGATTACTAGGCAATTTAAGTTGGAAAACACTGCTCTAGGCAGATTAAATCATAAACAAACAATAGCACTGTATAGTACTTAATACTTAAAATAAGGAAACTTAAATATAACATACTATTCAAAGAGAAATGGTACAGTACCGAAGGAGCATAATGCAAACCCAACTGTTGACCATCCTGCCAGGATGAATCTATTAACCCACTTTCACTATAACGTGTTTATTCTAAATATCTAAACGGAGGCCAGTGTGGAACAATGCATAGTAATGCAGAGAAAGAGAGAGAGAGAGTGAAAGAGAGAGAAAGAGAGAGGGAAAGGAAGAAAGGAGAGGTCGAGGGAAAGAGACAGATGGAGAGAGAGAGCGGTCATGACAGGCCCAGTGCTCTCAGAGGAGGGAGCAGTAATCCGCAGCAATATACAGTTGAAGTCAGAAGTTTACATACACCTTAGCCAAATACATTAAAACTCAGTTTTACACAATTCCCGACATTTAATACTAGTAAAAATTCCCTGTCTTAGGTCAGTTAGGATCACCACTTTATTTAAAAAATGTGAAATGTCAGAATAATAGATTTATTTATTTCAGCGTTTATTTCTTTCATCACATTCCCAGTGAGTCAGAAGTTTACATACACTCAAATAGTATTTGGTAGCATTGCCTTTAAATTGTTTAACTTGGGTCAAACATTTTGGGTAGCCTTCCACAAGCTTCCCACAATACGTTGGGTGAATTTTGGCCCATTCCTCCTGACAGAGCTGGTGTAACGGAATAAGGTTTGTAGACCTCCTTGCTCGCACATGCTTTTTCAGTTCTGCCCACAAATTTTCTATAGGATTGAGGTCAGGGCTTTGTGATGGCCACTCCAATACCTTGACTTTGTTGTCCTTAAGCCATTTTGCCACAACTTTGGAAGTATACTTGGGGTCATTGTCCATTTGGAAGACCCATTTGCGACCAAGCTTTAACTTCCTGCCTGATGTCTTGAGATGTCGCTTCAATATATCCATATCATTTTCCTACCTCATGATGCCATCTATTTTGTGAAGTGGACCAGTCCCTCCTGCAGCAAGGCACCCCCACAACATGATGCTGCCACACCCGTGCTTCATCAAGGTGTTCTTTGGCTTGCAAGCCTCCCCCTTTTTCCTCCAAACATAACAATGGTCATTATGGTCAAACAGTTCTATTTTTGTTTCATCAGACCAGAGGACATTTCCCTAAAAAGTACGATCTTTGTCCCCATGTGCAGTTGCAAACCGTAGTCTAGCTTTTTTATGGCGGTTTTGGAGCAGTGGCTTCTTCCTTGCTGAGCGGCCTTTCAGGTTATGTCGATATAGGACTCGTTTTAATGTGGATATAGATACTTTTGTACCTGTTTCCTCCAGCATCTTCACAAGGTCCTTTGCTGTTGTTCTGGGATTGATTTGCACTTTTCGCACCAAAGTACGTTCATCTCCAGGAGACAGAATGCGTCTCCTTCCTGAGCGGTATGACGGCTGCGTGGTCCCATGGTGTTTATACTTGCGTACTATTGTTTGTACAGATGAACGTGGTACCTTCAGGCGTTTGGAAATTGCTCCCAAGACCTTGAACAAGACCTTGTGGAGGTCTGCAATTTTTTTTCTGAGGTCTTGGCTGATTTCTTTTGATTTTCCCATGATGTCAAGCAGAGGCACTGAGTTTGAAGGTAGGCCTTCAAATACATCCACAGGTACACCTCCAATTCAAATCAAATCAAATGTATTTATATAGCCCTTCTTACATCAGCTGATGCAAAGTGCTGTACAGAAACACCTCCAATTGACTCAAATTACATCATTTAGCCTATCAGAAGCTTCTGAAGCCATGACATCATTTTCTGGAATTTTCCAAGCTGTTTAAAGGCACAGTCAACTTAGAGTATTTAAACTTCTGACCCACTGGAATTGTGATACAGTGAATTATAAGTGAAATAATCTGTCTGTAAACAATTGTTGGAAAAATTACTTGTGTAATGCAAAAAGTAGATGTCCTAACCGACTTGCCAAAACTATAGTTTGTTAACAAGAAATTTGTGGAGTGGTTGAAAAACGAGTTTTAATGACTCCAACCTAAGTGTATGTAAACTTCCGACTTCAACTGTAGCACCCCTCACACAGCTAATGAGGACCGGACATACATACACATCCCTTTGATGCTGCCATGCATTCTCTCACAGCACAGAGGGGCTGTGGAGCTATGGTGCACCGTGTCCTGTGAGAGAAATTCTACAGGAAGAGAGACTGCAGATTCTTTCAAACAACAATTTATAAGATTTGCAAAGATGAAGCAATCAACCATCACCAAGAATGGTGATATTTACTTCCCATTTCCAATGTTACCTTCACTAGTCTACATCTCTGTTTCCTTTAACTCAGAAGCCCTCTCAATCACCATCACCCAGTACATTCCTCTTCCACTCTCACTTGTTTCCCTCTACAATCTCTACCTCTATCTTTCCTTCTAACGTCACTTTACCAGGTTCATTTTATTTTTTAATTACAGTCAAAACAAACATGATAACTTCTGTTCACAGGGAGGCCACTGTCCTCCCTCCACTCATTAATCGTTTTATAAAAGGTTATTTTAGGTTTGGCAACCCCATCCTGTCGCCTAACACAATTGCTTTTCAAAACTATACAAACAATTACTCACAATATTAACTCCAATCTAATTTCTTGTCACCCCTCCTCCCTTTCGTCAATTCTATAAATCTATTTCAGAATAAGACCAAACAAAATGTCTCACGAGATTAAAAACCCCTAGGGTTTTCCTGCATCTGCGAGGAGTGTTTGGTTGTGCCAAAGAACATATTGTTCCTACTTGATCACGTGTAATGTGCTTCGTGACTTCCAAAATCGAAACCCCCAAATATGTAATCGCTTGTTTCGCTGGTTGTACTTTCCCATATGATGCCTTGTGACCCTGATCTGTCAAATAGTTTACTAATGTGGTGATGTCTGGCATATGAGTTTCTTTGTCTTTTTACGGCAAAAAAAATTCACTACATACTGTCCCAACACAGAACCCTCATATTTACGCCCTTTAGCGATTATTTAAATGCAGCGTGATACAAAGTTGGATTATTTGTAAACATAATTTGTGCTCTCGCCCATATATCATGCCAATTTGAATATGTTACCTAATATACACGGTCTTTGATTCTCACAAGGATTATTCAACCCCAAAATCGTAGTCTGCCCGTTTCCCCACTAAATATAATAATTTTCCTGTCATAAATTTAAACAATTTCGAACACTATTGCCCCACTAAACTCACTTTTCCAATGACCAACAGCCCCACACCTAAAACAGGGTGGCTTTCACTGTGACCATATTAACCACACGCACGGCTGCAAAGTGAGCGGAATTGGATTCCACTCTCAAAACCTCCTTTACTATTTCTTCCCAATGAAAAATGTTGGCCCACTACCCCAACAACATCCATTTTGATAACAGGTTTCCAACCTGCCATCAAAGCATACGTACACATTTTATCAACACTCTCACATACCCAAGCTGTGTTTGAATACCCATACCAACATACTGTTTACTACATACTTAATGAGTATATACTACATACTATATACTATCAGCTGAGACAAAACGCTGGTTGATTTGACAAACAAGACGATCTGGCAACAGACAAACAGAACACAGGTATAAATACACAGGGGATAATGGGGAAGATGGGAAATACCTGGGGTGGGGGGTGGAGACAATCACAAAGACAGGGGAAACAGATCAGGGCGTGACAGTACCCCCCCCCCCCCCCCCCCCCCCTCCCCAGGGACACCACCTGGCGTCCTACCTGGACGGATACCTGGTTGAGCGGGGTGCCGGCGTTGGAATTCAGAGATGAGGCCTGGATCCAGGATAGCCCTAGCGAAGACCCAGCACCTCTCCTCCAGGCCATAACCCTCCCAGTCAACCAGGTACTGGAATCACCTTCTCCGAGATCGAACCGTCAGGAGACGTCTCACCCTGTATATGCCGGTTGGCCGTCGATGAGACGTGGGAGAGGGGTGGGCCTGGAAACAGGAGACTAAGGGCTGTGAGACATGGGTTCACATCTAGACACATGAAAAGTAGGAAGTATACGGAGGGTACGGGGCAACAGAGGACAAACAGCAGAGGGGCTAATGATTTTGGAGCAGTGGGGAAAGGTCTCGGCTTCCGGGGGTTGTAGCCGTGGGGTTATAGCGGCGTGCCAGCACATCCGGTTTAACATCCTTGGGTACCAGTCGGTGTTGCGGAAGCAAAGTTGCCCAGACCTTACTGAACCCCTCCCGGAGGTCCTGGTACTCTGTAGGAATGGCGGAGAGGTTCGGGGCCATTTCCAATCCCCCAGGAAGACGTCCCGGGGCATCATTTCAGGCAATGAGCATGGCAGAACGGGCTCCAGCTCATGATGGCACCAGTAGACCAGTCAATCAAGGGATTGTGTCGCTGGAGCCAAGAGAATCCCAATACCACAGGAACCTACGGATACTCAATTAGCAGGAATTGGATCATCTCGCTGTGGTTCCCCGACACTCGTAGGATGATGGGGGTGGTATGGTGGGTGACCCGACCTATAGAGTGCCAGTCCAGCGCTCTAACATTCATGGGAATGGAGAGGGGTTGAGTAGGGATGCCCAGCTCGGAAGCCAGGGTAATGTCAATAAGACTCATATTGGCCCCAGAGTCAATGAATATCTGGACAGACTTGGACTGCCTACGTCCGTAATGGGTCTGCGGTCAAACGACCTGCCCTCATCACTGTCAAACGCTTCCTAAAACACTTCAGCAAGCAGGCGTTTCTAATCGACCTGGCCAAGGTATCCTGGAAGGATATTGACCTCATTCCGTCAGCAGAGGATGCCTGGTTATTCTTTAAAAGTGCTTTCCTCACCATCTTAAATAAGCATGCCCCATTCAAAAAATGTAGAACAAGGAACAGATATAGCCCTTAGTTCACTCCAGACTTGACTGCCCTTGACCAGCACAAAAATATCCTGTGGCATACTGCATTAGCATCGAATAACCCCCGCGATATGCAACTATTCAGGGAAGTTAGGAACCAATATAAACAGACAGTTAGGAAAGCAAAGGCTAGCTTTTTCAAACAGAATGTTGCATTCTGTAGGACAAACTCCAAAAAGTTCTGGGACACTGTAAAGTCCATGGAGAATAAGAGCACCTACTCCCAGATGCCCACTACACTGAGTCAAGCAAACACTGTCACCACCAATAAATCCACGATAATTGAGAATTTCAATAAGCATTTTTCTACGGCTGGCCATGCTTTCCACCTGGCTACCCCTACCCCGGTCAACAGCCCTGCACCCCTCACAGCTACTTGCCCAAGCCTCCCCCATTTCTCCTTCACCCAAATCCAGATAGCTGATTTTCTGAAAGAGCTGCAAAATCTGGACCCCTACAAATCAGCCGGACTAGACAATCTGGACCCTCTCTTTCTAAAATTATCCGCCGAAATTATTGCAACCCCTATTACTAGCCTGTTCAACTTCTCTTTCGTATCGACTGAGATCCTCAAAGATTGGAAAGCTGCCGCGGTCATCCCCCTCTTCAAAGGGGGAGACACTCTAGATCCAAACTGCTACAGACCTATATCTATCCTACCCAGCCTTTCTAAGGTCTTCGAAAGCCAAGTTAACAAACAGATCACCGACCATTTCGAATCCCACCGTACCATCTCTGCTGTGCAATCTGGTTTCCGAGCTGGTCATGGGTGCACCTCAGCCACGCTTAAGGTCCTAAAAAATATCATAACCGCCATCGATAAGAGACAATACTGTGCAGCTGAATTCATCGACCTGGCCAAGGCTTCGACTCTGTCAATCACCACATTCTTATCGGCAGACTCAACAGTTTCTCAAATGACTGCTTCGCCTGGTTCACCAACTACTTCTCCGACAGAGTTCAGTGTGTGAAATCGGAGGGCCTGTTGTTCGGACCTCTGGCAGTCTCTATGGGGGTGCCACAGGGTTCAATTCTCCGGCCGACCTTTTTCTCTATATACATCAATGATGTCGCTCTGGCTGCTGGTGATTCTCTGATCCACCTCTACGCAGAAGACACCATTCTGTATACTTCTGGCCCTTCTTTGGACACTGTGTTAACTAACCTCCAGACAAGCTTCAATGCCATACAACTCTCCTTCCGTGGCCTCCAACTGCACTTAAATGCAAGTAAAACTAAATGCATGCTCTCCATCCGATCGCTGCCAGCACCTGCCCGCCCATCCAGCATCACTACTCTGGACGGTTCTGACTTAGAATATGTGGACAACTACAAATACCTAGGTGTCTGGCTAGACTGTAAACTCTCCTTCCAGACTCACATTAACTTCTTATGGCTGCAGGGGCAGTATTGAGTAGCTTGTATAAAAGGTGCCCATTTCAAACGGCCTCGTACTCAATTCTTGCTCGTACAATATGCATATTATTATTACTATTGGATAGAAAACACTCTCAAGTTTCTAAAACCGTTTGAATTATATCTGTGAGTAAAACAGAACTCATTTTGCAGCAAACTTCCTGTCAGAAAGTGAAAAATCTGAACTCGAGGCTCTGTTCCAGGGCCTCCCTAATCGTTTGCTTGAATTCTATTAGTATACATGCACTTCATACGCCTTCCACTAGATGTCAATAGGCTGTGAGAGGTGAAATGGGGTCTCTAGCTCTTTCTATGGTCAAAAGAGACAGCTTGGAATGACAGGACCCCAATTTCCTCTGTTCAGGAAGACGCGGAAAGGACTTCCGCATTGGCTTCTGAAAAGCTTTTGTTATAGACGGCAAATATCTCCGGCTTTGATTTTATTTGATAAATGTGACAATATCATCGTAAAGTATGTTTTTTCAATATAGTTTAATCAGATTATTGAATTTTTTTCGGGAGTTTTGGCGTGTTCCGTTCTTTGCGTTTGTTGACGATGGAGAGCTTCGCGCCACTTGGCAAGTTTTGCTTGCTCATTCGAGAGGGAAAAATGACATTCTAAATCCAAACAACGATTGTTCTGGACAAAGGACCACTTGTACAACATTCTGATGGAAGATCAGCAAAAGTAGGACCCATTTATGATGTTATTTCCTATTTCTGTGGAAAATGTGTCGTTGTGTTTTCCGCTTTGATTTTGGGCGCTCTCTCGCAATAACGTAAGCTGGATATCGTACTGAAGTTATTTTTAGAATTCTAACACGGCGATTGCATTAAGAACTAAGCTATCTTTAATTTGCTGTCCAACATGTATTTTTTAGTAAAGTTTATGAATAGTTATTTGATTAGATTAGGTGCCTCTCCAAGATTTCTCCGGACATTTTATTGCATTTTGCCTAGTATTCACATTGTATAACCACGATTTGTGCCGCTAAATATGCACATTTTCGAACAAACAATATATGTATTGTGTAATATGATGTTATAGGACTGTCATCTGATGAATTTTGAGAAGGTTAGTGAATTTTTTTTATATCTTTTGCTGGTTTATTCGTTATCGCTACTGTTGGCTTGAATCAATGCGGTTGTGTGGTTGGCTATTGTAGTAAGCTAATATAATGCTATATTGTGTTTTCGCTGTAAAACACTTAAAGAATCGGAAATATTGGCTGGATTTACAAGATGTTTGTCTTTCATTTGCTGTACAACATGTATTTTTCATAAATGTTTTATGATGAGTATTTAGGTATTTCAATTTGGTCTCTGTAATTGTTGTAGCTGCTTCGGTGCTATTTCCGATTGTAGCTGCAATGTAAAACTATGATTTATACCTCAAATATGCAAATTTTTCGAACAAAACATAGATTTATTGTATAACATGTTATAAGACTGTCATCTGATGAAGTTGTTTCTTGGTTAGTTTGGTTGGTTCTTGGTTAGTTAGGTTGGTTTTGTGCACGCTACCTGTGCTGTGAAAAATGTCTGTGCTTTTTTGTATTTGGTGGTGAGCTAACATAAATATACGTGGTGTTTTCGCTGTAAAACATTTTAAAAATCGGACATGTTGGCTGGATTCACAAGATGTGTATCTTTCATTTGCTGTATTGGACTTGTTAATGTGTGAAAGTTAAATATTTCTAAAAAATATATTTTTAATTTCGCGCCCTGCACTTGGCCTGGCTGTTGTCATAAGTGTACCGACGTCGGGCTTGCAGCCCAAAGAAGTTAAGCATCTCCAATCCGAAATTAAATATAGAATCGGCTTCCGAGTTCGCAACAAAGCATCCTTCACTCATGCTGCCAAACATACCCTCGTAAAACTGACTATTCTGCCGATCCTTGACTTTGGCGATGTCATTTGCAAAATAGCCTCCAACACTCTACTCAGCAATTTGGATGAAGTCTATAACAGTGCCATCCGTTTTGTCACCAAAGCCCCATATACTACCCACCACTGCGACCTGTATGCTCTCGTTGGCTGGCCCTCGCTACATATTCGTCACCAAACCCACTGGCTCCAGGTCATCTATAAGTCTTTGCTAGGTAAAGCCCCGCCTTATCTCAGCTCACTGGTCACCATAGCAGCACCCACCCGTAGCACGCGCTCCAGCAGGTATATTTCACTGGTCACCCCCAAAGCCAACTCCTCATTTGTCCGCCTTTCCTTCCAGTTCTCTGCTGCCAATGACTGGAACGAATTGCAAAAATCACTGAAGCTGGAGACTCATATCTCCCTCACTAACTTTAAGCACCAGCTGTCAGAGCAGCTCACAGATCACTGCACCTGTAAATAGCCCATCTGTAAATAGCCCATCCAACTACCTCATCCCCATACTGTTATTTAAAAAAATATATAATAATTCTCTCCGTTGCACCCCAGTATCTCTACTTGCACATTCATCTTCTGCACATCTATCACTCCAGTGTATAATTGCTCAATTTTAATTATTTCGCCACTATGGCCTATTTATTGCCTTACCTCCCTTATCTTACCTCATTTGCACACACTGTATATAGACTTTTTCTATTGTGTTATTGACTGTATGTTTGTTTATTCCATGTGTAACTCTGTGTTGTTGTTTGTGTCGCACTGCTTTGCTTTGTCTTGGCCAGGTCGCAGTTGTAAATGAGAACTTGTTCTCAACTAGCCTACCTGGTTAAATACAAACCTTCCCTGTTTGTCATTGGCCAGCTTCCTGGCTGATCCTCGAGGGACACCCCTTCAAGCTAATTAATTCTGACTGCAACATTCTAACAGTGTAATTAATCAATTTCATATATACTATTGCAAAAATTATAATTTGGTTGTGTTTATGAAGGCCTTTGTTAACGTTACAATAAAAAAAAAATAGTTTGGTACAATTTTTTTTTTTTACAATACAAAACGACAGCTTACCTGCCCAGACCCACCTGCTCACACCCCCATCTCCCGCATCACTCTCTGCCACATGGCCTCAAACGGCACCATTTTGTTTCTCTCTGTCGCCCACGCACATTCAACATTTAGATAATTAAGCATTTGATCTTTCCATTGTCTTAATGATGGAGGATCGGTTGATTTCCAGTTTTTAAGTATCCATTTTTCAAGATGATTGACGAGAAAAGTATCATCCAAACCATTGGGTATCTCACTGCACCCGTCATATACCATGTCTTGAAATATGCAGGCAGATGCATTAAAAGTACGTTTATATTGTAATTCTTCTGACATCCAACTTTCTAACTCCGCCCATAACTTTTGGAATTTATAGCATTCCCAGAAGGCATAGATTATTGAGTCATTGTTAGTTTCACACTTCAGACATGACTGCCGTTGTGCTGTAGAATTTGTATAATACATTTTAAACATTAGCTTCTACTGGATTAAGCATACATTTCAGTTAACTGTAATTTCGTTAGTTCGTTAGTTCCCCATCATCTGAGTTGTTTTCATTCAGATTTTGTTAACGCAGCATGTGCATTCATACGTCTTCTTGCCATTTAAGGAAAACCACAAATAACATGGCCTCCTAAAACTGGTTATAATTCCAGTTCTGTTTGTAATATTAAGATTCTAAAAATGACAGTGTGTTATATAGACTAATTTCAGGAAAAGTCAAGGACAGAGGGGGACATGACTTTAAAAATGCCAGAGTAATATATATATTTTTTATTCAAGAACAGTCCATTTGACTGCTTTAGCGGTTCTAGTGTTAAGCCTCCTTGAAGCTTAAACAAGCCAACTGAGCCGATCTGAGATCAATCACAGGCCCAAGCATGATGGAGAGGGCTGTCAGCACAGGCTGCTGTGGCCTTGACTCAATAAAACAAATAAAACTAACAGGCAGAAACAACACATGGAGGGCCTCCAAAGCCTAGACATGAGACCACACTGCAGAGCATGAGAGAGAGGGAAAAACAGTGAGAGAGAAAGTCAGAGAGATAGAGACAGAGGCAGACAGAGATAGAAAGAGAAGCACGAGAGATTGGGAGGTGAGAGGAAAGCCAAAGAGACACAGCACTGCTCTGTTGTCTGAGTAAGTTTAACTTTACGGAGATCCTCTCTCCTCTCGTCTCCTGGTGAGCCCCTGCTGGTGAGCCCCTTCCTGGGGTCCAAACAAAAAAATTATATAATACACCCATTCCAAAACGTACTGCAACTCCTTGTTAAGGGTTTCATTGACTTCATTAGCTGTGGTTGCTGGCACGTATATGGTTAAATCAGCAGCATACATGGACACACAGGCTTTATTTAATCCCAGTGTCAGTTCATTGGTAAAAATAGAAAAGAGTAGAGGGCTGTTGTGTCTTTGGCTATGCCGGATTAAGTGAGATGACATGCTATTCTATAAAATCCTTTCTCTGTAATTAATATTACCTGATTGAGCTAATCATGTAAATGTAATTAACTAGAAAGTCGGGGCACCACGAAATAATATTTATAGCTTTTATCTTCCGAATAAACTCTTAAAGACCTAGTAATATTTTACATCAATAGCAGTCAATATTAATCGTCACCTTATTTCATTCTCATCTGAAAGTTGTAAATTCTTGGTTATCTTCACGAACCCTGGCTAACAAGTTGAATCAGCAATACAAAATTGGGTTTAATTATTTATTTACTAAATACCTAACTAATCACACAGAATTACATATACACAGAATGAATCACACCTTGATTACAAATTGTCATAAAGGAAAACGTCCCTGGCGGACGGAGCAGATATGACAGCTGGTTACACAAAGGAAAGTGGGCTGGGTTTGAGTGAAAGAGCGGGAAGACTGAGGGAGAAGCTATGCTATCGTAAATACAGTATCTTATGCATTCTAAATTACCGCCCATTTGGAAAAAGAGGGTGCAATAAATATTTACTCTGAGCTGCGCTTCGGTAGGTTGGTGGTAGATGGAAGGCCGTGTTGCCCAACCGAGTCCTTTGTCCTTTGAAGAATGTGTCTGGTGGTAAATTGGATACATTGTAGTAACGTCATTGTGTGGTAGACGGGATACTCTGTCTGTTCTTTCCTAGCCCACGTTTGCAGCTGCTGTTGCTAACTCAACGGCTAGGAGGTATCACTTCTGTAGTGAATAAGAGTTCAAAGTTCATATCATTCGCAACCAAAGCTCACGCTGAGGTTGGCTTAGTTCTGTAGTTGACGTGTTAGTCCTTTTAACGCAGAGGCTGCAGATCTTACGTACTTGGAACAGGAGGTTATATTGTCGTCAAGGCTTTATATAGGAAGGGAGAGGAGGGCGTGTTTGAAAAGTTTTATAACCCATGTCTCTTCACAGGGGCGGGCCACTGATTGAGCAGAGCCCTAACCTTATGAAAACCCAAATCTCTCATTTGGAAGCTAAAATTACATTTAATCTCTTCACCAATAATTTTATATTCAAACATTTAAATTGAACGACAATTCCATGTGACTCCAATAACTACAATGTGCAGACTTTCCACTGTAGAGTTTATGTCATCCTATCATTGATGAGAATGTCTCAGATGACAACCGAACTGACATCATATTCATGAAGTACCACCGCATATGTTCAATTGGTCGGATTACCAGAATATAGTTCATTTCCCCCCACCTTCTGATGTCCCCAGAATCTCTATGTTAACCAAAGGATTTTCAAATGTCACATCAGTAGGGTAGAGAGAGGAAAAAGGGGGGGGGGAGGTATTTATGACTGTCATAAACCTACCCCCAGGCCAACGTCATGACAGGGCCTAAAGAGCTGCCCTGCGGTACACCACACCCTAAATGTTTTACATTAGAGAAGCTTCCATTAATGGAACCCCTCTGAGTCCTATTAGATAGATAGCTCTGAATCCATAATATGGCAGAGGTTTAAAATCCATAAAACATATGTTTTCTCAACAGGTTATGGTCAATAATATCAAAAGGCTGCACTGACATCAAATGGCACCATTTCACAGAATTGACAGAATCTTCTTATTCTCAATTTCTGTCAACCAATAATCATCCATTTAAGTCAGTGCAGTACATGTTAAGTGTCCTTCTCTAAAAGCATGCTGAGAGTATGTTGTCAATTTGTTTACAAAGAAATAGCATTGTATTTGGTCAAACACAATTATTTCCAACAGTTTTCTAATGGATGGCAACAAGCTGATAGGTCTGCTGTTAGAACCAGTGAAGGCCGCTTTACCACTCTTGGGTAGCGAAATTACTTTGGCTTCCCTCCAGGCCTGAGGACAAACACCTTCCTCTCGACTCAGATTAAAGATATGACAGATAGGAGTTGCTATAGAGTAATCTATCATCCTCAGTAGATTTCCATCTAATGCCAGGAGATTTGTCATTATTGATCGATAACAACATTTTTTCCACCTCTCCCATGATAACTTTACATATTTCAAACTTACACTGCTTTTCTTTCAATATTTGTTTTTTTAATACATGAATATGATGGCTCACTGTTCGTTGTTGGCATTTCCTGCCTACGTTTGCCCACTTTGCCAATGACGTAATCATTAAAATAATTGGAAACATCAAATGGTTTTGTGATGAATAAGCCATCTGAATCAATGACAGATGGAGTTGAATTTGTCTTTCTGCCCATAATTGAATTTAAAGTACTCCAAAGTTTTGTTCCATCATTCTTTATATAATTGATCTTGGCTTCAAAATACCATTTCTTCTTCTTTTTATTGAGTTTAGTGACATAATTTCTCAATTTGCATTAACTCAGCCAGTCAGATGTGCAGCCAGACTTATTAGCCACTCCCTTTTCCCCCATCTTTTTCAACCAAACATATTTTTAATTCCTCATCAATCCATGGAGCCTTAACAGTTCTAACAGCAAATTCTTAACAGGTGCATGTTTAACAATAATTGGAAGAAGAAATTTCATAAATTCATCAAGTGCAGCGTCTGCATGCTCCTTATTCATCACATCAGACCAACAAATATATTTGACATCATCCACATAGGAGTTACAGCAAAATATTTTGTATGATCTCTTATACACTATTTTAGAACCATATTTTGGAACTTTGGCTTTCCTGGCTATAGCCACTATATTGTGATCACTGCATCCAATCGGTATGGATACAGCTCTAGAACAACATTTTACAGTATTATTAAAATGTGATCAATACATGTGGATGATCTTGTTCCTGTAGTTTTTGTAAACACCCTGGTAGGTTCCTCTTGAGCGGACAGATTTATGAAAACCATTCAATATTCAGGTCCCCAAGAAAGTGGACCTCTCTGTTTACATCACATACCCTATCAAGCATTTCACACACATTTAGATACTGACTGTTAGCACTTGGTTGCCTATAGCAACACCCCAAAAGAATAGGCTTTAGATGAGGCAAGTGAACCTGCAACCACAGTACTTCAATAACAGTTGACATGAGTTATTCTCTAAACAGGGATATGGCTCTGAATATGTATAGCAACACCTTCCCCATAAGCATTCCTGTTTCTTCTACAGATGTTATATCCTTTTATTGCTGCTGCTGTATCAAATGAATTACCTAAGTGAGTCTCAGAAATGTCTAATGTATGAATGCCATCTGATGTTAGCAAGCTATTGATTTCATGAACCTTATTTTTAAGGCTGCATTTATCAACATGGGTTATTTTCAGCTGTTTCCTGGGTAGCGTCTCAGAGAAAGACAAACTCAGCAAAAAAAGAAACGTACTCTCACTGTCAACTGCGTTAATTTTCAGCAAACTTAACATGTGTAAATATTTGTATGAACATAACAAGATTCAACAACGGAGACATAAACTGAACAAGTTCCACAGACATGTGACTAACAGAAATGGAATAATGTGTCCCTGAACAAAGGGGGGGGTCAAAATCAAAAGTAACAGTCAGTATCTGGTGTGGCCACCAGCTGCATTAAGTACTGCAGTGCATCTCCTCATGAACTGCAACAGATTTTCCAGTTCTTGCTGTGAGATGTTACCCCACTCTTCCTCCAAGGCACCTGCAAGTTCCCAGACATTTCTGGAGGGAATGAACCTAGCCCTCACCCTCCGATCCAACAGGTCCCAGACGCGCTCAATAGTATTGAGATCCGGGCTCTACGCTGGCCATGGCAGAACACTGACATTCCTGTCTTGCAGGAAATCAGCCATACTGCTCGTTCTGTGCGTGGTGGCATTGTCATGCAGGAGGGTCATGTCAGGATGAGCTTGCAGGAAGGGTACCACATGAGGGAGGAGGATGTCTTCCCTGTAACGCACAGCGTTGAGATTGCCTGCAATGACAACAAGCTCAGTCCGATGATGCTGTGACACAACGCCCCAGACCATGACTCCACCTTCAAATCGATCCTGCTCCAGGGTACATGCTTCGGTGTAATGCTCATTCCTTCGATGATAAACGCGAATCCGACCATCACCCCTGATGAGACAAAACCGTGACTCATCAGTGAAGAGCACTTTTTGCCAGTCCTGTCTGGTCCAGCGACGATGGGTTTGTGCACATAGGCGACGTTGTTGCTGGTGATGTCTTGTGAGGGCCTGCCTTACAACAGGCCTACGAACCCTCAGTCCAGCCTCTCTCAGCCTATTGCGGACAGTCTGAGCACTGATGCAGGGATTGTGCGTTCCTGGTGTAACTCGGGCAGTTGTTGTTGCCATCCTGTACCTGTCCCGCAGGTGTGATGTTCGGATGTACCAATCCTGTGCAGGTGTTGTTACACGTGGTCTGCCACTGCGAGGACGATCAGCTGTCTGTCCTGTCTCCTTGTAGCGCTGTCTTAGGCGTCTCACAGTACTGCCATTGAATTTATTGCCCTGGCCACATCTGCAGTCCTCATGCCTCCTTGCAGCATGCCTAAGGCACATTCACGCAGATGAGCAGGGACCCTGGGCATCTTTTTTTTCAGTAGAAAGGCCTCTTTAGTGTCCTAAGTTTTCATAACTGTGACCTTAATTGCCTACTGTCTGTAAGCTGTTAGTGTCTTAACGACCGTTCCACAGGTGCATGTTCATTAATTGTTTATGGTTCATTGAACAAGCATGAGAAACAGTGTTTAAACCCTTAACCTCTCTGCGCTACGGATCCCTTTAGCGGGATCATTTTCCTAAACAACCGCTGAATTGCAGGGCGCAAAATATTACAAAAAATATTTATAATTATGCAATCACAAGTGAAATATACCAAAACACAGTTTAGCTTGTTGTTAATCCACCTATCGTGTCAGATTTTGAAAATATGCTTTGCAGCGAAAGCAATCCAAGCTTTTGTGAGTGTATCAATCAATGCTAGAACAGCTAGCCCCAAATTAGCATGGTCACGAAAGTCAGAAAAGCAATAAAATTAATCGCTTACCTTTGATAATCTTCGGATGTTTGCACTCACGAGACTCCCAGTTACACAATAAATGTTATTTTTGTTCGATAAATATTACTTTTATAACAAGAAAACGCCATTTGGGTTGCGCGTTATGTTCAGAAAACCAAAGCCTCGTTCCGTTTGACGAAAATTCCAAAAAGTATCCGTAATGTTTGTAGAAACATGTCAAATGTTTTTTATAATCAATCCTCAGGTTGTTTTTAACAAACATAATCGATAATATTTCAACCGGACCGTAACCTATTCAATAAAAGAGAGAAAGAAAATGGAGAGCTACCCCTCTCGCGCGCAGGAACTAATCAAAGGACACCTGACTAGTTGAGAAATCTCGCTCATTTTTCCAAATAAAAGCCTGAAACTATGTCTAAAGCCTGGTCACAGCCTGACGAAGCCATTGGAAAAGGAATCTGGTTGATACCCCTTTAAATGGAAGACTGACGGGCAAGGAAACACAGATTTTAAAAAAAAGTATCACTTCCGGGTTAGATTTCCTCAGGTTTTCGCCTGCAGAATCAGTTTTGTTATACTCACAGACAATATTTTGACAGTTTTGGAAACTTTGGAGTGTTTTCTATCCTAATCTGTAAATTATATGCATATTCTACGATCTGGACCTGAGAAATAGTCAGTTTACCCTGGGAACGTTATTTAAAATAAATAAAAAATAAATAAAATAAAAAAAGTTCTGGCTGCAAGCCCGAGGTCGCCCACAATATGACAACAGCCAGCTCAAGTGCAGGGCGCGAAATTCAAAATGTATATTTTTTAAATATTTAACTTTCACACATTAACAAGTCCAATACAGCAAATGAAAGGTACACATCTTGTGAATCCAGCCAACATGTCCGATTTTTAAAATGTTTTACTGCGAAAACAGCACGTATATTTATGTTAGCTCACCACCAAATACAAAAAAGGACAGACATTTTTCACAGCACAGGTAGCATGCACAAAGCCAATCTAACTAACCAAGAACCAACCAAACTAACCAACAAACAACTTCATCAGATGACAGTATTATAACATGTTATACAATAAATCTATGTTTTGTTCGAAAAATGTGCATATTTCAGGTATAAATCATAGTTTACATTGCAGCTACAATCAGAAATTGCACCGAAAGCAGCCATAATAATTACAGACACCAACGTCAAATACCTAATTACTCATCATAAAACATTTCTGAAAAATACATAGTGTACAGCAAATGAAAGACAGGCATCTTGTGATTCCAGCCAATATTTCCAATTTATTAAGTGTTTTACAGCGAAAACACAATATAGCGTTATATTAGCTTACCACAATAGCCAGAAACACAAGCCATTTACCAGGAGCAAAGGTTAGCGATCATAACAAACCAGTAAAATATATATAATTTTTGACTAACCTTGATATTCTTCATCAGATGACAGTCCTATAACATCAGGTTATACATACACTTATGTTTTGTTCGAAAATGTGCATATTTAGAGCTGAAATCAGTGGTTATACATTGTGCTATCATAGCTACTTTTTCCCACAACGTCCGGATATTTTTCTGACACTTTTTGTGACACACATATTCTGACCAAATAGCTATTCATAAACATAACTAAAAAATACATGTTGAATAGGAAATGATAGATCCATTAGTTCTTAATGAAATCGCCGTGTTAGAATTCTAAAAATAACTTCATTACGACATACAGCGTTGGGTATAGATAGAGTACCCAAATGCTGGGCGCCGACGACTAGTTCACATGTACGACAGATATATGAAATAGCATCATAAAATGTTTCCTACTTTTGCTGATCTTTCATCAGAATGTTGGACAAGGGGTCCTTTGTCAAGAACAATCGTTGTTTGGATTTAGAACGGCCTCTTTCCCTCTCGATTTAGCAAGCACACTAGCCAAGTGGCACGAATCTCTCCATGTCAACAAACGGAAGAGAACGGAACACGGCAAAACTCCCGAAAAAATTTCAATAATCTGATTAAACTATATTGAAAAAACATACTTTACGATGATATGGTCACATGTATCAAATAAAATCAAAGCCGGAGATATTAGTCATCCATAACGTCAGCTTATCAGAAGGCAAATCCAGGTCCCATGACGCACTCTCCAGAAAACAGGAAACTGGTGACACATCATAGAAAGAGCAATTATTATACGAGCCCAGATCAAGTTACACAGTTCATTTCTTCTCTCACTCCTTGTCGACATCTAGTGGAAGACGTATGAAGTGCATCTAAACGAATAAATCTCAAGGACTTTAATAGGCAGCCCCTAGAAGAGAGCATCGATTTCAGATTTTCCACTTCCTGTCAGGAAGTTTGCTGCAAAATGAGTTCTGTTTTACTCACAGATATAATTCAAACGGTTTTAGAAACTAGAGAGTGTTTTCTATCCAATAGTAATAATAATATGCATATTGTACGAGCAAGAATTGAGTACGAGGCCATTTGAAATGGGCACCTTTTATCCGGCTACTCAATACTGCCCCTGCAGCCCAAACAGGTTAACAATGAAGATCTATGAAGTTATTTGGATTTTTACAAATTTTCATTGAAAGACATGGTCCTGAAAAAGGGACGTTTCTTTTTTTGCTGAGTTCAGTATGGAAAAAAACCAACAGAGCAAGAAAAAACAAACCATTAATCAGTTGGTGTGTGTCAGTGTGTGTGCGTGTGTGTGCTCTCTCATCCCTTCCAGGCTTTTGGGAAGGAAGGTGGACAATGAGCCATAGCTAATGTAAGCAATTTTCCCACACGCTCTGGCAGCTTTCATGGCCGGGATAAGTTATTTTATCTTCTGGCACACAGCTTCAGGATAGTCCTCTTTGATTAAGATGTACGTTCCTCTCAAGTTCTTGTCTCTTTCCAGAACATCAACATTGTCCTTGAACTAGTTAAATAAAGGTTAAATAAAAAAATATCAGGAACTTGACCAATATCAGCCTTCAGTTTCTCCAAGATCATTTCCCTCACTTTATCCTCAGACTCTGTCCATGTCTCGTGTGGAGATTCTGCAATTCCGTTCACAACAATGTTGTTCCGCCTTGATTGTCCCTTGAGATTCTCCATAATTGTTATAATGTATTCACATACAGAACTGATGTCCTCACTCAATGACTTACAGATTACTGTCATGCCATTTTCCTGTTTAAACTCATCGAGCTGACCCTGGGAGAACTGCAAACTGTTCTTCAGGTCCTGGACCTCTCTGGTCAGGCTGTCCATTATATTATTAGTTGACTCCACCAGTATTTGGACACAACACTTGAAGCTATTTTGCTGTTGTAACAACCACTTGTAGAAATATTTTTGTTAGTTTAAAAGATCCTTCACCTGTGACAGAGAGACACCACTGTCCTCAAAGGTACTCCCACCAGCTTCGGTGTTTGTCATGGTAGCAAAGTAGGTTACAATGTTACGACTCACAGTTCTAGACAAGGCAGGTCGCAGGGAAGATGACAGCAGCAAACAGCAGGGATCTAGACAGTCACAAGCCCGGGACAATCCGAGGTCCCAGCCACAAGGGCTAACTGTGTCGCGGGTTGCGTTCAAGCCCTCAAGGAAACCCAGATAGCTTGATAGGCATCTAACAGTGGCAGCTAGGGTAGCTGCTACGCCAAGCAGCTCATCAGACCCTTGATGCCAACCGCGTCCTGGATCCAAAATTTAAAAGTAACAACACTTTTTCAATAGAACACTTTTTCAGAGACTTTCAAAACTTTCCAAAACAACAAACCGAGCTCTCCCTCATTCCATGTGATAAATGTGTAGGGCCATGTGATAACTGTGTAGGGCCATGTGATAACTGTGTAGGGCCGTGTGATAACTGTGTAGGGCTATGTGTTAACTGTGTAGGGCCATGTGATAACTGTATAGGGCCGAGTGATAATTGTGTTGGGCCATGTGATAACTGTGTTGGGCCATGTGATAACTATGGGGGCATGTGGGAACCACCATTTCCCTCACCTCTCCTCGTACAGTACAGTACTCATCACCTAGCCATGCCAGAGCTGAGGCCTCCTTCTTTCTCCACATAGCCTCGGGAACATATTACACGCTCCTGTCAGCACTTAACCTTCCCATCCATTTCAAAGGCCATCCAGGAGC
The DNA here is from genome assembly GCF_016432855.1 of Salvelinus namaycush. Taxonomy (NCBI): domain Eukaryota; kingdom Metazoa; phylum Chordata; class Actinopteri; order Salmoniformes; family Salmonidae; genus Salvelinus; species Salvelinus namaycush. Next base: position 24,197,088 of record NC_052308.1, on the reverse strand, counting down.
TCACTGCTTTGAGACAGAGCCGCCGAGGGAGTCAGTGCCGGAACACACCCTGCATTCATCAGAGATCTGTACAGGGCCAGAGGGCCAAGCAGCCAAGTGAACAACTTCCCATGGTTTCATTTTACCTGATGCACTACAATATATGGAGGCGGTGATGGATGGAAAATGCCTGGTTTACTGAGGTGGGTAAAGAAAGGGTAAAGGTTTGTGACACATAAGCTGTTGAAAGCTGAAAACCCCACGTGAAACATGTCTCTAGTTGGTACCAGTCGAACACCCGGTTTGTTCAGCTCCAGACAAAGTGAAGTGAACCCAGAGCATCTGTTGTTCTCTGTCTTTCATGTGGGTGGGCCTCCTTGATTTCTGACCTGAGACACATTCTCACTAAGATACTCCTATTGCTTAAATCATGTGTATTTTCCTCAATCGGGATTGGGAATTCCAGTTTGTTTTTAATTTCACCAAATAAATAAATGCTTCACAGAGTACAAGTAACAGACACATCTCAACATCAACTGTTCAGAGGAGACTGTGTGAGTCAGGCCTTCGTGCACGAATTGCTGCAAAGAAACAACTACTAAAGGACACCATTAAGAAGAAGAGACATTAAGAAGAAGAGACTTGCTTGGGCCAAGAAACATGAGCAATGGACATTAGACTGGTGGAAATTTGTCATTTGGTCTGGAGTCCAAATTGGAAAGTTTTGGTTCCAACCACTGTGTCTTTGTGAAACGCGGTGTGGGTGAACGGATGATCTCCGCATGTGTGGTTCCCACCGTAAAGCATGGAGGAGGAGGTGTTATGGTGTGGGGGTGCTTTGCTGGTGACACTGTCTGTGATTTATTTAGAATTCAAGGCACACTTAAAAAGCACGGCTACCTCAGAATTCTGCAGAGATACGCCATCCCATGTGGTTTGGGATTAGTGGGACTATAATTTGTTTTTCAACAGGACAATGACCCAACACACCTCCAGGCTGTGTAAGGGCTATTTTACCAAGAAGGAGAGTGATGGAGTGCTGCATGAGATGACCTGGCCTCCACAATCCCCCGACCTCAACCAAATTGAGATGGTTTGGGATGAGTCAGACCGCAGAGTGAAGGAAAAGCAGCCAACAAGTGCTCAGCATATGTGGGAACTCCTTCAAGACTGTTGAAAAAGCATTCCAGGTGAAGCTGGTTGAGAGAATGCCAAGCTGTCGTCAAGGCAAATGGTGGCTTTTTGAAGAATCTCGAACATAGAATTGGGCCTGAGGGGTCCGGAAAAATTAAGGCAGTTACAATTTTAAAAACATTACAATACATTCACTACAGATCAAACAACACACTAAGTGTGTGCCCTCAGGCCCATACTCCACTACCACATATCTACAACACAAAATCCATGCGTACGTGTGTGTATAGTGCGTATGTTATCATGTGTGTGTATGCATGTGTCTGTGCCTATGTTTGTGTTACTTCACAGTCCCCGCTGTTCCACAAGGTGTATTTTTCACCTGCTTTTAAAATCTGATTCTACTGCTTGCATCATCTACCTGATGTGGAATAGAGTTCCATGTAGTCATGGCTCTATGTAGTACTGTGCACCACCAATAGTCTGTTCTGGATTTGGGGACTGTGAAGAGACCTCTGGTGGCATGTCTTGTGGGGTATGCATGGGTGTCCGAGCTGTGTGCTAGTATTTTAAACAGACAGCTTGGTACCTTCAGCTTGTCAACACCTCTTACGAAAACAAGTAATGATGACGTCAATCTCTCTTCCACTTTGAGCCATGAGAGGTTGACATGCATATCATTAATGTTAGCTCTCCATGTATTTTTAAGGGCCAGCCGTGCTGCCCTGTTCTGAGCCAACCCATTTTCCCAAGTCCCTCTTTGTGGCACCTGACCGCACTACTGAACAATAGTCCAGGTGTGACAAAACCATATGCAGTCAGGAGCGAAGGAGAGGAGAAAATGTGCGTCTTAAAATATAATACATTTTTAAAAACGGTTTGAACGGTTATAATGGTGAACGCGGTCATTTGGCTGACCAATAACCATCATCCAAAATTTTCTGACCGTCATAGCCTTCCATCTGATTGAAAATTCACACCACCACTGAAAAAGAAACAAACATGCCAGGAATAAAATCACAGCATTGACAAAGAAACACACAAGCACACACATCATGTCTGTGCCAAAAGTAACTTGACTTGATACAATACTTTATGTAATTCTCAAACAGCCTTAAACATCTCACATACACAGTTTACCTTTATAGAAATGTTCACTGTTTTGACAGCCACTGCAGTATTGAGGTGGTGAGATACAATGCATTGACTAAAATAATTAGCATGTGATAAAAAAAACCTTCATGAGTACACAGAGCCATACTCTCAGCAATCTGCCTGGGATAGTCCTAGTTGGTATTAAATAGAACATTGTGGGGAAAACAACCTGTGCTTACCTTGGTTACCCCATTGGCTCACAACAAAAACTTGACCTTTTCCAAACACAATTTTGTTCTTGTCTGCTTGTTTTAGTCAATTACAAAACTACATTTAAGAAATGTACAACATGTCTAGAGATTACTTTCAACATTTCCTGCTCCTCAAGTGTTCTCACTACTTAAAAAAACGTAATATTGTAGGGCTTCCCTCATGCCCCTTCTGACGACGGCACTAATGTTAGCTAGGTGAGTAAGTGCTAGCTAGCTACCAACCAGATCATTAAGCTAGCCAAGACCAACAACAAACAAACAAACGGACTATAATTCTACAAGTAATGAGTGGAGTTACAAACAGACAATACCACACAAGTTAAATGTCTTATCTGTGACGAAATGAGTTCCACTATACAGTACAGTTAATCCATTTTAAATTCAGGCTGTAACACAACAAAATGTGGTAAAAGGGGTGTGAATACTTTCTGAAGGCACTACTACGTGTAGCCTACTTCGACACCGGGAGCCAAAAATTCCCACTCTTCCACACTGAATAGCCTAAAGTCACAGGGCTCTTCTTGCAGGCTCTATTTCCCTACATGGGAGCATTGCAAACCGTAGGTCGGGAATTTTGACCAGGTTACCTGCACATTGAACACAGCAGCTTTTCGTCATTTTTTTACAACGAAGTTGGCTCTTTTACAATGGGGGTCAATGGGAAATAATGTTTATTTTCCACAATTTTGGGGTGTGGTTGAGGGGAATTCCTTCTTATGACACAAATACCGTCTAGGAGTATCCTAGAACATAATTTACAGCACAATGTTCTTCATTTGAATGGACAGACGGCTCATCTGCAGTGCATCGTCGTCTCACGGCCTGGCAGGGAGCAAAACCTCTCCTATCTTATTCATCCCATTCTCCCACAGCCAACACACCACAAATGCAGTCGGACACACGCACACACAGTGATACGACCTTGGTGAATCATGTACAGGTTCCACTCTGCACAATGTCATCAACTACAACTGCCTTTTGGTTTCATTGGTTATTTAAGCAATAAGGCCCGAGGGGATGTGGTATATTGGCCATATACCACAAACCCCCGAGGTACCTTATTGCTATTATAAACTGGTTACAAATGTAATTAGAACAGTAAAAAAAATGATTTTGTCATACCCGTGGTATACGGTCTCATATACCATGGCTTTCAGCCAATCAGCATTCAGGGCTCGAACCAACCAGTGCTCATAACATAAAGGTAATACCGGAATGAATTCACACAGTGTAAAACCTCAAAATAAAATGGTCTAGTCTGAGATTGATATACAGTACTAAACTCTTATCACCCGTCAGTGGGGAATAGCATTTGAATTCAGAGGACTGCCAGTTTGATTCCCCAAGGTTTTCGATTTAAAAATAATAGTCTAAACCTGACATGCTTATGAACATACTCTGCAATATAAGTAAATGTGCTACAAGTTCAAGAAATGCAATGTAGATTTGCCAGTTTGGTGGTTGAGGGTGCTGAGTAGGTAAATAAATAATCCTGATAAATAATAATTAAATAATAAATATAAATTCATGTTGCTTTGCTTCCAGCCTTGAGTGTGTTTATAATTCAGATTGTGAGGTCAACGCATCTTTGAGTTATGTGTTTGAGCTACAATAGGAAGGATTTCTCAGAAGAAAAAAAACATTTCATAACAAATCTGCATGAAAACACGATAGAAAAGAGCAGACGTATTTTTCCCCATGCTCACTGAACACCAGATAAAGTCTACAGAGAGTGAAAATAAGTTCACACACAGCCACAGGCTGCCAGATCCACAGAGAGAGACCGGAGAGGACTGCAAATTGGATCTAAAAGTCTTGCAAAGGGAAAAAAAGGACCAAAATAAAATCAGAGGATGAGAGGGTGCCCAGGGGCCTGGAGAGGAGAGGAGAGGAGAGAGCTCAAGGCCAGTGATCCGTGTGACCCCATCCTGACGATGCCTTCCTTTATAGCATTACACCAACAAATGGAATGATCTCTCCTGTATAGGCCAATACAGCCCTGTGACTCACAGTCTACTGCCTACATGTGTGTGGGTGCGTGCATGCATGTGTGTGTTTTGGAGGAGAGCTGGAATGTGGGTGTAGGCGTGGGTGTACAAACAGGTATCCTATGGTGGGGGCCAATTAAACGAAAGACTCTCAAACTGTAAAATGTTCAGATATATGCAGCGTGACAGTACATGTAAAAAGGCTTAGAATTTGGAGGAATATTTGAATATCACACTATAAATTTGGATAATTTTCACACACATGAACAAGAATAACCATGGGTTATAGCATCATGAGAGGAGAACATCTGCATAGCTGGAGGAAAGACAGACTGACAATATTGTATAGCACATAGCAGCTGTGATCACGGAACACATTCACTTCCCATGTGAACTTCATGAATCAATTCAGTGTTGTGATAAAAATATAACAATTACAACCAAACTCTCTGGCAAATAGCCTGTTTTTTTTGTGACTTAATAATTCACTTAGGCAATTTATTATAGGGAAAATATACACAGAGAGTACAAAACATTAAGAACACCTTCCTTTTGCGCTCAGAACCGCTTCAATTCTTCAGGGCACGGACTCTACAAGGTGTTGAAAGCGTTCTACAGGGATGCTGGCCCATGTTGACTCCAATGCTTCCCAAGGTTGTGTCAAGTTGGCTAGATGTCCTTTCGGTGGTGGGCCATTCTTGATACACATGGGAAACTGCTGAGTGTGAAAAACCCAGCATCTACTACCCCGTTCAAAGGCACTTATTTTGTCTTGCCCATTCACCCTCTGAAAGGCAAACACACACAATCCATGTCTCAATTGTCTCAAAGCTTAAAAATCATTATTTAACCTGTCTCCTCCCCTTCATCTACACTGATTGAAGTGGATTTAACAAGTGACATAAATAAGGGATCCTAGTTTTCACCTGGATTCACCTGGTCAGTCTGTTATGGAAAGAGCAGGTGTTCTTAATGTTTTGCACACTCAGTGTATACAGTATAAACTAAACATAGAAACATATACATTGCCAGTCAAAAGTTTGGACACACCTACTCATTCAAGGGTTTGTCTTTATTTTTACAATTTTCTACATTGTTCAATAATAGTGAAGACATCAGAACTATGAAATAACACATATGGAATCATGTAGTAACAAAAAAGGTGTTAAACAAATCAAAATATATTTTAGATTTTAGATTCTTCAAAGTAGACACCGTAGGAGAGGCATTTGATCATTATTTTTTTATAAAAATTTTGGTGGAAATACCTTCTGGAACATGTGAACTTTCATATCCCTTAATAAGAAACATTTATGCCATCTGTAAATACGAATTAAGAGCCTAGTTGGTTTAGCCAAGGAAAAAGTTGGGAACCTTCCCGCTAGCCATGATTGGCTGAGATAATGGATGGGCTGGACATGCCATGTACTGTATCATGCTTCCGTCTATAACGTGAGCTGCTCAGTATGTGTGGGTAATCCTTTCTAATGTGTCTTTTTTTAAAGATATCATGAAGAACTGCAAAAAAGTGTTGCTAATGCTCTCCACTTTCTGGAGGACCATGTTTTGAAATCAGTGGAATGACCGGTTGAAGCAGAGTGTGATAGCTAAGTAGATGGAGAACATTCTGGTGTTTTATTGCAAATATGCAGAGATGAAAAGATAACACACAGAAGGCTGTTGCATAAAACACCTGTCTTCAGTGTTCAAACTAATGGCAACCATGACAGAGAGGGAGGAGTGTTGAGCCATGTATACGGGTAAGAGAGTTTAGCTAGTTACAGTTAAAGATAATATACGTTTCTAATTTTGTCAGAAAGTTGTTTTAATTTCAAGTTAAAACGTACTGGCTGGCTAAAGTTAGGTGTATGATCTTTGTAGTAATATTATTTGTATCTCAGAAAGCAATTTGCATTAGCTAACATTGAACCTAGTTGGTTAACTTCTAGTTCCTCCCAAACCCGGATCCGGGAGCACCCCCACCAGTAAAAAAGCTGACTAGCATAGCCTAGCATAGCGTCACAAGTAAATACTAGCATCTAAATATCATTAAATCACAAGTCCTGTAACGTCCTGACCAGAGTTATTATGTGTTTTGCTTGTTTAGTGTTGGTCAGGACGTGAGCTGGGTGGGAATTCTATGTTGTGTGTCTAGTTTGTCTGTTTCTATGTCCGGCCTAATATGGTTCTCAATCAGAGGCAGATGGTAATTGTTGTCCCTGATTGAGAATCATATATAGGAGGCTTGTTTTGTGTTGGGATTTTGTGGGTGTTTGTTTCCTGTCTCTGTGATTGTCTGCACCAGATAGGTCTGTGTCGGTTTTTGCACATTTGTTATTTTGTATTGTTGTTTGTAGTGTTTCACTTGTTCTTTATTAAACATGTTTAACACTAGCCGCGCTGCACTTTGGTCCTCTCCTTCACCTATGGAAGAAAGCCGCTACAAGTCCAAGACACCAGATGAAAGATACACTTCTTGTGAATCTAGCCACCATTTCTGATTTTTAAAATGTTTTACAGGGAAGACACAATATGTAAATCTATTAGCTAACCACGTTAGCAAAAGACACCATTTTTCTTACTCCACTATTTTTTCACTCCACCAGTAGCTATCACCAATTCGACCAAATAAAGATATAAATAGCCACTAACCAAGAAAAAACTTCATCAGATGACAGTCTGATAACATATTTATTGTATAGCATATGTTTTGTTAGAAAAATTTGCATATTTCAGGTATAAATCATAGTTTACAATTGCAGCCCCCATCACAACTCTCACTAAAATGACTAGAATAACTACAGAGACCATCGTGTATTAGCTAATTACTCATCATAAAACATTTCTTAAAAATACACAGCGTACAGCAATTGAAAGACACAGATCTTGTGAATCCAGACAATATTTCAGATTTTCTAAGTGTTTTACAGCGAAAACACAATATATCGTTATATTAGCTTACCACAATAGCAAACCAGACAACAGCATTGATTCCAGCCAAACACAGCGATAACGTATTCACCACCAAAATAAATTAATTTTTCACTAACCTTCTCAGAATTCTTCAGATGACAGTCCTGTAACATCATATTACACAATCCATATAGGTTTTGTTCGAAAATGTGAATATTTAGCAGCACAAATCGTGGTTATACAATGTGATCAGTGGCAACAGGTCATGCATTCTGGCCGGCGCCATCTTGGAAAGGCACCTAATCTAATCAATAAATAATCGTAAACTTGACTAAAAAATACAGGTTGGACATCAAATGAAAGATGCATTAGTTATTAATGCAACCGCTGAGTTAGATTTTTAAAATTAACGTTACTAGACATACAGTGTGCGTTACAGCCAGACTAGTGCCGCAATAATGGCGGACAAATCCGTTTACATTTTTCCACATAAATACGGAATAACATCATAAATAGCTCTTACTTTTGGACGAGCTTCCATCAGAATCTTGGGCAAGTGGTCCGTTGTCCAAAAGAATCGTTGCTTGGTTGTAAAACGTAGTCTTCAACTTCGGAATTAGCAGCTAACAATAGCTATGTGGCCACAGCATGCCCAAATCCTCAAAACGCAATACTAAGGAAATTCCGAAAATAGCAATATACTCGCATAAACTGATATAACTCGGTTTAAAATAACTTCGTTATGATGTTTCTAACACCTATATCGAATTAAATTACAGACGGATATATCTAAGGTCGATAACTGAGCGTTTCAAAATGCCATTCTGAGGTCCTGCTTTGCGCAATGACGAACGTCGAAAAGAGAGCTCCCCTCGTTCCTTGGCCTTTTATAAACTCTGAGAATTACGTAGACACTCCATTCCACTTCTCATTGGTTACTGACATCCAGGGGAAGGCGGGTGCAGTTCATGTCGACCCATAGGATACATACAGAGCTTTAAACTGATCTGAGAACAGAGCCTAATTTTCAGACCTTCGCAAGAGTTCTGGTTCACCCACAGACATAATTCAGAACGGTTTTAGAAACTAGAGATTGTTTTCTATCCAATAGTAATAATAATATGCATATTGTACGAGCAAGAATTGAGTACGAGGCAGTTTAATTTGGAGACCAATTTTTCCAAGATCGAAATAGCACCCCCCATAGGCTCAAGAGGTTAACTTTAGCTACATGCAGATTCATGCATGTTAGTAACGTTATAAATTGGGATTATGGTTCATTGTTTAGCTAGCTAGCTACATGTCTAAACAAAAGACTCCACTATGCAAGTAACCATTTCAGTGTACCGTTTACACCTTCTGTATACTGTGCATGTGACAAATAAACTTTGATTTGATATATTGTGTGTTTAGCAGAGAAGGTAATATGAAGAACATCATGACTTGTACCAAAGACAAATTAGGATATAATGTTAGGCCAAAGAGACAGTGTTCAAGTTCTAGAATTCTCCAGTAGAATGCCCTGCTTTTATTTCGTCAACTCACAACCGTAAACTATTTTCTGAAGTTAGCTGACCATTAACTTGTAAATAATGATCTTGTTGTGAGTTTATTTTCCTGTAATAATGAATACAAATTAGCTGAAGTTAAGACTTTGTCAGCTATGATATGGTCATTATTTGAACTGGCTAGCCAGCTAACTTAACATTAGCTACCTAGCTAACAAGCTAGAAACAAACCAAAACATTGTTTAGAAAGTTACTTTTAGTTGCCTGGTTTGCTAGATTGACATATACTACATTCATTTTTAAACAGATGGCTTTATTAGAGTTAAAATACACCAGGTTTGCTATTTTGGACCACCAGGCTGCTGATGTCATGCAGCCTGTCGTTTTTGTGTTGATACTCTTTCATAACGACAGCGAGAAGTTTGAAAGTTTGATGTTGGATGGTAATAGAATGTTCATGACGTCACTGCGACAACTGTCTACAGACATGTCGATAGACGTAGTATAAACTAGCCTTTAGTCTTGAAATCTTTGGTTGTTTAGTACACTAACATACTCACTATGTTTAGCACATGGATTCACATGTGAACCCTTAAAGAGATGGGTGGGGCTAAGTGTTAAGAGGGTGTGAACGGTGCTGAATGGGTGTAGACAAAGAAGGTTCTCCAGTAGGTGTACCAAAACATTCAAGGGACATTTTCTCAAAAGTGGTGTTACAAGTTTATCAACTTTTAAAGCAGAATTACTTTCCCATTGTTCCTCAACTGTAGTGTATGATATACAATTTTCTAGCTCTGAGTCTCTACTTTTATCCAATGTAAAAAACACCATTTCAAATTTTGCTACATAAGATCGAGCCGGCCGATCACAAATAGTATACAAAAAATAGAAAACGTCAGCATAAACTCTTATAGTTAGACACAGCACTATGCAAAGTTGTTTGAAGGGTACGTTCAGTTTCGATTGACGCAACAGTCAGCGTTTGAGCTGGCCACATTGTTTTTTAACATAAACATTTTGCACAAACACATACCTTACAACATTATGTCCTAAATGTGACCAATTTATTTTTGGATACAATGTTAAGACATTCACAGAAGTAGCGACAGCATAACGGGGCTCCTGAGTGGAGCAGCGGTCTAAGGCACTGCATCTCAGTGCTAGAGGTGTCAATACAGACACCCTGGTTCAATTCCAGGCTGTATCACAACCTGCCTTGATTGGGAGTCCCATAGGGTGGCGCACAATTGGCCCAGCGTCGTCCGGGTTTGGCCGGTGTAGGCCGTCATTGTAAATAAGAATTTGTTCTTAACTGACTTGCCTAGTTAAATAAAGGTTCAATAAAATAAAAAATGATAACACAATCATCCAAACTGGAAACTGTAGGCTACTTGAGGAAAGATTGACTTAACACAAGTGGTCATATTTGGCTAACTCTCGGCTGACAGAAATCATAATATGAATTACCTATTAGCAATTACTATTTACAATTCATCACATCATGGGTGAGCTCACCATTGATCTAAGTAATTGAGTAAAACACTTTCTAAAAATGTAAACAATGGATAGTTTGACGATGGATAGTTTGTGCGTGCCACCATGTTTGTTTGCATCAACCAAATATAAGAAGAGGAGACAAGATGAGTTTGCTCTGTTTGCAGTATGCATGTGGAAGGGGGTGTGTCGTATACCATCATTCGCTTCCCTTCATTCCCTTCCAGAAGTTTACTCGAAAGATGAGTGTACCATCCCGTCACCTTATTTTGTTATAACATCTTTGGTCTGACAGACGTTTGACACCCAGAATGCATTGTATAATGTCAACAAACATGGCGCCACACATAGCTGGCAAATAGCTTAGCATTAGCTTATCATAATCAGCACAACCTTCAAAAAATTGTTTTACACACATCATATGTGTCCAATAGAATCTATGCAAGAATCGGAATGCATCATTTGTTACCAGTACTTGAAAACTTGTTAATAAAACTGTAAATACATTATGCTCCATAGCTGGGGAAGTGCTTGGGCTCTCCTGCTTGGGCTTTCCTCGAAGAGAGAAGTTTGTCCGGCTCAGCAAAGCTGCAAACATAAATTGTCCACAACAGCTGTGAATTACTTCCAAACTGTTGTTAGGAAACAAAACTTGTTAGAAAATTATTTGAAATTGACAAGTTGAAACTGTCCTGTTGCGTAACAGATCACATTTTGGAACAGTGAGTGCATTCTGACATCACGCGCATTAAAAAAACTCACACTGGGGAGACCGTTAGAGATATTTGGAACTCGCACATGAAAAGTTTAAGTGAAAAAGTCCATTGCGTGCACTACGTCATCACGCACTGATTTTTGTGGAAAGTCCATTTTGTGGAAACACCACTGGTGGGAAAATTCACATAAATCTGTTGCCAATTGGATGGAAAACAAGCTAAAGTCACTATATGATATGAAACTGACTATGCATTTGCCACACACAGAAATGTGAGAACACAGATCCATTCTCTCCTCTTCACATAATAGACAAGCAGCACCTCCAGGCCTGTGAGGCTGTGGAGATGTTTGTGTGGTTGCCAAGATCATCTTTAGCTCTAGAGTAATGAGCAGAGGCCCTGACCATGGCTCATCATGAAGACCCATCAGTTCACAATAACAGTCCAACACAAAAAGAAGGTCAAGGGATCACAGAATATCTCCACAGTATAAATAGAGGACCAGTAGAATAGCAAATTACTGTAACACACACGTCAATTTGTGAATCACAATAGTAGAACATCACAAACCCATTAGGTTGTCAGGAAGGAGTAGTTGGTTATTAATATTCAGAACAGGTGAATGCTGCACAACAGGCCTATAAGCCTGAGGGCAGGAGGCATCATTCAACTAGCAAGATAAACTATTTTCTTCATAATGAAATACTAAGACTCCCCATTCCCTCTGGTGAGAATAACAGTTGGTGCATACCAAATCATGAGAAAGCTGCCTGAAAGCAGACTTCAACTGGAAACAATATGGCAAACCTGAGCACTAGTGTGTCAATCACTCAGTTTCTCTTCCCTACCATATACAGGTGACATTTCTATGTTGTGCTTCGAAAAACATGCTTCACATGCTAAACTGAGGTGTTGTTCACATGCAATCATATGAAAAGAGGTTACACATAAAATCACTCTCCATTTCAGTACTCAAATACACTACACAACAACTATACCTCTCTTCACCACTGCCCTGTGGTTCAGTAGCTGTAATTATGGTGAAACAAGGACATGACCGCCTGTGGGTATTTTTTCACTGACCAAATAGCTGTTTATGGCAATAAGAATGGTTGTATTCCCAGAGGCAACACAAACCCAGACTGCCCCCTCTCATTGTTGGGTTGCTACACAGAGAGCAAACAGTGCCAGACCCCCCCCCCCCCCTACGTGCCCCTCAGATTCCCTGAGCTATCATGGTTATACAATGTTGAGAGAGAGAGGGAGAATGGGAGAGTGAGAGAAAAAGAGGGGGTGAGAGGGAGAGAGGATTGAAGCAGTGCTTGAAGCAGAAAATAAAAACGTATGTGATTCTTCTGAAGATGTGATCGATGCAACCAGTCAGTGTCGGTCTGTGTTGTAGTGCCAGCATTGTGGAGGGTTGTATTGATTTTCTCCAATATTTCTGTCATGGGGTAGCTACCATACCCTAGAAACATGTGTATGTTTGTCTGTGTGTATAACAATTGACAGGATTTACTAAATAAAGACGTGAATGCCAAAAGTCAAGCCTAAGAACATTAAAGAAAGCTTCTACCTACCTTCTAGCACATCCGATAAATACATGTACCTCAGTGGGAATGGGGGCATCTTTGGCATGGTAATGATGTTTTTGGAGGATATCTGTCTGGCCTTAGCCCATTGCTAGAATCAGCTCATGGGTGTTTGCGGTAACTGTATGCCTACCAAATGCAAATATGTGACTTGTTTCAGGAAACGAGACGTATGTCATGGGTCACTACTTCACAGGAGAGCCATTTGAAAGTGAATCTTTTTTCTTCATCAAAATGCGTTTTTGTGAACTTTCATGTGCCTTAATAACAAACTTATATCTGTAAATTATGAGCCTAGTTGGTTAAAACACAGAAATAAACAGCAACCTTCCCACTAGCCATGATTGGCTGAGATAATGAGTGCACCTTAGCCAAATACATTTAAACTCGGTTTTTCACAATTCCTGACATTTAATCCCCGTAAAAATTCCCTGTTTTAGGTCAGTTAGGATTACCACTTTATTTTGAGAATGTGAAATGTCAGAATAACAGTAGAGAGAATTATTTATTTCAGCTTTTAATTCTTTCATCACATTCCCAGTGGGTCAGAAGTTTACATACACTCAATTAGTATTTGGTAGCATTGCCTTTAAATTGTTTAACTTGGGTCAAACGTTTTAGGTAGCCTTCCGCAAGCTTCCCACGATAAATTGGGTGCATTTTGGCCCATTCCTCCTGACAGGGCTGGTGTAACGGAGTCAGGTTTGTAGGCCTCCTTGCTCGCACACACTTTTTCAGTTCTGCCCAGAAATTTTCAATAGGATGAGGTCAGGGCTTTGTGATGGCCACTCCAATACCTTGACTTCATTGTACTTTAGCCATTTTGCCACAACTTTGGAAGTATGCTTGGGGTCATTGTCCATTTGGAAGACCCATTTGCGACCAAGCTTTAACTTCCTGACTGATGTCTTGAGATGTTGCTTCAATAAATCCACATCATTTCCCCTCCTCATTATGCCATCTATTTTGGGAAGTGCACTAGTCCCTCCTGCAGCAAATCACCCACACAACATGATGCTACCACCCCTGTGCTTCACGGTTGGGATGGTGTTCTTTGGCTTGCAAGGCTCCCCCTTTTTCCTCCAAACATAATGATGGTCATTGGATATAGATACCTTTGTACCTGTTTCCTCCAGCATCTTCACAAGGTCCTTTGCTGTTGTTCTGGGATTGATTTGCACTTTCGCACCAAAGTACGTTCATCTCTAGGAGACAGAACGCGTCTCCTTCCTGAGCGGTATGACGGCTGCGTGGTCCCATGGTGTTAATATTTACATACTATTGTTTGTACAGATGAACGTGGTACCTTCAGGCGTTTGGAAATTATATTTTTTCTGATTTCTTTTGATTTTCCCATGATGTCAAGTAAAGAAGCACTGAGTTTGAAGGTAGGCCTTGAAATACATCCACAGGTACACCTCCAATTGACTCAAATGATGTCAATTAGCCTATCAGAAGCTTCTGAAGCCATGACATAATTTTCTGGAATTTTCCTAGCTGTTTAAAGGCACAGTCAACTTAGTGTATGTAAACTTCTGACCCACTGGAATTGTGATACAGTGAATTATAAGTGAAATAATCTGTCTGTAAACAATTGTTGGAAAATTTACTTGTGTCATGCACAAAGTAAATGTCCTAACCGACTTGCCAAAACTATAGTTTGTTAACAAGAAATTTGTGGAGTGGTTGAAAAACAAGTTTTAATGACTCCGACCTAAGTGTATGTAAACTTCCGACTTCAACTGTAAAGCTTATTAAAGAGCAGCGATACTATCAAGAGCAGTGTGCGGGTTTCTTCTTTTTTCTCAAGCTTTGGCGTCAACATGGGCCCGCATTCCTGTGGAACGCTTTCGACACCTTGTAGAGTTTATACCCCGAATGGGCCCCGAATGGAGGCTGTTCTGGGGGAAAAAGTGGGTGCAACTCAATATTAGAAAGGTGTTCCTAATGTGTTGTACACTCAGTGTATATGTATTTCGATCCGATACTGTGATTTTATTGTGATGTGATTTTCCAAACATATTGCTTATTATATGTCTGCTGCAGAATGACAAGAGGGAGCCATTTGGAAATAAGTGCTGAAAAAAAATGGTCTCCCTATTTAAAAAGAAGATGGAGAACAAACTATGAATGAAAAATAATGGAGTTTGGGTACAAAGTACAGCCAACTAGCGCAAAAATATTATTGCGATTGTCACGTTCTGACCATAGTTCTTGTGTGTTTTGCTTGTTTTAGTGTTGGTCAGGACGTGAGCTGGGTGGGCATTCTATGTTGTGTGTCTAGTTTGTCTGTTTCTATGTTTGGCCTTATATGGTTCTCAATCAGAGGCAGGTGTTTTGTGTTGTCTCTGATTGGGAATCATATATAGGTGGCTTGTTTTGTGTTGGGGTTTGTGGGTGGTTGTTTCCTGTCTTTGTGTTTTCTCTGCACCAGCTAGGACTGTATCGGTTTGCCACATTTTGTATCGTGTTAAGTGTTCACTGTTTTATCGTTTTATTAAACATGTTGAGCACTGGCTACGCTGCGTGTTGGTCCGATCCCTGTTACACCCTCTCTTCTCGTGAAGAGAGGGAAGGCTGCCGTTACAGCGATATTGTCAAAACGATACAATACCATATATCGTCAAAAATAATATCCCGATATGTAACTGTATCGATTTTTACCCCCCCCCCCCCCCCCATCACTGGTTTGCATGCAGTATTGATCTAGCAAAGAGAAATCATTGGAAATGATTGTGTCTCTAAGTTGGCATCAGCCATCTCATATCGTAAAGCCCAGTCATAGTGTAGTGAGCATTATACCAATGAGCTACATCTTCCTGAAGCTGCAGGTTTACCATAATAACATTGTTTAAAAAAAACACGCTTGAAGAAAAGTCCATTTTTGTCAATTATGCTTTTAACAGGTAGATAGATCTATGTTCCATTTTGAAGTGTTTTATATAATTACTGTACTTTCATGGACTCATACTGCTGGAAAGCAAAATACAGCTCGAGGCAACTTCAATTAAATTAACTAATCGTTGGTGTTAATTAATATGGGAATTGCAAAGGACCTTGAAACAGGTTTGCTGTTTGATTGACAAGCTTGTGATTTCTTTCTCCCACGCCAAAGCCCAGGAAGTAAAAGCTTAATAAGGTAATCTCAAAGCCCACACAGAAAAGCCACCAAATCAATCAATCAATCAATCAATACCCCCCCCCCCCCCCCCCCTCTTGGTAACGAGCCATGAGATTGACAGCTGGATTACTTGGCTGGCTTGTAATCCTTTAATTTCTGCACTTAAAATAATCACCCTCTGGTTGGAGCAGTGCCTCCTCATCCTGTGGCTAATGTTACTCAGCCACCCCACCACAGACCCCAGGCTATAGTAGAAAAGTTACTTAACACTACAGATAAACACCATGACAGACATACAAACAACCCAGCTAACGTTAGCGCATAACTTTCTGAGAGCGTGGTTGTTCTATGGTTATTTTGCAAACAACTTTCCCACAACTTTCTGTTAATGGTGCAGGATAGTTGGTTGGTTTTTGGAACATTTCAGCTCATTGACAAAAAAAAACCAATATTTTCTTGGTATTTTCATTACTTTAACAGAATGTTTCCTAAAACTTCAACCATGGTTACATTTCATTTCAATTTTGGTAATGTTCTAGGAATGTTTTACAACTGGTTTGACATTGGGAATGTTTTCAAATAGTTTAGAGAACGTTAAGAAACAACATTCTTCTGTGGGAATTAGAATATTTCAGCATAATGTTTCCTACTTGTTTCCTCATGGTTCTTTTTAAAGTCATGTTCTCAAATTGTTCCAAGAACATTAAGAAACAACGTTCTTCTGTGGGAATTTCAGTACTTCGTCATAACGATTTCTGCAGGTTTCCTCATGGTTCTATTTAAAGTCATGTTCTCAAAACATTAAGAAAGCTGTCCTTAAAAAATACAATGAAACGTTCTAAGAATGTTATAAAGAAAAACATACATTCCGTTCTCAGAGTCAACAAAGCTCTCTCTATCCTCTGTCTCGTTAAGGTGTGTTGGCCCCGCTCCTAATTGGCCACACCTGATCTTAATGTGTGCTTGTTTAATTTGAAACGTGGGATGTTTGAAAAGACTAAAATGCCATTCTACAATAATAATAAAAATATGTTTGCATGATTAATGCCTAAGCAAATTATTTTCCATGTGTCCTATCTGTGCTTGGAGTTCAAAACAGCTAACCTAGCAGTGTTATTAAAAGTCTTATTGAAACACCCAGTGACAGTTTTAAGGAAGTTATTAAAAAACCTCCAAATAACCCTTACATTTCGTTCAAAACATTCTCAACATTTAGAGATTGTTCTCAGAACGTTATTTATTTCCCTTCAAATAACTTCCATTCTCATAATGTTAATAAAACTTCCCCAGTAAAACGTTATCGGAATCTCCCTGCAACCTAAAAATGAATGTCCACAGAACAAGTGAAAGTGTTGTTTAACACTTTCACTTTAACACAGAACAAGTGTTGTTTAAAAAAACAGTCAGGAAACTTGTGGCTTTGTTCCCAGAACCAATGGGAAATCAAAAAACGTATGTTCCCACAACTTCTAAGGAACCAAATGTGCTAGCTGGGAAACACACAGACACACATAACAAACACACCAAAACAGACATAACATAAAACACACAGACACACACAGTCAGTTATACTGTACACCAACAAACACAGAATACAGTCTGATTGCCAGGATTTGGGAGAACAAACAAAAAAATGAAAGAGATAAGAGCATAGGAACATAGGAACATAAATACCATGACTAGAGATACAGAAGAACATGGTTGAATGAGAAAACAATAAACTAAACACAGCTATTTCTGTGGCTAGGGACCTCTGTGATGTTCGACTTTAGAGCACACAGTGAAGCCTTTTAATTACGAAGATACAAACCCTGTGGTTACAAAAATAGATGTAGCCTACAGTACACAGTGGCCCTAGAGATGTGTGTAGCTGCGGCTTTGAGGAATATAGAAGTTGGGCGCACCATGGCGTAAATCACTTCGATTGTACTATGTTTTTCAGCTCTTCCAGTGATGGTGACTTGGGATATGAATGTTGGGGAACCTGGGGGTAAAGTGGCAGCACAAGGTTAAAATGCTTCACTATAACTCATCGATGAAGTGAGACGCCGCCTAAAGTCCCTGACTCAGGAGAGAGGAAGTAAGAGGAAGAGAGGGAGGAGGAGTGAGGAGAAGTGAAATGGTCCCAATCCATAAGCAGGGGTGGAAAAAGTACCCAATTGTCATACTTGAGTAAAAGTAAAGATACCTTAAAAGAAAATGACTCAAGTAGAGGTGAAAGTCACACAGTAAAATACTACTTGAGTAAAAGTCTAAAACTATTTAGTTTTAAATATACTTAAGTATCAAAAGTAAAATATATAAATTCCTTATATTAAGCATCCCAGACAGCACGATTTTCTTGTTTTTTTTCTAATTTAGCCAGGGACACACTTCAACAGTCAGAGACATAATTTACAAACAAAGCATTTGTGTTTAGTGAGTCTGCCAGATCAGAGGCAGTAAGGATGACCAGGGATGTTCTCTTGACAAGTACGTGAATTAGACCATTTTCCTATCCTACTAAGCATTCAAAATGTAATGACTACTTTTGGGTGTCATGGAAAATGTAACAAGTTAAAAGTACATTATTTGCTTTAGGAATGTAGTTGGAGTAAAAGTAAAAGTTGTCAAAAATATAAATAGTAAAGTACAGATACTCCAAAAAACTACTTAAGTAGTACTTAAGTATTGTTACTTAAGTACTTTACACCACGGTTCATAAGCTCCTTAATGTAACAACGTCATTCAGACGAACTGCTTCAGACAATGATTATTCATGGTGAGTAATGACGAGGATGATGATGTGCCTATATACTAAATGGACGGGCTGACTGACATTTATGTAGGAGGGCATATATTTTGCCCATTACTCATTGAACAGATGTAGCTCTAAAAAAAAAAACGTTTACATGAATGTACAGATGCTAGCATATTTTAGAATCATAATATGTGATAACATACACAGACAGTATGCACTATGCATTTATAGCACCATAGTGAGTGAGTCAAACTAATGCACATTGGAACATTGTGATGATGTAGAGAAACGACAAAGAGGGAAAAGCTTTCATAAATGAGCCATGTACTGTAGTCCATGGTATTTGTGTTCGAGAATAAACACTATTTCTGTTTGGCAAAGGAAAACAGCATTTCCTCATGAATACCAACAAAGCCCACTACTTTGTCATCTTCATCCCTCCTCCTCCCCCTCCCCTCCCTGTTTTCTTGAGGAGAGGAGGTGAGTGAATGGAGCCACTTTGGGCTGAATCACATCCCTCCTCCCCCAGGCTGAGACGGACCTACAGAACTAATCCACTCCACTCAGTCCACACAGTAATTAAAGCACTACCAGAGGGCTTGTAACCATGAAGGCTGCAGCTGAGAGAGGTCAGGGTTAACACACTGGCACAATCACGCAGGTAGGTGGGAGGAAGACAAGAAGAAAAGCATGCAGATTTCATTTGTTGTCATATTTAATCTCAAAGCTTGAGAGGATACTCAAACCATGCAAATAAGTATCATTGAAAGACTACTGCTATAAAAGGTGAAAGTGAGCGTAAAACATAATCCAAATGTTTTTTCAAGAGGTATCTCAAGCAACAGGCTCCCAGGATACACATTTCACCTTGTATTATGCTGGGTTATGATGGTAGACTTCTAGTACTACTTAATGTGTTGCTCCTATTAATAATTTAAATCATAATCCACTTAATAACCTAACAAATCTAACTATAGGAAAGATCCAACCAAATAAGATAACAAGTGAATGAATCGTCTAAAGTCAGCTAAACCTCACTTGAACACAAAACCCTAATTTGTATTCAGATGCATGTAAATCCTGGGGCTTAGGGGAGGGGGAAAACCTTGGTAATGAACTGGTTGATGTCGGTTTACACATACGGTTAAGAGGTGAAACTGAGGTTTCCTACAAGGAAAATCAGTTGTTTCTGTAACACAACAAAAGACCCTTATCAGGGTCTCGAATCATTAGAGAGCACGAAAATGTAATGCACTAAAGCATATTGATTAAGAGGGTGGCTGATTAAGAAAATATATTGATTAATGATGCAAACTGCACAAATGGCTCTCTCTGGAAGAGACCAGGGGTTACATGGGGATTATATGGCTGTGTGCAACTATCCTTGACATTGGTTGCTTTTCCATAGCGTTTTAACAGAAATTCCCACTCTATGCTGTATCGCACACTAAACCAGTGAACTTCAACCACCTCTGTCCCCCAAAATGAATATCCTGGCTGGGACTATGTTGAGAAGAACATATTATGTGCTCTCTCCCTTTCCTTTTCCTTTCTTATCTAGCATCTGATAATATCATTCTGAAGGTCAGATTTTGGGACACCTTTGGCTTATCTACTAATTTTATATACATGTAGATCTATTGCAGAACCTTCCCCGGTCGACTACTGAGGCACAGGGCTTGGAAATGGATTGCAGCAAGAGTCCATGATAAAACAAAGCAACACTTTTTT
This sequence comes from Salvelinus namaycush, assembly GCF_016432855.1. Lineage (NCBI taxonomy): Eukaryota > Metazoa > Chordata > Actinopteri > Salmoniformes > Salmonidae > Salvelinus > Salvelinus namaycush. Next base: position 24,176,805 of record NC_052308.1, on the reverse strand, counting down.
ACTCTTCAGCTAAGGCTCCTGCTGACCTAGCTATATGAATGGAGAGTAGTTGGGTCGAAACATACTCTTAACTTTAATCTGCTTGTAAGTGATGGGAAAACCCAGAGAATAAGGGTAGTAAAGGGAGGGTATATTACTTGAAGCTTTTGACGTTTACCAGTAAGCTATCAGAATTTTGGTATCTTTCAAGAATTGTATGTAATCTATCACAAGACATCAAGTGGCCCTTTTGGGTACTATAGATTATCACAGGTGTCTGTATTTACACTGTATACAGTGCATTCGGAAAGTATTCAGAACCATTCCCTTTTTCGACATTTTGTTACGTTACATCCTTATTCTAAAATTGATTAAATCATTTTTCCCTCATCAATCTAGACACAATACACCATAATGACAAAGTGAAAACAGGGTTTTAGAAATGTTTTGAAATTTATTAAAAATAAAAAACAGAAATACTTTATTTACATAGGTATTCAGACCCTTTGCTATGAGACTCGAAATTGAGCTCAGGTGCATCCTGTTTCCATTGGTCATCCTTGAGATGTTTCTACAACTTGATTGGAGAAACATCTCTCCACCTGTGGTAAATTAAATTGATTGGACATGATTTGGAAAGGCATACACCTGTCTATATAAGGTCCCACAGTTGACAGTGCATGTCAGAGCAAAAACCAAGTCATGAGGTCGAAGGAATTGTCCGTAGAGCTCCGAGACAGTACTGTGTCGAGGCACAGATCTGGGGAAGGGTACCAAAACATTTCTGCAGCATTGAAGGTCCCAAAAACACAGTGGCCTCCATCATTCTTAAATGGAAGAAGTTTGGAACCACCAAGACTCTTCCTAGAGCTGGCCGCCCAGCCAAATTGAGCAATCGGGGGAGAAGAGCCTTGGTCAGGGAGGTGACCAAGAACCCGATGGTCACTGACAGAGCTCAAGAGGTCCTCTGCGTAGATGGGATAACCTTCCAGAAGGACAACCATCTCTGCAGCACTCCACCAATCAGGCCTTTATGGTAGAGTGGCCAGACGGAAGCCACTCCTCAGTAAAAGGCGAATGACAGCCCGTTTGGAGTTTGCCAAAAGGAACCTAAAGGACTCTCAGACCATGAGAAACGAGATTCTTTGGTCTGATGAAACCAAGATTGAATTTTTTGGCCTAAATGCCAAGCATCACGTCTGGAGGAAACCTGGCACCATCCCTACAGTGAAGCGTGGTGGTGGCAGCATCATGTGGGATTGTTTTTCAGCTGCAGGGACTGGGAGATTAGTTAGGATCAAGGGAAAGATGAACAGAGCAAAGTACAGTACAAGAGTGGCTTCAGGACAATTCTCTGAATGCCCTTGAGTGGCCCAGCCAGAGCCCGGACTTGAACCGATCTAACATCTCTGGAGAGACCTGAAAATAGCTGTGCAGCAACGCTCCCTATCCAACCTGACAGAGCTTTAGAGGATCTGCAGAGATGAATGAGAGAAACGTGTAGTGTCATACCCAAGAAGACTCAAGGCTGCCAAAGGTGCTTCAACAAAGTACTGAATAAAGGGTCTGAATACTTATGTAAATGTGATATTCATTTTTTATATTTTTTTTAATAAAATTTGCAAAAAAATATATATATTTTTTTTTAGAATCGTCTGTCCTCGGTTGCAACACTCACTACTGAGTTCCAAACTGCTTCTGGAATAAACGTCAGCACAATAACTGTTTAATCGGGAGTTTCAAGAAATGGATTTCCATGGCCGAGCAGCTGCACACAAGCCTAAGATCACCATGCGCAATGCCAAGCGTCAGCTAGAGTGGTGTAAAACTCGCCGCCATTGTACTCTGGAGCAGTGGAAACCCATCCTCTGGAGTGATGAATCACGCTTCACCATCTGGCAGTCCAACAAATCTGGGTTTAGCGGATGCCAGGAGAACGCTACCTGCTTGAAGGCATAGTGCCAATTGTCAAGTTTGGTGGAGGAAGAATAATGGTCTGGGGCTGTTTTTCCTGGTTCGGGCTAAGACCCTTAGTTCCAGTGAAGGGAAATCTTAACGCTACAGCATACATAACGATTCTGTGCTTCCAACTTTGTGGCAACAGTTTGAGGTAGGCATTTTTCTGTTTCAGCATGACAATGCCCCCGTGCACAAAGCAAGGTCCATACAGAAATGGTTTATCGAGATTGGTGTGGAAGAACTTGAATGGCCTGCACAGAGCCCTGACCTCAACCCAATCCAACACCTTTTGGATGAATTGGAACGCCGACTGTGAGCCATGCCTAATCGCTCAACATCAGTCCCCAACTTCACTAATGGTCTTGTGGCTGAATGGAAGCAAGTCCTCACAGAAATGTTCTAACATCTAGAGTAGAGGCTGTTATAGAAGCAAAGGAGGGACCAACTCCATATTGATACCCATGATTTAGGAATGAGATGTTCGACGAGCAGGTGTCTACATACTTCTGGTCATGTAGTGTATCTCTGGCCCTCTGTGTGACTTTATCACATGTAAAATATATGAAATAATTAATAGATTTTTAGATGCTTTTTAAATAAAAAATGGAATGCCAAAGCGGCAAAACATTATCCTAAATATAAACCATGAACTTAGTGTTTGGTGTTTAATGAGGGTTCGAGCATGAAATATCCTTTATATTTTTTACACACTTTTTATTTAATTTTTTATATGTCAATATATAATTACTGTTATTGTTTTGGCGTCAAACTGGTGGCAGTTGTGAAAAAGGTAAATAGTTGAAAAAGTTGCAGAGTTCATTGAAAATAATACCATTGTTGATTAGATGCTTTTTTCATTAATTAGGCTATTTTCTCTTGAACGATATGGTCTATCTACTAGAAACTCATGGACAATATGGGCACAATTATATATTTTTTTTATACATTTTATATACAAGTTATTCAAGTATAAATTGCCAGAGTTACGATAGATTGCCATATATTTTCTGTTTAGGCCAAATTACCAAAATTACTGAAGATACCGGTAAATTACTGGTAGCTTTGCAACCCTACAGAGAATAGAGGCTTCTGTATTTTAGAGCAACTACTACCTGCTGAACTGAGCAATCGATTCATGTTTTTTTTTATCTACTGAGAAAAAGATTGGCAGTCGTACACAGATTGATTTTGAATCTATCATTTTATCATTCATACACTACAGAGCAGTGACGAATTCCATATATGACTATGGTGATTCGTAAGAAGAATCGCACTAGTCACTGTATCATTTTTGGTATATAGTTTTCGTGACAACATCCACTATTTCTGCTGAAAGTTAGCTATCCTTCCAACAACACTTTGCAGTACCTCAACCACTATAGCGGGGGACGACCGACATTAAATGGAAAGCATTTTACTGTACCTTATGTATCTTGGGTGGCTGGGGTAATGGAATGGGCTGGCGGTGGATGTCATGTTCTAGGGGCTTTGAGGGATATAGGGCCATTCTTCGTGTTGTGTGTGAAGGGAAGAGGAGATAAAGAGAAACGATGTAGCTCATCTTCACTACTTGTATTCTATCAGCTCACCACAGACTCTGTGTCCTGTGTGGAGAGATGAAAGGCTCTCCGGAGGACAAGAGAGACAGGGAAAATGGTATCCTGCTTATCAAACACCTGAAATCATAATCCCTTTCCCTGGGTTTGGACATACTTATGAGAGCAGCGCTTCCTGACTTGGAGAGAAGCTAGGCGAGGTGTCTGAGGTTCTGTCAAGCAGAGCAGACACCAGACAGGCTGTTTTAACCAACATATTACTTTGTGTCAGATATTTTTAAATGTTGTCTGATTGGGAACACGTGTCATTTCACATAAGCCACTTCTAAAGTTGTGGGTTGACAGTTGAAGGCATCTGGTTTATGGTAAAGTTAATATACAGTTGAAGTCGGAAGTTTGCATACACTTAGGTTGGAATCATTAAAACTTGTTTTTCAACCACTCCACAAATTTCCTGTTAACAAACTATAGTTTTGGCAAGTCGGTTAGGACATCTACTTTGTGCATGACACAAGTAATTTTTACAACAATTGTTTACAGACAGATTATTGCACTTATAAATCACTGTATCACAATTCCAGTTGGTCAGAAGTTTACATACACTAAGTTGACTTTGCCTTTAAACAGCTTGGAAAATTCCAGAAAATTATGTCATGGCTTTAGAAGCTTCACTTTGGCTTTGGTTTTGACATCATGGGAAAATTAAAAGAAATCAGACAAGACCTCAGAAAAAAATGTAGACCTCCACAAGTCTGGTTCATCCTTGGGAGCAATTTCCAAACGCCTGAAGGTACCACGTTTATCTGTACAAACAATAGTACGCAAGTATAAACACCATGGGACCACACAGCCGTCATACCGCTCAGGAAGGAGTCGCGTTCTGTCTCCTAGAGATGAACGTACTTTGGTGCGAAAAGTGCAAATCAATCCCAGAACAACAGCAAAGGACCTTGTGAAGATGCTGGAGGAAACAGGTACAAAAGTATCTGTATCCACAGTAAAACGAGTCCTATATCGACATAACCTGAAAGGCCGCTCAGCAAGGAAGAAGCCACTGCTCCAAAACCGCCATAAAAAAGCCAGACTACTGTAACGCTCGTCTTCCTCCTCGTCTGAAGAGGAGCATGGATCGGACCAAAACGCAGCGTGGGTTGAATACATATCTTTTAATAAAGCAACGAAGACGAAAAACACACTTGACAAAATACAAAACAAATAAACGACGTGAACAAACGAACGAACGAAAACAGTACCGTGTGGCGCACAAACACAGACACGGCAACAATCACCCACAAACAAACAGTGAGAACAGCTTACCTTAATATGGTTCTCAATCAGAGGAAACGTAAAACACCTGCCCCTGATTGAGAACCATATCAGGCTAGTTGACAACCCAACATAGAAACACATAACATAGAATGCCCACCCAGCTCACGTCCTGACCAACTAAACAAGACTAAACAAAGGAAATAAGGTCAGGAACGTGACAACTACGGTTTGCAACTGCACATGGGGACAAAGATTGTACTTTTTGGAGAAATGTCCTCTGGTCTGATGAAACAAAAATAGAACTGTTTGGCCATAATGACCATTGTTATGTTTGGAGGAAAAAGGGGAAGGCTTGCAAGCTGAAGAACACCATCCCAAAGGTGAAGCACGGGGGTGGAGGCATCATGTTGTGGGGGTGCTTTGCTGCAGGAGGGACTGGTGCACTTCCCAAAATAGATGGCATCATGAGGAGGGGAAATGATGTGGATATATTGACGCAACATCTCAAGACATCAGTCAGGAAGTTAAAGCTTGGTAGCAAATGGGTCTTCCAAATGGACAATGACCCCAAGCATACTTCCAAAGTTGTGGCAAAATGGCGTAAGGAAAACAAAATCAAGGTATTGGAGTGGCCATCACAAAGCCCTGACCTCAATCCTATAGAAAATGTGTGGGCAGAACTGAAAAAGCATGTGCAAGCAAGGAGGCCTACAAACCTGACTCAGTTACACCAGCTCTGTCAGGAGTAATGGGCCAAAATTCACCCAACTTATTGTGGGAAGCTTGTGGAAGGCTACCCGAAACGTTTGACCCAAGTTAAACAATTTAAAGGCAATGCTACCAAATACTAATTGAGTGTATGTAAACTTCTGACCCACTGGGAATGTGATGAAAAATAAAAGCTGAAATAAATCATTCCCTCTACTATTATTCTGACATTTCACATTCTTAAAATAAAGTGGTGATCCTAACTGAACTAAGACAGGGAACTTTTACTTGGATTAAATGTCAGGAATTCAGAAAACTGAGTTTAAATGTATTTGGCTAAGGTGTATGTAAACTTCCAACTTCAACTGTAAACACATTTTGCCTAACTCCCAATAATATGAATGAGTTGTAATACTGATAGTGTCTATCGACATCTAACAAAGAGTAAATTCAGGAGAAGTCGTCAAACCACCTGTTTATCTTCTGCTGGACTTCAAAGAGCAAATATTGAAAGAAAATGAGGGGAGTGAAAAAAAAAGCAAAAAAAAGCAAGAAGGGTAGAGGTAACACACGTAAGAAAAAAAGGGAGGGATCAAATCCTATGTTTCTCACCAGATAGGGCAGTGAGGGTTTAGATTAATTGAAGATACAAAGAAAGAATACATAAAGTTTAGACATCAAAACAAGTCCATTCTGTTTGAAAGGGGATTGAAGTATGTTTTGCAGTTCACAAAGCAAAAGCATCAATGAAAGATTCACTTGTCCACAAAACTGACACTTCACTTGTGGTACTGTCACCCTGAAGACCAAGTTGTCATTGTATTATTTCCCTCCTGAACCTACTTATACTTTTATTAGGTGCCTGGATTCCATTACTTTAGAGAGCATCCCAAAGCAACATTACTATTCAGTTTAAAGTTACATTGTACCTTTGATTGACACATTTAGCCATAACAGAAAACAAAAATTTGCACTCAACCAACTCCCCCGTGGTACAGGAGATAAATTCTGTTGCTTTTGGATGGTGGTGGATGGTGAAGGGCGAGGGATGAAACTCATCACAGATGTTTTTTTGAATATGTACTGACAGTGACTTTAAGGGCCACAACCCTGAAGGAACTGCAGTTCAAATTAATTTATTTTGTACTCTGCCCCTCCCCCTGCCTACGTTCCTAGGTGTCTGTTCCGGGTCTTAGACTGAGGTGATGGTTTACACTGTGATGTGCAATCACCGGAATATCTCTTTTCATGGCTTATCTGGCCACAGCAGGGATCTGGATGGAATGAGCGCCATGCCTCTCTAGGCACACTGCCATATAATCTCCAACTCTTCCCATACAAAGACAATCAGATCCATAGAAGCATGTGTTAATTCACTCTGTTAAACTTAGGGCAGCCAATAAATGTATGTGATGATAAACAATAAAGGTATTTAGTGTTACCATAAAACCAATAAAAACCTGTTTAATAACTTATAGGGATATATTTGGAAGGAGGAGCTGTGACTGGATAATCCCAGCTAGAACAGTACTGTCATCACTATATTGTTGGGAAAACATAATGATCATCTTTGCATCCATAAACATTTTTATGTAAACTAAACAGATGTGGGTGTACAAGCACCTACCCATTAAGGCCAGCGATGTGAAAAGGCACTGAGGTTGGTGCTAACAAGATAAAAGTACCATTTGTGCCATTAGGCTATGGTCTAACATCCACCCACACTCCATCCAAACAGTCAATATGACAAACATTGTCTAACAGCTCTTCCTCCCTACCACCTTAAAGACTGGATGAATGGTGTGGGATTATAACATGGAAATGGCTGAGGTTTACTGTCCAGCGAACAGCATAGAAGCCAATGTCAGGCTGCACCTGGCTGGGATGCTGGGATGCTGGGCCTATCACTACTATAGCTTCAATTGTCCAGCAACCATACAAATGTAGCACCTCAGCCCCTCCCTCTTCTCCAACTCACCAATTAATTTTCTTGAAAGTTCTGGGTTACATACTGTACACAGAATTGTTAGTATTCCTCCATTTTCCCTGTTGCCTTGTGTCATGGAGAAAACAAACCCTCAGTCAGGCCAGCCGCGGTGCATTAATCATAGCAGGAGGAATTAAGCTCCTCCAGCCGATATTCCTGAGTGGCCAGTAGGGAGGACAGCATGGCACAAAGATTGGTGTTCACGGAGCAACAGAGTGAGAGGATACAGAGTTAATATTGGTATCGAAGCAATGGATGCTGTACAATATAGACCAAATAATCTAAATGATCTAGAACTGGAGTGGTGTATGATTTTTGTTGAAAGGTGCAGGCAGCAGTGATTCTCTCTCAAACACACGCACACACTCTCACACACACCACACAAACACCATGGCCCTCTGTCGTACCTGTCCAAATGCATCAGATTCTGTCAACATTGTTTTTGGCATGGGTCACTGTGGACACCTCAGCCAATTTCCAGACAGGCAGGTCCCTTCAACCCCAAGCCTCCAGGCAAAGTATTGACAGGATGTGATGTCCTTGTCTGCCTCCTAAATAACCTCCGCAATAATTACATTGCTTTTGTTTAAAGCAGGTGACATGTCACAACAAACATTAAAACAAGAGCATTGTTTCCACCTAGAAAATAAAGTTTCAATCAACAACAACAATAAATAGCCTGCAGAAAGGATAAGTGTCAGGGGAAAGTGGTGCTCATCTTTCTGTAGTGTTGAGCCACTGTGAAGAGTCATAGGGGATAAGGTCTGTTTTAGGAGTACCTTAACCCTGCCCTCATCCCTAAAGCCTGCTGAGTTCATAAAGCTCTTACTGTACTACACCTAACCAGGATGTTTTAATTTAATCAAAGTAAAATTTACTATTCCAAGATGAATATGCATTGCATGCAAATAGAATGATCAATTATACAAGAATGATAAAAGAATCTGCCAGTGAGGTTTGTTCACGCAATTTTACAAGCGACTTCAAGACAAACATATGAGCCAAGCTCTACAAATTCTACGTTGCTGGAGAGGAACCTCACAATATATGTGATGCGCTGAAAAGAAATGGAGTGCATGAAAAGAGAATTGAATTCCTCTGAAAAATAGAGAGAATAAAAGGGAAAATGTATTACATTGAATACAGGGAATAAAATTAAAGCTGTGAGCTTCCAGAAGCAAACACAGAAAGGAGATAGATTTGTGATTTAAATGAGCCTGCTTTGGTAAGTCTGCTGTTTAAGTGATCCTTTATGAAAGGAGAAATTCAATCTGTTCAATGGGAACACTTTTATGTTGGCTTGAAAATGCAGTTCATGTGATACGAATATATTTTTATATTTCAAAAAGAGCCTCTTATCAAATCAGACACAATTATCATGTAGATTCAAAACACAGTGTAAATTCCATCCAACTTTAAATGCATCAACACATGGATGATTGTTCTGCGTGTTCCACCAGATCTGCGTTGTTCTACCACAGAGTGTGCACTGACCTTCTTAAGTCATGATGGAATACCGCATACCATAATATATTTCCTCCCACACACACACTCAATCACCCTCTGGTTGGGATGTATCTCCGGAGAAGAGGGGGAAACACCAGTCAATAAATGAGATCCAGGGCCCCCACAGCCACAGTGCTTACCTTTGAGAATGCTCTGGCCTTGCAGTAGATCCCTCGAGACAAACACAGTGTAGAAGCTCTCAGAGAAGCCTGGTCTGCATGTGGGTGTAGGAGGTTGTCCTGCCTTGGTCCCCTGGGTAGAAAACAAGACAGCCTATAAGCATTGGAAAATTGACTTGTGGCCAGAGGGTCACAGGATGATCTTGCAGGCTTTGAAACTGATATTGAACCTTCAACAGACAGACTAGAGACTGATGTTGCTGATTTACTTCAGTCCACCACTTGCTGTTTAAATGGATGACATTATTTACAATGGAATCACAAACACCAGATACCAGTGGTCACCTTTTTAAAGTGTTGTATATGATAATGATGGGCAACAAAAAAATACTCAGATCATGTTCATAGTCTTAATAATGTATAGTAAAAATAAACAACCTATTCAAAATGTCACATTTGTTTATTCTACCACAAAAACAAAGATGCTATCCAGGAGACAAATGAATATGTTTACTTCAGGCATGAGTAGACTATTTCAGAAAAAAATCTTATCCCTTTTTCAATTTCAATTAAATCAAATGATGAGATATAGTGAATTTGATATCATGTCGAGGCTCTAACATGCTAGCAATAGGCTAGTGGTAATTTCATCAAAGGGAATATGGCAGTCCGTAAACGTGCATGAAGTTCGTAGCCTCCTATAGCCTACTATACAGTTTATGAAACCAAAGGCTGCGGCATGCTCTGCAATGCTATAACTCACTAATAGGCTACTGGAGTTCAGTAGGCTAAAGTAAATTATTAGAAAATGGACTCAAAATGAATAGTTGGTTGGTTTATTCAGGCACCTGTCATTCAACAGGAATGTAGCTTTTTTGTGACCAAACCCGAAATGAGTGGTGACTACAAAATCATTTTGAAGTATCGTCTGAAATTATCACGACATTATACGCTCTTTAAACGCAGCATGTTACTGTAGGGAAAAGTCGCTGACCACAATTCAGCACCACATGCAAAGCGCTGCAAAAGCTCGTGCATGCCAAGCAGGCACAGCAGTGCAGTAGGCTACTTCCACCGTATTTCTAAAATAAATATATCTTACCAAAGATGTTCCCACAAGTAAGGTGCACGTCAGTATAACAACCGATACAAAATTCATCTTTGCCAGAGCGCTGTAAGATCAAGGGACAGCGTTTTGACCGACTCGCCTTCCTCGAATAAATGGTATTAATTCCCGGAGCTCTCTTCTTAGATGCAAAGTTGTGAGTGCAATAAGAAGCTACGTGTGAGAAATTGTTCTGACTTGTCTAGCGCAAAACTGCGGCTGAGATGAGAGCGATGCTGATGCTGCTCTGTACCAAGGAGCCAGCGCACTTATTGGGTGCCAACGTCACTAGAACCCCTCCTACCGCACAGAATGCACTGTGTTGTCACTGTAAAAGCTTGACCATTTTTCTCATTTGATTAATTATAACTTGATTCGTTTATAGGCAAGTTGAAGGCTACATTTGTACAAGGACGAGATGTCCACGTACTGTGTAACAAAGATTAGTGTTTCGTAAAAGGCTATATTATTCTTACTTGAAACTGGCACACTTTGAGTGAAACCGTCGACCCTTATACTTTCATGTGTCCATCACCACGTGGGAGTCTGTTTCACACCTCAGTTACCTCCTATTCTCTTGATCTATAGTGAGACTTGCATTTGAAGAAAAAAATGTAGTGACGTTTTTGTACCAGTAGTACAAACCACTGCAGTACAGAATTGTGCATTAAAATAATCATACTTATATTCTCTCAAAACAGCATGGGTCAGCATGAAGGTAAACCTTGCCATTTAACGTTTTGCAAGTTTTCCCGAAACGTTTGGTTTAGAATAGGCTGGCCATAGAGATCCTATTCAATTACTAAGTATTCTAATTAATAATTCTATAGGACAGGCATATGAATACAGGCTACTGAATATTCCAGAGACAGCTGTTTGTAGAAAGACTGAATTGTAGGGTAAACAACCCTTTTCTAAAAACAAAATTTCATTAAATCATTTTAAAAAGTGTAAACTGTAGCCACTTATTACCCTTCCTAGTTTGTTTTCCTAAGCATGACCATCATCCATATACCTAGTATTCACCAAACATAGCTTTTTTTTGCTATTCATTGACCACAGCTCAGCGTTCAACACCATAGTACCCTCAAAGCTCAACGTACATACTACCTCAATTGGGCCGACCAACCAGTGCTCCCGCACAGTGGCTAACCGGGCTATCTGCATTGTGTCCCACCCGCCAACCCCTGTTTTACGCTACTGCTACTCTCTGTTCATCACATATGCATAGTCACTTTAACCATATCTACATGTACATACTACCTCAATCAGCCTGACTAACCAGTGTCTGTATGTAGCCTTGCTACTTTTATAGCCTCGCTACTGTATATAGCCTGTCTTTTTACTGTTTATTTATTTATTTATTTATTTACCTACCTATTGTTCACCTAATACATTTTTTACGCTATTGGTTAGAGCCTGTAAGTAAGCATTTCACTGTATTACTGTTGTATTCAAATAAACTTTGATTTGATTTTTGTGTCTGCAATTGGATGCATTGTTCTTAGGCGGAGGGGGGTGTATAGGTACCCTGCAGAGTAACCTGTAACAATCAGGGTTCTTTGACTAGGGCAGGGTAAATAAATACTCAGAACACTAACCTTAAAGAATTACAAGCAATGGACAGAAAACGAGCCACAACCGATGTCCCTGGGAGATTCACCCAGGTTTTGCTAAATCCTCTCCTCACCTCCTTTTGAAAAAGGTCATTGTAACGATCGTCGTAATGTGGAAGAGAGGAGGACCAAATCGCAGCGTGGTATGTATCCATATTTATTTGAATACTCTTCAATACGAACAAAACAATAAACAGAACGAAAGCAACGACGCTACAGTCCTGAACTAGTGAACATAGAAAAAACAATGAACGCACGAACAGGAACAATCACCCACAAACAAACAGTGAAAACAGCCTACCTTAATATGGTTCCCAATCAGAGACAACGTAAAACACCTGCCTCTGATTGAGAACCATATCAGGCCAATAAGACACACCTAAACCAATGAAACACAAAACATAGATTATACCCACCCAGCTCACGTCCTGACCAACTAAACAAAGACTAAACAAAGGAAATAAGGTCAGGAACGTGACAGTACCCCGCCAAGGTGTGGACTCCGGCCGCAAAACCTGAACCTATAGGGGAGGGTCTGGGTGGGCATCTGTCCACGGTGGCGGCTCTGGCGCTGGACGTGGCCCCCACCCCACCATAGTTAATCCCCGCTTCCGTGGCCTCCTCCTATTGACGACCCACCAAAATAACCCCACTGTACTGATGGGCGCCTCTGGACAGAGGGGCAGCTCCGGACTGAGGGGCAGCTCCGGACTGAGGGGCAGCTCCGGACTGAGGAGAAGCTCCGGACTGAGGGACAGCTCCGGACTGAGGAGCAATTCCGGCATCGCCGGCGTGACAGGCAGCTCTGGCAGCTCCTGGCTGACTGCCGGCTCTGGCAGCTCCTGGCTGGCTGACGGCTCTGGAAGCTCCTGGCTGGCTGACGGCTCTGGCAGCTCCTGGCTGGCTGGCAGGTCCTGGCTGGCTGGCGGCTCTGGCAGCTCCTGGCTGGTTGACGGCTCTGGCAGCTCCTGGCTAACTGACGGCTCTGGCAGGTCCTGGCTGACTGATGGCTCTGGTGGCTCCTGACTGACGGACGGCTCTAGCGGCTCCTGACTGACGGACGGCTCTGAAGGCTCAGGACAGACGGGCGGCTTTGAAGGCTCAGGACAGACGGGCAGCTCAGATGGCGCTGGGCAGACGGGCAGCTCAGATGGCGCTGGGCAGACGGGCAGCTCAGACGGCGCTGGGCAGACGGGCAGCTCAGACGGCGTTGGGCAGACGGGCAGCGCAGGGCAGACGGACAGCTCAGACGGCGCTGGGCAGACGGGCAGCGCAGACGGCGCTGAGCAGACGACAGACTCTGACCTCTGGAGACGCACAGGAGGCTTGATGTGTGGTGCCGGAACTGGTGGTACCGGGCTGGAGACACGCACCACAGGGCGAGTGCGTGGAGGAGGAACAGGGCTCTGAAGACGCACAGGAAGCCTGGTGCGTGGTGTTGGCACTGGTGGTACTGGGCTGGGGCGAGGAGGTGGCACCGGATATACCGGACCGTGAAGGCGTACAGGAGCTCTTAAGCACTGAGCCTGCCCAACCTTACCTGGTTGAATGCTCCCCGTGGCCAGGCCAGTGCGGCGAGGTGGAATAGCCCGCACTGGGCTGTGCTGGCGAATCGGGGACACCATGCATAAGGCTGGTGCCATGTACACCGGCCCGAGGAGACGCACTGGAGACCAGATACGTTGAGCCGGCTTCATGGCACCTGGCTCGATGCCCACTCTAGCCCGGCCGATACGTGGAGCTGGAATGTACCGCACCGGGCTAAGCACAGTACAGGAGACACCGTGCGCTTTTCCGCATAACACGGTGTCTGCCCGTACTCTCGCTCTCCACGGTAAGCACGGGGAGTTGGCGCAGGTCTCCTACCTGACTTCGCCACACTCCCCTTTAGCCCCCTCCCAAGAAATTTTTGGGGCTGACTCTCAGGCTTCCAGCCTCGCTTCCGTGCTGTCTCCTCATACCACCGCCTCTCGGCTTTAGCTGCCTCCATCTCTTCACGAGGGCGGCGATACTCCCCAGCTTGAACCCAGGGTCCCTTACCGTCCAGTTCGTCTTCCCAAGTCCATTCCTCCTGACATCGCTGCTCCTGCTGCTGCTGCTGCCGCCGCTTACCACGCTGCTTGGTCCGAGTTTGGTGGGTGATTCTGTAACGATCGTCGTAATGTGGAAGAGAGGAGGACCAAATCGCAGCGTGGTATGTATCCATATTTATTTGAATACTCTTCAATACGAACAAAACAATAAACAGAATGAAACCAACGACGCTACAGTCCTGAACTAGTGAACATAGAAAAAACAATGAACGCACGAACAGGAACCCACAAACAAACAGTGAAAACAGCCTACTTTAATATGGTTCCCAATCAGAGACAACGTAAAACACCTGCCTCTGATTGAGAACCATATCAGGCCAATAAGACACACATAAACCAATGAAACACAAAACATAGAATATACCCACCCAGCTCACGTCCTGACCAACTAAACAAAGACTAAACAAAGGAAATAAGGTCAGGAACGTGACAGTCATGCGCTTCTTCTCGTTGTCAACTAGTGCGTCATCAGGCAAATTATCTTTACAGGGGAGGAATCTCAAAATATTAGCAAAGTGGTAAAAATACATTTCTCTAGTTGTGGCAGACATTTTATATATAAAAATATCTACCATATAGTTTTTAAACATGTACATTCTTTTCTCTTCGGACAAAAACAACAGCTGATTTCAAGGGGGTGTGGCAGATATCAAAGCTTTTCTGCGAAGAACTCAGGTAAGATACACATGACTATCCTCGACGAAAAGTGTCTATCGAGGGGGGGGGACACTCTTCCGTTCACCTACTAACAAATTGACTCCTCAACCACTTATTGGTTTCCAGGTCTTGGAGGATTCAAGTCGAGACCGTTTTTTGAGAATCTCCCCATCTTTCCCTCCTCCTTGTTCCAGGAAATACATCACCATTTTAAAGTCATAGAAACAATTAATTCAAACAGACCAATAGGAGAGCATATGCAGTTAACTTCTCTGGGATAGTTGGGACGCTAGCGTCCCAACTGACAAGCACCCCCAACCCCCCCCTCACTGATTAGCATCGCGTCACAATTAAATAGTAGCATGTAAAAATGTAAATATCATTAAATCACAAGTCCAAGACACCAAATGAAAGATACAGATCTTGTGAATAAAGCCACCATTTCAGATTTTTAAAATGTTTTACAGGGAAGACAAAATATGTAAATCTATTAGCTAACCACGTTAGCAAAAGACAACATTTTTCTTTGTCCACCATTTTTTCTCTCCACCAGTAGCTATCACCAATTCGGCCAAATAAAGATATTGATAGCCACTAACCAAGAAAAAACCTCATCAGATGACAGTCTGATAACATATTTATTGTATAGGATAGGTTTTGTTAGAAAAATGTGCATATTTCAGGTAGAAATCATAGTTTACAATTGCACCCACCATCACAACTCGACTAGAATAAATACAGCGAGCAACGTGTATTACCTAATTACTAATCATAAAACATTTCTTAAAAATACACAGCTCACAGCAATGGAAAGACACAGATCTTGTGAATTCAGACAATATTTCAGATGTTCTAAGTGTTTTACAGCGAAAACACAATAAATCGTTATATTAGCATACCACATGTGCAAACGTTACCCGAGCATTGATTCAAGCCAAAGAGAGCGATAACGTAATCATCGCCAAAATATATTAATTTTTTCACTAACCTTCTCAGAATTCTTCCGATGACACTCCTGTAACATCATATTACAACATACATATAGAGTTTGTTCGAAAATGTGCATATTTAGCCACAAAAAACCGTGGTTATACAATGACAATACTAGCAAAACTAGCCTGAAAATGTCGGGCGCCATCTTTCACAGTGATCTTGTCTCATGGATAACTATTCATAAACTTGACTAAAAAAATATAAGTTGGACAGCTATCGAAAGACAAATTAGTTCTTAATGCAATCGCTGAATTACATTTCTAAAATTATCCTTACTGTGCAATACAGGGTTTGCCAAGCGAAGCTATACCAAACAAAATGGCGGAATATGCGTTTAACATTTTTCGACAGAACAACGATTTATCATCTTAAATATTTCTTACTATGAGGTGATCTTCCATCAGAATCTTGGGCAATGTATCCTTTCTTGGGTCTAATCTTCTTTTGGTCGAAAGATGTCCTCTTGTCCGTCGAAATGCCCACTAACGTTCGACCGGGACCCCGAAACGTGCCCGGCGCTTCAAAGTGCATCACATAGAAATGCCTCAAAATCGCACTAAACGGATATAAATTGCTATAAAACGGTTTAAATTAACTACCTTATGATGTTTTTAACACCTATAACGAGTAAAAACATGACCGGCGAAATATTACTGGCTAAACAACAGCTTGGAAAGAAGCAGGTCCGACGTCCATCGTGCGTCAGGCGCAGGGAGCAAAAGAACGGTACATCCGGTCTTTGGTGTTTTATACAGGCCCTGATTGCGCAATCGACTCCATTCAAATTGTCACCACTTACTGACATCTAGAGGAAGGCGTGGGCAGTGTTTGTATCCTCATAGGATTTACAGGGACTTTAAAACTGACCTGGGACCAGAGGCCAACATTTCTGAAATCTCACTCCCTATCAGGAAAAGTGCTGTAGAATGAGTTCTGTTCCACTCAGAGACATAATTCAAACGGCTATAGAAACTAGAGAGTGTTTTCTATCCAATAATAACAATAATATGCATATTGTACGAGCAAGAATTGAGTACTAGGCAGTTTAATCTGGAGAGCAAATTATGCTAATGCGAAACAGCACCCCCTATATCCCAGAGAGGTTAACATGATTACTGTAATTACTATATTAAAACCTCTAACGAGTCACAAACCCGGATCCGGGATCCCCTCCATCAAAAAAGCTGACTAGCATAGCCTAGCCTAAAGCCACAGGGATATCATATAATAAAATGTTCATGAAATCACAAGTCCAAGACACCAAATGAAAGATACACATCTTGTGAATCCAGCCATCATTTCTGATTTTTAAAATGTTTTACAGGGAAGACACTATGTATTTCTATTAGCTAACCACCATAGCAAAAGACACAACTTTTTTTTCTCCACCATTTTTTTCCTGCATAGGTAGCTATCACAAATTTGACCAAATAAAGATATAAATAGTCACTAACCAAGAAACAACTTCATCAGATGACAGTCTGATAACATATTTATTGTATAGCATATGTTTTGTTCGAAAAATTTGCATATTTCAGGTATAAATCATAGTTTTACATTGCAGCCACCATCACAACTCTCACCAAAGCAACTAGAATAACTACAGAGAGCAACGTGAATTGCCTAAATACTCATCGTAAAACATTTATGAAAAATACACAGCGTACAGCAAATGAAAGACAAAGATCTTGTGAATCCAGCCAATATTTCAGATTCTTTAAGTGTTTTACAGCGAAAACACAATTTAGCATTATATTAGCTTACTACAATAGCCAACCACACAGCAGCATTGATTCATGCACGTTAGCGATAGCGAATAAACCAGCAAATGATATGAATTTTTTCACTAACCTTCTCAAAACTTCATCAGATGACAGTCCTATAACATCATATTACACAATACATATATTGTTTGTTCGAAAATGTGCATATTTAGCGGCACAAATCGTGGTTATACAATGAGAATAGTAGCCAAGCTGCCAACAAAATGTCGAGAGAAATCTTGGGAGAGGCACCTAATCTAATCAATAACTAATCATAAACTTGACTAAAAAATACAGGTTGGACAGCAAATGAAAGATACATTAGTTCTTAATGCAACCGCTGTGTTAGATTTTTAAAATTAACGTTACTACGACATACAGCATGCGCTAAAGCGAGACCGCACCGAAATTAATGGCGGAATAATAGTTTTACATTTTTCAACAGAACAACTTATCAACATCATAAATAGTTCTTACTTTTTGATGAGCTTCCATCAGAATCTTGTGCAAGTGGTCCTTTGTCCAGAATCATCGTTGCTCGGTTGTAGATTGCCGTCTTCAACTTAGGAATTAGCAGCAAACATTAGCTATGTGGCCCAGACGTGCCCGACTCTTCATAACGCAGCACAAAGAAATATCCGAAAATCGCAATATACTGATATACACTGATATAACTCGGTTTAAAATAACTACATTATGATGTCTTTAACACCTATATCGAATAAAATCAGAGCCGGATATATCTAAGGCCTATAACGAGAGCTTTTCAGAATGACATCCTGAGGTCCTCCTTTGCGCCATGACGAACGTTGAAAAGAGTGCACCCCCGGTTCCATGAGCCTTTATATGGCCTCAGATCTGCCTAGCAACACCATTCCAATTCTCACTGCTTACTGACATCTAGGGAAAATCGTATGCAGTGCATGTCGACTCATAGATAACATGCAATTTAATAAACTGACCCTGGAACAGAGCATCGATTTCAGATTTCTCACTTCCTGACAGGAAGTTAGCTGCAACTTGAGTTCTGTTTTACTCACAGATATAATTCAAACGGTTTTAGAAACTAGAGAGTTTTCTATCCAATAGTAATAATAATATGCATATTGTACGAGCAAGAATTGAGTACGAGGCAGTTTAATTTGGGAACGAATTTTTACAAAGTCGAAATGGCGCCCCCCTATTGACAAGAAGTTTTAAGGGCACCTCCATCCTGTAACAAACCACCACAGTAATCTGTAAACTGTATGTCCATTGACATGCCAATCTACAAGGCTAATTTATTTTTTAATAACCATTGAAGGCCACAACCATTTGCGAAAATGGTTGTGGCCTAAAATGTTAAAATGCAGATTATTCTATAAAATGCAGATTTTTCTTTTTCATCACTATTGAGATTTGTTAGATGTGGATATCTCTTATTACTTGATGTGATAATGGTATTATGTTGTCTGAATGCATTTCTCATACTTAACCCTACCTTTTCTCTATTTTCTCTTGTCTCCATTTCTAACCTGATGTAAATAGTGTATCCTTCCACCCATGCATCCTCTCCCCCTCTCTCGCTCTCTCTCCTCACGCTCTCTCTCCTTACTCTACCAGGAAAAAGCTGTAGCCTACTGCTCTTCCTTATCAGTCTTCACTCCCCACAGAAAGGGTGTGTAGCTGCAGCAAACCACCTCTCACTTCCCTTTAATTTCTGTTAGATATTTGTTGTGATTCCTGCAGCGTAAGACATTGATACCGAAAATACCATGTCTCGTCAAAATCAACCTGTACAATGTCCCTCTAAATAAACAACTAAAAAAAGCTGTGAATTTGGATCTCTAAGGAATAGACAATTCTGTAGCACCTTCAGAAAGTATCCACATTATGTTGTGTTACAGCCTGAATTTAAAATTGATTAAATGTAGACTTTTTTTGCAACTGACCTACACCCAATACCCCAAAATGTCAACATGGAATTATGTAATACTGAAAAAATGTGACAAAGCAATTCACTTGTCCTGAATATAAAGTGTTATGTTTGGGGCAAATCCAATACAACACATTACTGAGTAGCACTCTCCATATTTTCAATCGTAGTGGTGGCTGCATCATGTTATGGGTATGCTTGTAATCATTAAGGACTGGGTAGTTTTTCAGGATAAAAAATTATCCTAGAGGAAAATCCTAGAGGAAATCCAGATTCAGTCTACTTTCCACCAGACACTGGGAAATTAATTCACCTTTCAGCAGGACAATAACCTAAAACACAAGGCCACATCTACACTGGAGTTGCTTACCAAGAAGAAAGTGAACGTTCCTGATTGGCCGAATTACAGTTTTGACTTAAATCTACTTGAAAATCTATGTCAAGACCTGAAAACGGTTGTCTAGCAATGGATCAACAACCAATTTGACAGAGCCTGAAGAATTTTGAAAGGAATAACGGGGAAATTGTGCACAATCCAGGTGTGGAAAGCTCTTAGAGATTTACCCAGAAAGACGCACAGCTGTAATCTCTGCCCAAGGTGCTTCTACAAATAATTGACTCGGGTGTGTGAATACTTATGTAAATTAGATATTTCTGTATTTAATTTTCTATAAATTGCAAACATTTCTAAAAACGTTTTTTTGTCACGTTCCTGACCTGTTTTCCATTGTTTTTGTATGTGTTGAGTTGGTCAGGGCGTGAGTTGGGGTGGGCATTCTATGTTATGTGTTTCTATGTTGGGTTAAATGGGTTGCCTGATATGGTTCTCAATTAGAGGCAGGTGTTTGACGTTTCCTCTGATTGAGAACCATATTAAGGTAGGCTGTTCTCACTGTTTGTTTTTGTGGGTGATTGTCTTCCGTGTTTGTGTTCGTCACCACACGGGACTGTTTCGTTTGTTAGTCTGTTCCTGTTCGTGCGTTCTTCGTGTTATGTAAGTTCTCATGTTCAGGTCTGTTTAACGTCGTTTGTTGTTTTGTAGTTTGTTCAAGTGTATTTTCGTCTTCGTTATTATTATTAAAATCATTATGTATTCATCACCCGCTGCGCCTTGGTCCGCTCATTCACCACAAGACGACCGTTACATTTTTAACTTTGTCATTATAGGGTATTGTGTGTAGATTTCTGAGAAAAAATATACTTAATCAATTTTGAATTCAGACTGTAACACAACAAAATGTGGAATAAGTCAAGGGATATGAATACTTTCTGATGGCATTGTATCCTTCATAGTATTATTGAGACTCATAATATAACACTGGAGACTATAGAAGGTGTTGCCAAGCTGAGTCTTAGCTCGGTCCACATTTTAATAATGCTGACATTTCGTAAAGCCTCTGTTGGGTGCCTGGATTTCCATATCCAAGAGGTCGTGACAATTTAATCCCATCAAAAGGTATATGACAGTGCATCTGCGTCAATCATTGCAGGGCAGTTTCTGGCCCTGACACTGCCGTTCACTTCGTTTCTTTATTTATGTTATCAATGAGCATCCCAAAATGTGTCAAAAAAGTCCTCCAGTAATTTTGTCCCTTGGCTATGTAAGTATAATGATAATCTGCTGTTTGCATAGCTAGCAAAACTGTAGTTGCACTTGGTCTTTATGTTAAAACAAACAAGTTAGAACCATACCTTTATGGCTGTCTAGTGGGAGGGGGTTTTGGTCCCATATATTATTCCATGTCTCTATAGGGCATTGTGACTGTGTTTCATTATGCCCAGCCAGGCCTGGCAGGAAGGCTGCTCAATAACTGTTGAAGGACTTAAAATCCACTGGCTTGTTCTTTAAACAATGATTTTAATAAGTAACATCACCTCATAGTTTCCCTGCTTCCACTTCCTGGACAGAACAGGACTGTTGACAGGAAATAATACTTTCTGTGAATAGACAATGCTAACCTCTCCTCTGAATTAGAATATAATAAATTCAGTGTTACTCCTAGGATGTTTTTCAGCAGCGGTGGCAAAGTTAGTTGTAGTTGGCTGCAGAGACAAATTAATGCTGTCATGGGGGTGAGTGTTACGTCCGTCGTTAGAAGGAGACCAAGGTGCAGCGTGGTAGGCATACATTATACTGTCATTTTAAATGACACCAAAAAACAACAAAATACAAAACGAACGTAAAGCTATATGCGGTACAGAAAGCAACTACACACAAACAAGATCCCACAACTGAAGGTGGGAAAAAGGGCTGCTTAAGTATGATCCCCAATCAGAGATAACGATAGACAGCTGCCTCTGATTGGGAACCATACCCGGCCAACAAAGAAATAGACAAACTAAAATGCCCACCCAAATCACACCCTGACCTAACCAAATAGAGAAATAAAAAGGCTCTCTAAGGTCAGGGCATGACAGTGAGAGAGACATTTAAATTTCAAAGCTATTTTCCTGCAATTCTTCAAATTTTGCCATGGTGCTGAAGGAACGTTTATGTTTAAAGCAAATTAACTGCAATCATATACATTTTGTCATGGCTTATGCCTTGTTCTTATGCTATCTGAGTGACTCAAACATTACAACAAAATCAATGGGGGCACCATGCCATGACATTTTTGGAATTGCAGATTCTCCCTGACTGTCTAGTTTTTATTTTGGTGATTGTTAGTTCTCAAAGTGTCACACCCTGATTAGTTTCACCTGTCCTCGTTATTGTCTCCACCCCCTCCAGGTGTCGCTTGTTTTCCACAGTGTATTTATCCCTGTGTTTCCTGTCTCTCTGTGCCAGTTCGTCTTGTATGTTTCCAAGTCAACCGCATTTTTCCCGTTCTCCTGCTTTTTGCATTCTCCTTTTTCTAGTCCTCCCGGTTTTGACCCTTGCCTGTTTCTGGACTTTGTACCTGCCTGCCTGACCATTCTGCCTGCCTTGACCACGAGCCTGTCTGCCACTCTGTACTTCCTGGACTGATCTGGTTTAGACCTCTTTGCCTGTCCACAACCATTCTCTTGCCTACCCCTTTGGATTAATAAACATTGTAAGACTCCAATAATACGCCTCCTGTGTCTGCATTTGGGTCTCACCTTGTGCCTTGATACAAAGACGGTCTTAATAATATATTGCTCCATTATCTTTTCTACATACTTTATTGGTTTTGGTTTTAGTTTACATTGAAAATGTTTTAAAATCCCAGAAATGATTTTTGGTGCTATGAGGAAGGAGGCAGGATGCAGTCGCAGGTTTATTACTACTGAATTTATTACAGCACTAATTATATAAAAGCGTGACGAAACCCAAAGTGGAAAATAATAAAGTACTCAGGAAATAAATGTATGTCTTTCTCTGAGACGCTACCCAGGAAAGGGCTGAAAATAGCCCATGTTAATATATGCAGCCTTAGGAATAAGGTTCATGAAATCAATAGCTTGCTAACATCAGATGACATTCATACATTAGCCATTTCTGAGACTCACTTAGGTAATTCCTTTGATGCAGCAACAATACAAGGATATAACATCTGTAGACGAAACAGGAATGCTTATGGTGAATTTATGAAATTGCTTCTTCCGATTATTGATAAACATGCACCTGTTAAGAAACTGACTGTTAGAACTGTTAAAGCTCCATGGATTGATGAGGAATTGAGTTTAGTAGGAGAGATTCCTCTCAGGAAAACAAGCAACATTTACAATGACCGAAAAAGCCAAATGACAGAGGGAGTATATATACAGTGATAGAGTGGGGATTGGAACCAGGTGTGTGTAAAGACAAGTCCGGGGTTGATGAGTGAAGGGTCATTGTCCCCCCCCCTTGGGGACAACCCCAGAGACACCGTGCAGGTCGAACGGGACGATGCCTGTGGAAGTCGCGAATGAGAGAACGGTCCAGGTACCCCTCCCAGTCGACCAGGTACTGGAGAGACCCCCCACGATGTTGTGAGTCCAACAGGCTGCGGACAGAGTACGCCGGGGCCCCCTCGATGGCCAAGGGAGGGGGAGGTGCGTCGTGGGGTCCAGCACTAGCCAAGGGACCAGCTGCCACCGGCCTGAGGAGAGATACATGAAATGAGGGTGAGATTACGGTAATTGACGGGGAGCTGTACGTCACCTCATTGACTCTCCTCAGGACTTTCAACGGCCCCACAAACCGCGGGCTCAGCTTCTGGCGGTGCAGGTTCTTCATAGATAGCTAGACCCTGTCACCGGGGTGAAAGACCGGAGCCACACTGCGGTGACGATCGGCCTGTGCCTTCTGCCGGAGGACGATGCGCTGGAGACGGGTATGCTCTGTGTTCCATACCTCCTTGGCGCGCGGGAACCAATCGTCCACTGCAGGAGCCTTGATCGGACTCCGGTGCCAGGGCCGGCTGATAGCCTAGAACACACTGAAAGGGTGTGAGGTTAGTGGAGGTGTGACGGAGGGAGTTTTGTGCGTATTCTGCCCAAGCAGAAACACAGCCCACTCCCCCTGCCGGTCCTGACAGTAACTACAAAGGTAACTACCCAGTTCTGGATTTACACTTTCTACCTGTCCATTTGATTGGGGACGATACCTGGAGGTGAGGTTGACCGTGACTCCTAGTCGTTCCATGAAGGCCTTCCAGACACGAGAGGGGAACTGAGGACCACGGTCAGACATGATGTCCTCCAGGATCCCGTAGTGCCGGAAGACGTGAGAGAAGAGAGCCTCAGCGGTCTGCATGGCCGTAGGGAGACCAGGCAGAGGAATCAAATGACAGGCTTTGAAAAACCGGTCCACAATGACCAGGATGGTGGTGTGCCCCTCCGAGGGGGAAAGGGACCAGGGTCGTTGTGGAACCGGCAGCGGGTGGAGTTTGCCATAGGGGAGGTTTCTCGGTGTCTTGCTCTGTGCGCAGGTGAAGCAGGAAGAGACGTAAACCCGGACGTCCTGTGCAAAGGTGGGCCACCAGTACTTGGCGGAGAGACAGTCGATAGTACGGGCTATACCCAGGTGCCCGGACACAGGTGCTGTGTGTGCCCAGGCGAGGAGACGGTCCCGCACATCAGAGGGCACATAGGTACTCCCCTCGGAACAGTGGGCAGGTAAGGGCTCCTGTCGCAGGGCTCGACAGATGTCCACGTCCACATTCCTTACGACAGGAGCCATAATGTGGGACAGGGGAATAATGGGTGTCACTTCCTCCCTCCGGTCCTATGTCACGCACCCGGGACAACGCATCATCCTTGACCTTCTTAGAACCCGGCCTGGTAGGAGAGGGTAATGTCAAACCTGGCGAAGAATAGGGCCCACCTGTTCTGACGTGTGTTCAGCCTCTTCGCTGCTCGAATATACTTTAGGTTCCGGTGGTCCGTCCAAACAAGGAATGGGTGTTGAGCACCCTCCAGCCAGGGCCTGCATGTTTTCAGTGCCTTCTTGACGGCCAGCAACTCACAATCCCCCACGTCGTAATTCCGCTCCGTGGGAGACAGCTTCCGTGAGTAGAAGATGCATGGATGGAGTTTAGGCAGCAATACAGTGCATTGGGAGAGAACAGCCCAGCGACGGGTCAGGATGAGCAAGAACAGGTGCGTTCGTAAAATGTTCCTTGAGCTCACGGAAGGCTTCGTTGGCCTCCTCAGTCCAGCACAGCTGTCTAGGACCTCCCTTCAGGAGGGAGATGAGAGGGGCCACCATTGTGCTGAAATCCCTAATGAAGCGCCTGAAATAGTTAGCAAAACCTAGGAAGGGCCGCACTGCCTTTATATTGAATGAAACAGGCCACGACCATACTGCAATGACCCTCTGCTCTTCCATCTCCACTTCCGCGGTGGATATCCGATAGCTCAGGAAGGAGACCGCCTGCTGTAAGAAAAGGCACTTCTCCGACTTGATGTACAGGTGATGCCTTATCAGCCTCTCCAAAATGGACCTGCATTACCCTGTATTCGTAGTGTCCGGTGCTGGTGCTGAAGGCGGTCTTCCATGCATCTCCCTCTCTGATGCGCACCAGGTTGTAGGCACTGCGTAAATCCCATTTGGTAAAGTACTGAGCACCGTGCATCTGTTCGATCACAGTGGGTATGAGAGGCAGGGGATAACTGAATTTAACAGTTGCCTTATTCAGTGTCTGGTAATCGATACAGGGGGGGAGACCGCAGTAGAACCAGGCAATATGTTGATAGTGCAGTCCCATGGGCGATGAGGGGGCAGGCACGTGGCACGAGTCTTCGAAAAAGCCACCTGTAGGCCCCAGTATTCCTCCGGGATAGGGAAATGGGTGGCCTGGTCCGAACTTTCCACGGAGGTGGCACAGATAGACACAGAGAGACACCTCCCCTGATACTCCTGCAACCATCCAAACAACCTCCTCTTTGTCCACGATTTCCTGGGGTTATGCAACTGTAACCAGGGGAAACCGAAAACTACGGGGTGTGCAGGAAAGTCTAAGATGAGGAAAGTGATGTGTTCATGGTGGTTGTGAGCAACTGTGAGGGAAATGGGAATTGTGGTCTGGCACACCAGTCCTGTTCCTAGGGTACGGTTGTCTAGGGCATGGACTGGGATAGGGGGTTGTAAAGGGACTAGAGGAATGTGTAATGATAAGGCCACTGACCAGTCTAGGAAATTGCCACTAAGTTGACAGGAAGGAGGACGGGCTGGGTGGACAGAGGAGCAAGGCACATCCACGCCTACCTGGGAAGGTGCAGGAGCGTTCCTTGGCCTGTAACTTCCTCGCCTGGTTCTCCTTCTAGGATAGGTGTTCCAGGGGTGGTCCGACTCCCTGCAGTAGGAGCAGAGACCCTGTTGACAGCGGCGTTGACGTTCCTCTGGGGGAAGGTGCGTCTTGCCCACCTCCAATTGGCTCAGTCTCGCTGGAGGTTCCTGGGAGAGACCAAACCCCCGTGATGGGCGACGATGGGCACGCAGGAGATTATCCAGGTGGATTGCCATGGCCAATCAGCTGGTCCAGCATGAGGTCCTCTTCACGACAGGCCAGTTCGGTCTGGACGTCCACCTGTAGTCTGCTGCGGAAAACCGTCAACAGCGCCTGGTCGTTCCAGCCAGTGAATGCAGCCACCGTCTGGAAATCCAGAGCGTACGCAGACGCTGTCCTGGAACCCTAGCGTAGATGCTCACCTCACTCTCGGTCCTCTGTAGGGTGGTCGAAAACGGCACAGAAGAGTTGGATGAAGCGCTCATAGGACTGCACTTCTGGACCGTCCCTCTCCCAGACGGCGTGTGACCACTCCAGAGCCCGGCCTGTCAGCACCGAGATCACCAAGGCCACCTTGTCCCTCTCGGAGGCCGTCCCGGCATGACGGGCAAGGTGGAGGTCACACTGCAGGAGAAACCCCCTACAGTGAGCTGGGGTGCCGTCAAACTGCTGATTGGACCGATGATGTAGATGGTGGTGGGGTGGCTGGAATGACCGCGGGAGCTGGGAAGGTGGTGGTGTAGCATGCAGCTGGCATACGGTCCGGAGCACGTTGTCCATGGCAGTCCCGAGGTGCTCCAGACACGAGTCGTGGTAATTGCTCCTATAGCGCAGAGGTCGGGATGTCCCGCTGCTTCCTGTTCTCTTGGGTCGGTCATTCTGTCAAAAGTGTAGAGAGGAGTAGGCAGGAGGCAGTCGCAGGTTTAGAACTACTGAGTTTATTAAACAGTCCCTCAAGGATTTCGCAACATTTTTTTGTGATTTCTGCAGCCAAAAATGCTTGATTTTGAAGTAGCTTTTCTGAAATTTCGCTATGTTTTTTCCCCACGTTAATTTCATATAAAGCAATAAAAGTCATATGTGCTCCGTTTTAGGACGATTTTAAGCAGAATACATAATACAAAAACAATTAGAAACATCTAAAGTGCTCAATTCTGTTTATTTTCCTGAACAAACAGTTCTGTCATAATTCAATCACACACCTCACCTCACCTCTCCATCAGGCTCGGGGCTTGCTATCAACACGAGATGCACCTCTCTCTCTCTTAAAAAAACAAATAGATTCAAAGCGTATCAATCACTTTCAATTTGAGGATCGATATTTCTTTCTAATAAGTTTTCAAAATTCTTGAGATTGTGATTTTTTCTGAAAGGGTCGTAAGGGAAATAAAGAACAGAAAAATCCAGAAAGATTGTGCTTTCGTGATCCGTATTAAGGTTTACAGAGAGTTTAAAACGGCAATGCTGACAAATTGCACTCAGTGCTTAGAGCAGTGCTTTCCATAGACAGACTGCGGAGAGCAGAGTGCCGACCACCCTACTAAAGCCAAGTTTAGCGGAGTAAAACGCCATTCTTTCAGCGCTTGCCACAGTCTTCCGTGCTACCATTTCAGTCATGGTGATCTGCCGCTGCTGTGGGAACTGTTCTGGCATTCTCATATGCTTTGCTGATTCGAAGTGACTGTTGACTTTCTCTAGTTTCCAAAAACATTTGGAAATTGTTTTGCATGTTAGCTGTCATTTTTGTTTGCAAATGAGATTGTTGATGGCTGACAGGCAGTAAAAAGCAATCACCCATCTTCACACGTGAATACGCTGACAGGCCAGGGGGGAAAAACTTTGTTGACGTGTGGTTGGATTGGGCCATTTTCCACGGTAGCAGTGCAGTAATTGGTCAAAATTACAAACCCGCTTTTGATTGGACCCTTTTATGCGCTAAAAGTGCGGGAATTGGTCAAAATTGCGAGCTCTCACATAATACGCGCTGATTAGTTGATTTAGCACTGAATTATGCGATCGCGGAATCCTGGAGGGCCTGATTAAAGCACTACTTATATAAAAGCGGGACAAAACCCAAAGTGCAAAATAATAAAGTACTCAGGAAATAGTAGGAGAGATTCCTCTCAGGAAAACAAGCAACATTTACAATGACTGACAAAGCCAAATGACAGAGGGAGTATATATACAGTGATAGAGTGGGGATTGGAACCAGGTGTGTGTAATGATGACGAGACAAGTCCGGGGTTGATGAGTGAAGGGCATTTGCCAGCAGCAGGTTCGGCAGCAGCTAGAAGGCCGGCAACGCCGAACGCCTGAGCTGGACAGGAGGGGGAGCCAAAGCGAAGGCTGGTGTGACAGAAGCAGTTGAATTCAAGGCTTGACTACCCTTGTGTCTATTATACCCATTTCAAAAAGAAGATGTGATGTGGTTTGCAGTGGTGGAAAAAGTACTCAATTCTCATACTTGAGTAAAAGTAAAGATACCTTAATAGAAAATGGCTCAAGTAAAAGTGAAAGTCACCCAGTAAAATAAAAAAAGTATTTGGTTTTAAATATACTTAAGTATTTAAAGTAAATGTAGTTGCCAAAATATACTTAAGTAGTAAAACAATTTTGTAGTTTTTTATTTATTTACGGATAGCCAGGGTCACACTCCAACACTCAGATAACATGGCATTTGTGTTTAGTTAGTCCACCAGATGAGAGGCAGTAGGGATGACCAGGGATGCGAATTGGACCATTTTCTATCCTGCTAACCATTCAAAATGTTCTCTTGGGTGTCAGGGAAAATGTATGTAAAAAGTACAGAATTTTCTTTAGGAATGTAGTGAAGTAAAAGTTGTCAAAAATATAAATAGTAAAATAATTAGTAAAGTAAAGGAAGTACTTAAGAAGTACTTTAAAGTATTTTTACTTAAATACTTTACACCACTGGTAGTATGTTACCTGTAAAAAATATGAAGCAATGTTTATGACCCCTTTCAAACAGCCCCTTATTTACCAACTTATTAGCAGGTATAACTCTTGGTGCGGTGGTCTAAGGCACTGCATCTCAGTGCAAGGGGCATCACTACAGTCTCTGGTTCGAATTCAGGCTGTATCTCATGTATCACACGTGATTGGGATTGATAGGGATTGATAGGGCGGCGCACAATTGGCCAAGCGTCGTCCGGGTTAGGCCAACATTGTAAATAAAAATGTATTCTTAACTGACTTGCCTAGTTAAGTAAAGGCTACATTTAAATAACTATTTTATACTTATCAATGGGTAACTGGCAAATTGGGAGGTGTGGGGGTGTTGTTAAACAATGGGGGCTGTTTGCAGTTCAAATTAGGGAGGTGTTAAACAATGGAAGTGTTAAAGAAGTTACCTGCAAAAGTGCAGAGAACCATTCCCACAGACCTGATACTTGTATTTTGGTTACAGGATCTGTGAAAATGCAGGAATCATGACTAGGTCTTTAGGTGGCTTTTATTTTTCCATGTTGTTTACCTACACCTTTCAGATATACCAAAAATCTGGAATAAAAATGCAGGCATGGTAAATTAGTGGGATTTCGGTCTATGTGTGAAAGGGATATTAGGCTCTAATTTTCTAGATCCTCACCGCCGTCTTGATGAGCAAGTATTGAGAGTCGGACATTCTCAGTGTTAAGGAACCCCAGTGGTACACCTCCCTGTCAGCCCTTCTGCTGTGCCCACGATGATCTAATGGCTCTAACACAGGCCTACAGAGCTGCCAGTCTCACCCCACAGAACAAACACAATAATATTC
Organism: Salvelinus namaycush; assembly: GCF_016432855.1. Classification (NCBI taxonomy): domain Eukaryota; kingdom Metazoa; phylum Chordata; class Actinopteri; order Salmoniformes; family Salmonidae; genus Salvelinus; species Salvelinus namaycush. The sequence continues at coordinate 24,147,131 of NC_052308.1, read as the reverse complement.
ATGAAAATTATTGTTTTTCTGAATTACTACCCCAAAGCAGGGACTGACTGATTCTCTACTCAGTAAATTCTGTGGCTTGGAGGTACTCTGCCAGTTTTGGAACGCAATTAAATTATTCCACTTGAGTATCGAGCATTTGCCTAATAAAAATACCATCTGGGCACTTGAAGTGAATCGGTTTAAGGCCATGCTGAATTATTAAACAAATCTCACCAAATGGGTCCCAGTTCTCTTTTAAAATGGGAAATAAGTTATGAGCACCATACCATAGACTCTACAGACTGCGGCTGTCTCAAACAAATTTGATTCTCCATATTTTGTTTATTTTATTGCTTCTCTGCAGAGCCTTTTCTGTTACAGTGCAGTGAGTTTCTCCCCTTTCTCTCTGAGCATTAACCTAAAACGTACATTTCTTTACTGACACCGGTATGACTCCAATGAAGTTGGAATGAAGTTTTAGGGAATACTGTGATCTAACAATTTACAGTTTGTCATATTAAATCACTTCTCTTGATCCCACCCTGCATATTAACATTTGTTCTTATAGGTGAATAGAAACACTTATTACTGTCGCATTTACATGCTGTTACATAGTCACTGAGTAGTTACATTATTATTGCATAGTAATGGAGCTGAGTTGTATTGGTTATTACACAAGAGGAATGTCAAATTACCAATAACACAAACATATTGGATTGAGATCTTTTGGCACAAATAGTCAGATTATCCAGTGATTAATTAAACTAAAATAAACAAACACATTCCCTCTTAATAGACAAGAAAGATATTATGAACAAAGCAATTTCACCCATGATCCAATTCTTTCATCTAACACTGATTAGATAATGTGATATATTGTTGTGCACCATTCCGATATTCTCTGCACATATTTCAACACAACAGAGCAACAGAATCCTCTCTGTGCATAAGACTGTCTTCTACACTCAAACACCCAGAATAAATCATTGGGTAATAGGTCAGCTTTTATCTCAGGGTAGCCATGACTGTGGGACATAAATAATGATCTGTGTCTGCGGGATGTACTCCATATAGAAGGTGGGGGATGAGGACCAGGAGCCGCCTGTATCTCCCTGACCTTTTGACTGCACTTTCCATATACAATGATTGCATGACAGGTGCCTAGAGCCCCTGACTGTGATGGATGACTGTTGATATCATTTTATTTTCATTTGAACTGTAACGTCAGAATCTACTCCGCTTAATTAACCTCTCTAGTAAGTTTCCACTTCACAGCGTCTCCAAGTCACGTGGAGGAAATATCTAGCGCGGCTACGGATCCAATGTATTTCACACACAATTTACTGTAACGTCTATGGGAGGCAAATGTCAGTGGAATTTATACTTGTTTAATAGAGGCCCCTTGAGAGGACGTTGAACATATGAGTGTGCATGTACAGTAGTCATTCCATTTATGCAGACTTTCCTGAAAATAAATTAATAACATTGTGTTTCTTGTGATGGTCCTTTTGTTCTTTGGTATGAACAGTGAGTGCTGAGAAGCTTTACAGAAGCCTTCAGGGCATTTGGGGATTGGTCTAGCGAGCGAGGACAGGTTGTACTGAACAAGGCCGTGTGTGTGTGTGTGTGTGTGTGTGTGTGTGTGTGTGTGTGTGTGTGTGTGTGTGTGTGTGTGTGTGTGTGTGTGTGTGTGTGTGTGTGTGTGTGTGTGTGTGTGTGTGTGTGTGTGTGTGTGTGTGTGTGTGTGAGCTTCTGTGCATGTGTGTGTGTGTGAGCTTCTGTGCATGTGTGTGTGTGTGTGTGAGCTTCTGTGCATGTGTGTGTTTTAATAGTCATTTCTAAAGAATGTTATGTTCCTTAAACTTTTCATAAAAATGTATTGTAATATGTTCTCTGGAGGCAGGATACTGTAATTGTACTCATTATGCAATTGATGTTTGAATTATATGAATTCCTAGTTGTTTAAACAAAAATGCAAACACAGCATTTACATGAATGCATTGTGTACTCTTGTATGGGGCTATATTAATGAATAAAATATGTCATCTTGAGGGGGGTTCTGTTCAATAACGGCAACCTCACAACTTCTTACTGACTCTACAAAAATGTAATAACGCACAAAACTGCAGTGTGAATAATTCAGAGGCACAATGCATAAATAGTGGATTAGGCTTGATTTAATTATGTCTATGCGAAAGCCAAGCGTGGCATTATACAAACAAATGCAGGCAACCGGAATGAAACGACTCTGTGCCCAACTGTAGAGGCCCGACAGAGGAGCCAAAAGAATGTCTCTGCAGAGATCAAACACTGCTCAAACAGCCAACAGCTACCACCTCACCCAGGGCCTCGCGGCTGGTACTGAAATTGAGTTTTATAACTATATAATGTTGTATTGCCATGTTGTTATTGGAAACAGTCGGGGGGGCAGGCATGTACAGTATGGTGTAGGCGTACAGTACAATATCTAACACCAAGCTCCAAATGTGTTGATCCACATTGTTGCATGGACTCACTATGTGTGCAACAACAGTGCTTAACATGATTTTTGAATGACTACCTCCTCTATGTACAATTATCTGTAAGGTCCCTCAGTTGAGCAGTGAATTTCAAACACAGATTCAACCACGAAGACCAGTGAGGTTTTCCAATGCCTCGCAAAGTAGGTCACCAATTGGTAGATAGGTAAAAAAAGAAAAAAAGAAGACATGGTGAAGTTATAAATTACACTTTGGATGGTGTATCAATACACCCAGTCACTACAAAGATGCAGGTGTCCTTCTTAACTCAGTTGCAGGAGAGGAAGGAAACCGCTCAGTGATTTCACCATGAGGTCAATGGTGACTTTAAAACGGAGTTTAATGGCTGTGATAGGAGAAAACCGAGAATACATCAACAACATTGTAATTACTCCTAAATACTAACCTAAGTGGCAAAGTGAAAAGAAGGAAGCCTATACGGAATAAAACTATTCCAAAACATGCATCCTGTTTGCAACAAGGCACTAAAGTAATACTGCAAATAATGTGGCAAAGCAATTCACTTTTGGTCCTGAATATAAAGTGTTTGTGTTTGGCGCAATTCCAGTACAACACATTACCGGGTACCACTCTCCATATTTTCAAGCATGGTGGTGGCTGAATCATGTTATGAGTATGCTTGTAATTGTTAAGGACTGGGGAGTTTATCAGGATACAAAAAATGGAATGGAGCTAAGCACAGTCAAAATCCTAGAGGAAAACCTGGTTCAGTCTGCCTTCCACCAGACACTGGTAGATGAATTAACTTTTCAGCAGGACAATAACCTAAAACACATGGCCAAATCTACACTGGAGTTGTTTACCAAGAAGACAGTAAATGTGCCTGAGTGGTCAAATTATAGTTTATGGCAAAACCTGAAAATGGCTGTCTAGCAATGATCAACAACCAATTTGACAGAGTTTGAAGAATTTTGAAAATAATAATGGGTAATGTTGCACATTCCAGGTGTGGAAAGTTCTTAGAGACTTACCGAGAAAGACGCACAGCTGTCAAAGGTGCTTCTACAAAGTATTGACTCAGGGGTTTGAATACTTGTCCTTCTAGACAGACTCCGATCCAGTTCTAAATTGGTTTAGGACCTATTTAACCGGTCAAGAGTTTTTTGTCTTCCTTGGTGAACATAACTCAGAGAAAATAGATATTACATGTGGCGTTCCACAAGGTTCGATTTTGGGTCCGGTATTGTTCAGTTTCTGTTTCCCATTGGCAGTGTAATTAGAAAGCACAACATTGATTTTTACTGCTACGCAGACGATACATGACTTTACATTTCTGTGTTACTAGAGGATTTTAGCTCCACAGATAAATTATTAGACTGTATTAGTGATTTAAATACTTGGATGGCTCACAACTTCCTCCAATCAAGACAAGACTGAGGTACTTATTATTGGAGCCAAAGCACAGAGAGAGAATCTGGCCACACATTTTAATTTATTGGCAATAAAGAGAAAACACCAGGTTGGTGTCATTTTAGATTCTGAATTCAATTTCGAAACACATTGGGAATGTGACCAAAATAGCTTTTACCACCTGAGGAACATTGCCAAGGTGAGGCCGTTTCTCTATCAGGCTGATACAGAGAGACTCATCCGTGCTTTAATTAGAAGCAGGCTTGACTACTGTAATGCTCTCCTGTCTGGTCTACCCAAGAAAGTCATTGGTCAACTGCAAAACATATAGAATGCTGCAGCACGGGTACTGACCAAGACCAGATGGAGAGCACACAGTACACTGGTTTTAAAGTCTCTGCACTGCCTGCCTGTGAGTTTTTTAGAATTAATTGTAAGATTCTTCTATTGGTTTTAAAATCAATCCACGATTGTGCACCCCAATACATATCAGACATACTTTTGAGTTATGTACTCAGTTGGTCCCTCAGGTCCTCTGGTACTGGCCTTTTAACTATCCCAAAGCCTAGGACCAAGAGGCATGGAGAGGTAGCTTTTAGTTACTATGTTCCCTGCCTCTGGAATAGCCTGCCAGAGAACCTGAGGGGGGCCGAAATTGTGGACATATTTAAAAGGGATCTTAAAACACGCTTTTCCAGCTTGGCTTTTCCTTAGGATGTTTTTTAGTCTTTCAGTTTGAAATTATCATTCCTTTTTTTATGTCTCTTGTGTAGTAAATATTTCAGATTGTATTTTTATTGTTTATTCGTTTTTTCCTGTGAAGCGCATTGTGTTGCATTCATGTTTGAAATTTGCTGTTATGGGGTATTGTGTGTAGATTGCTGAAAAAAAATATTTCATCCATTTTAGAATAAGGCTGTAATGTAACAAACTGTGGAAAAAGTCAAGGGGTCTGAATACTCTCCGAAGGCAATGTACAGTGTCATCAGAAAGTATTCACACCCCTTGACATATTCCACATTTTGTTGTGTTACAGCCTGAATTCAAAATCGATGAAATTGTTGTTTTTTTCACCTACACACAACACCCCATAATGAAATAGTGAAAACATGTTTTTAGATCTGTTTAAATTTATTTTGAAAATGAAATGCAGAAATATCTAAATGACATAATTATCTAATCAAATCAAGCTTTATTTAAGCATTTTAAATAAAGCTTAATTTGATTAGATAATTATTGTTGCTATCAAGCTTTATTTAAACATTTTAAATAAAGCCTAATTTGATTAGATAAATATGTACATTTGATATTTCTGTATTTAATTTTCAAAATAAATTTGAAAAAATCTAAAAACATGTTTTCACTATGTACCTTCGGAAAGTGCCTTCGGAAAGTACTCAGACCCCTTGACTTTTTACACATTTTGTTACGTTACAGCCTTATTCTAAAATAGATTCAATATTTTTTTTAGCAATCTACACACAATACCCCATAATGACAAAGCGAAAACAGGTTTTTAGATTTTTTATTTTTTAGAAATACCTTATTTACATAAGTATTCAGACCCTTTGCTATGAGACTAGAAATTGAGCTCAGGTGCATCCTGTTTCCATTGATCATTCTTGAGGTTTTTCTACAACTTGATTGGAGTCAACATGTGGTAAATTCAATTGATTGGACATGATTTTGGAAGGCACACACCTGTCTATATACTGTAAGGTCCCACAATTGACAGTGCATGTCAGAGCAAAATCAAGCCCTGAGGTCAAAGGAATTGTTCGTAGAGCTTTGAGACAGGATTGTGTCAAGACACAGATCTTGGGAAGGGTACCAAAACATTTCTGTAGCGTTGAAGGTTCCCAAAAACACAGTGGACTCCATCATGCTTAAATGGAAGAAGTTTGGAACCACCAAGACTATTCTAGAGCTGGCCGCCCAGCCAAACTGAGCAATCGAGGGAGAAGGGACTTGGTCAGGGAGGTGACCAAGAACCCGATGGTCACTCTGACAGAGCTCTAGAGGTCCTCTGTGGAGATGGGATAACTTTCCAGAAGGACAACCATCTCTGCAGCACTCCACCAATCAAGCCTTTATGGTAGAGTGGTCAGACGGAAGCCACTCCTCAGTAAAAGGCACATGACAGCCTGCTTGGAGTTTGCCAAAAGGCACCTAAAGACTCTCAGACCATGAAAAACAAGATTCTCTGGTCTGAGGAAAGCAAGATTGAACTCTTTGGCCTGAATGCCAAACGTGACGTCTGGACAAAACCTGGCACCATCCTTGCGGTGAAGCATGATGGTGGCAGCATCATGCTGTGGGAATGTTTTTCAGCTGCAGGGACTGCTTATGGTAATCCATCATATCCGATGATGACTTCCTCTTCTGAGTTAACCGTGAATTCTTTGGTGACTGTAGAGTCCAATCCGAGATCCACAAACTTAATTGCAGGTGGGGCATATGCAGAATGTGTTGGCGGGGGCAGGCATGGTTGTATGTCACCTGAGCTGTTTTTGCTGTCTCTTTGTGCTCCTCTCCTCCTCCAACCTCTGTACACTGCTCTGGCTGAGCTGCCGCCAGGTGGAATAGTCGGCAGCATCCTCCTCTAGGTCTGTGGGTTTGATGTTGCACCTCTTCAGCGACGTTTTTAGCTTGTCCTTGTAGCGCTTCATCTGCCCCCCTGCAGACCGCCGGCCACAGTGTAGCTGGCCATACAGGATCTTACGCGGCAAGCGCTCCTGAGACATTCTAATGACATGCGCAAGCCAGCACAGTTTGTGTTGGCTGACCATGGCCTCCATACTCTTCCATTTGGTCTTAGTATGGGCCACACGGTTGCACCAGGTGATTCCCAGGATGCGCTGCAGGCATCTTATGTGGAATCGCTCGAGCTGCTTGTTGTGGTGACTGCAAGTGACAAAGGCTTCACAGCTATAAAGAAGTGTGGTAATGCAAATGGCTTGATAGACAACGTTTTTGGTGTGGAGGTGAAGATCCCTGTTTTGTGTCTGAGTTTCCCGAAGGCAGCTGATGCTTGCTTGATCCTATTTCGATTTTCGAGGTCAATGCTGCAGTCCTTCAAGAGAATGCTGCGAAGGTATTTGAAGGACGGGACTATTGCCAGTGATTTGTGTTCAATGGTGAAGACAGGCATGGTGGGTGGAGGGCTGGATCTCCACCGGCAAACCACCTCTGTCTTGGTGATGTTGAGAGACAGTCCCGTCCTGCTATAGACCCTCACAGCCACTACAAGGACGGACTGAAGGTCTTCCGAAGTGTGGGCCACAAGAGCACAGTCATCAGCATACTGCAGCTCAAGAGCGCGCTTTGTCAAAACCTTCGTGGTTGCTCGGAGCCTTCTGATGTTGAATAGGTTTCCATCCATCCTGAAGTCCACCTCAACCCCGCTGCTGTCCTTTGGCTCCTTGTGGAGAAGCTGGGTGACACATAGAAGGAAGATGTTCCAGGTTAACTTCTCTGCGCTACGGATCCCTTTAGCGGGATCATTTTCCTAAACAACCGCTGAATTGCAGGGCGCAAAATATTACTAACAATATTTATAATCATGCAATCACAAGTGAAATATACCAAAATACAGCTTAGCCAATCCACCTATCGTGTCAGATTTTGAAAATAGCTTTACAGCGAAAGCAATCCAAGCGTTTGTGAGTGTATCAGTCAATGCTAGAACAGTTAGCCTTAAATTAGCTTGGTCACGAAAGTCAGAAAAGCAATAAAATGAATCGCTTACCTTTGATAATCTTCGGATGTTTGCACTCACGAGACTCCCAGTTACACAACAAATGTTCTTTTTGTTCGATAAATATTACTTTTATAACAAAAAAAAACGCCATTTGGGTTGCGCGTTATGTTCAGAAAACCAAAGCCTCGTTCCGTTCGACGAAAATTTCAAAAAGTATCCGTAATGTTCGTAGAAACATGTCAAATGTTTTTAGAATCAATCCTCAGGTTGTTTTAAACAAACATAATCGATAATATTTCAACCGGACCGTAACCTATTCAATAAAAGAGAGAAAGAAAATGGAGAGCTACCCCTCTCGTGCGCAGGAACTAATCAGAGGACACCTGACTAGTTTTGAAAAATCTCGCTCATTTTTCAAAATAAAAGCCTGAAACTATGTCTAAAGCCTGGTCACAGCCTGAGGAAGCCATTGGAAAAGAAATCTGGTTGATACCCCTTTAAATGGAAGAAAGACGGGCAAGGAAACACAGATAAAAAATTTAAAAAACACTTCCGGGTTAGATTCCGCAGGTTTTTGCCTGCAGATTCAGTTTTGTTATACTCACAGACAATATTTTGACAGTTTTGGAAACTTTGGAGTGTTTTCTATCATAATCTGTAAATTATATGCATATTCTACGATCTGGACCTGAGAAATAGTCCGTTTACCTTGGTAACGTTATTTAAAAATAAAAATAAATCTGATTTATTTGACCCCTAGCGTCAAGAGGTTAAAGAATACAGGTGCCAGCACACACTCCTGCCTCACACCAATGCTTACTCCAAAGGGCACTGACTCCTGCCCTCCTATGGCCACCTGAGCCATCATCCCATCATGGAACTGGCAAAGAATATTAACACATTTCTCTGGTCAGCCAAATTTGAGTAGAATGCCCTATTTGAGTAGAATGCCCCAAATTTGTCTGGACAGCCAAATGTGAGTAGAATGCCCTGCTCACAGTGTCGAAGGCCTTGGAGAGGTCGACAAAGGTCATGAAAAGGTCCTGATGTTGTTCACGGTACTTCTCCTGGAGTTGCCGTGCCATGAATATCATGTTGACAGTACTCCTGTTCTTTCTGAAGCCGCATTGTGACTCTGGCAGCAGTTCCTCTTTGATGTTGTTCACCAGCCTGTGTAGCACCACCTTCAACAGGACCAAGTTGGACTTGTCACCCTTGTACTTGTAAATTGTGACAATGTTTGCATCACACCACTGTTGGGGGAAGATCTCCCAGTCCCAAGCCTCAGTGATGTACTGGTGGAGCGTTCTGGTGCAGAAGTGAACTCCCTTCTTAAGGGAGACTAGTCAGGATCGAGGCAAAGATGAACAGAGCAAAATACAGAGAGATCCTTGATGAAAACCTGCTCCAGAGTGCTAAGGACCTAAGACTGGGGAGAAGGTTCACCTTCTAACAGGACAACGACCCTAAGCACACAGCCAAGACAACACAAAAGTGGCTCCGGGACAAGTCTCTGAATGTCCTTGAGTGGCCCAGCCAGAGCCCGGACTTGAACCCGATCTAACATCTCTAGAGAGACCTGAAAATAGCTGTGCAGCAACGCTCCCCATCCAACCTGACAGAGCTTGAGAGGATCTGCAGTGAAGAATGGGAGAAACTCCCCAAATACAGGTTTGCCAAGCTTGTAACGTCATACCTAAGAAGACTTGATGCTGTAATCGCTGCCACAAACATCTCCTCCAGAGTGCACATATTATTCCCATTCACAGAGTGGAATTGATCACGCTACATCATTCTATGCTACTAATATTTAAACCCTGAATAGAGTATCTTTTCACATGAGGTTGTGTGAGAGTAGATGTACCTGAGAAGGCTATGGTTAGAAATGTGAACTGATTGCGGAGTTATTCTGTGGGCCATGGAATTCAACATAAGAAAGTCATAGTAATCTCAGGCGTGCATGGGCTGAATGGCTGGTCGAGTTCAGGGAGAAAATAGGTCTTGGCAGCAAAGCAGGGAAGACCCTTTTCATCCAGAACCGTTGGCATTCATTACAACACACCTTTGAAACGGATACTGTATAATTACAGGCCAAACCTAATCACAGAGCAAAACTGATATTATTCACAAATAATAGTGTTCACATGTTCAATGAAACCTAGGCTACACGGGGGTGCACATAACACATTTAAAGATGTGAAGTCAAACAATTATATTTGTGCTAATGTAGGCACACTTGTATTGTTGTCCCCACATTCAATTTTGTTTCCACAGTGCTAGCGTTTATCATCTTGGCCACTGTGTTCACTTTGCAAATCTTAAAATGAATGGATTCCTAGCCCCCATCAGTTGCTGAACATCCTGCAGTATTTCCCATTGGCAAGACTGTTAAAACTATATCTGTGTATGTGTGTCATACGTCTTACCCTATTTGAATTCAGTCTGCCCTCTGTGTCTTCTTCCAGGTATAGATATGAAATATTGACTGCTCTCATCTGGGCCCGTGTTTCCCCCCTATAAGTGCTGGCACCACAAAGTGGGCGGGGGGGGGGGATTCAAGTTAGGGGAGTAAGAAATAAGGTTGGCCACAAAACAGAGATAGACAGGTGGTAAGATGAACAATAGGAAGTAGTTATAAACAGCTACTAAAAAGAAGAGGAGTGAGTGGAGAGAAAGACAATGGTTACTCTAGGAGAAAACAGAGGGACACACATTCCAATTATTGGGATTCGAATGTGAACAGTTGCTGTTTTGAGGGAGTGCGTGACAAGATGTTCAGTTGTAGACAGTAATTATGGATTGTGGTGCTCCTCTGCATGCAGTGCAGTCAGAAAGTATTCACACCCTTTTATTTTTCCATATTTTGTTGTGTTACAAACGGAGATTAAAATGGATTGAATTGTCACTTTTTTCAACAATCTACCCAAACTACAGTGTAAAGTCCTAAAATGGAAAAAAAATTAAACATTTGTAAAATTAAACACTAATATACAGTACCAGTCAAACGTTTCGACACACCTACTCACTCAAGGGTTTTTCTTTATTTTTACTATGTTCTACAATGTAAACTAAGAAATAACTAAGAAATAACACATATGGAATCATGTAGTAACCAAAAAAGTGTTAAACAAATCAAAATATATTTTAGATTCTTCAAAGTAGCCACCCTTTGCTGGGAATGCATTTCAGTTAACAGGTGTGCCTTGTTAAAAGTTAATTAGTGGAATTTCTTTCCTTCTTAATGCATTTGAGACAATCAGTTGTGTTGTGACAAGGTAGGGTTGGTATACAGAAGATAGCCAAATTTGGTAAAAGACCAAGTCCATATTACGGCAAGAACAACTCAAATAAGCAAAGAGAAACGACAGTCCATTTAACTTCTTATGGCTGGGGGCAGTATTGAGTAGCTTGGATGAATAAGGTGCCCAGAGGTGCTCAGAGTAAACGGCCTGCTACACAGTCCCAGTTGCTAATATATGCATATATTTGTATATTTGTATAGAAAACACTCTGAAGTTTCTAAAACTGTTTGAATGATGTCTGTGAGTATAACAGAACTGATATGGCAGGGAAAAACCAGAGAAAAAATCCAACCAGGAAGTGGGAAATCTGAGGTTGGTCGTTTTTCAACTCATGCCCTTTTGAAGATACAGTGGGATATGGGTCATGTTGCACTTCCTAAGGCTTCCAATAGATGTCAACAGTCTATAGAACCTTGTCTGATGCTTCTACTGTGAAGTGGGGCTGAATGAGAGGGGAATGAGTCTGAGGTCTGGCAGAATGCTTTGAGCTCATGACGCTCGTTCACGTGAGAGCGAGCTCTGTTCCATTTGCTTTTCTGAAGACAAAGGAATTCTCCGGTTGGAACATTATTGAAGATTTATGTTAAAAACATCCTAAAGATGGATTCTATACATCGTTTGACATGTTTCTACGGACTGTAACGGAACTTTTTGACATTTCGTCTGCTCCTAGTGAACGCGCTTAGTGACTTTGGATTTGTTTACAAAACGCGCTCACAAAAGTAGCTATTTGGACATAAATTATGGACATTATCGAACAAAACAAACATTTATTGTGGAACCGGGATTCCTGGGAGTGCATTCTGATGAAGATCATCAAAGATAAGTGAATGTGTATAATGTTATTTCTGACTTCTGTTGACTGCACAATATGGCGGATATCTTTTTGTCTTGATTGGGCTCTGAGCGCCGTACTCAGATTATTGCATGGTTTGCTTTTTCCGTAAAGCTTTTTTGAAATCTGAGACAGCGGTTGCATTAAGGAGAAATTGATCTAAAATTCCATGTATAACACTTGTATCTTTGATCAACGTTTATTATGAGTACTTCTGGAAATTGATGTGGCTCTCTGCAAAATCACCGGATGTTTTTGGAACTACTGAACATAACGCGCCAATGTATACTGAGGTTTTTTGATATAAATATGAACTTTACCGAACAAAACATACATGTATTGTGTAACATGAAGTCCTATGAGTGTCATCTGATGAAGATCATCAAAGGTAAGTGATTCATTTTATCTCTTTCTGCTTTTTGTGACTCCTGTCTTTGGCTGGAAAAATGGCTGTGTTTTTCTGTGACTTGGCGGTGACCTAACACAATCGTTTGTGGTGCTTTTGCTGTAAAGCCTTTTTGAAATCGGACACTGTGGTGGGATAAACAACAAGATTACCTTTAAAATGGTATAAAATACTTGTATGTTTGAGGAATTTTAATTATGAGATTTCTGTTGTTTGAATTTGGCGCCCTGCACTTTCACTGGCTGTTGTCATATCGATCCGGTTAACGGGATCTCAGCCATAAGAAGTTTAAGACATGAAGGTCAGTCAATCTGGAAAACGTTTTATGTTTCTTCAAGTGCAGTCGCAAAAACCATCAAGCGCTGTGATGAAATTTGCTCTCATGAGAACAAGCCACAGGAAAGGAAGACCCAGAGTTACCTCTACTGCAGAGGATAAGTTCATTAGAGATACCAGCCTCAGATTGCAGCCCAAATAAATGCTTCAGAGTTCAACAGACATCTCCACATCAACTGTTCAGAGGAGACTGCGTGAATCAGGCCATGGTTGAATTGCTGCAAAGAAACCACTACTAAAGGACACCAATAATAAGAAGAGTAGGTGAACGGATGATCTCTGCATGTGTGGTTCCCACCGTGAAGCACGGAGGAGGAGGTGTGATGGTGTGGGGTTCCTTTGCTGGTGACACTGTCTGTGATTTATTTAGAATTCAAGGCACACTTAACCAACATGGCTACCATGTTTTGTGCTGCTACCATGTTGTCCTGCTGCCATGTTGTGTTGCTACCATCTTGTTGTCATGTTGTGTTGCTACCATGCTGTGTTGTCATGTGTTGCTGCCATAAAATGTTGTCTTAGGTCTCTATTTATGTTGTGTTGTCTCTCTTCTTGTGATGTGTGTTTTGTCCTATATTTTTATTTAATTTTTTATATTTAATCCCAGCCCCCGTCCCCGCAGGAGGCCTTTTGCCTTTTGGTAGGCATTTTAAATAAGAATTTGTTCTTAACTGACTTGCCTAGTTAAATAAAGGTTGAATAAAAATAGTTTTGCACACCTGAATTGTACAATATTTTCACATTATTTAAATTCTTCAAGCTCTGTCAAGTTGGTTGTTGATCATTGCTACACAGTCATTTTCAAGTCTTGCCATTGATTTTCAAGACGATTTAAGCCAAAACTGTAGCTAGGCCACTAAGGAACATTCAATGTCCTCTTGGTATGCAACTCCAGTGTATATTTGGCCTTGTGTTTCAGGTTCCTGTCCTGCTGAAAGGTGAATTTGTTTCCCAGTGTCTGTTGGAAAGCAGACTGAACTAGGTTTTCCTCTAGGATATTTCCTCTGCTTAGCACTATTCTGTTTCTTTTTATTTAAAAAAAACTCCCTAGTCCTTGCTGATGACAAGCATACCCATAACATGATGCAGTCACCACCATGCTTGAAAATATGAAGAGTGGTACTCAGTGACGTGTTGTGTTGGACTTCCCCCAAACAAAATGCTTTGTATTCAGGTCATAAAGTTAATTTCTTTGACAGATATTTTGCAGTTTTACTTTAGTGCCTTATTGCAAACAGGATGCATGTTTTAGAATATTTGTGTTCTGTACAGGGTTCTGTAACGTTCGTCTTGTGGTGATTGAACGGACCAAGGCGCAGCGGGTGATGAATACATACTGAATTTATTTACAACAAGACGAAAACACTAACGAACACTAGAACAAACTACAAAACAATAAACGAAGTCAACAGACTTGAAACAAATGAACTTACATATAGACGAAGAACGCACGAACAGGAACAGACTACCTAAAACGAACGAACAAACGAAACAGTCCCATGTGGAATACACTGACACAGGAACAATCACCCACAAACAAACAGTGAGAACAACCTACCTTAATATGGCTCTCAATCAGAGGAAACGACACACACCTGCCTCTAATTGAGAACCATACCAGGCAAACCATTAACCCAACATAGAAAACACATAACATAGACTACCCACCCCAACTCACGCCCTGACCAATTAAACACATACAAAACAACAGAAAACAGGTCAGGAACGTGACAGGTTCCTTCTTTTCACTCTGTCAATTAGGTTAGTATTGTGGTGTAACTCCCAATAGGTACCCTTCTTTGCGAGGCACAATTTTTTACATGAGGCATGTCACGTTCCTGACCTGTTTTCCCTTGTTTTTGTATTTGTTTAGTATGGTCAGGGCGTGAGTTGGGGTGGGCATTCTATGTTGTGTGTCTAGTTTGTCTATTTCTGTGTCCAGCCTAATATGGTTCTCAATCAGAGACAGCTGTCAATCGTTGTCCCTGATTGAGAATCATATATAGGTGGCTTGTTTTGTGTTGGGGATTGTGGGTGGTTGTTTCCTGTCTTTGTGTTTTGTCTGCACCAGCTAGGACTGTGACGGTTAGTTTATTTTGTATAGTGTCTTGTTTTGTGTGAATTAAATAATGGAAAATTACCACGCTGCACATTGGTCCTCAGATCCTTCTCGCCTCTCCTCGTCTGAGGAGGAGGACGACTTAGACTGCCGTTACAGAACCACCCACCAAACTCGGACCAAGCAGCGTGAGTACGAGCAGCAGCAGCCCACTACACAGGAATCCTGGACATGGGAGGAAATTCTGGAGGGTAAAGGACACTGGGCTCACATTGGAGAATATCGCCGCTCTCGGGAAGAGATGAAGGCAGCTAAAGCCCAGGAGCGGTGGTATGAGGAGGCAGCACGGAAGCGTGGCTGGAAGCCCGTGAAGAAACCCCAAAAATTTCTTGGGGGGGGGGGCTAAAGGGTAGTGTGGCGAAGGTAGGTAGGAAACCTGCGCCCACTTCCCATGCTTACCGTGGAGAGCGGGAGTACGGGCAGACACCGTGTTATGCGGAAGAGCGCACGGTGTCTCCTGTACGTGTGCATAGCCCGGTGCGGGTTATTCCACCTCCCCGCACTGGGCGGGCTAGATTGAGCATTGAGCCAAGTGCCATGAAGCCGGCTCAACATATCTGGCCTCCAGTACGTCTCCTCGGGCCGGTGTACACGGCACCAGCCTTACGTATGGTGTCCCCGGTTCGCCAACACAGCCCAGTGCGGGTTATTCCACCTCCCCGCACTGGACGGGCTACGGGGAGCATTCAACCAGGTAAGGTTGGGCAGGCTCGGTGCTCAAGGGAGCCAGTACGCCTGCACGGTCCGGTATATCCGGCGCCACCTTCCCGCCCCAGCCCAGTACCACCAGTGCCTACACCACGCACCAGGCTTCTAGTGCGTCTCCAGAGCCCTGTTCCTCCTCCACGCACTCTCCCTGTGGTGCGTGTCTCCAGCCCAGTCCCTCCAGTTCCGGCACCACGCATCAAGCCTCCTGTGCGTCTCCAGAGCCCTGTACGCACTGTTCCTTCTCCCCGCACTCGCCCTGAGGTGCGTGCCCTCAGCCCGGTACCACCAGTGCCGGTACCACGCACCAGGCCTATAGTGCGCTTTGAGAGTCCAGTGTGCCCTGTTCCTGCTCCCCGCACTAGCCTTGAGGTGCGTGTCTCCAGTCTGGTACCACCAGTTCCGGCACCACGCACCAGGCCTACTGTGCGCCTCAGCAGGTCAGAGTCGGCCGTCTGCCCAACGCCGCCTGCACTGCTCGTCTGCCCAGCGCCATCTGAGCTGCCTGCCTGCCCAGCGCCGTCTGAGCCATCCGTCTGCCCAGCGCCGTCTGAGCCATCCGTCTGCCCGGCGCCGTCTGAGCCATCCGTCTGCCCGGCGCCGTCTGAGCCATCCGTCTGCCCGGCGCCGTCTGAGCCATCCGTCTGCCCGGCGCCGTCTGAGCCATCCGTCTGCCCGGCGCCATCTGAGCCATCCGTCTGCCCGGCGCCATCTGAGCCATCCGTCTGCCCGGCGCCATCTGAGCCATCCGTCTGCCCGGCGCCATCTGAGCCATCCGTCTGCCCGGCGCCATCTGAGCCATCCGTCTGCCCGGCGCCATCTGAGCCATCCGTCTGCCCGGCGCCATCTGAGCCATCCGTCTGCCCGGCGCCATCTGAGCCATCCGTCTGTCCCGAGCCATTAGAGCCGCCCGTCTGTCCCGAGCCATTAGAGCCGCCCGTCTGTCCCGAGCCATTAGAGCCGTCCGTCAGTCAGGAGCCGCCAGAGCCGTCCGTCAGTCAGGAGCCGCCAGAGCCGTCCGCCAGTCAGGAGCCGCCAGAGCCGCCAGCCAGTCAGGAGCCGCCAGAGCCGCCAGCCAGTCAGGAGCCGCCAGAGCCGCCAGCCAGTCAGGAGCCGCCAGCCAGTCAGGAGCCGCCAGAGCCGCCAGTCAGGAGCTGCAAGAGCCACCAGCCAATAATGAGCTGCCTGCCAGTCATGAGCTGCCTGCCAGTCATGAGCTGCCTTCCAGTCATGAGCTGCCCTCCAGTCATGAGCTGCCCTTCAGTCATGAGCTGCCCTTCAGTCATGAGCTGCCCTTCAGTCATGAGCTGCCCTCCAGTCATGAGCTGCCCTCCAGTCATGAGCTGCCTTCCAGTCATGAGCTGTCCTTCAGTCATGAGCTGTCCTTCAGTCATGAGCTGTCCTTCAGTCATGAGCTGCCCTCCAGTCATGAGCTGCCCTCCAGTCATGAGCTGTCCTCCAGTCATGAGCTGCCCCTCAGCCCGGAGCTGCCATTAGTCCGGAGCTGCCATTCAGTCCGGAGCTGCCCTTCAGTCCAGAGCTGCCTCTCTGTCCGGAGTTGCCCTTCAGTCCGGAGTTGCCCCACTGTCCGGAGCTACCTCTCTGTCCGGAGCTACCTCTCTGTCCGGAGCTACCTCTCTGTCCTGAGCTACCTCTCTGTCCTGAGCTACCTCTCTGTCCTGAGCTACCTCTCTGTCCTGAGTTATCTCCTCTATTTAGGAGGGACCTTTGGGAAGGTTCCTAGACCAGGGTCGGGGGCGAGGGTCGCCACTCAAAGGACGCTAAGGAGAGGGATAAAGACAATGGTGGAGTGGTGTCCTCGTCCTGCGCCGGAGCCGCCACCGCGGACAGATGCCCACCCAGACCCTCCCCTTGAGTTTTAGGGGTGCGCCCGGAGTTCGCACCTTGAGGGGGGGGGTTCTGTCACGTTCCTGACCTGTTTTCCCTTGTTTTTGTATTTGTTTAGTATGGTCAGGGCGTGAGTTGGTGGGCATTCTATGTTGTGTCTAGTTTGTCTGTTTCTGTGTCCAGCCTAATATGGTTCTCAATCAGAGACAGCTGTCAATCGTTGTCCCTGATTGAGAATCATATATAGGTGGCTTGTTTTGTGTTGGGGATTGTGGGTGGTTGTTTCCTGTCTTTGTGTTTTGTCTGCACCAGCTAGGACTGTGACGGTTAGTTTGTTTTGTCATTTTGTATAGTGTCTTGTTTTGTGTGAATTAAATAATGGAAAATTACCACGCTGCACATTGGTCCTCAGATCCTTCTCGCCTCTCCTCGTCTGAGGAGGAGGACGACTTAGACTGCCGTTACAAGGCACCTTTCAGATAATTGTATGTGTGGGGAACAGAGATGAGGTAGTCATTCAAAAATCATGTTGAACACTACTATAGCACACAGAGTGAGTCCATGCAAATACTTATGTGACTTACTAAGCAAATTCTTACTCCGATCTTAATTAGGCTTGCCATAACAAAGGGGTTGAATACTTACTGACTTAAGACATTTCAGCTTTTTTATTTTTTATTAATATGTAAAATGTTCTAAAATCATAATTCCACTTTGACATAATCGGGTATTGTGACAAAATAATTGCAATTTAAACAATTTTAATGTTAAGACTGTAACACATAAGCATTTCTCCACTGCTCGCCATGCTTTCCTCCTGGCTACCCCAACCCCGGCCAACAGCTCCGCACCCCCTGCAGCTACTTGGCCAAGCCTCCTCAGCATCTCCTTCACCCAAATCCAGATAGCAGATGTTCTGAAAGAGCTGCAAAACCTGGACCCGTACAAATCAGCTGGGCTAGACAATCTGGACCCTCTCTTTCTAAAATTATCCCCCGCCATTGTTGCAACCACTATTACTAGTCTGTTCAACCTGTAACGGGCTTCCTCCTTCTCCTCATCCGAAGAGGAGTAGCAAGGATTAGACCAAAATGCAGCGTTGTGATAAGACATGATTTTTAATCAACAAAACAGAAAACACGACGAACACTTGAATAATTACAAAACAACAAACGACGTAGACAGACCTGGACGACGAACTTACATGAAACACGAAGAACGCAAGAACAGGAAAACTGACTACATAAAACGAACGAACAAACAAAACCGAAACAGTCCCGCGTGGCGTAACATACACTGACACAGGAGACAACCACCCACAACAATCAATGTGAAAACACCTACCTTAATATGGCTCTCAATCAGAGGAAATGAAAACCACCTGTCTCTAATTGAGAGCCATATCAGGTCACCCTTTAACCAACATAGAAACACATAACATAGACTACCCACCCAAACTCACGCCCTGACCGTCAAACACATACAAAAACAACAGAAAACAGGTCAGGAACGTGACAGAACCCCCCCCTCAAGGTGCGAACTCCGGGCGCACCCCTAAAACTCACGGGGAGGGTCTGGGTGGGCATCTGTCCGCGGTGGCGGCTCCGGCGGTGGACGAGGACACCACTCCACCACTGTCTTTGTCCCCCTCCTTAGCGTCCTTTGAGTGGCGACCCTCGCCCCCGACCATGGTCCAGGAACCTTCACTAAGGCCCCTCCTACATAGAGGAGACAACTCAGGAACGAGAGGTAGCTCAGGCCAGAGAGGTAGCTCAGGCCAGAGAGGTAGCTCAGGACAGAGAGGTAGCTAAGGACAGAGAGGTAGCTCAGGACAGAGAGGTAGCTCCGGACAGAGGGACAACTCTGTACTAATGGCAGCTCCGGACTGGGTGGCAGCTCCGGACTGGGTGGCAGCTCCGGACTGGGTGGCAGCTCCGGACTGGGTGGCAGCTCATGACTGGGTGGCAGCTCATGACTGGGTGGCAGCTCCGGACTGGGTGGCAGCTCCGGACTGGGTGGCAGCTCATGACTGGGTGGCAGCTCATGACTGGGTGGCAGCTCATGACTGTAGGGCAGCTCATGACTGTAGGGCAGCTCATGACTGTAGGGCAGCTCATGACTGGAGGGCAGCTCATGACTGGAGGGCAGCTCATGACTGGAGGGCAGCTCATGACTGTCTGGCGGCTCTGGCAGCTCCTGACTGGCTGGCGGCTCTGGCAGCTCCTGACTGACGGACGGCTCTAGCGGCTCCTGACTGACAGACGGCTCTAATGGCTCGGGACAGACGGGCGGCTCTAATGGCTCGTGGCAGACGGATGGCTCAGAAGGCGCTGGGCAGACGGATGGCTCAGAAGGCGCTGGGCAGACGGATGGCTCAGAAGGCGCTGGGCAGACGGATGGCTCAGACGGCGTTGGGCAGACGGATGGCTCAGACGGCGCTGGACAGACAGATGGCTCAGACGGCGCTGGGCAGACAGATGGCTCAGACGGCGCTGGGCAGACAGATGGCTCAGACGGCGCTGGGCAGACGGATGGCTCAGACGGCGCTGGGGAGACGGATGGCTCAGATGGCGCTGGGCAGACGGATGGTTCTGGCCGGATGAGGCGCACTGTAGGCCTGGTGCGTGGTGCCGGAACTGGAGGCACCGGACTGGAGACACGCACTTCAAGGCTAGTGCGGGGAGCAGGGACAGGGCACACTGACCTCTCGAAGCGCACTATAGGCCTGGTGCGTGGTACCGGAACTGGAGGTACCGGGCTGAGGGCACGCACCTCAGGGCGAGTGCGGGGAGAAGGAACAGTGCGTACAGGGCTCTGGAGACGCACAGGTGGCTTAGTGCGTGGTGCCGGAACTGGAGGCACTGGGCTGGAGACACGCACCATAGGGAGAGTGCGTGGAGGAGGAACAGGGCTCTGGAAACGCACTGGAAGCCTGGTGCGTGGTGTAGGCACTGGTAGTACTAGGCTGGGGCGGGAAGGTGGCGCCGGAAATACCGGACCGTGCAGGCGTACTGGCTCCCTTGAGCATTGAGCCTGCCCAACCTTACCTGGTTGAATACTCCCCGTCGCCCGACCAGTGCGGGGAGGTGGAATAACCCGCACCGGGCTATGTAGGCGAACCGGGGACACCATGCGTAAGGCTGGTGCCATGTAAGCCGGCCCGAGGAGGCGTACTGGTGGCCAGATATGTAGGGCCGGCTTCATGACATCCGGCTCAACGCTCAATCTAGCCCTACCAGTGCGGGGAGGTGGAATAACCCGCACCGGGCTATGCACACGTACAGGAGACACCGTGCGCTCTACTGCGTAACACGGTGTCTGCCCGTACTCCCGCTCTCCACGGTTAGCCTGAGAAGTGGGCGCAGGTCTCCTACCTGCCCTTGGCCCACTACCTCTTAGCCCCCCCCCAAGAAATGTTTGGGGTTTCTTCTCGGGCTTCCTTGCTAGCCGCGTACCTTCATATCTGCGGTTTTGGGCTGTGGCTACCTCCTTCTCCTCCTCAAAGCGGCGATTCACTCCCACCTTAGCCCAGGGTCCTTTTCCCTCTATGATTTCCTCCCAACTCCAGAAATCCTGCAATCCTTTTTTCGTGGACCACTGTTCGTGGTCCCGCTGCTTGATCCGGGTTTGGTGGGTGGTTCTGTAACGGGCTTCCTCCTTCTCCTCATCCGAAGAGGAGTAGCAAGGATTAGACCAAAATGCAGCGTTGTGATAAGACATGATTTTTAATCAACAAAACAGAAAACACGACGAACACTTGAATAATTACAAAACAACAAACGACGTAGACAGACCTGGACGACGAACTTACATGAAACACGAAGAACGCAAGAACAGGAAAACTGACTACATAAAACGAACGAACAAACAAAACCGAAACAGTCCCGCGTGGCGTAACATACACTGACACAGGAGACAACCACCCACAACAATCAATGTGAAAACACCTACCTTAATATGGCTCTCAATCAGAGGAAATGAAAACCACCTGTCTCTAATTGAGAGCCATATCAGGTCACCCTTTAACCAACATAGAAACACATAACATAGACTACCCACCCAAACTCACGCCCTGACCGTCAAACACATACAAAAACAACAGAAAACAGGTCAGGAACGTGACACAACCTCTCTTTCGTATCGTCCGAGATTCCTAAAGATTGGAAAGCTGCTGTCATCCCCCTCTTCAAAGGGGGTGACACTCGAGACCCAAACTGTTACAGTACTGTGCAGCCATCTTCATCGACCTGGCTAAGGCTTTCGACTCTGTCAATCACCGTATTCTTATCGGCAGACTCAACAGCCTTGGTTTCTCAAATGACTGCCTCGCCTGGTTCACCAACTACTTCTCAGACAGAGTTCAGTGTGTCATGTCGGAGGGCCTGTTTTCCCGGACCTCTGGCAGTCTCAGGGTTCAA
The DNA here is from genome assembly GCF_016432855.1 of Salvelinus namaycush. Classification (NCBI taxonomy): domain Eukaryota; kingdom Metazoa; phylum Chordata; class Actinopteri; order Salmoniformes; family Salmonidae; genus Salvelinus; species Salvelinus namaycush. Next base: position 24,125,593 of record NC_052308.1, on the reverse strand, counting down.
TTCTCGGGCCGACTCTTTTCTCTGTAAATATCAATGATGTCGCTCTTGCTGCGGGTGATTCCTTGATCCACCTCTATGCAGACAACACCATTCTGTATACATCTGGCCATTCTTTGGACACTGTGTTAACAAACCTCCAAATGAGCTTCAATGCCATACAACACTCCTTCGTGGCCTCAATTGCTCTTAAATGCAAGTAAAACTAAATGCATGCTCTTCAACCGATCGCTGCCCGCACCCGCCCGCCCGACTAGCATCACTACTCTGGACGGTTCTGACTTGTGGACAACTACAAATACCTAGGTGTCTGGCTAGACACAAGTCTCCTTCCAGACTCATATTAAGCATCTCCAATCCAAAATTAAATATAGAATTGGCTTCCTATTTCGCAACAAAGCCTCCATTCATTCACGCTGCCAAAAAAATAACTTCATAAAACTGACTATCCTACTGATCCTCGACTTTGGCGATGTCATTTACAAAATATTCTCCAACACTCTACTCAGTGAACTGGATGCAGTCTATCACAGTACCATCCTTTTTGTCACCAAAGCCCCATATATCACCCACCACTGCGACCTGTATGCTCTCGTCGGCAGGCCCTCGCCACATATTCATCGCCACATATTCATCGCCAGACCCACTGGCTCCAGGTCATCTTTCAGTCTTTCCTTGGTAAAGCTCTGCCTTATCTCAGCTCACTGGTAACCATAACAACACCCACCCGTAGCACGCGCTCCAGTAGGTATATCTCACTGGTCATCCCCAAAGCCAACACATCCGCCACGCAGATCCTCAACACAGAGGCCCCTAAGGGGTGCGTGCTCAGTCCCCTCCTGTACTCCCTGTTCACTCGTGACTGCACTGCCAGGCACAACTCGAACACCATCATTAAAATTGCCAATGACACAACAGTGGTAGGCCTGATCACCGACAACAACGAGACAGCCTATAGGGAGGAGGTCAGAGACCTGGCTGTTTTGTGCCAGGACAACAACCTCTCCCTCAACGTGGTCAAGACAAAGGAGATGATTGTGGACTAGAGGAAAAAGAGGACCGAGCACGCCCCCATTCTCATCGATGGGGCTGCAGTGGAGCAGGTTGAGAGCTTCAAGGTCCTTGGTTTCCACATCACCAACAAACTAACATGGTTCAAGCACACCATGACAGTCGTGACGCGGGCACGACTAAACCTATTCCCCCTCAGGAGACTGAAAATATTTGGCATGGGTCCTCACATCCTCAAAAGGTTCTACAGCTGCACCATCGAGGGCACCCTGACTGGTTGCATCACTGCCTGGTATGGCAACTGCTCTGCGTCCGGCCGCAAGGCACTACAGAGGGTAGTGCGAACGGCCCAGTACATCACCGGGGCCAAGCTTCCTGCCATCCAGGACCTCTATACCAGGCGGTGTCAGAGGAAGACCCTAAAAATTGTCAAAGACTCCAGCCACCCTAGTCATAGACTGTTCTCTCTGCTACCGCACGGCAAGCGGTACCGGAGCGCCAAGTCTACGTCCAAGAGGCTTCTAAACAGCTTCCACCCCCAAGCCATAAGACTCCTGAACATCTAGTCAAATGGCTACCCAGACTATTTGCATTGCCCCCTCCCTCCCCTCTCCACACCACTGCCACTCTCTATTGTCATCTATGCAGTCACTTTAATAACTCCACCTACATGTACATACTACCTCAACTATCTGGTGCCCCCGAACCGGCATCCCCCTGTATACTGTATATTGTTATTTTTTACTGCTGCTCTTTAATTACTTGTTACTTTTATCTCTTATTCATATATATTTTTTAACTGCACTGTTTGTTAGGGGCTCGTAAGTAAGCATTTCACTGTAAGATACCTGTTGTATTCGGCACATGTGAGTAATAAAATTTGATATGGTTTGAAACCCAGACGACGCTGGGCCAATTGTTCTCCGTGCTATGGGACTCCCAATCACAGGTGGTTGTGATACAGCCTGGATTCGAACCAGGGTGTCTGTAGTGATACCTCACGCACTGAGATGCAGTGCCTAAGACGGCAGAGCCACTCAGGAGACCGTCCACAGCACACCAATAAGATAAGAGGAAGCTGTGGTCCTGTCTGTGTTATTTATGGGAGATTCCTGGTCTGTCGTTAACGTTTCCATTTACAGTAAATCTATAGGCAGAGAATGAGGCAGTCATTAGCTGAGTAGCGAACTGCCTGTGATGTTGCTTTTGCTTCTCATGTGAGATGAAAGGATATACTAGAGGGGGTGTCCTGTGATATTCCACAATGATGAACTGGAGACCATAAAACATGAAAAGTGGCGAAATGTGAAAACAGATGAATTTAATGTAGATAGAAATGGATCTCGGCTTAGATATAAATCTCTCTGGGAATATGTAAATCATATAAGGGTGAATTGATGAGAATAAACAAAATCCCCTTAAAATGACTGCCATAAATAAACTCAGCATTATCAGTTTAGCTTTTGATTGAAGGTAATTCCTTTTTCTATGGCTCTGAGACAAATGGACAGAATATTGTTTGGAATTGGAAGATCAAATTCAAACCATATCAGATTAAAAAAATATTTACATATCAAGCATGTCAGAGATGCTTCCCCACGTGTAATGCTCACACTTGTGTTTATTGATGGAGGAACTACATTATTGCATGTGACTTCAAATCTCACCATGATTAATGGAGCAGACAAAGCGGTTTCTCTCTGGTGGCAGTCAAAGGAGATCATGGATTGGACAGGAAGGTCTACTACAGGTCCTTAATGGTCAATGTGAAGAGCTCTTCATTTGGTCTTATGTAATGCTATCCCACTGGTCACACAACATCATTTCTATGTGGATAATTGAGTAATATTTGTTTGAGACAATAATCAATGAGAATAGAACCTATATTCAAACACTCAGAAAGACAGCCAAAAGTTAGTTGAATTTCCAATGTGTTATCACTGTGGTTTCAACCATTTAAAATTACAGCAAAATTCAAATGGGAATACAATGTCAGATATTTGTATTATTTATACAACAGATGAATGTTCTATCACTGTGCTTCATCTAATAGCAGAACATCAACATCATTAAATCCTCCTCTCTTTCATGTTGCCGAAACGGTCTATGACTCTGTCATACAGTACACACTTTTAGTGTTTGTTGTCCTAGGCTACCTGGCTAAAATGCTTGCTCGCTAGCCTAACTTCCTTTCATGGGCAATGATTAGCCAGCTAGTTAACTTTAGCCTACTACATCTAAGCAACACCACAAGTCCAAATTCCTATCTCCGTCCATGGCTAATTTAGGAAAGGAACAATTTTAACTAGATAGCTAGCCACCGGAGGACAACAACACAATGAGATGCAACAATTCAAGTTATTTTTCTGTCAAATTACGTTTGGCTTGATGTGATATGATTGGTATGAAGTCAAATCCAAACCGGCTTCCCTTGATACTTTTTTTGGTGCCCCAGGACCATTACTTACTTACTTACTGACTTTATTGTCCCCATGGGGAAATTTTGTTGTAGTGTCATGTACACGTTTAAAGGCATTTAAATACAAAACAAAATTGACAATAAAACTTTCATAACAGTTACATACCAATAAAACATTACACAGCTTCACATTCACAGCTGAGCTCACTCAGTTTAGCTCAACGCTAAATGGCTATTATTGTATTTATTTATCTATTTTTATCAAGGGAGGCCAAATACTCGCAGCAACAATATACAGTACATTACTTTTTTGACCAGACAGATGGGCTACACATTCAGAGACAGAGAGGCACTATTTCACTCGCTCTGATACTTTCTCTGGTGAGATACATTCAGCCTCTTGTGAATTGAAGGAAAATTATGAAACACGAGGGACAAAAGATAAATAATTTTATATGTTTAGATTTTTTTTCTTGGTCAAATTTTTGGGGAAGCCTGGCTTCCCTTGGCAACCACGCAGTGCACATTTCTGGATATTTTAAAAGCCTTACATTTTTTATTTGACTAACAAAGCAAAAATGCGTTCTACTGGTATTAAAGATGCAGTCCGGGATCTTAAGGACAGCATATTCATAACATTTTGTACGAATTGGATTTGTAACATATCATAGGAATGTCCCCAAAAATGATATTAATAACAATAATAATAATAATAATAATTTGCCTGATGTAACATATCATATGAAATAGATGATGTAGCACACAATTGGATGACGTAGTACAGCAAAAACGTGGCACAACATTCAATAACTAATGGCTGAAATTATTTTTAAAAGTCCTGGAGCATCACTTTAAGGTAATTAAGGTAATTCTTGCAGGGTATGGGAGAGCAATTGTCTTTACGCTGTACCACTCTGAGGGGGGTATGTGGTGCACATGTCTCTGTGGGAGACATCTCGTAAACATTTTTTTTATTTTATTTAACCTTTATTTAACTAGGCAACTCAGTAAAGAACACATTCTTATTTACAATGACTGCCTTCCCCTTGTTTAGGGAAAGAACAAGAGATTTTTTACCTTATCGATTTGATCCATAACACTTTTGGTTACTGGCTCAACGCTCTAACCACTAGGCGACCTGCTGACCCTACATGTCTAGATATGAATCTAGATCCGTCTCTTTACACTACACAAGTATCTCTCTTGGACCTAGTTTGTGTCGTCTAAGTAGTGTATTATAAAGAGGCCCTTAGTTCAACTGTCATAATTTATTAGAACCCAACATATAAGCTTGTTTTACTCCAATGTTTGTAAACAATGTAGCTGTAAACAAACACTGTATAGCCTCAAAACATGGTTAAAACTATGTTTTATATCATGGATGGTCAGACCTTGCACCCATACTGTAGCTATGTCTATGAATTTGAGAGTGGTTACATTTCTCCAGGCCCATCCCTCAGCTTTTTACCAAAACAGATGTGCGGTGCCCACTTTGTTAATGTTTTGATTAAGGACTCTAGCTTTAACGTAAGGATATTTCATGTATTACAAAAGTTATATTGAATTGTGTTTGGTTGAAAACGCAACCAAATATCAACATTTAAAGAAAATATATCTACTGCTTGGATAGTTCCATCTGAGCCACTGGCTTAATCCCATTCTTTAATTTACATTTTTGGTTGAGTTGGAGATCCTAGTTCTACAGTGGGTCCCAAGAAACAAAGAGATCTGCTGTCGGATCTGACAATGAATCTTAATGGTTGTACAGTTGTCTCAAATAAAACTGTGAAGGACCTTGGCATTACTCTGGACCGTGATCTCTTTTTTGACGAACATTTCAAAAATATTTAAAAAGCAGCATTTTTCCTTGTACATAACATAGCAAAAATCTAAAAATGTTTGTCCAAAAATGATGCAGAAAAGCTAATCCATTCTTTTGCCATTTCAAGATTAGACTACTGTAATGCTCTACTCTCCGGCTACCCAGATAAGGTATCAAATAAACTTCAGCTCGTGTTAAATACAGCTGCTAGAATCTTGACTAGAACCCCAAAATGCTATCATATTACTCCAGTGCTAGCCTCTCTCAAATAAATTGGAGAGATACCACTAACTCACAAACGTACTACCGTGACTTCCTTAAACCTCACTAGGGTAAGGGGCAGCATTCAGAATTTTGGATGAAAAGCGTACCCAAAGTAAACTGCCTGCTACTCAGGCCCAGAAGCTAGGATGTGCATATAATTGGTAGATTTGGATGGAACACACTCTAACGTTTCCAAAACTGTTAAAATAATGTCTGTGAGTATAACAGAACTGAAATGGCAGGCGAAAACTTGAGGAAAATCCATCCAGGAAGTGCTTATATTTTGAAATGCCTGTTTTTCCATTGAAAGCCTATCCACCATACAAACACTTAGGACCCAATTCCCAATCTCTATGGCTTCCTCTACATGGGGCCAGTCTTTAGGCCTTGTTTCAAGGCTTTTACTCTGAAAATGAGGGAAAAACAGCACTTTCAATGAGAGGACAGTGGAAATTTCCAGACATGAGTCCAGCACGTGACCGGGAGCGCGCCTTTCTTGTTTCTCCTTTTCTATTGATGAAGCGTTTGTCCGGTTGAAATATTATTGATTATTTATGACAAAAACAACCTGAGGATTGATTTTACACATCGTTTGACATGTTTCAATTAACTTTTATGGTACTTTTTTGATTTTTCGTCTGTCTGTTTTGACCGCGCTTTGTTCCATTGGATTACTGAACAAAACGCACCAACAAAACGGAGGTTTTTGGACATAAAGAGGGACAATATCGAACAAAACAAACATTTATTGTGTAACATGGAGTCTTCGGTGTGCAACCAGATGAAGATCATCAAAGGTAAGGGATTAATTTAATCGCTATTTCTGACTTTGGTTACTCGTCTACTTCGCTGGTTACTGTTTGTAATGATTTGTCTTCTGGGCGATGTTCTCAGATAATCGCATGGTTTGCTTTCACTGTAAAGTATTTTTGAAATCTGACACCGTGGTTGGATTAACAAGAAGTTAATCTTTAAACCGATGTGTAACACTTGTATGTTTCATGAATTTTTATAATGAGTATTTCTGTTTTTGAATTTGGTGCTCTGCAATTTCACTGGATGTTGGCCAGGTGGGACGGTAGCGTCCAGCGTGAACAGGTCCAGGTTCCATAGCAGTATGCAGAACAGCAGAAACTGCATCAGCAGCACGACCAGGTGGACTGGGGACGGGGACAGGGACAGACAGGAGTCGTCAGGCCAGGTAGTACTGAGGCATGGTTCTAGGGCTCAGGTCCTCTGAGAGGGGAGAGAGATAGAAAGAGAGATGGGAGATTTAGAGGGAGCATAACTAAGATCACACAGGACACCAGATAAGACAGGAGAATTACACCAGATAGGACAGACTGACCATAGCCACCAGTACATAGACTATTGCAGCATAGATACTGGTTCTAAGACAGGGGGGGTCAGGGGATACTGTGGCCATGTCCAAAGTTACCCCCGGAGAGGGCCAATCAGGCATGATATAAGATCTTCCCCACCGCACAAGTCTGAGGGGGCGCAAATCGGATAGGAAGATCACCTCAGTGACTCAACCCAGTATAGTGAAAAAAGCCTGGCACGATGTGGTGCACCCCTTCTAGGGACGGCATGGGAGAGCTCGAGCAAGCCAGTGACTCAGCCCCCGTAATATGGTCAGAGGCAGAGAACCCCAGTGGAGAGAGATGAGCTGGCCAGGCAGAGACAGTAAGGGTGGTAGTCACTCTAGTGCCTTGACGTTCACCTTCACACCCCTGGGCCAGACTACACTCAATCATAGGACCAACTGAAAAGAGGAGTCTTTAGTAAAGACTTAAAGGTTGAGACAGAGTTTGCGTCTCTCACATGGATCAGCAGACCATTCCATAAAAAAGGATCTCTGTAGGCGAAAGCCCTGCCTCTAGCTGTTTGCTAAGAAATTCTAGGAACAATAAGGAGGCCTGCGTCTTGTGAACATAGCACACGTGTAGGCATGTATGGCAGGACCAAATCGGAGAGTTAGGTAAGAACAAGTTCATGTTATGCTTTGTACTGTAGGTTAGCAGTAAAACCTTGAAATCAGTTTAAAATTAACTCAGGAACCACACAGTGTGGAATCACCTGCTTTCAATATGCTTTGTATCCCTCATTTACTCAAGTGTTTTTATTATTTTGGCTATTACCTATAGCATCACTGATGATATGAGTGATAAAGTATGGTAACATTTAATTTGCTCTGTTAAACCTACCCTTTGGAATGACATTGAAAGAAACAATGTATCTATATTGTTTTTAAGTGATCTCTCAACAATCGATGAGTGCATCAGAAGAAGAAAAAAGTGCCTGGGCACCATGTCCTACTGGGGAATTGATCTATCTACAGCTACACTTTGGTCTCCCATTCTTGGCTTTAACCAAGCCCAAACCTGCTTACCTTTGATATTTGTTAAATAAAGGTTAAATAAAATAATAATAATAATTTGTCACTGACTATTACCAATGTGCTATCGTGATAGCTATCCCATTTCAAGAAACAAGCAAGAAGATTGTAAAAAGGATGGGCCGTATGAATGGCTCTGACTCATCATAAGCATATCAACACTGGATGTCTATTCTATTAGACCTCTTGAGAGGATTGTATGGCCAACAGAATATTACAGGATAAGCACACTATCTACCATATCCCCTAAATGCTATAGGCTACTCATACAATATATACGGAAGAAGGGGGAGTCCATGGGTTGCCATGTGATATGCACCATATGGTATTTGCCATGACCAGTTGCTAATTTTGTGGTGTGTATGTGTGTGTGTGCATGTGTGTGACTGTGTGTTTTTGTTTACAGTAACAGAAACGGGGACTGAGAAAGTGGTGTGTGTGTGTGTTAGGCAGATTGGAGGGCTGTCCTGGATGGCGGTACAGTAGGGTGCAATGTTGGAGCTGTAAGAGGAGAGCGATAGCTCATTACCCCGGCCTGCTGAGGGCTGCTCAGTGCAGCCGGAGCTGGTCCTCTTCTAGGCTGTACTGGCCTGACCCTCTGTCAGGTGTTTATGGAGACATCACTTCATTAGCTGTGGACTGTGCTGGACGTACACAAAAGGGCCCACCAGCTGCTCCCCGATCTTGTCCAAGGTTAAATATTCTCCCAGACAGGAACTGAGAGAGAGAGAGAAAGAGAGAGAGAGGTTTAGAGAGAGAGGTGTAGAGTGAATATGAGCATGCATCACAGGAGGAAAGCGGGAGTTAGTGAGGAGTGCAAAAAAATAAAGGAAGATTGTATTTGTTTGGAAGCTTGAGATTGTGCATAAAAAATAAAGATGGAGAGTGGGTTGAGAGAAGAAAAAGGCACTGAAGAGAGTACACCTGTTTTGACCACAGCCTGAAAGGGATTGATAAAGATAAATCAACATATTGCAGTTGACAAAATAGCTTTTCTGTGTTCATATTGCAATTTGCAAACAAGAGTGCTTTACTGACAGGTTACTATAAGTGTTCAGTTTGGGTGTGTATGTGCATGACTGTGTGTGTGTGTGTGTGTGTGTGTGTGTGTGTGTGTGTGTGTGTGTGTGTGTGTGTGTGTGTGTGTGTGTGTGTGTGTGTGTGTGTGTGCACATGAGTCAGTATGTGGGTATGTATTTGTGTTAGATCACCCTCACCTTCTGATGGCTTCTAAGTACAGCAGCAAAAAACAAAGATTCCCTCTGTATTTTTCCCATCACTTAAGAGTAATGGGGAAAACATTCAAAGGTGACCAATGTTTTCCTGCTGTCGCACTAATGTGTTTAATGAATTAGACCAGCAGAGAACATCATCCTTAGTTTAAAAAGCTGTGCCTTTTTAATGGTAATGTTTGGGCATAAACAAGCATTAGAGCCAACAGTCTGCACCTCCTCCAAGTTAGCAAATGAGAGCTGCTCAGATCCTTAATGCATCTGATGACACCCAAACACACAGGTCAGCTCAGAGATGAGGGTATTCGTTAACTCGGCTAATTGCATTCACAGGCGCTGATGGGTAGTGCCATTAGCGAGGCCACGATCCCTCCCAGGAGTTGTAATGCAGAGATGAATTAAAGAATTAAAACATGGCACAGACATCAAACTCAGTATTTTCCCAGCGTCTCGTCCTGTTTTAGAGAAAGTGATGCATTAGAAGAGATAAGAGGGGGCAATGAGATGTCCATTAAGGAGACGCTTTGTCTGTGAAAGATCTCTTAAATGACAATGGAAAAAAGCTAAGTATGTGTTTCTTTACTCTAGAGATGTGCCAGGCCAAGAGCTGGAGTGCATCCATCACATTCATGTCTGTATGAATGTCCCTGCTAACGGCACACCGTTGTACAGCCTGGGCCAGCAAGATACTTTCATCATGTCCTGTACTGAAAAGATCACATATTCATGGCCATTACGCTTCAGGGGTGAGAGAGATCAAACATCAAATTAAGTCTGATTTAGGGTCATTTAACTGTCTCATGGACACAAAGGGACATAGGTGTTTTTTTCCCAGGGACCTCGCCTCATCTCATCCCGGGTCCACTAGTGCCATGCATTCTAATCTCTGAATTTTTTCAGTCATTTTAGCCCTCATTAGAAAGACTTACTTGGCAACAGTCTAATCACTAATGGCGTGTGCATGTAGAGGGTTGGATGGCATATTTCCTCCCTCTCATCTTCAGCTGATCTTCCGACCAATCTCCATTTACATGAAAAGCAATTACAGTGAGGCAGGGGAGAGTGCCTCATTCCAGAGCAGAAACAATGAAATGCACAGGAATGTAGCCTAGCGCTCTGAAAGGTAGGAATTTAATGGAGGCATGCTGAGGCACAGCAGCACTGTTTGATGTCTAAGTGATTGTCTGCTTTGACAAAGCTAAAAAAAATAAAAAAAATAACACCTTCTCACAGCCTTTTCATACACTGACGGCCACTTGCTGTGGGTATTAATTTAGAAAATAAAGCTATGGTGTTGTTTTTTATAGTAGTAACTTTTTTTGGGGGGGGGGGTGCGTTATATTGGTCATTGAACCAAAATTACCCTGTCTGATTCTGATCAAAAGAGAAGAAATAATTAATTGCTTTTCAGTTGGAAGTGAAGTAGGTGATGTTGAAATTAAATGAAACAATCTAACAAGAAAATGTTTGGAAACCTCATGAGATCTCACCAAAGGAGAAAATGACACTACATTTTCCTGAATTCAAAGCATGCACTATTGAGTTAATTCAGAGGCCATTCAACACAGAAAACTCAAGATAATGTTTGAGTTATTACGGAGTTTGGATCTATAAATACATATTCAATCACTATGCACGCACACAAGCACACACGTCACACGCACACACACACACACAGAAAACAAAGAGACATTTGTTTTTATAGTATGTGAATAAAACAACCCATCCATCACAATGTAGGTCAATATTTGACATAATCCAAAACAAACTCCAATGGAATATTGTGGGAAAGGAGGAAATGAGTAGAGACAGCCAGGGCTCTCTGTGGTGAGCCTGTGACACCGCCTGGCCACCTGTCAGCTTGGGTTGGCTGCCTGTCAGCCAGCACAAGAGATGGGACAGGAAAGGAATGGAATGGAATGGAGCTGCAGCTAGGAATGCAGGCTGAGGATGGGTGGTGGAGCTGGGGATGAGGATGGGACTGGGGGAGACCAGCAATCAGAGACCAGGAGGTAAAACAATTTGGCCAGGTAACATTTTAAATACATTCTTAAAATCAATAATAATCACAGCATGTACTCTAATGAGCACACCTGCCTGTTACTACCAGAATGAAGGTGATGATGATGATGGTCTAGCCTGGGATGTCTGTCAGATATCCAGTACATCCATGTTGAAGCCCACCAGTGCTCCTAAAAAGGCAGCTTGGTTGGGGAAAGTATAGGGGAAACTTGACAAGCTAAATTCTGCTGGTATCTTTCATGAATCAAAGTTCATGGGTCTGGTTTCTCTTCAGAGATCATGCAGAGCAGAAATATTGAGAGAAGGAATGACATGGGGCATGGGAAAAGGAAATTGGCCACTCTTGCTGCCCCCACCCCATTCTCATTGTGTCAGAGCACTGTTAATCTGGCTCAGATTGAAGAGGAAAAGTGCGTTCATTCTGGTTTGCCCGTTGGACGGAATAATTATCTTGTCCGCTCCATCAGCCGGTGTTGATCCGGCACCCCTGGCAGGCTAAAACGAACATAGTGAAACAGTACAACGTCTGCGCTTCTGTCATTAAAAGGAAAACTTTTCTGTATGCTGACAGACCTCAGAGTCGGGAACAATATTCAACGACACGTGTCAGTCTTTTGTTCATGGCATGGCATGGTAGGCTGGGATGGGCTACAGGACAATCAGTAAGAGCATTGAAGATGGGTCGTGGCTGGGTCTTCCAGCATGACAACGACCCGAAAAACAAATCAAATATATTATATAAAGGAGGACCAAGGCACTCCTCATATAATTCATTAAAATGCCTTTATTTGTATGGCATGTTCAATAGAAACAAAGTTTTTGCTCAATTGCCCTCAGCTATGTTTAGACTGTTGTTGTTCATGTTTGCTGTGTTCTAGTGTACTATGGAATATATTGCTTTCTTATTCTTGACACTTCTCCCAGTCATATTTAAGGTTAGAACTACCGTTCTAGGCGGTCTGATACTTCCAGCTTGGAGTTGAATTTTTTGATAACATAGCTACAGTATTTCACTTTTTAATGTGTATAGTATTGCATACTAGGTGTGTCCAATCAATTTTGTAACGACTCCCTCTTGAAATTGGGGCTAATTGGAAAAGCTGTTTTAAAAGAGTATTATTTCTTTGTACTCCCTGACAAAGGCCATGCAGCCGAAATGCGTCGTTTAAAAAAAAACTTTGTTTCTATTGAACATGCCATACAAATAAAGGCATTTTAATTAAGTATGTGAAGAGTGCCTTGGTCCTCCTTTCTTTTTTGATGACCAATTCACCCTGTTTACCAAAGAGCACATTCTGTCTACCAAAATGTACTATTGTGTACCTTAGTAGAGCTCCCTTTCCTCCTCTTTCTACTAGTTAAGCATAGCACTTTGGTTGTACTTAGAGGAAGCAGCTCCACAGTAATTGTTTTCTGTGTTTTGGGAACATTTTACAACCCAAACTATGGATTTTACCCAAGAGGCTACAAGATTTTCCTATTCCCATGAAGAGGGCCAAGGGATTATTACCACTACCTCATTGCTAGATGAGATGACAGCCGCAGAGAATACTGGAATGGACTTAAACAAGGTTTACAGAGACTTCCAACATCTTATGGCGAAAGACACCAAACTTGACCTCAATTCTATCACCTTGTCTGAATATTGGAGGAAAGGCCTAATCTCCAGAGGACTCCGTATTATGAAGTTTCCAGCTAATGGAGCACAAGGTAATACTGAATTTAGAGATACATGGGAGGCTATTCTCAACAAGTGTTCTTTTGACCTTATGCTACTTCTAATAGAATAATCTAAAAAGGACAGACAAGTAGTCCAAACAGAAATTGAATCAGTAAAAGGAAAATCATAGAACACAGTGACAATTCTAACAAAGCACAATGTGATGAGATCTTGAAAGAGAAAGTAGACACATTCACTCTGACATTGAAGCAAGACAAGCTAAGAAAATTTAGAAGAGATGAAGGAGAATATAGAGATGGCAAGGTCTTTGCCTGGAGAAAATAAATGTGCAAGAATTCAGAATCATATCCGCAGAGGAGGAAGCCTACATCTGTTTCTTTCAACTTTACGAGCAGTGACGATGAGGATCACCCCAGACACTCAAAGGACAGCTCCTCCCAAGATTTTTTTAGATCAGGAAAAGGAGTCACGCAGGTTCCTCAACAAGAGAGGGAGAGGATGCGGAAGAGGCCAACACGGAGGGGGAGGAAGAAATCAAGACTATCCAACCACACGGAGCAGGACCAGAACAAGCCTGTGATCAACATTTCTGGAGAAACCCTTTCTGATGATTGTGTAAGGGTCTTGTCTAAAGGACTGTCCTTTGCCCCCACATACTCAACTAATGAACTCAATACAAAGATTGACCTATTTCGTTTCTACAGGAATCTACATCTGAAGGCCTGGTACAAGCAAAACATCTCTCCAACTACAGACACCAGTGTCTAAAGTCAGGCAGTTTCTGTGCCCTCAAAAACACCTTTTAAGCCCAAGTCCACCTTTTGTCCCATCATCCATAATGCCACACTAAATACATTTGCCAAGAAGGTGAATTTTGATGTGGAGAATCTGTTTAAGGGTAAAATTGACTCCAACCAAACACCGCGTAATCTTTCTAAGACAGAGACGGATGCAGTTCAATCATTGTCCAAAAATGAATGGATTGTGGTTAAAAAAGCAGACAAAGGTGGCGCTAGAAATCAAATCAAATCAACGGTTATTTGTCACGTGCGCTGAATACAACAGGTTTAGACCTTACAGTGAAATGCTTACTTTCAGGCTCTAACCAATAGTGCAAAAACGGTATTAGGTGAACAATAGGTAGGTAAAGAAATAAAACAACAGTAAAAAGACAGGCTATATACAGTAGCGAGGCTATAAAAGTAGCGAGGCTAAATACAGACACCGGTTAGTCAGGCTGATTGAGGTAGTATGTACATGTAGATATGGTTAAAGTGACTATGCAAATATGATGAACAGAGAGCAGCAGTAGGGTAAAAGAGGGGTTGGCAGGTGGTGGGTGGGACACAATGCAGATAGCTCGGTTAGCCAATGTGCGCCCTCGCAATGGTTGGTCGGGCCAATTGAGGTAGTATGTACATGAATGTATAGTTAAAGTGACTAACTTCATTTAGTGCTAAATACGGCTGCTAGAATCCTGACTAGAACCAAAAAATGTATTATTACTCCAGTGCTAGCCTCCCTACACTGGCTTCCTGTTAAGGCAAGGGCTGATTTCAAGGTTTTACTGCTAACCTACGAAGCATTACATGGGCTTGCTCCTACCTATCTTTCCGATTTGGTCCTGCCGTACATACCTACACGTACGCTAAGGTCACAAGACGCAGGCCTCCTAATTGTCCCTAGAATTTTTAAGCAAACAGCTGGAGGCAGGGCTTTCTCCTATAGATCTCCATTTTTATGGAATGGTCTGCCTACCCATGTGAGAGACGCAGACTCGGTCTCAACTTTTAAGTCTTTACTGAAGACTCATCTCTTCAGTGGGTCATATGATTGAGTGTAGTCTGGCCCCGGAGTGTGAAGATGAACGGAAAGGCTCTGGAGCAACGAACCGCCCTTGCTGTCTCTGCCTGGCCGGTTCCCCTCTCTCCACTGGGATTCTCTGCCTTTAACTCTATTACAGGGGCTGAGTCACTGGCTTACTGGTGCTCTTTCATGCCGTCCCTAGGAGGGGTGCGTTACTTGAGTGGGTTGAGTCACTGACGTGATCTTCCTGTCTGGGTTGGCGCCCCCCCTTGGGTTGTGCCGTGGCGGAGATCTTTGTGGGCTATACTCGGCCTTGTCGGCCTTGGTTATATCCTTCCTATTTGGCCCTGTCCGGGGGTATCATCGGATGGGGCCACAGTGTCTCCTGTCTCAGCCTCCAGTATTTATGCTGCAGTAGTTTATGTGTTGGGGGCTAGGGTTAGTTTGTTATATCTGGAGTGCTTCTCCTGTCTTATCCAGTGTCCTGTGTGAATTTAAGTATGCTCTCTCTAATTCTCTCTTTCTCTCTTTCTCTCTTTTTTTCTCTCTCTCGGAGGACCTGAGCCCTAGGACCATGCCTCAGGACTACCTGGCATGATGACTCCTTGCTGTCCCCAGTCCACCTGGCCGTGCTGCTGCTCCAGTTTCAACTGTTCTGCCTGCGGCTATGGAACCCTGACCTGTTCACCGGACGTGCTACCTGTCCCAGACCTGCTGTTTTCAACTCTCTAGAGACCGCAGGAGCGGTAGAGATACTCTTAATAATCGGCTTTGAAAAGCCAACTGACATTTACTCCTGAGGTGCTGACTTGCTGCACCCTCGACAACTACTGTGATTATTATTATTTGACCATGCTGGTCATTTATGAACATTTGAACATCTTGGCCATGTTCTGTTATAATCTCCACCCGGCACAGCCAGAAGAGGACTGGCCACCCCTCATAGCCTGGTTCCTCTCTAGGTTTCTTCCTAGGTTTTGGCCTTTCTAGGGAGTTTTTCCTAGCCACCGTGCTTCTACACCTGCATTGCTTGCTGTTTGGGGTTTTAGGCTGGGTTTCTGTACAGCACTTTGAGATATCAGCTGATGTAAGAAGGGCTATATAAATACATTTGATTTGATTTGATGATAAACAGAGAGTAGCAGCAGCGTAAAAAGAGGGGCTATTTGCACACAATGCAAATAGTCCGGGTAGCCATTTGATTACCTGTTCAGGAGTCTTATGGCTTGGGGGTAAAAACTGTTGAGAAGCCTTTTTGTCCTAGACTTGGCATTCCGGTACCGCTTGCCATGCGGTAGTAGAGAGAACAGTCTATGACTGGGGTGGCTGGGGTCTTTGACAATTTTTAGGGCCTTCCCTGACACCGCCTGGTGTAGAGGTCCTGGATGGCAGGCAGCTTAGCCCCAGTGATGTACTGGGCAGTACGCACTACCCTCTGTAGTGCCTTGCGGTCAGAGGCCAAGCAATTGCCGTAGCAGGCAGTGACTCAACGAGTCAGGATGCTCTCGATGTTGCAGCTGTATAACCTTTTGAGGATCTCAGGACCCATGCCAAATCTTTTTAGTTTCCTGAGGGGGGATAGGCTTTGTCGTGCCCTCTTCACGACTGTCTTGGTGTGTTTGGACCATTCTAGTTTGTTGTTGATGTGGACACCAAGGAACTTGAAGCTCTCAACCTGCTCCACTACAGCCCTGTCGATGAGAATGAGGGCGTGCTCGGTCCTCCTTTTCCTCTCGTCCACAATAATCTCCTTAGTCTTGGTTACGTTGAGGGATAGGTTGTAATTCTGGCACCACCCGGCCCAGTCTCTGACTTCCTCCCTATAGGCTGTCTCGTCGTTGTCGGTGATCAGGCCTACCACTGTTGTGTCGTCTGCAAACTTAATGATGGTGTTGGAGTCGTGCCTGGCCAAGCAGTCGTTGGTGAACAGGGAGTACAGGAGGGGACTGAGCACGCACCCCTGGGGAGCTCCAGTGTTGAGGATCAGCGTGGCAGATGTGTTGCTACCTATCCTCACCACCTGGGGGCGGCCCGTCAGGAAGTCCAGGATCCAGTTGCAGAGGGAGGTGTTTAGTCCCAGGATCCTTAGCTTAGTGATGAGCTTTGAGGGTACTATGGTGTTGAACGCTGAGCTGTAGTCAATGAACAGCATTCTCACGTAGGTTTTCCATTTGTCCAGGTGGGAAAGGGCAGTGTGGAGTGCAATAGAGATTGCATCATCTGTGGATCTGTTTGGGCGGTATGCAAATTGGAGTGGGTCTAGTGTATCTGGGATGATGGTGTTGATGTGAGCCATTACCAACCTTTCAAAGCACTTCATGGCTACAGACGTGAGTGCTATGGGTCCGTAGTCATTTAGGCAGGTTGCCTTTGTGTTCTTGGGCACAGGGACTATGGTGGTCTGCTTGAAACATATTGATATTACAGACTTAATCAGGGACATGTTGAAAATGTCAGTGAAGACACCTGCCAGTTGGTCAGCACATGCCCGGAGCACACGTCCTGGTAATCCGTCTGGCCCTGCAGCCTTGTGTATGTTGACCTGTTTAAAGGTCTTACTCACGTCGGCTACGGAGAGCGTGATCACAGTCGCCTGGAACAACTGATGCTCTCATGCATGCCTCCGTGTTGCTTGCCTCGAAGCGAGCATAGAAGTGATTTAGCTCGTCTGGTAGGCTCATGTCACTGGGCAGCTCACGGCTGTGCTTCCCTTTGTAGTCTGTAATAGTTTGCAAGCCCTGCCACATAAGACGAGCATCGGAGCCGGTGTAGTATGAGTCAATCTTAGCCCTGTATTAACGTTTTGCCTGTTTGATGGTTCGTCGCAAGGCATAGCAGGATTTCTTGTAAGCTTCTGGCTTAGAGTCCCGCACCTTGAAAGTGGCAGCTCTACCCTTTAGAGCAGTGCGAATGTTGCCTGTAATCCATGGCTTCTGGTTGGGGTATGTATGTACAGTCACTGTGGGGACGACGTCCTCGATGCACTTATTGATAAAGCCAGTGACTGATGTGGTGGTGTACTCCTCAATGACATCGGAAGAATCCCGGAACATGTTCCAGTCTGTGATAGCAAAACATTCCTGTAGTTTAGCATCTGCTTCATCTGACCACTTTTTTATAGACTGAGTGACTGGTGCTTCCTGCTTTAATTTTTGCTTGTAAGCAGGAATCAGGAGGATAGAGTTGTGGTCGGATTTACCTAATGGAGGGCGAGGGCGAGCTTTGTACGCGTCTCTGTGTGTGAAGTACAGGTGATCTAGAATGTTTTATCTCTCTGGTTGCACATTTAACATGTTGATGGAAATTTGGTAGAACTGATTTAAGTTTCCCTGCATTAAAGTCTCCGGCCACTAGGAGCGCCGCCTCTGGGTGAGTGGTTTCCTGTTTACTTATTTCCTTATACAGCTGACTGAGTGCGGTCTTAGTGCCAGCATCTGTCTGTGGTGGTAAATAAACAGCCACGAAAAGTATAGCTGAAAACTCTCTAGGCAAGTAGTGGCCTGCAATTTATCACAATATACTCTACTTCAGGCGAGCAAAATCTAGAGACTTCCTTAGATTTCGTGCACCAGCTGTTGTTTACAAATATGCACAGACCGTCCCTCCTCGTCTTATCGGAGTGTGCTGTTCTATCTTGCCGGTGCAGCGTGTATCTCGCTAGATGTTTATCCATGTTTATTCAGCCACGATTCCGTGAAACATAGGATATTACTGTTTTTGATGTCCCGTTGGTAGGATATTTGTGATCGTACCTCCTCTAGTTTATTGTCCAATGATTGCACGTTGGTGAGTAGTATTGACGGTAACAATAGCTTTCCCACTCGCCTTTTTCGAGTCCTGACCAGGCATCCGGCTCTTTGTCCTCTGTACCTGCGTCGCTTCCTCTTGCAAATAACATGGATGTCGGCCCTGCCGGGTGTTTGGAGGATGTCTTGTGCTTCTTGTTTGTTGAAGAAAAAATCATAGTCTAATCCGAGGTGAGTGATCGCTGTCCTGATATCCAGAAGCTCTTTTTTGCCGTAAGATACAGTTGCAGAAACATTATGTACAAAATAAGTTACAAATAAAGCAACAAAAAAAACGCATAATAGCACAATTGGTTGGGTGCACGTAAAACTGCTGCCATTTCTTCCGGTGTCATTAGTGTGGAGTAAAGATAAATATGTGACAGAAGCCTACCGTCAATTACACAATGATGAATTCTACCAATCTCTTACCTTCAATCCTACAGAGGACCTACAACTGAATTGAAAGGGATCCTCACAGAAGCTAAGGAGAATGGCTACATTTCAGACAATGAGTTCAATTTTATTTTCAATGGCAGTCTGCGTATGGCTTCTTTTTATCTTTTTCCAAAAGTCCACAAGAATCTTGAAAACCACCCAGGCAGACCAGTCATTAGTGGTAATGAAAGTCTGACAGAACCCATCTCCAAGTACATTAATTACTTTATGAAGACTTTTCTGACGTCAGTCCCAGCCTATCTTCAAGATACCACAGATGTGTTGAAAAATATTAAGGAATTGAACAATATAGGTACAGCTTCCGTTTTAGTCACCATGGATGTGGAGTCTCTGTACACCACCATTGAACATGAACAAGGAGTACCCGGCCTGAAACTGAGATGCCTCCTAAAGAATTCATTGTCTCACTGACTGAATGGACTCTTAATCATAACATCTTTATCTTTCGGGACTGTATTTTTAAACAGGTCAAAGGATGTGCCATGGGAGCTTGCTACAGCCCTTCATATACGCTGGTTTGTACTTGGGTAAATGGGAAAATAACTTCATTTTGGATCCTTCTAATAACCATTTCTTTGACCGGATTATATGGTGGGGACAATATATAGATGATGTTTGCCTGTTTTGGTCCGGCTCAGAAGATGAACTTATTTCCTTCCACCAATACCTTAACAGCATTAACCCTAACATCAAACTAACTATGGAGTACAGCAAGGGTAACATTCATTTTTTTGGACCTCGACATCAGTAAAAATGACAAAGGTTGTTTGCACACATCAATCTATAGGAAGCCTACAGATAGGTATACCATTCTGAGGGCAGACAGCTTTCACCCCAAAATGCTAAAAGAGAACATTCCATATGGCCAATTCCAAAGAGTCCGCAGAATTTGCGATCAGGAAACAGACTACAGTGTCAAATCTGCTGAATTGGAGAATCGCTTCTTAAATCGGGGCTACAGCGTTCAGGTCCTGAAAGATGCAGGTATAAGGGCTGGAATACTTGACAGAGAGAACTTGTTGCGAAGGGGAGTGCCTCGTGATACATCAGAGAGAGTGTATTTTGTTACAAAATACAGCACTGAAGCAGAGAACATTAAAATAATCATATAAAAATGATTGGGGAATCATCCAAAGTGATACGCTACTACGCCAAGTCTTCCCTGAGCCACCAGTCATAAGTTTTAAGAGATGTCCTACCCTAAATGACAAATTAGTCCACATCTATCTTCCTGGTGATTCTCAAAAAACTTGGCTTGACCACAAACCCAAGGGCTCTTTTAAATGTAACCAGTGCAACCATTACAGAAATATTGCACAGAATAAGTATTTTGTTGACACAGCTTCTAAAATGGAGTACGTTACTTCAAGCATTTCATTAACTGCAAAACCACTCATGTGGAATGTCCACAGTGCAAGATGTTCTACATTGGACGGACAAAGAGACGCCTTCAAGACCGCTTAGCGGAACACAAGTACGCCATATGGGTAGGCAATGAAGACACCCCATGGCAAGGCACTACAAGTCCTTACACCATGGCAACCCTGCCTCAATTAGAAATTGGGACCGTCTTAAACAGTGAAACCAAAGGGAAAGTATTTGGATTTACAAACTACAGGCCACTAAGTATCCTGGTTTAAATGAAGATATGGATTTCTCACCCTTCCTGTATGGTCGTGATAGGTCCATTTGCTCAATTGCCCTCAGCAATGTTTAGACTGTTGTTGTTCATGTTTGCTGTGTTCTAGTGTACTATGGAATATATTGCTTTCTTATTCCTGACACTTCTCCCAGTCATATTTAAGGTTAGAACTACCGTTCTAGGCACTCTGACACTTCCAGCTTGGAATGAAACTTTATCAATTGGAACCTTTAACAAATGGAAGGTGGAAAAAGTGTTGTCCTGTTCAGGGGAGGTTTTGGTCGGCCGTGATGTCCTTGTCTAGAAAATAGGCACAGTGGCCTTTTATTTCTCCCTCTAAAAACAGAAATAAATATTTTTGCCTTGATAAATATTATTTTGGCCTTTATTCTGATTACAATTGCTCACTTTCGGTTATTTGAAAATTAAATAATCTCCAAAATATAGTTTTTTAAACAAAGTGATTATTATTATTATTATTAATATGGTGGGGCAGGTAGCCTAGTGGTTAGTGCGCTGGACTAGTAACCAAAAGGTTGCAAGATCAAATCCACAAGCTGACAAGGTAAAAATCTGTCATTCTGCCCCTGAACAAGGCAGTTATCCCACTGTTCCTAGGCCATCATTGAAAGTAAGAATTTGTTCTTAACTGACTTGCCTAGTTAAATAAAACTATTATTGACCATGCATTATATTCTCACAGATCAGATTTTCCCTAACAAGAAATGCCCCTTAGATATTAATTTAGAATCCTCCAATACTCTAAATGTAATTATTGGCCGAGAGTCATGTCATTGAAAAAAATATTTGTATATATACCGTAGGCCTAGGCGAAATGAGTCTCACTAGTGTTGAGTAATGTGCTGTTAAAAGTGTTGTAGGTCTTATTTATTTATTTTTATTTTACCTTTATTTTACTACATAAAGGTCTACCTACTCTGCTGGCGTCTTGACCCAGTTTATGCCCTCATTTGCAATGCAAACCATAACGAATTACTATGGGAATAAATGGAAGAGGCAAGTGGAAGGGGGGAAAAGTAAGGAACTTCTCTGTCGGCCCTGGAGACCATTTGAAAACATGTTTTCACAAGGGCTATTAGCAGGACTAAAGACACGATGTGGTCCCAAAAACACCTCTCTGACATAGGGTCCAGCATACCTCTTGATGATTATAGGGCTCGGACCGACAATGGCTGCTTTATATAATTAACATTTCATTATTTATAGATTTTTCCATATTTTCTCATTGTTTCTGTGGTCCAAATATTTAATTAACATTTCAAATACATTCTTTAAGAGTCCTGTTTAAGTAGTATTATAGTATTTTGATTAAACAGGGAGAGAAAGCAAGCGTAGCAGGCTATGAATTCTGCAAACAACATTTCTAGGATGGGATATTAGCAGGACAATAGACTTTTTACTTCTATTCAGATTACAACTGCTCACTTTCGGTTATTTGAAAACAAAATCATCTACAAAATATCGTTATTTTTTAAATAAGGACTTAAAAATGAGATCGTGAACTCTGCAAACAACGTTTCCAGTCCAGGAATGAGAATGGTAAATGACTGTAATTAATACATTTGTTCAATACATTGGAATACAAATCAAGCCATCCATCCACCCATTATGGGCTATTGGCAGGACAATAGACTCTTGCCAAGAAGGAGGGTAGGGGGCGAATTCTATCGTTACGGATGAATGTTTTCAGTTAATGCCAAACAAGTTCGATCGGGTTTAAATCAGGAGACTTACATGTAGAGATTAAAAAAATATTTGTAGATATACTGTAGGCCTACCGTAGGTGTTGTAGGTCTTTTATTATTTATTTTGGTGCTACCCGTTCCAAGGTTAGGACTGTAACCAGAGGACTTGAAAATGAGTCGGAGCTGAGAGAATTACCAAAACTAAAGGATTTTGGTTTCAGTGCATTTTCTTTAAAAATAATGTGTATAGCCTATCAATGTGTAGGCATACTGTGTAATAAAATCGATAATTGTGTACTAAAAACGTGAATGTGCTTTTGCAGAGCATACAACCATGCCGACAACCATCCGTGGAGATCAGTGGACAAAGGGCTGGACAACGGGCCGCACCGAAAAAAACGCATGGTTCCACAGAATACCACTGGGATGGATCCCGAAACAAATGTGGCTTCTTCATCAACATCTTTATGCTTTCGTTAATGAAATAATGATACTAATACTCTCACCAGCTTGGATCCATGCCTGGGCCTGCAGGACGCAAAAATCTTTGTTTGTCAGACGAATCATTGGGTCGAAACCACAGAACAGTACAAAACAAGAGAACACACATGGTTAATGTTCTGAAAAAAAATCAAATATATATATATTGGCAATATTGGATATGGATCCCAAGTGGCGCAGCAGTCTAAGGCACTGCATCTCAGTGCATGAGGCATCACTACAGTCCCTGGTTCAAATCCAGGTTGTATCTCTTTTTAGCTGTGATTGGGAGTCCCATAGGACGGTGTACAATTGGCACAGCATCGTCTGGGTTTTGCCGGGGTAGGCCATCATTGTAAATAATCATTTGTTCTTAACTGACTTACCTAGTTAAATAGAGGTTAAATACATTTCAAAAATGCAACTTTGTTTTGTTTTGTAAATTGTTTTGTAAATATTAATTCACATTTGTGGTGCCATTAAATAAAAAATGAATTATTTAAATCAATATTGTCAATATTTTTGTTATTACTATTAAAAAATACCCAAGTGTGGTCAACTATTTCAGCACCGTTTCACGCTGCTCTGAGACAAGCAAGACTACTTAATAAACATATAAAAAAATGTATTAACACTGCATTATATTTGTATAAAAGCCCCTTAGATATTAATTTATTAATTTATGTAATTAGATCTACTACAGTACAAGGAAATGTTATGGATCTGCCAGTATTTTCATTTAGAGATTCAGGTAAAGAAATGTGTATGTAGAGGCGTAACTTTCTTCACCAGTTATCTTACCATTTTGTACAATTGTGTGATTAGCCTACCAGTTGTTGTAACTGCAATGTTAATTCTCTTGAGAGGAATTTTGATATTCACTATCACAATATTAAAAACTTTCAAATGTATTCATGAATTAAATTGCTTTAACCGACATATTGCGGTTCACCTGATGAAGGATTGACTCGATCTATAAGCCCAGGACGATAGTAAAATGGGCAATAAGATACACTACAAGAAAGAGAACACATATATAACCGTAGAAAACGGTTGCAGGTCGGAAGGCCATCTAACAAGTGCAGATCGGAGGGCCATCAAGTGAAACAGACCAATGAAGTACAGGTAAATTGCGGGAGTATCTATGACTCTCTGAGGACTGGGTAGGGTAGGGGGCCCACGCCCTCCATTTCTCCCTTCTCCTGGCTTGGGGTTCTGGGCCGGGAGGGTTGGGAAGGTGGCTTCGGCTCTCGCCCGAGCTCGGATCCCCACATCTCCATGTCGCCTGGGTTGCGCCTGACCGTCTCCATCCACCCTTTCCCCGTTAGTCACGGCCGCATGGTGCACCCCTTTTCCCCGTTAGGCATGGCCGCATTGCGCACCCCCTTTCCTGTTAGGCATGGCCGCATGGTGCACCCCCAATATCAAGGTGCACATGGGCTTATTTATATAATGAATATGAATTCGGGGGGCAGAAATTATTTTATAGTAAAGCATTAGAGTTTTAAGAATTGTGTATGTTCAATTATTTGTGACATTGTGGCATTTAAAGCATACTGAAGTTAGAAGCAATGGGATTTGAAGCAAGCATGGGGGCTGGTCTTGAGAAATCAATGGGATTTTTTTTGTCACTGAATCTCCGTTTGGGTATTGGCTAGACTACAATTAGGGTGTGGAAATGTTATGCTCTTAGTACTGTAGCCTACTCCCGACCGGTCACATTGTACAGCTCCATATTTTCCTAACGGAAACCCTGAGGGTTTCATTTTTCATTTTTCTTGGAATAGAAACACCATAATATGAATACAATTAATTTATGTACATTTCTTAAAATCAACCCCATTTACTATATTCTTACAAAAAAGGTTTTTAATTCTCTAATACAGCCAATATTGAAGACAAATGTCAAATGCTTCTCAAAGATGTCCTCTGGTGGTCAAACTAGCGCTAACTAGCATTAATGGCAGCAATGGCTAACAATTAAATAATGTGTAATAGAATTCTGCGGCAGCCCGTAAGGTTTGCTGCAGTATGACGCAACTTTTACAAGAAGAACCACTGTAAGTACAACACATCATTGCAGATCCCTCTGGAGTTGTGGTCCCAAAAAGAACCTCAAAAGGGTTATATTACTGACCTGAATTTGTTCAATCTGGAACCTTTTTCAGAGGGTTCTGCTTTAGTGACAAAAGGGTTCTATTCACCTGTGCATTATTATTATGTGTTCATAAAATAAGGCCCTGTTTGAAGATCTCTACAATGAATAGTAGTCTCTTTTGGGAGTCTCTTTTTTGTTGCAAGTTGACGCTCATTTACTGCATTTCTATACAATTAAAACATTATCACCTTGGCTGCTGTAGCTTAATTCACCTCAGTCTACAAACACAGCCTATTAGCTATAAAATTGTAAATTGTAAGTCGCTCTGGTAAGCAATCCAGTGTATATTTGGTTATTTTCCTGCTGAAAGGTGAATTAATCTCCCAGTGTCTGGTGGTAAATCTGAACCAGGTTTTCTTCTGGGATTTTGCATGTGCTTAGCTCTATTCGGTTTATTTTTTATCTTGTTGTTGATCCATCCTTAGTTTTCGCCTATCTCAGCAATTCAACTCTGTAACTGTTTTAAAATCGCCATCGGCCTCATGGTGAAATCCCTGAGCGATTTCCTTCCTCTCTGGCAACTGAGTTAGGAAGGACACTTGTATCTTCGTAGTGACTGGGTATATTGACACGCCATATATAGTGTAATTAATAACTTCACCATTCTCAAAGGGATATTCAATGTCTGCTTTTTTTTACCCATCGACCAATAGATGCCCTTCTTTGCGAGGCATTAGAAAACCTCCCTTTTTTGTGGTTGAATCTGTGTTTTAAATTCACTGCTCATCTAAGGGACCTTACAGACAAATGTATGTGTCGGGTACAGAGATGAGGTAGTCATTCAAAAATCATGTTCATTTTTTTCTCATAGGTAGTTACAGACCAGCATGTACCTAACTGGAATATTATCCCTGTTTTCATTTTCAAATATATTTTTTGAATAGATAAGGGACAGATACAAATTAACAGTTGAAACATTTTTTCAATACATTGCAACTTAGTTTAAGCCAATTTTCAGCACTATTTGTTGTACAATTTGCAGATTTCGCATGGCCCTAGTGCTTGGTCTCCACTCTGCACCCCCATTAAAAAAGCTTAGAAACGCCCCTGTTGCTAACACAGCATCTCTCCCACTACCCTGAGAGAAGGGCTGAGTTCAGAGCTCCTTGACTGGAAGGTGAGGTAGGGAACACCCTGTCAGGGTTCTAAAGCACCACAGCCTGACAGCATCGCAGGCTGAGTAGAAGGTAGACAGCTTCTCCACAGACACCCCTCACCTCCTCCAGCCACACACATACTGTACAGTATATACACACACTCACACACAATCCCAGAGCATCTACACCTGACCTCTAATGTGTGAACTGGAGGGAGGAGGGGAAAGGGGAGCTTAGGAGGGAAAGAGAGATGTCGGAGGAATGCGTACAACACACACTTGACAAGCTGGAAGTTCAGATCCGGTCCACATCTTACGAGCTTAGCACTGGGGTGAACGTCTCATTTCAACCGATTCAGCAAACACAACATTTTTGTGCAGAATGGTGTTGAGTTACAGTAGAAAAGGCCTACAAGGCATGTTCTCTGAATACACAAGCAGTAAACATGCAAGTCATTGACCAAATTTTTACAATATTCTGTCATCTTCGTAATACCACATTCAATATTTCAACCTTAAAATTCTGAGCAGGGTTTCCTGCATTCCTGTATGTTCTCTACAATAATACACATTTAAAACATGTTTTGCACTATATAAGACACAATGGAATTCATAGAGAAAGTAATTGTCTAAAGCTTATTATAAACTGGGTGGTTTGAGTCCTGAATGCTGATTTTCTGACAGCCATGGTATATCAGGCCGTATACCACGAGTATGACAAAACATTTATTTTTACTGCTCTACTTACGTTGGTAACCAGTTTATAATAGCAATAAGGCACCTCAAGGGTTCGTGGTATATGGCCAATATACCACGACTAAGGGCTGTATCCAGGCACTCCATGTTGTTTTGTGCATAAGAACAGCCCTTAGTCGTGGTATATTGGTCACATACCACACCCCTTCGGGCCTTATTGCTTAATTAAGACACAGGCTATTATGTGTAACTGTGACCTTACACAAGACAACACAGCAGCCTCCTTTAGATGCCTTTATAGGAATATGTTGAGGAGAGGCCCACCAATATGAATGAGGCTGTGATCAAATGCAATCACTGTTATGTGGGGATTGATGACGCCCTATTACACTGAACAAAAATATAAATGCTACATGCAATAATTTCATTGATTTTACTGAGTTACAGTTTATATAAATCAAATCAAATTTTGTTAGTCACATGCGCCGAATACAGCAGGTGTAGACCTTACAGTGAAATGCTTACTTACGAGCCCCCAACCAACAGTGCAGTTTCAAAAATATGGATAAGAATAAGAGATAAAAGTAACAATCAATTAAAGAGGAGCAGTAAAAAATAACAATATATACAGGGGGGTGCCGGTACAGAGTCAATGTGCGGGTGCACCGGTTAGTTGAGGTAGTATGTACATGTAGGTAGAGTTAATTAAGTGACTATGCATAGATGACAACAGAGAGTGGCAGTGGTGTGGAGAGTGGGGGGGCAATGTGAATAGCCTGGGTTGCCATTTGACTAGATGTTCAGGAGTTTTATGGCTTTTAGAAGCCTCTTGGACCTAGACTTGGCGCTCTGGTACGGCTTGCCGTGTGGTAACAGAGAGAACAGTCTATGACTAGGGTGGCTGGAGTCTTCGACAATTTTCAGGGCCTTCCTCTGACACCGCCTGGTATAGAGGTCCAGAATGGCAGGAAGCTTGGCCCCAAGCTGTACTGGGTCGTTCGCACTGCCCTCTGTATTGCCTTGCGGTCGGAGGCCGAGCAGTTGCCATACCAGGCAGTGATGCAACCAGTCAGTATGCTCTCAATGGTGCAGCTGTAGAACCTTTTGAGGATCTGAGGACCCATGCCAAATCTTTTCAGTCTCCTGAGGGGGAATAGGTTTTGTCGTGCCCGCTTCACAACTGTCATGATGTGATTGGACCATGTTAGTTTGTTGGTGATGTGGACATCAAGGAACTTGAAGCTCTCAACCTGCTCCACTGCAGCCACGTCGATGAGAATGGGGGCGTGCTCGGTCCTCTTTTTCCTGTAGTCCACAATCATCTCCTTTGTCTTGACCACGTTGAGGGAGAGGTTGTTGTCGTGGCACAACACGGCCAGGTCTCTGACCTCCCTATAGGCTGTCTCGTTGTTGTCGGTGATCAGACCTACCACTGTCATCTGCAAATTTAATGATGGTGTTTTTTGTCCGTAGCTTATGCCTGCCTATACCATATCCCCACCGCCACCATGGGGCACTCTGTTCACAATGTTAACATCAGCAAACTGCTCGCCACACGACGCAACACACGCTGTCTGCCATCTGCCTAGTACAGTTGAAACCGGTATTCATCCATGAAGAGCTTTTCCAGCTTGCCAGCGCCATCGAAGGTGAGCATTTGCCCACTGAAGTCTGGTAAGGACTACGAGCACGTAGATGAGCTTCCCTGAGACGGTTTCTGACAGTTTGTGCAGTACTTCTTTGGTTGTGCAAACAAACAGTTTCATCAGCTGTCTGGGTCTCAGACAATCCCGCAGGTGAAGAAGCTTAACGTAGGCTGGCATGGTTACACGTTTCTTACATGGTGCGGTTGTGAGGCCGGTTTGACGTACTACCAAATTCTCTAAAACGACGTTGGTTATGGTAGAGAAATTAACATTCAATTCTCTGGCACAGCTCTGGCGGACATTCATGCAGTCGGCATGCCAATTGCACGCTCCTACAAAACTTGACACATCTGTGGCATTTTGTTGTGTGTTTTTAATTGTCCCCAGCACAAAGTGCACCTGTTTAATGATCATGCTGTTTAACCAGCTTCTTGATATGCCACACCTGTCAGAATGATGGATTATCTTGGCAAATGAGAAATGCTCACTAACAGGGATATAAACAAATGTGTGCACAACATTTCAGAGAAATAAGCATTTTGTGCATATGGAACATTTCTGGGATCTTTTATTTCAGCTCATGAAACATGGGACCAACACTTTACATATTGCTTTTATATTTTTGTTCAGTGTAGCTCCCATGCAGTACTTTGGGGGGTTAGAGACAATATGGAAATCATTTTCAGACGGTGGAATAAAAAACCCTCATTTCTGAATGCCTCTTCCTGTTAAACAGGGATAATCAAATAGACGAGATGAATATGTATCTGCCATGTGAGCTGGCCTAGCTGTTGTTCACCCTCTCTCTGTCAGCACTACAATAGATTGTTAATGGGCAGTGAGTTATGGCAATAATAACCATGCCTCCTTATAATAAGGTAATCAATTTGATATACTGTCAATTGGCTCAGATTAATGCTTAATCTTCGTTCCCTATAGGGTGCAGCATAATTGAAGGTTTCTGCGAATATTGACTTATGTTGAGTAAACATCTGTTTGGTAATATTTTTTGCTGAGCACACCCATTAATTATGATGGTGCGATTAACAGAGTGCACATTCAGAGCACAAAATTGGAATTCAGTTTGTTCTCTGTGTACTACTGACAAATGAAGCACCCATCTTCCCTTAACATCCATATTGATTATGTCTCGTTTCAACCTTCCTCTGACTAGAACTGTGACTAGATAGTATAAACACTGCTACAGTAGCTACCACTGCAGCAGGCCCAGAGATTGAATGGGATCTTTACACACTGCAGGGCAGCAGTCTCTAAGGTGCAGGGTAGAGTACCGGGTGGTAGTCGGCTAGTGACAGTGTCTAAGGTGCAGAGCAAAATGACTGTTTAACAGTCTGATGGTCTGGAAATAGAAGCTGTTTTTCAGTCTCTTTGTCCCAGCTTTGATGCACCTTTACTGTCTCTGCCTGCTAGATGGTAGCAGGGTGAACAAGCCGAGGTTCAGGTGGCTGAGGTCTTTCTTGGCCTCTTCCTGTGGCACTGGGTGCTGTAGATGTCATGGAGGGCAGGCACGGTGCCCCCGGAGATATATTGGGCTGACCGCACCACCCTCTGGAGAGCCCTGCAGTTGCGGACGGTGCAGTTGCTATACCAGGTGGTTATACAGCCCGACAGAATGCTCTTGATGGTGCATATGTAGAAGTTAGTGAAGGTCTTAGGGGCCAAGACAAATTTATTCAGCCTCCTGAGGTTGAAGAGGCGCTGTTGCGTCTTCTTCACCACAGTGATTGAAAACTACTGGCTGAAAATATACAAAACCTTTATAACTCATCTTTAATGGAACCTACTGAACCATCAGATAACCCACTGACCTGATGTGGATCAACTTCTTCAACCAAGGCCAAGCATGTGTCCTGGTCTGTATTAGGGACTAGGGAGCACTACAGCAAAACACAAACACAAAAAAATACAGTACATTGAGGACTTTGATTGCCTATTGGACAAGCAGTAGTTCAGTGACTGACAAAGAGGAAAGTGACCTGGGGGGGTTCTAGTAAGCTAACATATGGAATTGTTTCAGAATCGTCATACCATAGATCATTTAGCAAGTTGATTTAGAATTTTAGGACCCCTGTAGGTATCAATGCTTTATATTTTTGTTTATTTTATAAAATATGGAATTTGGCCTTTACTACTATAGCACATAGAAACCCATTGAATACCACATTCATAAATGGCAAAACGGACAGTAAAAAAATTTATCATAAGGAAGTGTCGTGTCATGACTATCATTAAAACCTTTTATGGCTGCCATCCCGCTACCGGGATGATATGAAAACAGCGAATGAAAGTGCAGAAAAATGAGCGAGATTTTTCAAAACGAGTCAGGTGTCCTTTGATTAGTTCCTGCGCGCGAGAGGGGTAGCTCCACATTTTCTTTCTCTCTTTTATTGAGATAATGTCCGTTATTTATGTCCAATTAGCTACTTTGGAATTGTTTGCCAAACTCCCTAACCAAAGTCACAAAGCGCGACCTCTATAACGTGACGAAATGTCCAAAGGTTCCGTTACAGTCAATAGAAACATGTCAAACGATGTACTGAATCAATCTTTAGAATGTTGTTAACATACATCTTGAATAACGTTCCAACCGGAGAATTACATTGACTTCAGTTGACCGATGGAACGGAGCTCCCTCTCAAGTGAACGCGCCTCTTCAATGCGTGATCACCTCGTGGCAGTGGTGACTAATTCCTGTCTCCTTCGGCCCCCCTTCACATTAGAGTAATCAGACAAAGTTCTATTGACTGTTGACATCTAGTGGAAGCCGTAGGAAGTGAAAAATCATCAATATCTCGCTGTAATTTCAATGAGAGCTTGGTTGAAAATCTGCCACTCCCAGAAAAAATCCAAACAGGAAGTGGAACTTCTCAGGTTGTTGCCTGCCATATGAGTTCTGTTATACTCACAAACATAATTCAAACAGTTTTAGAAACTTCCGAGTGTTTTCTATTCAATACTAATAATAATATGCATATATTAGCAACTATGACATAGGAGCAGGCCGTTTACTCTGGGCACCTTTGTGCACCTTTCATCCAAGCTACTCAATACTGCCCCTGCAGCCAAAAGAAGTTACCTGACTTGCCTAGTTAAGTAAAGATTTAAAAAATTACGTGATTAAATTAATCATATAACAATTCATTAAGTAGTAATCTGTGGCACCACGGTAAAAGTTATTTAACGAGTTACTATCTCACAACTAAACTCTAAAGATATAAATATATCTTACATCAGTCAATTCATTAATTCTTATTTACCTTATCAGTCTCACTCTGAATGTTGCAAAATTCTTGGATATCTGCACGAACCCTAGCATAAATTATGAATCAGCGATATATAAATTGGTCTTAATTATTTATTTACTAACTAACTACATATTCATACAGAAATACACACACAATATAGTTAATGGTTACTAACACAATGCAATGAAAGGTCCCTAGTGGACTAAACTTATATGACGGCTTGTTACACAAAATGGCAGATTCAAAAGGGAGGGAAAGGGAGAGACAAAGGAATTCCACTATCGTACATACAGCTGATAACTATGCTCATGGAAATGTGAATAATTTGCACATGAACGGCCACTCATTCAAAATAATTGCAATGTACATATTTAGGTGTGTATGTCTTTGATGTCTCTCTGTTGAAATCACTCGATCCATCTACGGGGAGTAATTTGACAGAAAGTCTCTGGTTGTGTAAGTCTCTGGTTGTCCACCAGAGGTCACCATGTATTTTGTAGCCTTAGCTTCTCTGTCTCAGAGTGTGTGTTAGACTGGATCTTCCAGAGGAAGTGCTCATTAGAAAGGATCTTTCAAAGTACCACCCGGTGGTTTACTAGAGTTTACTAGACTAAAATAATTAAACAGCTGCAGACTGAATGTTCCTGTGTAGTCTTCTTCCTTGAGAGAGAGTTTCAGAGTTTCTCTGGTGTCTTGGACTTGTTAATGTGTGAAAGTTAAATATTTAAAAAAAATATATTTTGAATTTCGCGCCCTGCACTTGAGCTGGATGTTGTCATAAGTGTACCGGTGTCGGGCTGCAGCCCAAACAGGTTAATGACATCAACAAATCTTAATGAATTCGATAGGATTGTTCTTTAAATACCCACGGACCATTCCAAATGTTTGGATTACAGAAATATTGTTTTATTATACAATCTTGGATGTCACTGTACTACAACAAATATATTTTTTACTTCCATTTATGCAGTGGGAGAGAGAGTTCCTGCAGGTATTTATGACTGTCATAAAACGACCAAATTCACCACTCTCCCCCTCTGCGGGAGAGAGAGGGCGCTGTAGAGTGGACCCACTGTAACCTGATCCTTCGGATCCTCACAAGAGAGTCATGACAGAGGAAAGTATTGAAATGTCTGTTCTATATCCAGGAGATATAAGAAAGCTCAGGAAATATTGTAGTTTTTTGGACACATATTTAAACCCCTTTATTTGTTGACACAAAGCTACCTCCATACTTCCATTCAAACAGAGAACAACATCGTGTTCGTGAGAGTCTCATCTTTCCATAGAGTGGTCATATTAGTTTGTAGGCCAAACCACTTGGACGCTACAGACGTTTTTGTGAGAAAACTGATTTCCTGACAAACACCTCTGTAGCTCGGCCACCGTCCAGCGCATATGCCGAATGCCGACATAGGCGAATGTGGTGGATTGAGACGCAGCTCAGATATCTCTCGCTTAAACTGACGGATTAGATTGACGCACAGGTCTTAAGAATGTTTTAACAATCAGTGCTGCCTCTTTCCTGACTGTAAACACAGCTGCAGCAGCAGCACTCTGCATGTCTGAGCAGGACTGTAGAGGTTATTTACTATCTGAGACTAACATGTTCCGTGGGAATGAATATTCCTGAAAGACTGAGAGGTAGGGAGGGAGGGAGGGAGGGAAGGAGGAAGAGAGGGGGAGTTATATTGATCAGAGTTTTAGAGAATTCTCTATGTCTGAATTTCAGGATATTTATGATGACAAGAACCCTCACAATTAAATTCAAACTGCTGTCTACAATTGAATTGCCCTGCTGTCCAATCAATATGCTTTGCAAATGAAATCATACTGAAGAGAAAGGGGCATAAGGCCTTTATTAACATGATGTGCTCAAATTGTATCACGATCCTACTCTATCTTGAAAGCATTCTGTTTGTAGCCAGAAGCAGTCATTCAGTTGGGACCACTGGAGAAAGAGTCCAAGATGGCTGACTGTTGTTTTCAACGTAATCTACTCACGTTCGCATACACTGTTTTGTGGTGGTAGCCATGTGCTTTACAGAGCCGATAAAGCCTGCACACTAGCACTGGAGCAGCACTGGATCAGCGTGAGCAGCGACGACGTCATCAGGTCATCCAGAAACAAAACAGACATTGGATGATTATTAAATGTTAATAAATTCGGCTGTGAGTGATGGGAAAAAATCGACCTCGAAGACAATTACTAATAATTCAATGGATATTTTCGTCACAAAGGTGATAACGAGTGTCTTTTTAGGAATTTTCAAATTGGACCGTCTATGGGAATTGTCTTTTTGGGCTGGCCGTCAGCTAAACTGCAATAACAAAAGTGTCTCTTTGTAAACGAAAAGTGTATAAAAAAAAATAAAAAAATGCACTTCTCTCTCTAAAAGGCTCCAGCAGCGCGCCGACACTGGCCTCGGAGACGCCCTGGAGGGCGAGGTGCAGGATCCTGCAGGAACCTCCCGCACCTCAGCTTCCTGGAGCGGGCTAGCCACCACCGGCCTGAGGAGAGACACATGGAACGAGGGGTTAATGCGGTAATCAGGGGGAAGCTGTAACCTATAACATACCTCATTCACTCTCCTCAGGACTTTAAATGGCCCCACAAACCGCGGACCCAGCTTCTGACAGGGCAGGCGGAGGGGCAGGTTCCGGGTCGAGAGCCAGACCCGGTCCCCCGGGGCGAACACCGGGGCCTCACTGCGGTGATGGTCTGTGCCAAGGCCTCACTGCGGTGACGGTCTGCGCCAACTTACTGGCGCAGCACGGCGCGCTGAAGATGGACATGGGTGGTGTCCCATGTCTCCTCCGCGCGCCGGAACCAGTCATCCACCGCAGGAGCGTCGGTCTGACTCTGATGCCAAGGAGCCAGAACCGGCTGATACCCCAACACACACTGGAAGGGAGAGAGGTTAGTGGAAGAGTGGCGGAGCGAGTTCTGGGCCATTTCTGCCCAGGGCACGAACGCAGCCCACTCCCCCGGCCGGTCCTGGCAATAAGACCTCAGAAACCTACCCACATCCTGGTTAACTCTCTCCACCTGCCCGTTACTCTCGGGGTAAAAACCTGAGGTAAGGCTGACCGAGACCCCCAGATGTTCCATGAACGCCCTCCAGACCCTCGAAGTGAACTGGGGACCCCGATCAGACACTATATCCTCAGGCACCCCATAGTGCCGGAAGACGTGAGTAAACAGGGCCTCCGCAGTCTGTAGGGCCGTAGGGAGACCGGGCAAAGGGAGGAGACGACAGGACTTAGAAAAAAGATCCACAACGACCAGGATCGTGGTGTTTCCCTGTAAAGGTGGGAGATCGGTCAGGATATCCACTGACAGGTGCGACCACGGCCGTTGTGGAACGGGTAAGGCTTGTAACTTACCTCTGGGAAGGTGCCTAGGAGCCTTACACTGGGCGCACACCAAGCAGGAGGAAGCATAAACCCTCACATCCTTAGCCAACGTGGGCCACCAGTACTTCCCACTAAGACAGCGCACTGTCCGACCGATCCCAGGATAACCAGAGGAGGGTGACGTATGGACCCAATAGATCAGCCGGTCGCGGACAACAGACGGAACGTACAGACGCCCAGCTGAACACTGAGGGGGAGTGGGCTCTGCACGTAACGCCCGCTCAATGTCCGCGTCCAGCTCCCACATTACCGGCGACACCAAGCAGGAGGCGGGGACTATGGGAGTGGGATCCATGGACCACTCCTCTGTGTCACACTGCCGGGACAGTGCGTCTGCCTTAACGTTCTGGGAACCTGGTCTGTACGAAAGGGTGAAAACAAAACGGGTGAAAAACATGGCCCACCTTGCCTGGCGAGGGTTCAGTCTCCTCGCTGCCCGGATGTACTCCAGATTGCGGTGGTCAGTCCAGATGAGAAAAGGGTGTTTAGCCCCCTCAAGTCAATGTCTCCATGACTTCAAGGCCTTGACTACAGCCAACAGCTCCCGGTCCCCCACGTCTTAGTTTTGCTCTGCCGGGCTGAGCTTCTTCGAGAAGAAGGCACAGGGGCTGAGCTTCTTCGAGAAGAAGGCACAGGGGCGGAGCTTCGGTGGCGTACCCGAGCGCTGATAGAGCACCGCTCCTATCCCAGCCTCGGACGCGTCCACCCCCACTATGAACGCCAAAGAGGGATCCGGATGGGCCAGCACGGGCGCTGAGGTAAACAGAGCCCTTAGTTGCCCAAAAGCCCTGTCCGCCTCAACTGACCACTGCAGACGTACAGGACCCCCCTTCAGCAGTGAGGTAATGGGAGCAGCCACCTGACCAAAACCCCGGATAAATCTCCGGTAGTAATTGGCAAACCCTAAAAATCGTTGCACCTCCTTTACCGTGGTGGGAGTCGGCCAATTTCGCAAGGCTGAAATGCGGTCACTCTCCATCTCCACCCCTGATGTGGAAATGCGATACCCTAGGAAGGAGACGGCTTGCTGAAAGAACAGGCATTTCTCAGCCTTGATGTACAGGTCATACTCCAACTGTTGTCCAAGTACCTTGCGCACCAAGGACACATGCTCGGCGCGTGTAGCGGAGTACACCAGAATGTCATAGATATACACCACTACACCCTGCCCGTGCAGGTCCCTGAAAATCTTGTCTACAAAGGATTGGAAGACTGATGGAGCATTCATCAACCCGTACGGCATGACGAGGTACTCATAATGCCCTGAGGTGGTGCTAAACACCGTCTTCCACTCGTCTCCCTCCCGGATACGCACCAGGTGGTATGCGCTCCTGAGATCAAGTTTTGTGAAGAAGTGTGCCCCGTGCATTGACTCAATCGCCGTGGCGATAAGAGGTAGCGGGTAACTGTACCTCACTGTGATTTGATTGAGACCTCGATAATCAATGCACGGGCGCAAACCTCTATCCTTCTTCACAAAAAAAGAAACTCGAGGAGACGGGTGAGGTGGAATACCGAATGTACCCCTGATGCAGGGATTCGGAGACATATGTCTCCATAGCCACCGTCTCCGCTTGTGACAGGGGATACACGTGACTCGTGGGAAGTGTAGCATCTACCAGGAGATTTATCGCACAATCCCCCCGTCGATGGGGTGGTAATTGAGTCGCCTTCTTTTTACAGAAGGCGAGAGCCAAATCGGCATATTCGGGGGGGATGCGCACAGTGGAGACCTGGTCTGAGCTTTCCACCGTAGTAGCACCAACGGAAACCCCTACACACCTCCCTGAGGTTGTCATGAAATAGTGGGGTTATGATGAGCCAACCAGGGAAGGCCCAGTACCACGGGAAACGCAGGAGAGTCAATGAGAAAGAGACTGATTCTCTCCTTGTGACTCCCCTGCGTCACCATGGCCAGTGAGATAGTGGCTTCCCTGATTAGCCCGGACCCCAATGGTCGACTATCCAGAGCGTGAACTGGGAAAGGTCTAGCCACAGGGATAATGGGGATCATTAGACTAAGAGCGAGCGCTCTGTCAATAAAATTCCCAGCTGCGCCTGAATCGACGAGCGCCTTATGCTGGGAATGCGGGGAAAAATCTGGAAAACAAACAGGTACAAACTCTGGACTCTGGATGAGATTGGTGCAGACTCACCTGGGGTGACGCCAGAGTGCACTGCCTGCTGCCTCGACTCCCAGAGGGACCAACCCGGCACCGACCGGCAGTGTGTCCTCTGTGGCCACAGATGGTGCAGGAACTGGATCCCCCTCCGGTCTTCCTACGCACTGCCCCTCCCAGCTCCATAGGTTCAGGAGAGGGAGTGCGAGGAGATGGAACCACCAGACCCCGATCTGAATGTCCGCGGGTAGCCAGCAGGTTGTCCAGCCGGATGGACAGGTCAACCAGCTGATCCAACGTGAGGGTGGTGTCTCTGCAGGCCAACTCCCGATGGACGTCCTCGCGCAGACTGCAACGGTCGTTCAGACTGCAACGGTCGATCAGGGTCCTGTCACTCCGCGCCGGCAGCCAGGGTCCTAAACTCTAGGGCAAACTCCTGGGCGCTCCTCGTCTCCTGCCTCAGCTGGGAGAGGCGCTCACCCGCCGCTCTACCCTCAGGCGGATGGTCGAAGACCACCTCTCCCTGAGAGGCATGAGATGAGAGCGGACACCCTCTCCCTTCCCGAGGGAGCTGGGTAAACAGTGCCCAGGTATAGGTCCAGCTGTAACAGGAATCCCTGGCACCGTGCCGCCGTCCCATCATAGTCCCCGGAGAGGGCGAGACGCATCCCACTGGGACCAGTTGCAGAAGGAATGAGTAGTGGAGGTTCTGGTTGCGTGGTTGAAAGCGCTGGTGGACCTCCCCGTCTCTCCCAACGGTCCAGGGTCTGGATAACTTGATCCATGATGGCGCCGAGATGGTGGATTACTTTCGCTTGCTCCTGGATGTGCTCCTCGACCCCTATATCAGGAGCGCCTGTTCCTGCTGACTCCATGAGCTGGTCGGGAATTCTGTAATGGGGTGCGTGCTGGTAGCAGGGAAGTCAGGCGCAGGAGAAGGAAATTGGTATAAACAGAGTTATTTAATAAATGCTTACAAACTCCGAAAACCAACATACAAAATAAAGAAAGTGGGTAAAAACCCGTCGCACACCATAACATACTTGGCACCAATACATACAACGAACAATTCCCGACAAGGACATGGGAGAAAACATGGGAAAATATACAACATGTAATTTAGGGAATTGAAACCAGGTGAGTGTGAAAACCAAACAAAACAAATGGAACATGAAAAATGGATCGGCGATGGCTAGAAGACCGGTGACGTCGACCGCCGAACACCGCCCGAACAAGGAGAGGAACCGACTTTGGCAGAAGTCGTGACAGGAACCCTGGGTCCTTGTTTTGGGCGAACAAACCATTTGTTTGTTGATCCTCAAGTTT
Organism: Salvelinus namaycush; assembly: GCF_016432855.1. Classification (NCBI taxonomy): domain Eukaryota; kingdom Metazoa; phylum Chordata; class Actinopteri; order Salmoniformes; family Salmonidae; genus Salvelinus; species Salvelinus namaycush. The sequence goes on along the minus strand of NC_052308.1, from coordinate 24,087,144 downwards.
CACTTATGCTTTTTTTGTATTAAAATAATGGGTGCATGATTAATAACTTCTTATGGCTGAGATCCCGTTAACGGGATCGACTTGACAACAGCCAGTGAAAGTGCAGGGCGCCAAATTCAAACAACAGAAATCTCAAAATTAAAATTTCTCAAACATAAAAGTATTTTACACCATTTTAAAGATAACTTGTTGTTAATCCCACCACAGTGTCCGATTTCAAAAAGGCTTTACGACGAAAGCACACCATCTGATTATGTTAGGTCAGCACCTAGTCACAGAAAAAGACAGCCATTTTTCCAGCCAAAGAGAGGAGTCACAAAAAGCAGAAATAGAGATAAAATTAATCACTAACATTTGATGATCTTCATCAGATGACACTCATAGGAATTCATGTTACACAATACATGTATGTTTTGTTCGAAAAAGTTCATATTTATATCCACAAATCTGAGTTTACATTGACGCGTTATGTTCAGTAATGTTTTGCCTCCAAAACATCCAGTGATTTTGCAGAGAGCCACATCAATTTACAGAAATACTCATAATAAACATTGATAAAAGATACAAGTATTATACATGGAACTTTAGATAAACTTCTCCTTAATGCAACCGAAGTCAGAAATAGCATTATAAATATTCACTTATCTTTGATGATCTTCATCAGAATGCACTCCCAGGAATCCCAGTTCCACAATAAATGTTTGTTTTGTTTGATAAAGTCCTTAATTTATATCCAAATACCTCCTTTTTGTTCGCGAGTTTAGTTCAAAAACCCAAATTCATGACGCGCAGGCCAGACGAAAAGTCAAAAAATTCCATTACAGTTCGTAGAAACATGTCAAACGATGTATAGAATCAACCTTTAGGATGTTTTTAACATAAATCTTCAATAATGTTCCAACCGGAGAATTACTTTGTCGAAAAGGAACGCAGCTACCTCTCACGGGGGCACGCCTGAGGGAGCTCATGGCACTCTGCCAGACCCCTGACTCAAACAGCTCTCATTCCCCCCTCCTTCACATTAGAAGCCTGAAACAAGGTTCTAAAGACTGTTGACATCTAGTGGAAGCCTTAGGAAGTACAATATGACCCCATAGACACTGTATATTGGATAGGCAAACCTACAAACCTCAGATTTCCCACTTCCTGGTTAGATTTTTTCTCAGGTTTTTGCCTGCCATATGAGTTCTGTTATACTCACAGACATCATTCAGAGTGTTTTCTATCCAAATATACTAATAATATGCATATCTTAGCTTCTGGGACTGAGTAGCAGGCAGTTTACTCTGGGCACCTTATTCATCCAAGCTACTCAATACTGCCCCCAGCCATAAGAAGTTTTTAAAGGGGGTATGAAGTACTGTATGTGAGGAACAGCTTTTTCATGTAATCTAGAGCCATAATCATTATGCCTAATTATATGTAAAAAAAAATATATGTATATCTAAGCATACCTCTTTACCTGTTCAATTGTCATTTTAATGAGGGTGTTATTCTGACTGTTGTAAATCACACATCTCAATATACTGCACTAACACGCCTAGGATATTACATCCAAATTACAAAATATGGGATCATAACACACATCATCAATACAGGCACATATCATGGCATCATAAATAATACACAAATATCATGATATTATCAGTAGGTGCCAGATTACATTTAAACAAAGTATTTCTCTGCATATCTAAGCATACCTCTGTAGCTTCCTGACTGGTGGTTCTCTTTTTTTAAATAAACTAAATATTGTAGGCTTCTCTACATCTCTGCTAAAATATAGGTAAAAGATTGAAAGTAATATGAGCCTGTCAGGATTTGGCCAGGATTATTCTGGCCATCTTTGCTCTGTGTTTGAATGTTAGCACCCAGCCCCAGCCATGCTGTGAACTTTTGTTACTCCAGTTGGATTCTCTTGAGGTACTCTGTTTTTGTTCTCGTTTATTTATTTTCTTTGATTTTTCTTTTGAGGTTTTTTCCCTGCTGTGCTTACCACTTTTGTGGATTTACCTTGTGACTTGGAGGATATACCTTTTTTCTCTTGGAATTACTTTTGACGTTGTGGATTTATATTTTTTGCCTGAAGTACTTTCCTTTTTACTTTATTAAAACACCGTCTCAAGTACTGCTGTGTCTGCCTCATCTTCTGGGTTCTGCCGACTATTAGTGGCTCAGCTTACTAAGTGACTGTTTCTCACACCGGAGACCCGAGTTCGTAACCGGGTCCTGACAGAGCCTTATTCAGTACATTTATTAACAGCATGTTTTTCTAAAGTCTAGCAACCTTGCCAGCAGGCATGCCAGCTAAGATAGTTAGACAAGCTACTCTAACTTGATTAATAGCCTGAAATGGCTTGGTAGCTACACTATATACATATTTTGGTAATAAGATCTTAATCTATATATTAGAACTTACCTTTGATTTCTTAAAACTGAAAAGGTGAAATATCATGATTGTTCCTTCTGCCATGCTCGGGTAGGGGGCGTGAAATCAGAGGTGTGTTCGGGAGCACCAATTATCCTCTGGTTTGGTTTTTGCTATTGTTGGCTAATTTCAGGGGAGAGATTAAAGGTTACCTCGGTTTATTCACTGCGTTAGGCATGGCTTAAAACCTGTTGAGGATAGGGGGTGCTGTTTTCACTTTTGGGGAAAATCGTTCAAAATTTAAACGGCCTCGTACTCAATTCTTGCTTGTACAATATGCATATTATTATTAATATTGGATAGAAAACACTCTCTAGTTTCTAAAACCGTTCTAATTATTTCTCTAAGTGAAACAGAACTCTTTTTACAGCCCATTTCCTATCCGGAAGTGAGATTTCCAAAAGCGAGGTCTCTCTTCAAGAGCTTGTCTATAAAAGGGCATGTCACTTATGACTGTAGAAACACGTCATACACCTTCCCCTGGGTGTCATGCGGAAGTGAGAGCAGAAATGACTTGATTATCTCGTTCTGGGATTGAATACAACCTCTTGGAGTGAGAGGTCCGCCATTATTTTTTTTTGGAAGGCGCGAAGTTGGACCTGGAATCGCCTCCTGGAAAACCGTCGTTATAGGTGAATATGATCTCCGGCTTCGATTTTATTTGATACATGTCACAATATCATCCTAAAGTATGTTTTTTCAATATAGTTTATATTATTATATTATTGAAATTTATTCGGGACTTTAGACGTGATGCGTTGGAGGAATTTGTTCAAGAAGGAGAGGTTAGCGCCGCACGGCCAGTGTGCTTGCTAATTCAAGAGGGAAATAGTTCGTTCTGGATCCAAACAAAGACGGTTCTGAACAAAGGACCCCTTGTACAACATTCTGATGGAAGATCAACAAAGATAAGGACCCAATTTGGGATGCTATTTCATATATCTGTCGAACTGTGCTATCGCTACCGTTTGCCTTGAATCAATGCTGTTGTGTGATAGCTATTGTAGTAAGCTAATATAACGATATATTGTGTTTTCGCTGTAAAACACTTCAAAAATCGGAAATATTGGCTTTATTCACAAGATCTTTGTCTTTCATTTGCTATCCACCATATATTTCTCTGAAATGTTTTATGATGAGTAATTAGGTAGTTGACGTTGGTGTCTGTATTTACTCTGGCTACTCCCGTGCTATTTCTGACTGTAGCTATGATGGTAGCAGTAATGTAAAACTGATTTATAGCTCAAATATGCACATTTTTTGAACAAAACATAGATTTATTGTGTAACATGTTATAGGACTGTCATCTGAGGGAGTTGTTTCTAGGTTAGTTAGGTTGGTTCTAGGTTAGTTAGGTTGGCTTTGTGCATGCTACCTGCATGCTACCGGTGCTGTGAAAAATGTCTGTCTGTCTTTTGTATTTGGTGGTGAGCTAACATAAATATACGTGGTGTTTTCGCTGTAAAACATTTTAAAAATTGGAAATATTGGCTATATTCACAAGATCTTTGTCTTTCATTTGCTATCCACCATATATTTTTCTGAAATGTTTTATGATGTGTAATTAGGTAGTTGACGTTGATGTCTGTATTTACTCTGGCTACTCCCGTGCTATTTCTGACTGTAGCTATGATGGTAGCAGTAATGTAAAACTGATTTATAGCTCAAATATGCAAATTTTTTGAACAAAACATAGATTTATTGTGTAACATGTTATAGGACTGTCATCTGAGGGAGTTGTTTCTAGGTTAGTTAGGTTGGTTCTAGGTTAGTTAGGTTGGCTTTGTGCATGCTACCTGTGCTGTGAAAAATGTCTGTGCTTTTTTCTATTTGTTGGTGAGCTAACATAAATATATATTGTGTTTTCCCTGTAAAACATTTTAAAAATCGGACATGTTGGCTGGATTCACAAGATGTGTATCTTTCATTAGCTGTATTGGACTTGTTAATGTGCGAAAGTTAAATATTTCTAAAAAAATATTTTTTGAATTTCGCGCTCTGCCTTTTCAGTGGAATGTGGGAGGAGTTCCGCTAGCGGAACGGGGGGGCGAGACAGGTTAACACAATTATTTAGGTGTGTATTTATGGTAATTGTATGCCAGCATTACCTGAATACGTTGATGTGGATTTAATACCTCTATATAGATAATACCTTGACTGATGCAAAATGGTTTATTCCAAGGTGAGCCCTTAATGGAAACATCTGCCATTCCATGTTGTGTTGCGGCCAGACGTGTTGCTACCTTGAGGTCGCTGACAGGAATTATTGAGGCCTGGGTCTTGCTATTGTTTTGTAAATACTTTGTACATGCTGTACATAAGTTTAGTGCATATTATTTGACATTCCTTACTACTGTCCACTGCTACAACTAGTCTGCCTCCTCACTGAAGATTCCACAGTCAAGAATGCCTTCCTCATGCATTCTCACAGGTAAGGCAAAGGGTTATGGTATTCTTGTGGCTCTGCCTCAGTGTTTGTATTGATCTGGTAAATAGCAGAACACAGGAGAAGGGTTGTGGTGGCATATTTCTGCTTTACCAAATGAGGACAGTTACAAACTACACACCAGTCAGAGTTATACTTAAACTACACCTATAATAATAAGCTTTGCAATAGCATTTGACTTTCAGCAAATCACTATTTCTAATGAACCGTTGAGAAGTGACTACAGAAAAGTACAAATATCTTTTATAGCCACTCAACTTAGACTGACGAACCACAGATCTTAGGAACAATTCACAAAGGTTAAGATTTGTATGAAAGATATCTATAAAACATAGACAGTTACTGCTGTGTCAACAGTTTATTGTAAAGACCAGTGTCTGGCCCTCTTACTCCAAAAAGGGAACCGTCTCTCCCTGGTACGGCATAGAACAGAACCATTAGCTCATGTTCTCTGGAATGCTCTTTAGGTTTTATCACCCAGACATCGTAAATGTCCTCTGTCAGTGCTATCTCATAGAAGCCCATCCTCAGTGGAACACACACAATACTCTATTCTGTTGAATAAAACAACCATTATAATGCAATACAAGCATTATAACATAATCTTGCAATTTTCCACGACAGGGTGCATGTATGCTTGTTGGTTATCACATCATATACTGTACCCTAGACCCACTCCAATTTGCTTACCGCCCCAATAGTTCCACAGACGACGCAATCACAATCACACTGCACACTGCCCTGACCCATCTGGACAAGAGGAATACCTATGTAAGAATGCTGTTCATCGACTACAGCTCAGCATTTAACACCATAGTACCCTCCAAACTCGTCATTAAGCCTGGGTCTTGAGACCCTGGGTCTCGACCCCGCCCTGTGCAACTGGGTCCTGGACTTTCTGATGGGATGCCCCCAGGTGGTGAGGGTAGGAAACAACATCTCCACCCCGCTGATCCTCAGCACTGGGGCCCCACAACGGTGCGTTCTCAGCCCTCTCCTGTACTCCCTGTTCACCCATGACTTCGTGGCCATCCTCCAACTCAATCATCAAGTTTGCAGACGGCACTACAGTGGTAGGCTTGATTACCAACAACGACGAGACGGCCTACAGGGAGGAGGTGAGGGCACTCGGAGTGTGGTGTCAGGAAAATAACCTCTCACTCAACTTCAACAAAACAAAGGAGATTATCGTGGACTTCAGGAAACAGCAGAGGGAGCACCCCCCATCCACATCGACGGGACAGTAGTGGAAAAGGTGGAAAGTTTTAAGTTCCTCGGCGTACGCATCAGGGACAAACTGAAATGGTCCACCCACACAGACAGCGTGGTGAAGTAACAGCGCCTCTTCAACCTCAGGCGGCTGAAGAAATTTGGCTTGTCACCAAAAAACACACAAACTTTTACAGATGCACAATCGAGAGCATTCTGCCGGGCTGTATCACTGCCTGGTAAGGCAACTGCTCCGCCCACAACCACAAGCCTCTCCAGAGGGTAGTGAGGTCTGCACAATGCATCACCGGGGGCAAACTACCTGCCCTCCAGGACACCTACACCACCCGATGTCACAGGAAGGCCAAAAAGATCATCAAGGACAACAACCACCCGAGCCACTGCCTGTTCACCCAGCTATCATCCAGAAGGCAAGGTCAGTACAGGTGCATCAAAGCGGGGACCGAGAAGCTGTTTTTCAGTCTCTATCTCAAGGCCATCAGACTGTTAAACAGCCATCACTAACATTGAGTGGCTGCTGAGAACATACTGACTCAAATCTCTAGCCAATTAAAAATTGGATGTAATAAATGTATCACTAGTCACTTTAAACAATGCCACTTTATGTAATGTTTACATACCCTACATTACTCATCTCATATGTATGTACTGTACTCTATACCATCTACTGCATCTTGCCTATGCCGTTCGGCCATCGCTCATCCATATACCTATATGTACATATTCTTATTCATTCCTTTACACTTGTGTGTATAAGGCAGTTGTTGTGAAATTGCTAGATTACTTGTTAGATATTACTGCATGGTCGGAATTAGAAGCACAAGCATTTCGCTACACTTGCATTAACATCTGCTAACCATGTGTATGTGACCAATAAAATTCGATTTGATTTGATTTGACAAATGAGTGAAGTTATTCCAAGGAACATCATTACAACATGAAATGGTTGAGGACCAAAAAAGGCACAAATGTTAGCTAAACTGACAGATCTCGATCATCTGTATCATCGTTCTTCATAATGTTTGACGATTAAAAATGTATTGCTGCTTTTCAATTTCATTCTGTTACACACAGTTGCCTCTTTCTAGCCTCTTGGAACAGGCAAACATGCGAGTACATTTGCAGGACGGTATGCATACTATGTACTGGTTTGAAAATCACAACAGCTATCACTAGAACATTGATACATCCCTGGCTGTGCTCCTCTAGGTTTGTCCTAAACCAAGGACAATAATATTGATACTGATGTAGCATCACAAATCATTCAAATCACCTTCTGACTTCTATTTACAACTATTTATTTACTGACTCAGAAATCATAACTTGAGAACCCAGACAGACCAAAACGAACTATACAAAGATGTTTTGTCCACAATACATTGCCATTGTCCTCTCAGGCCAAGGGTATGGATAAGGCAAAGTTTCTGCCATGGCATGGTAGGCAGTTAAATTAACATCATAATAGAGGCTGGCTTTTGTAGCTGTTGGAGCTACATTAAACTATTCTTAAATTTCTTGAATAATGCATCCTGTCTCGCAGGTCTTTTGCAGCCCCCAAAAGCTCTGGACAACCAGTCTTTTATTTAGACACACAGAGGGTTTACCACTGAGTCTTACAGTACATACCAAGTGTTCAAGCTGCCCTTGTGAAAACAGTTACGTATGAAAATGTAACTTTTCCAAAGTTCCAAACAGTCATGGAAAATGTTATTTTAACTTTCTATCAATATGACAGTCAGGGAGGTATACAAAATCCCTACAAGAGAAGACATCATCTTCAGTCACACGCTTCATGTGAACAAACATTGTATCTTGAATGAAATACAAGAACATAATTAAACCAAATGAACCACAGGGATAGAAATGTGGTTTGATAAGAAGCCTTGTCATCTTCACTGAACTAATTGATAAAAAAATCGGACACTGACAGTTGTCAATTATCTTCACATCCTCCAGATCAGACCGTTGTGCTTTGGAGACACTAAGAGCAATGCTATCAATATTCATATCAGATCCAAATAAAAGCATGGACTTCTTCTTCTTCTTCTCTTCTTGAAGAATTAGAATATTGAGCAGCCTTCCATAATTTCTTTCCTGGGGCTGGCTCTTGAGATGAAAGGTAAGAGAAGGGCTTTGCTTGGCCTGGTCAACTGATTTTTAAATTGCTGATATATGCATCCCTTTGAAAATCAAATTCATTGCTCTCAAGAGGGCCTCCTTCTTTGATATATTTCTCTATTTGTCACCATGAGCCGAAGCTTCGACCACATTATGGGGCAACATTGATTTTTACGTACCATATTTTCCTTCTTATTTGATTACAACGGGCAGTAAGGACAGAATATCACAGTATTGATGCAGAAAGTACAAACCCTCCATAAACAAGGGTAAATATGTATTTTTTGTAAATGTTAGAGTAACAACTGTAACAGATGACAGTGACATTATTGATGATAGTTGTTCAGTTACATGACACTGACATTTTACAATACAAAATATACACATACAAACAACAACTTACAGATGCACACAAACATCCACAACATCACCCCTGGTCAGACCCAAATGCTCACACCCCCATTTCCAGTGCCTGCATCACTCTCCGTCACATGGCCTCAAACTGCACCATTTTGTTTCTCTCTGTCGCCCACACACATTCAACATTTAGATAAAAAAGCAATTGACCGTTCCACTGTGTTAACGATGGAGGATTGGTTGATTTCTAGTTTTTAAGCATATATTTTTTCAAGATGATTGACGAGAAAAGTATCGTCCAACCCTTCAGGTATCTCACTGCACCCTCATATGCGGCAGTAACCGAAAGTTTGCTAGATCGACTCCCTGAGCTGACAAGGTACAAAATCTGTCGTTCTGCCCCTGAACAAGGCAGTTAACCCATTGTTCCTAAGCTGTCATTGTAAATAAGAATTTGTTCTTAACTGACTTGCCTAGTTTAAAATAAATATGCCAGGTCTTGAAATATGCAGACAGATTAAAAGTAAATTTACATTGCATTACTTCTGACAGCCAGCTTTCTAACACAGACATTTTTTTCTGTTGGAATTTGATGCCATCTTGCAATGTAGGATTAGGGTTGCATGATCATTTGTTGAATCAGACCAGGGAGAACATATCCCAGAGAAACTGAAGCCCAAATATGACACCGCCACTGAGATACATCTGTACATGCTTCCAAATTAACTGTAAACCAATCATCTCATCATGCTGCTGTAAAAACATCACTATTATGTTTGTCTGGCGTTCTGTGCCAGTGAGTTATCCTCTTCTTACAGAGGTGCAAGACTGAGAGCCTGTTCCATCCTCTCCTTGGCCAGTCTCTCCGGCAATAGAAGAACATGCCAACCAACCCTCTCATCCCCACATGCTGCCTGGGATCTGGACACTGTGATTTTCTTAATGACCATCCCCACCGGGCAGGCGGTGGGGAGAGTGATTGTCAGCCAGGGCACTTGGCCAGAGTGGCCAAGCTGAGTGTTGGTCCAGATAATTAACGGAGCCCGTCTCCCCCCTTAAAAAAAAAAGCTTCCTGAGGTGGACTTGGTCTGGCCACGCGGTCCTGTGGTCACTCTCCCAGATGGACTGTGCGTGCCTCTGTGCATGTGGACAGTCTTCAGAGAGGTCAAACGGAGGCCTCACTCCCCCAGGCCCCTGGGGACAGCGAGAGACTGAACCAGACAACCTGCAATCCCTCCTGGAATCTACAACACTGGCCTATTCTGAGACAACAGACCATCCGGCCATGGTAAACAGTCTGTGAATCTGTTTCTAAGAGCTGGTTTTACCCAGGGACCTGCTACACAGAACCTCCCACCAGGACATTCTCAGATCTATCCTCCCAGTGTCTCACGTCAAAGTATGCAGGCTTCTGAGCTCGGGGCCTGGCATATCAGTCCCCATGGCACTCATCATCTACATAGGCTTTGTAACTGGATTTCCTATTTTGGACACATTGCTACAGCTTAAGGATCTGACCCTTTTTTTCAATTTTCGCCTAAAATGACATACCCAAATCTACCGGTCTGTTGCTCGGGACCTGAAGCAACGATATCCATATTCTTGATACCATTTTAAAGGAAACACTTTGAAGTTTGTGGAAATGTGAAATTAATGTAGGATAATATAACACATTAGATCTGGTAAAGATAAAAACATGTTTTTTTCCCATCATCCTTGAAATGCAAGAGAAAGGCCATAATGTATTGTTTCAGCCCAGGCACAATTTAGATTTTGGGCATTAGATGGCAGCAGTGTATGTGCAAAGTTTTAGACTGATCCAATGAACCATTGCATATCTGTTCAAAATGTTGTATCAAGACTGCCCAAATGTGCCTAATTGGTTTATTAATACATTTTCAAGTTCATAATTGTGCACTCTCCTCAAACAATAGTGTGGTATTCTTTCACTGTAATAGCTACTATAAATTGGACAGTGCAGTTAGATTAACAAGGATGTAAGCTTTCTGCCCATATCAGATATGTCCTGGGATTTTGTTTTGGTACTTACAAACTCATGCTAATCACATTAGCCTATGTTAGCTCAACCATCCCGCAGGGGGGATACCGATCCCATAGAGGTTACCGATCCCATAGAGGTTAATGTCAAGCGCTGCATGTTTTTTTTTTCAAAGTCTCATGGAATGTAGGCCTACATTGAACACCAAACAATGGCTAATCTTGTAGGCTGAACAATAGAACAGCTATTTCCATGTTAAAATGTTTATGATGGTAGGCCACTCTGGTAGGCCTACACTATGATCAAATAGCCACAGTAGCCTATCTGACCACTGTTAAAACTAACTTAAAGTGCTAATCACAGCCTTAGTGTTCACAGTAAACATGCACCAGAAGTTGCACAGAATTTTCACAACATTCAAGTTTGCGCTCAACAGACCTGAAATTTGCTCAGTGACAACAAAATTTGAGTGAACATTGCTTGGCCCCTGAGCCCTTTATCGAGTGGCCACTTGCTAATGTGTTCGACAGTGATCACTCACGTACGCAGGAATGAGCATTGAGACGATGTGCACTTGACGTCCCAAACTTAGCAATATTCCATACATTTAAATCCATTTACAAACTTACCACGAGCCATCTCGCTTATTCTTATTCTGTTCTCGAGAGCAACAAATCACCTCACTCTTACCACATAGCAGGAACGAACAAGCCAACTTAGATTATTAGTATTGACATTTACATACAGTAGCTAGCTAACTTTTTATAACATTTGTAGTAGTGTTTATATATATATTTTTTTTTACTATATCAATATGATCACACTGGAGGTAGCGTTTTCCTTGATCCTGTTCCAGGTGATCCGAGCATCACGCAGGAGGATCCCTGACCTGCATCACAGGAATCGTTGGCGTAGGTTTCTCCGTCAAGCTGTTGCTCTTTTGGAGAACAGGAATATAAGCAGCTAGTCCAGCTATACTGACTAACCAGTTAGCAATTTGTTTTAAATAGTAACAACATTTCTATATAGCTGTGATATAACAGGTATTAGAACCATTTAGTTGTTGCTGTTGCCAGAACTGCAGGCTAATAGTTTGCTAGCTAGGTAGGCCAGCCACCTGTCTGTTCATTTTGTATCAGCTCCCCTCCCAACAAAATCCACAAAGAAAGTATTTACATATATATTTATAGAATACAGAATCACTGTAGTGTATGTTGCTTGAAATTCAAATTATTTAAATAAAAGCACAAACAGCATACTTTGTCTGTAATGTAGAATGTGGAGTTTATTAATTTCTCTACCCAAGATATAGCTAAGTACAGTAGCCTACAATATTATTTCTAATTCATAATTGTAAGGAATTCCATTTAGTTTCTAGATGATCAATCAATCAACTAAATGTGTGTGTGAAGTCAGCTATTCTGTTAATTAAATGTGTTGTTTATTCCCCATCTCTTATTTCAGGTAGGTTGCATTGTCGCGCACAGGAGACTGAATATCTGCGTTCAGATCCTGAGGCTCTACGGTGATGCAGAGGGGTTCCTCAGTTCATGGTTGGGGAAAGCACCTGGATGTCTTGAGCTTCATATACTGGCTAGCCCACAGCCTTTCCTATAGGGTAGTAGCCAGCACCTTCAGTGTCCCGAAACCAACCGTATGCCGAATAGTTCATAAGATTGGACAAAAGATCAGGAATAATCTGAAGAAGACCATCAAAGCAATGTGTTCAACAACGCAGTTGGGTCATCGATGGTTGCCACATATGCATCAAGTCACTAGCACTGGATAAGCAGGACTACTTAAATTATAAACAGCTCTACTCCATCCAGATGCAGGTGAGATACTTGGGTGATATTACCAAAATGCATCTGATTTTACAATATTGAACCTATTTGGTCAGACTTAACCCTCCCCACCATGTTTCACAGGCTATCTGTGATGTAACGGGGAGGTTCCTGGACATCTTTGTTGGCTATGCAGGGTCGGTCCACGATACCAGAGTCCTGAAAAACAGTTCCTTCTGCCAGACCGTCAGCTACCCACCACCTGGCTTCTTCTTGTTGGGGGATGGTGGCTATCCATACCAGGAGAGCTATGTCCAACTCATTACCTCGTTAAGGCAACCTACCCAGGGAAGGATCCAGGAGCGGTTCAATGCCATACATACGAGGGCTCGCAATATGGTGGAGCAATCCTGTGGGCAGATGAAGGTAAGATGGCCTTGGAGGGGCAAGTCCCCTTCTGGCCCGAGGTGGTGGTGGCGGCATGTGCATTCCTGCACAATGTGTAGGAATCCCTGCCTCTCTCCTCCCTATCTCCGGCCCTCTCGCTCCCTCCCTCTTTGTAAATAGATATCGTAGATTTTTTTGTGTAATCTTTTCTACCTACGCTATTAAGAGTGTTATTTACCAATGATCAGTTCATTGTTATTTTATCACCTGAGTGTTTATCAGCAATCTGTTCATTGTCATTTTATCACCTGCTATTAACGATGATGATGCTGTTCATCAATAATCATTTACTTGTCATTTATTACCTGAGTGTTCATCAATTGTTTGTGCATTACTTGATTGGTGGGTGCAACCTGTCTTATTTTCTTGTGTGTTGATATCATTTAATCTCATCTCCACATCATACCTGCCTTAATGACAAGCTGATGTCATGAAAACCAGGTGCCCTAATTATGCATTGAAGTTTTTGATCACTTTTGACCATACTCTGATTACAGTGATACATGAGAAAAAATTTAAACGTGTTTTAATATACATTAAATCTACCATTTTAGAGTGCATCCTATTTTCCTTAATGTTCATTTATCATTAATATTTAGACTGACAAACTTGTTACACGGTTTGATTTGTTTGAAAAAGATAAATGTGTGTGCACAACTCTTTTCAATAGTGTATGATTAACCAACACCTCCACAATGCTTGACACAATCGATCAATATGTATCTGAACCGTTGATCTCAATTTGACTGAGAACATCTAGTGGTCCAAGGAAGATACCTTGAAAATATTTGACATGAGACCAAAGTTGATTTAGTAGGCTATATTTAATGTAATTAATTTAATCACAATTAATTTCATTCATCCTCTTCACCATCTCTCCTTATATATATTCTCCTCCGTCCCTGCCTCCTCCTTAAAATCATCTAATAGGACATTGCTGCTCTGCCTCTTTCTTGGCCCTGCTCTTCCCTGGCTAGTCCCCTCAATGGACTCTTGGCTGGTCTCCTGGCTGGCCTGCTCTGCATCTGAAGCCACAGCAGACGACGTGGTCTCTGCATGAGAGGCATAATAGAGGCCCTCTGACCGATCGCCTCATGCACTGCCTGGAAGAATGCCACGTCACTGTTGTGACTTTGCCGGAATCTGTCCCTGACCCTGTGCCTTGCATTATCAGTTCCTGTAAGCAATGAAGCATATACACAATCCTGTTACACAATCATTTATCTCATTACTGTCCTTTACTAGACCTGCTTATTTATTCCATGTAATGTTACTATTGAAAAACAAATGGGAAAAAAGACCTACGTTTGGGGGTAGGTGCTGTTATGTTGTGGTTTCTGACTCTTATGGGGCCAAAGTAACTGACCCTCTGTGATAAATACATTGTTGAATGGAATAGAGGTGGATCAATCAACCTGACACTGACAGCTAACTAATGTTACCTTGTACTTCCTCTTTAATTTCTCCCATTTCATGCTCACCTGCATGCCAGACACCAGCCACATTTATTTTATTACGTTCCGAGAAGGATATTTTAAGATATTGAAAACACAACGTGTACAATCAACGAACAACAGTGGCGAACTTATTAAGATTATTACTAGATGGCTAGCTAGCTACTAGACATAACTTACTCAAATCCCCCAAACTACTCAAATGCTATTGAGAACAAATTGTTTTTATTATTTAGTTTGCTAGCTAGCTCGCTATATAAGACATTTCTAGATGACTACTACAACTAATGTTACCCAGCTAATGTCATGTAGCTAGCTAACGTTATGCCACCAAGCTAGCTAGCTAGCTACGTTAACGTTAGTAATGTTGAACAGCAAACCAGAGCTAACGTGAACGTAGCAGGCTAGCTACCTACCAAGGTAGCAAGCTAAATAGTTTGCAGTCAATAGCTCATAGAAATGTCTTGTTGTGGCAATGCATATTTCGCAAACTCCATTTAGAGAACAGTTTGAGTAAAACTAGTCATAAAATTATGCGTTTGGTTAGCCATTTCAGTTGCCATGTTGTTTCTAGTTAACATGCTAAGATTTATGAGAAGAAGTTGCTGCCAAGGGCACCAAGTCAGCATACTCAATAAAGAGGCTTTCTGAAGGGCACAGCACACAATGACTCAACAACTATCATTTCAGATTGACTTGTGAATGTGCATACTGAGTGATTTCTTTATTGTACCTTTATTTAACTAGGCAAGTCAGTTAAGAACAAATTCTTTTTTTCAATGACGGCCTAGGAACAGTGGGTTAACTGCCTTGTTCAGGTGCAGAACGACAGATTTTGTACTTTGTCAGCTCGAGGATTTGATCTTACAACCTTTCGGTTACTAGTCCAACGCTCTAACCACTAAGCTACGCTGCCGCCCCAATTGAGTGCTCAAAGTGTTCATAGTGTTTATTTAGAGATTCAGCCAGAGATTCCCAGGAGAACTGCAGGAAGATTGTTGCTCTAAAGTGAATGCGTGTGGGGTGAGAACTAAAATAATGATTATGTCAAAGGTTTAAAAAAAAAAGTAATATACTGTGTAACAGGGAGCAAGACTACAACAGGAGAAAGGGGGATCTGTGCAACAGTGTGATACATATAACACCAACATGGTAGATTCTGGTCAAAGTTAATGACCGTGGCTGGCTTTAAAGAATAATTTGTTCTTAACACCAGCCTCACAACCAGCAGTCAGCATGGTACAGATAAAAGTCACAGTTATCATAGGCAAAATAACAGAAGGTTCCACTTCCGCCTTAATAATCTTCATTGCTCTAGCTACATTGTCACTGGAGAGAAGATGACCACAAAGATACAGCAAATGAATGAAAATTCCAGGAAGTGATGTCACAAGTGATAAGCATTTAAATTACACAAAGGCCACAGCAATTGTGCTTGGTCTTTTAAAAATGACTTTCTCTCTCTTTCTTTGTCCCTGCTCTCTTACCATAGCATCCTTTATCTACAGTAATAATTAAACCCATGAGGGAGTACTTTATTATGGACATATAAACCTTTTTAAAATGGAATTAAAGATGTTATCCCTTTCATTGTAATAATGAATGGATATGAAGAGAGTTGAACCTCTTACTGTCTGGCTCACTGAGTTGAAAAGAAACAAGTTTTCCTCAGATAGTTAAGCTTGTCATTTGACTTGTTGCTCGCAGTAACTTTGGTATCTCGGCAATGACTGATTCTATGAAACCTCTCTCCCAAAGAATGACAGCGCATTCACTTGCTTTTTATGCATTAGAAGAGTGTTCTCTGTGGGAGCATTTACTTTGAGCACAGTAGAGTGTTCATGTAACAGTTGAACTTTAGCCACGGCCCTTGCAGAGCAAAGGGAACCACTACTTCAAGGTCTCAGAGCAAGTGACGTCACCGATTGAAAGGCTATTAGCGCGCACGACCGCTAACTAGCTAGCCATTTCACATCCGTTACATACAGAATATTCAGAGTAGGAAAAAATAACTAGGCCTGTGCTTGATTGAGAAGTTCTAACATACTATTTTGAATTTGGATAATCGCCCGTCGTAATACATTCATTCCTACATATATAATACAGGTCATGAAGCCCTGGTACATTCTGCGAGGGAGTGTGTACAATTCCAGCTCTACCGTTTTTACATAGATCTCACATAATAAGAGCTCTTGATACGGTTCCATTATTCCCATCCGGTCATGCTAACCTCTAGCTAAACTTGCTAGGTGCTCTCTTCCATTACCCTCTCCCATCATTAATAACGCAGAATTCAGCTCTGACTAGCAGTAATGCTACCAGGGGAATGGGAGCTGTGTTACAGAGATCACCAATATCTTATTAATGGGCAAAGAGGTAAGCTCAGGTGTTCTTACTGCGTGGGTTAAAAAGTGTGGGTGTCACTTATATCACATTTTAGACTATAATGAAGCAGGGAAATGTCCATAACTGTAGATTTGTGATTTTTTATGACTTCTTTGTTGGAATTTGGGTTCGGTGAAAAAGACAAATGATATTTGTGATTTGAAGATGGAAAGGATGTGGTACAGGCCCTAAATTTCATATCACATAGTATGTTTAATGAACCCACAGGTTTGATAGTGCTCGTACACAATTGGATCAGGCTTGTTGAATACCAAAACTTCCAATTAGGCCTACTGTACAATATTTGGAGTGAAGGAAGAATAGAGATAAAAAAGTGTCCATCAAAGACACACTCATCTCTTAATTCTATTGACTACTGAAATGTAGGATCTGATAGGAAACAATCTTTTCCACTTGCCTGCCCAGCTGGTGCCTTATCCTTCATGAACCGTTAAAGTAATTTGCACTGTCAGCCAACTCCGGGCCCCACATTTCCCCAACATTAACTGAACGATTAAAATCTCATTCCAGCTGTAATTCTGCAGTTAAGCACCTTTACCTCTCCCATGTTAGATCCTCCTAATCCTTCTCCTGACGTATGTGTTCACTCTTCTGAAATCATTCCAACTGATGCACAGAATGTTTTAATTAAGGAAAGTATTTTCATGTGATAAGATATCCTAATATTAGTCCAGCCAGCTGATTTATAGATAGATCATCATTATCTCCCAGCAACAGACTTTATCCAATGGAATCTCAACAGCATCTAAACAGTGCAGTATGTATTTCAAAGTATAGTTTACTGAAGCATCCAAGGATAAAAAGTATTCCATAAGCACACAACAGAAGAGTAATCCTGTTCACTGAGAGGACTGAAACACATTGTTTGCCAAACCACTGTCAGTGATTTTGTTTTTGCCACCTAGCCACATTACAATGAAGATGTTAGATATCTCACATGGTGCCGGAACCTTATTATACTTTTCCTTTAATCAGCACTATTAATAGGACTGATGAGAATGGGAGAGGTGGTAATAATTACATCAGTTGGGACTAATTTGGTTAGTCTGGGACGGAGGGAGGAAAAAAAGAGGCATGGGTCAGTCACTGATGTGCTGTACCTGTTCATCTCTCCAATCAGCGAAGGATCTGAAATCAAATATTAATGCCAACCATCCTGCACCTTTCCATACTTTAAACACTGTCTTAGTACAAACTGATGCTTTTCACTCTTTGCTGATTTATTATGAATTTAGTTAGGGCTCTGGGACATGCATTCTCTAAGCCAGAGTTTGATCTACAAACTTTCTTGAATTGAAAAGACGGGCCAAAGGATCTAAAGCGCCTTGCTGTTGTTGGCAGCTACAGTACAATGTCCCTGCAGACCAAGCTATCAATACTTTCAACTTTCTCCACCATTTTATATGTTGTTTATTGTAAGTCTGGAACATTGCTGGAACTCTCCCTTGTATCTGTGCACTCACACTGGACAGTGTGAAGTGTATCGTATCATCAAAGGAGCCTGGGACTGTGACTGTGACCTTGAGCAACACAATGTATCTTATTTCTCCGTCCCAGTCAAGGGCTGGGGGTCGATCACTGAGAGAATGTGAGGTGGGGGGATGGGTTGCTTTGGTAACAAGCATTTAGAGAGTCAAAAGGAATGAGGAAATAGATTTATGGGTCCAACAGAACATTGCTTCTCCATTCTTTTTATATCCAGGAGATATATTTTTTTATGCAAACTCTGCCTCCGCAGTATCCATCCCTCATATAGTCTGGGTACTATATGCTCACTCCACTTATCTGTATTAAATCACAATGTTCAAAAGAGGAAGAACTACTATCACATGAAATGTCACTTTTACCCTTAAATGAAGAAAGTGGAATAGGATAATGGACTAGTGACAACTGGCTTACTACCATACTTCATCACTGTTCAAGCTCCATTCCACTAGGCCTACTCTCTATCGGAAGTTTCAGTTACAAACAGTTTGGCCACTTCAGTGACTTTGTTAACAGTTAGCAAATAAATACGTAATGAAATGGAAACTTCAGCAATCATCAGACATTGCTTTGCTTAATGCTTAATGACAAAAGCCGTGTTTGAAAATTAAAAGGTGTGAATGTGCCAAAATAACTCCATGCTACTGCAAGTCATGCAGACATATTGATCTACGATCACATTTGCACTGACCTTTATGATAAAAAAATGTAATTAAATATGCATTATTTCAAACCTTTCAGATTAAGCTTCGGGAAGCAGAAAGATTTGGAAAATGTCAAATTGTCTGTTCCCAGTAATGCATGATAAATCTGCACACATAATTTGTACCATTTCAAAATGCACATTTGATGTGCCTGAAATTATCCTTTTCTGTGTTTGATGTGCACATGAGATGAAAGTTTGTTTATCCATATGTAGATATCACTAATCAGTGTGGGTTATTAGCTTTTCTAATAGCAGAATATTCCTAATTAAGTATTGCAGCAGTAACAAGATTAAATAGATTAAATATACCACTTCAATTAAGAGCATGAAGGACATATAAATCCATCCTTTAATTATTGATCATATTACCTTTCTAAGAGATCTTGGGGAAAACTTGGTGTACAGGTTTACAGTACTCTCAGATATGGAAAATAGTAGGGATGGAAGCTGTACCCATATTACACAGGCATGCTGCCTCTGCTGAGAAACCTCACTGGAAGTGGGAGATAAAATAAATGGGTAGAAAAATAAATAAATTAAAGAAGAAATGCGTAATATAAATAGACAGCAGATAAAGCTAATCAGAGGCGCAAAGGATAAATGAAATTCCCTCTCATCCTGTCTGTGGCATGGCAGGGTTATTAGTGATTTTAAAAAACGCCTCTCCCTCTCCCCTTCTCTCTCCCTCTCTCTCTCTTCCCCCAGACTGACTGTCAGCAGCTTTCAAACGAACCACTATCTCTGTGGAACGCTGCTACAAACACACTGCTTAAGCTCCTCTGATATTTGATTTAGTTAAAAAAAAAAAAAATGTTAACAAAATTTGCATTTTGGCAAAGATGCTTGAAATGTGGCATTTTAAAGATGCTTCTTGTATAGGTACAGAGGGCCCACCTGAGGCTTGGGTCTTCTAACTGTTATCCATACAAAAAATAAGGCAATAAAAATGTCTATATATTTTTTTATCACTTTTACCAGTTGGTGTGAAGGTGAAAGTTTGAACCTGAATTTAGGGTAAGGTATAAAAGAGTTAAGAGAGGAACTGCTTGTAGCGTGCACAATGTCAGAAATAAAATAAACTCAAAATGTGATAATTTTACATTGAGAGTGTGTGATTGTGTGCGTGTGTGTGTGTGTGTGTGTGTGTGTGTGTGTGTGTGTGTGTGTGTGTGTGTGTGTGTGTGTGTGTGTGTGTGTGTGTGTGTGTGTGTGTGGAGGCGGGGGGGTATAACAAAATCACACCTGCAAATCCAATGCTTCTGAAAATTACATTTCATTTTGCAATCACACACACCTCAATGTGTAGTCACAATAACCACATTGTAAAAATAAACCATAATTACAATGTATGTGATTACAGTTTGTAATTATTATGTACTGTACATGTTGTCGCAACACATCATCTAAAATGGGACATTAAAAACATGTCCGTCAAGGAACAGATGGATAAATGTGGTACAAAAAACCCACCACTAAATGATAGATTTCAACATCAGCACTGAAGCAATTGGATCCATGTTGACCTTGGAAATTCAAGTAATGTCATTATCTTTGATACAACATTGAAGATGAAAAGCTGGCATGATTACAATCAATAAATCTATTTTTTTGTTGTTGCGTCAACTAATTTCCTGTGCTGTTAGATTTGATAATAAAAAAGATAGAGATGTCATCATACAGCACAAATAACATCAGATATAACACAAATATTTATCAGCACATGAAATATCAATTAATTTTACACTTTCCACAAATCAGCATGTTAAGACTGTGATATGCTACAGTGCTATGGACTATTGATGTACTGAATGTTGACTGCTCTGCAATACATTTACAAATGTGTTGAGCATGTTGATTGATTCATAATTGAGTTGATACCACAGCGACTTAGCCATAGGGGAAAAGAGAGAATACGAGAGCACTCGGGGAGTTATAGAAGGTTATTATCGTACCACCATAACAATCATTTTGAGATAGACACAGAGAAGATGGAATAGAGAGGGAAACAGAGAGAGAAAAAGTGAAAATGCAGAGAGGTTTGATGGTTGATGGAAAGAGAGAGAGATAGAGAAAATCCCTTACTGCTGTTTTTCAGCAGTGCCCCCACCCCCCTACAGACACACCCTTAGATGATGCTGTATGTAAGATAGGGATCAGAGCCGTATTCATCTTTGCTCCTACAGTGGAAGCCTTGGAGTCCACCCATCATGTCGTGTCCGTGTACATGAAGCGCCACCTCACTCCCATCGCTCTTTACACCCATCTCGTCTGAAGATGCCTTTACACCAGATTAACTAGATTTGTGTTTTTGCGTTCCAGGCAATTAAATGTGTGTGTGTGTGTGTGTGTGTGTGTGTGTGTGTGTGTGTGTGTGTGTGTGTGTGTGTGTGTGTGTGTGTGTGTGTGTGTGTGTGCCGGGTTAAACGGATCAGCAGAAGTAATTACTGATATCCATCACTCTGCAACCCGATGTGTGTTGTTCAAGTAAACACGTCCATCTGGCAATCAACACCCATGGCTGGGTGGCTGGAGCATCTTAGTTTCGATTTACTCAATTTAATTTACTTAAATAATTATTCACTATTTTTGTACTGACATTTGCTTGTTCATACTTACAGGTAACATAATTTTCCTTTGCATATGTGCTGCTCCAGCAATATTTTCATATTTTCTATAATGGTTGTGCTGTAAGGGCAGTCATATTGGCCCGTCACTTACAGTGCATTCAGAAAGTATTCAAACCCCTTGACTTATATCACATTTTTGTGTTACAGCCTGAATTCAAAATGGATTAAAAATAATAATAATTATCCCATCCACACACAATACCCCATAATGACAAAGTTAAAACATGTTTTAAGAAATGTTAGAAAAAAGATTGAAAATGAAATACATAAACATTTACATTAGTAATCACACCCCTGAGTCAATACATGTTAGAGTCATCTTTGGCAATGATTACAGCTGTGAGTCTTTCTGGGTAAGTCTCTAAGAGCATTCCACACCTGGATTGTACACTATTTGCACAAGCTCTGTCAAGTTGGTTGTTGATCATTGCTAGACAGCCATTTTCAAATCTTGCAATAGATTTTCAAGACGATTTAAGTAAAAACTGTAACTAGGCCACTCAAGAACATTCAACGTCCTCTTGGTAAGCAACTCCAGTGTATATTTGGCCTTGTGTTTTAGGTTATTGTCCTGCTGAAAGGTGAATTTGCCTCCCTGTGTCGGAAAGCAGACTGAACCAGGTTTTCCTCTAAGATTTTGCCTGTGCTAAGATCTATTCCATTTCTTTTTATCCCAAAAAACTCCATAGTCCTTGCCGATGACAAGCATACTCAATTATGGATAACATGATGCAGCCACCACCATGCTTGAAAATATGCAGAGTGGTACTCAGTGATGTGTTGTGTTGGATTTGCCCCAAAGATAACGCTTTGTATTCAGGACATAAAGTTAATTTCTTTGCCATATATTTTTAGCAGTTTTACTTTAGTGCCTTATTGCTAACAGGATGCATGTTTTGGAATATTTATATTCTGTACAGGCTTCCTTCTTTTCACTGTGTCATTTAGGTTAGTATTGTGGAGTAACTACATTGTTGTTGAGCCACCCTCAGTTTTCTTCTATCACAGCCATTAAACTCTGTAACTGTTTTAAAGTCACCATTGGTCTCATGGAGAAATCCCTGAGCGGTTTCCTTCATCTCCAGCAACTGAGTTAGGAAGGATGCCTGTATTTTTGAAGGGACACGGTGTATTGACACACCTTCCAAAGTGTAATTAATAACTTCACTATGCTCAAAGGGATATTCAATATCTGCTTATTTTGTTGTTGACTGATCTACCAATAGGTGCCCTTCTTTGCGAGGCAGTGGAACACTTCCCTGGTCTTTGTGGTTGAACATGTTTGAAATTCACTGCTCGACTGAGGGACGTTACAAATAATTGTACGTGTGGGTTAAAGAGATGAGGTAGTCATTTAAAAATCATGTTAAACACTATTATTGCACACAGCGTGAGTCCATGTAACTTAGTATTTGACTTGTTAATGTAATGGTCCTGTGTGTAGCTGGTGTAGAGAGTCAGGCTGTCACGAATCCCGCTTCCTGAGTCTGTTTTTGCCTGTGTTCTGTCCTGGAGTGTTTTTTCCGGTGTCCTGGAACGCACCCTGTCTGGTTGCCGGGCGACGTAGCTGGTTGGGAGATCTCTGATTTACCGCACCTGTTTCCAATCCGCTATCTGCACACCTGGTCCTGATCATCACCCCTCCACTTCATAAGCACTGACCTGACATCCATTCCCTGCCGGATCGTTAGCCATGAACAGTATGTTGTGCCAGTGTATCAGCCTCCAGTTTGATAGAGTTTGTTTTATTGTTTTGTACGTTTTGCTTGCCTTGAACTCACCTCCGTTTTTTCTGTCTACAGTCATTCACCCGGAACACTCATCTCATCCCTACCTGGTCGTCGGTGACTTCAGTTACTTCATTGGATCTGCCTATTCAATCCCATCAACTCACCTCCGCTGCCCGCTCCGTCACTTGGATTTTTCCATCACTACATTCAAACTTGTAAATAAATACTCACCTTCGTCTTACTCTCCTTGTCCTGGTCTGCTTCTGGGTTCAACTTTAGAAAACCGTGACACAGGCACAGGACAGCAAATATGAGTAATCAACGTACTTTTACTCAAAACAAATGTACAAAGTAACATCACGAGCACACAGTGCCGGACCGAAAATACAAATAAACAATCACTCACAAATACAACATGGGGAACGGAGGGTTAAATAATAAACAAGTCATTGATTGAGTGAAGCCATGTGTGAAAAGACAAAGACAGAACAAATGGAAAATGAAAAGTGGATCGGCGGTGGCTAGAACGCCGCCCGAACAAGGAAGTCATGACAGTTAAGCACATTTTTACTCCTGAACTTATTTGGGCTTGCCATAACAAAGGGGTTGAATACTTATTGGCTAAAGACATTTCAGCTTTTCATTTGTAAAAATGTCTAAATCATAATTCCACATGATTGGGTATTGTGTGTAGGCCAGTGACACAAAATCTCAATTTAATCGATTTTAAATTCAGGCTTTAACACAGCAAAATGTGGAAAAAGTCAAGTGGTGTGAATACTTTCTGAAGGCACTGTATCTAAAACGCTCAACTTTGCAGCCTACACATTTCCAGTGTTTTCATCTAAGCCAACAGGTGCCACTGTAATGAACTTTATCCTACTCATCACTATTTATCTCATTTAGTGGAGGGAGGTGCTCTACATTTTTAAGTCTTCTACTGTATAGATAGCACAGTATAAAGAGGAATGTTCGGAATTACCTTTTACCCTCTGCACTTTGAAGGTTACGCTGTCAGTGTCTAGATCTAAGCACACCACACAGAAACAATCTTTGGCTGCTCTATATATTTTTTTAAATACAGTGTGCAAATGTTATTGGCCGATATGGCAGTAAATGAGACATTGGTGTGCTGTAAATGCGTGGGGAGATGAACGGTGTGTGCGGAGGGTAGATAAGCGCAGATTTGACACCTTTCACTGCCAGTCTACGACTCCTTCCTAAGCCAAGCCTTAACTTTAATGAGTTGGAAATGGACTTCTGAGCCACCCTAATAAAACAGACACAGCTGGAGGGTAAGAGGAAAATTACCAGTGCATTTCCTTCCACAACAACCCAGGATGGATATGCATTGTGGAGAGACTCCCCTCATGTTTATGTAGTCAACATTTGGTTCCAGAAAGAGATCAGAAACCTCTTTATCTGCCTCTTCTCTGTGGTTGCTCTGGGGGCAGGACCTAGAGGTTATGTCTGTCTGCACTACAACTATGGTGACTCATTCACATTAAATCTTTATCTCCCCAATATTTAGGTACTATTTGGGGCTGTTGATTCTCACCTCTTCAAGTTTGGAATTGCTGTAATGATTTGACTGTAGTGTACTGTTACAAATACTAATCTGAGCCAAGCATGTTGCCATGTCCACTTGCATTTCCCATCAGTCTAGGCTAAGATGGATAACACTTTAAATGAGGGGGGAAACCACTAAAGGAGTTCAAGTCTAATTCCCCAGTCTGCCTGTGAGGTGGCATAGTCTTTAAAATAGCAAATTATCTATCAAAATCAGCATGTAGAAGTGGATCACTGTTTAATATGAGAACAATGTCTGTTCTTGCTGTGACCCACTGCCTCTTTTAATAGACCAGTGAAGTCCTCCATTGAGCACCAGGCTGCAATGTTGAACCACAGCAGCTAAGGTCAGCTCATTTAAATGGAATATTCAGTATGTACAGTATATAACCTTACTTGTGAGAGGGTAATGTCAGTTCAGGTTTAATATGGTAATAAGCTTTACGGTCCCATTTCTAGTACTGACATTATATGTTTGTTAATTGGTATGCTGGCTTTGATGTGGTATGAATACTGAGAGAGGTGGAGGGTCAGCCATTCCAGAATTAGCATAGACTGAGAAGTATGGCGATAATACATTGCTGTAGAAATCGGACAGTGCACATTATGTAAAGGGAGTCAAGAGAGGTTGGAGGGCTCTATTCAAGGGAAATTCTGCCTTTATATTTGTCAACGTAATCATTCCTATCACGGTCATACTTGTGTAGTGGTATAATGACACATTTTCATGACTGCCCATAATTCTTCACACAAATAAAAGCGAGACTATGGGATGCCACAGCCATCCTAAATTTCTTTAATCCATCACCAAAAATGCTGAGCTAACAAGTTTAGCCCCACATATAAACAAAACACCTGCCACAGGTGAGAGAGAAAAAATCTCCTTATCATTGATAATGATATGGGGCAATTTAGAAGCCCTGAATAGACAGACAGCTCTGGCCATGAGTGAATGAACGTTCTTTGAACATTGTTGAACTCTGGAGAGTAATTCACTGCTAGGACAAGCTGTCGGTTGGGAAGACAAATGTATGTGCATAATGCTTCAGAACATTAGCGGATGGGTTTCAAGGTATAACCTCCTCTTTATTTAATGTACTCCTCACAGATGGATTGATACAGTGGGACGCAGATCGGCAAAATTAATATTTTGCTTATAACTCATGGAAAATAATAACCAGTGATCCATCGCCCCTGTCGACTCCTGGCACCAAAGTCTGCTTTCTCAGTGCACAATAATGACATACGTGATAAACCATGCACCGTGCTTCTTCTTGGTCTAGAGTTAAATAAGAAGTTGCAAAAAACAAACCAAACTGTCTTCTGGTTTTCCATAAAGACAACACTGTAGCCTACAAGAAAATATGTGGGCCTTAAGCTGGAATCAAAGTTCACTTCTTTGTCTGCTTTGTTCTAGTTGGATTTGAGGATTGTTCGGTCACTGTGAATGAAGATGGCACCATTTCTTATGAAAGTACTGACATATAATGTGATCATCATCACACCACCACATCTCTCTTCCCCTCCCGGCTAGCTGCTAGCCAGAAATGTGTCTCAGCAGAATGTCGCTGTATTTGTGACAAGTCATGTGGCCATGTTGGGAGCAGTGCTCTGGGTCAAATGTAGACAGTGTTTCTATAACTCTGTCGGAGACAGACAGCGATCATGACAGGCCTAATGGCCAGGCCTAATGGTGCAATGGGCTCCAATTACAGCCGCCTCTGACAGCTACTCTCTACAACCAGTTCACCTGCTGTCCAAGGAACACATCCTACATGCAGCGTTGAGCAGGGCCATGCACAGACCTTTGGAGGGGCAGGTGCTCAAAGGGAACCCCATAGGCCTTTATTTTCTGCAGAATCACACTCTTCCCACTTTAAGCAAGTTTATAGCCTGCTGCTCAAAGAAAGGGCAACGAGGGGTGGGTTATCAGCTGATAATAGTGAATGTAGATTAGTTAGCTATGCTGTTGAAACAAATCTAACTGATCTTTCCCTGTGATTGGAGTTGGTTCTGCTGCTGACATCTGCCTCTTAGGTCTACTAACAAAGAGTCTGATTGAATCCTTCCCTGTTCCTGGCCGTGAGATGACACATGCAACTCAAAGGGGAGCCCTATTACACTACTGTTCAGTGTGCACGTGCTTGTGTGTGGGGGCAGAATAGCAGGGGAGGGGAAATTTTCCAAGACTCCAATTAGCTGGTTTGATGGGCAATTCATTTAAATAACAATAGAGAAAATAGACTAAAAGTGAAATAAAAATGTAATTTAAAAAATATGCCATCAATCTGAAAGGGCACTTATCTTATAGGAGGTCAAAATGGCAGATGGTGACTAACCTTAAGAGGAGACTGCTAGCAAAAAGGCATCTCTTGGGAATTATGCCAGGGAACAATGGATCACTGCACACAATAAAGAGACCCAATGTATATAGAGGGACAATGTGGGTCTTAACACCTCAGGAGCAACTCGAAGTAACTGAATTGTGGAGTTCAACTGAGTTGTGAGTTTTTCCTGTTGTATTACTGTGGTGACAGAGGAATTCAGGAGTTCCAACTCACTTCTTACTTGTCATAATTCACTTATTAACTGATGTTAAAACATATCTCTCTCTCTTGTTGTGATGCCTTCAACCATCCATCTCCATCTTATGTGCCTGTTTATTTCATTCTCTCTCTCCAACTCTTTCAAAAGTAATCTAAATGAAAGAAAATCATGTCCACAATTCCAGTAGCAGAAAGATCCCTCAGTCCCTCATCCAGAACACTGCTTGTAATGAATTTTTTAACAACTCGTAAATTAACACGGTTTGCACCATCGCATCCGACTGCCCTAGCCGTCTCCAGCAACCAAGCAGTTACTGTGGTAACTGAACGCGGCACCAGGAGAATGAAAAATAAAATCACCCATAACGGTTTTATGCACCATTTAAAAGCCTTAGAGAGTTGTGGATGTCAGGTTAGTCTCTACTGTGGAAACTAAAGTCAAACAGGAGGGGATGCTAGCGTGACTCAGGTGGCCCTAGAAACCGATTTAGAACTTAAGGCTCACTTGCAGATAGATCCAAGTCATTTTCTTTTCCAACTCAATTGAAGGCGAATCTATTTGACTGTAGTGTGTTGTAAATTCTCTGTCATTACTACATGAACTGGTGAATATGTTTCACACTCCAAGCAATCAAAGAAGAAACTCTGTTCAAAAGAGCCCCTCTAGGATAATTTGTGGAACAACATAGGCCTATTGGAAGTCAGCCACTTTAGTCAGCCATATTTAATTAACATCAGTGTTATTTGCCAGAGACAAAGGCAAAACCCATCCAAAAAATGTATCTACTCCCTATGTTACAACTTATACTGACATATTTGGAGACCAGCACAATAATTATTGTCAAAAACAGAACAATGCTCAAGGTATTTACATGATGGACAATGTTATAGTCAATGTTTCCCATGAATTGTTAATGGTGTTATATGAAGAGAAACCACTATAGTCTTCATTATTGAGGGTGAAGATCATTCTAAATCAAATGATTAAGCAGTATCATAGGCCTAAGCGACAGAGAACTCAAAGTGTCTTAACCTGTTAATCCACTTGTCCTTCAGACAATGTTGTTATGTTGTTTGATGCAAGAAAACACTTTACAAAATAAAATACATAATTCCCATATCATTATTACAGAGGAATCTGACAAATTACGCTACCCTCTGCTTATTGGCAACTTAGCTATTCAAGCCTGTCTCAAAATACAACACTGCCCCTTTAAGACAAAAAAAAGCTCTTTACCTGACTCGCTTTCAAAGATGGCTTTCAAAGATGTCTAGAAATGCACACCTTTTGTGCTCTTGTAGTAAGCTATCCGTCCACCATTTCTGACTACAATTATCTTTAACTGGGCTAATAAAACTCTGTAACTAGCAAAGGATATGAACAAATGTGCACACGTTGATACATATAGCTCTCACTTTGATCTCAAAACAAGCGTATCTACTCAAGACCGCTCATGCTGTAAAAACATTCAAGTTCAGAGTGAATGGCACAGATCCATATATGGCAATGGTCTATTTGCATATAGGCCTACTGCAGCTCTGCTTGCTTATGGCGCACCGGTCTGTGTAGAGTACGGGCCTGAGTCTTGCCTGTCAATACAAGAGAATCCTACTCTGATACGTTCTGCCTACAACAGCTAAGCTGCTAACGTTAGCCATCAAGCTAAACCTCATCCCAGATGAGTTTTCAAATGGAGCCTTCTTTGTCTGGAGAAGTAAATGAACGGTTACAGCACTGTAGGAGCAGTATCTACTACGCTTTATTTTGGGACAAACTGGATCACTCAGAGTTCCAATGCGGCAACTGTTTGCTTGTCGAGGATTATAGGCTTAAGGTGTCTTCCTTGATCACACAGGTAGCCAGCCTACGTAAGAAATTGGGTAAACGCAGAGTGGAAGGTTTACTGTTTCTATGCCGGTGGCTGGACGGCATTCGCGCATGTTGGATGAATCTCCGTCTTGTCGTTTGTCATTATCCGACTGGCCGGTGTTGCCCGGAGTTCGTTTGCCAGGGGAACCATCTCCTGCCTATTCTCCCCCATCTGATAGTGGAGTCGAAGGAGCACAGCAAGAGGAGCATGGCAATCAACGATGGTCGCATGTCACGAGCCGTGGAAGCCAAAGACAGCGGCCTCCCGCAAAGCAGGCTACACTTCCAACAAGAGGCCCGGAGTGGATACAAACAACTAATAGTTTCGCCGCCCTTGAGCCTGATCTTCCTAAACCTTCGTCGCTGGGGGTACCTGTGTCTGCGGCTTCTGTACCTACTCCTACTCCTTCCCCTATGAATTCGAAGTCAACGTCGGCAACATTCCATCCCTGCTCTTGATCGAGCGGGGCTTCTCCATCTGTCGGAGGCCTGCACCATGCTGTGAAGCATGGGAGTGGGCAGGTTACCAAATGTGACTGTTCCTGGTGCAAAAACAATGTCCTATCCCAGTGTTCAAGTAAATGACATTACTAAGCTGCTCCCGAATGTACTACGCCAAGATATGGACATCCATTCTATTGTATTCCATGTGGGTTTTAATGACATTATGAAGGGCAGCTCTGAACAGTTGAAACT
Organism: Salvelinus namaycush; assembly: GCF_016432855.1. Taxonomy (NCBI): domain Eukaryota; kingdom Metazoa; phylum Chordata; class Actinopteri; order Salmoniformes; family Salmonidae; genus Salvelinus; species Salvelinus namaycush. The sequence continues at coordinate 24,057,249 of NC_052308.1, read as the reverse complement.
GGATTTCAAAGAGCTGATTGACTCTCTGCAAGACGAGAATAAAAGAGCCATGATATCTGGCCCTGTGCCCTCTCTGAATCAAGGCATTGAACGCTTTAGCAGGTTTATTTCTCTTCACAGCTGGCTACGTGATTGTTGTAGCTCAATGGGTGTAACTTTTGTTGACAAATGCGATACCTTTTGGAAACAAAACACATTTTATGAGGAGGACAGATCCACCCAAATAATATGGGTTTCCCGATCCTTTCACAGCATTATAAGGCTGCATTGAGACAATGACTTATCAATGACCCAAGCCCAGCTCAGTTAACCCCTACCATTGTGTTGCTGAGTCATCATAATGCTTTAGCAAATGTACATTTGGTAGACAATGTGGTAGACAACATGGTAGACAATGTAAGTAACCTAATTTATGTCCCTCTTACTGACCTGAATGCCGCTGCTGATCCTACAGCTATTGTATGTAGAAATGATGTGTCTATGAACCAGATTTATGTTGTTAGCACTGAGGTTGTGTGCCCTAGTAAGAAGACCACTGTGTGCAGCTCACCCTGCAATAACATAAAATATATGAGAATATCTACTTCTGCTAAGCTTCCCAGTAAAGCAATGAAAACAAGCAAGCATCCCAGAAAAGTGCTCAAAATAGCCCACGTTATCATACAGTATTACAGGCTGACCACACCGCTCGTGTTGCATGCGCAAGCGTTGCAAAATAAATTTAGAAATCAGTTATTTAATTATTGCACCCACACTGCTTGCGCGCGTCAATGAGCGTCTGTGTTGTCAAGGGCTAGAATAGAAGTCCTTTCTATTTCTGACACAGATTGCGCTGCAAGTCATGCCTCTCCCATCTCCTCATTGGTTTATAGAAGCAGGTACCCATGTGCCTTCTCATTGGTTATACTTACACAGGCTGGAGGTGTGTTGGGTCACTGTCCTGTTGAAAAACAAATGATGGTCCCACTAAGCGCAAACCAGATGTGATGGGGTATCGTTGCAGAATGTTGTGGTAGCCATGCTGGTTAAGTGTCCCTTGAATTCTAAATAAATCACAGACAGTGTTACCAGCAAAGCTCCCCACATTACCACACCTCCTCCTCCATGCTTCACGGTGGGGACCACACATGTGGAGATCATCCGTTCACCTACTCTGCAACTCACAAAGACACGTGGGTTGGAACCAAAAATGTCCATCTCTCTAATGTAAATTGCTTGTGTTTCTTGGCCCAAGCAAGTCTCTTCTGCTTATTGGTGTAGTGGTAGTGGTAGTAAGGGTTTCTTAGCAGCAATTTGACCATGAAGGCCTAATTCATGCAGTCTCCTCTGAACAGTTGATGTTGAGATGTGTCTGTTACTTGAACTCTGTGAAGCATTTATTTGGAATGCAATTTGAGGTGCTTTTAACTCTAATGAACTTATCCTCTGCAGCAGAGGTAACTCTGGGTCTTCCTTTCCTGTGGTGGTCCTCATGAGAGCCAGTTTCATCATAGCACTTGAACAAACTTTCAAAGTTCTTGAAATGTTCTTCATTAACTGACCTTCATGTCATAAAACTTATTCAGGATCGGTGTCCCCCCCGCGGTACGGTTGAGCTAATGTAGGCTAATGCGATTAGCATGAGGTTGTAAACAACAAGAACATTTCCCAGGACATAGACATATCTGATATTGGCAGAAAACTTACATTCTTGTTAATATAACTGCACTGTCCAATTTACAGTAGCTATTACAGTGAAATAATACCATGCTATTGTTTGAGGAGAGTGCACAGTTTATTAACTTCTCTGCGCTACGGATCCCTTTAGCGGGATCATTTTCCTAAACAACCGCTGAATTGCAGGGCGCAAAATATTACTAAAAATATTTATAATCATGCAATCACAAGTGAAATATACCAAAACACAGCTTAGCTTGTTGTTAATCCACCTATTGTGTCAGATTTTGAAAATATGCTTTACAGCGAAAGAAATCCAAGCTTTTGTGAGTGTATCAATCAATGCTAGAACAGTTAGCCCCAAATTAGCATGGTCACGAAAGTCAGAAAAGCAATCAAATTAATCGCTTACCTTTGATAATCTTCGGATGTTTGCACTCACGAGACTCCCAGTTACACAATAAATGTTCTTTTTGTTCGATAAATATTACTTTTATAACAAAAAAACGCCATTTGGGTTGCGCGTTATTTTCAGAAAACTACATCCTCGTTCCGGTCCTGAAAGGCAGAAGAAAATTCCCAAACGTATCAGATTCAAAAATATTACTAAAAATATTTATAATCATGCAATCACAAGTGAAATATACCAAAACACAGCTTAGCTTGTTGTTAATCCACCTATTGTGTCAGATTTTGAAAATATGCTTTACAGCGAAAGAAATCCAAGCTTTTGTGAGTGTATCAATCAATGCTAGAACAGTTAGCCCCAAATTAGCATGGTCACGAAAGTCAGAAAAGCAATCAAATTAATCGCTTACCTTTGATAATCTTCGGATGTTTGCACTCACGAGACTCCCAGTTACACAATAAATGTTCTTTTTGTTCGATAAATATTACTTTTATAACAAAAAAACGCCATTTGGGTTGCGCGTTATTTTCAGAAAACTACATCCTCGTTCCGGTCCTGAAAGGCAGAAGAAAATTCCCAAACGTATCAGATTCAAAAATATTACTAAAAATATTTATAATCATGCAATCACAAGTGAAATATACCAAAACACAGCTTAGCTTGTTGTTAATCCACCTATCGTGTCAGATTATGAAAATATGCTTTGCAACGAAAGCAATCCAAGCTTTTGTGAGTGTATCAATCAATGCTAGAACAGTTAGCCTTATATTAGCTTTGTTAGCTTGGTCACGAAAGTCAGAAAAGCAATAAAATGAATCGCTTACCTATGATAATCTTTGGATGTTTGCGCTCACGAGACTCCCAGTTACACAATAAATGTTCTTTTTGTTCGATAAATAATACTTTTATAACAAAAAAACGCCATTTGGGTTGCGCGTTATGTTCAGAAAACCAAAACCTCGTTCCGTTCGACGAATATTCCAAAAAGTATCCATAATGTTCGTAGAAACATGTCAAATGTTTTTTATAATCAATCCTCAGGTTGTTTTTAACAAACATAATCGATAATATTTCAACCGGACCGTAACCTATTCAATAAAAGAGAGAAAGAAATTGGAGAGCTACCCCTATCGCGCGCAGGAACTAATCAAAGGACACCTCACTAGTTTTGAAAAATCTCGCTAATTTTTCAAAATAAAAGCCTGAAACTATGTCTAAAGCCTGGTCACAGCCTGAGGAAGCCATTGGAAAAGGAATCTGGTTGATACCCCTTTAAATGGAAGAAAGAAGGGCAAGGAAACACAGACAATATTTTGACAGTTTTGGAAACTTTGGAGTGTTTTCTATCCTAATCTGTAAATTATATGCATATTCTACGATCTGGACCTGAGAAATAGTCCGTTTACCTTAGGAACGTTTATTTTATTTTTTTATCTGACCCCTAATTTGGCACATTTGGGCAGTCTTGATACAACATTTTGAACAGAAATGCAATGGTTTATTGGATCAGTCGTAAACTTTTCACATACATTGCTGCCATCTAGTGGCCACAATCTGAATTGCACCTGGGCTGGAATAATACATTGTGGCCTTTCTCTTGCATTTCAAAGATGATGGTACAAAAAAAGAGAACAAAAGTTTTTTTCTTTGTATTATCTTTTACCAGATCTAATGTGTTATATTCTCCTTCATTCCTTTCACATTTCCACAAAGTTCAAAGTGTTTCCTTTCAAATGGTACCAAGAAAATGCATATCCTTGCTTCAGGGCCGGAGCTACAGGCAGTTAGTTTTGGGTATGTTATTTTAGGCGATTTTTTTTTTTAAAAGGTCAGATCCAACTTCTCTGGGATATGTGGGATGGTAGCATCCCACTTGGCCAAAAGCCAGAAAAAATGTAGCGCGCCAAATTCAAATATATTACTATAAAAATCAATCTTTCATGAAATCACACATGAAAGATACCAAATTAAAGCTACACCTGTTGTGAATCCAGCCAACATGTCTGATTTCAAAAAGGATTTACGGGGAAAGCATAAGATGCTATTATCTGATGATAGCACAACAGTAAACAAAGAGAGTGTAGCATATTTCAACCCTGCAGGCGCAACACAAAACGCAGAAATAAAATATAAATCATGCCTTACCTTTGACAAGCTTCTTTTGTTGGCACTCCAATATGTCCCATAAACATCACAAATGGTCCTTTTGTTCGATTAATTCCGTCCATATATATCCAAAATGTCCATTTATTTGGCGCGTTTGATCCAGAAAAAAACAGTTTCCAATTTGCGCAACGTCACTACAAAATATCTCAAAAGTTAACGGTAAACTTTGCCAAAACATTCCAAACTACTTTTGTAATACAACTTTAGGTATTTTTAAACGTTAATAATCGATCAAATTGAAGACGGGTCTATCTGTTTTCAATACAGGAGGACAACAAACTAACGCTACTTTTCTAGTCTTGCGCAACTCTCAAACAGTAGACATAACGTTACTCTGATTCAAGATGGCCGTACTTCTTCATTGCACAAAGGAATAACCTCAACCAATTTCCAAAGACTGGTGACATCCAGTGGAAGCGGTAGGAACTGCAAACAAGTCCATTAGAAATCTAGTATCCCAATGAAAGCTCATTGAACAGACAGTGACCTCAAAACAAAAAAAAATCTGAATGGTTAGTCCTCGGGGTTTTGCCTGCTACATAAGTTCTGTTATACTCACAGACATGATTCAAACAATTTTAGAAACTTCAGAGTGTTTTCTATCCAAATCTACTAATAATATGCATATCTTATATTCTGGGGATGAGTAGAAGGAAGTTGAAATTGGGCACGCTATTTATCCAAAAGTGAAAATGCTGCCCCCTATCCCGAAGAAGTTTTAAGAGGTTTTAATGGAATGTCGTTTCTCTTTGCTTATTTGAGCTGTTCTTGCCATAATATGGACATGGTCTTTTACCAAATTGGGCTATCTCCTGTATACCACCCCTACCTTGTCACAACACAACTGATTGGCTCAAATGCATTAAGAACGAAATACATTTCTCAAATGAACTTTTCGCAAAATTTAGCAAAGTGTGGCTACTTTGAAAAATATAGATTTATATATAAAAACATATATTTTGATTTGTTTAACACTTTTGTGGTTACTACATGATTCCATATGTGTTATTTAATAGTTTTGATGTCTTTACTATTATTCTACAATGTAGAAAATAGTACAAACAAAGAAAACCCTTGAATGAGTAGGTTGGTCCAAACTTTTGACTGGTACTGTATGTAGCTTAATTTAAGAAACACGGTTCATGAAATGAATAACTTGCTAGTAACAGATGACATTCATGACATTTATCTCTGAAACTCACTTAGACAATACCTTTGATGATACAGTGGTAGCAATGCAAGGTTATAACATGTATACAAAATACTGAAATGCCACAGCTGGAAGTGTGGCTGTTGATATTAAGAACCACATTCCTGCAAAGATTAGAGAGGATCTCATGTTAAATACTGTTGAAGTAATGAGGCTACAGGTTCATCTGCCTCACCTAAAGCCCATTCTTGTGGGAAGCTGCTATAGACCACCAAGTGCTAACAGTCAGTATCTGGATAACGTGTGAAATGCTTGATAATGTGTGATATTAAGAGTTATATTTTCTGGGTGATTTAAATATTGATTTGCTTTCATCAAGCTGCCCACTCAAGGAAAGTGTAAAACCATAAACATTGCCTGTAGTTACAAACAGCACAGGAATGAAATCATCAACATGTATTGATCACATCTTTACTAATGCTGCAGAAATGTGCTTGAAAGCAGTATCTAGATCCATTGGATGTAGTGATCACAATATAGTAGCCATGTCTAGGAAAGCGGTCATACAAGAGGTCATTCAATAAGTTTTGTAGTGATTCTAATGTTGTTGATGTGAATAATATTTGTTGGTCCGTGGTGTGTAATGAGGAGCAAACACACATTGCACTTGACACATTTATGAAACTGCTTATCCCAGTTACTAATAAGCATGAACCCACTAAAAAAATTGACTGTAAAAACTGTTAAATCCCTGTGGATTGATGAGGAATTTAAAAATTGTATGGTTGAGAGGGATGATGCAAAGGGGATGGCAAATAGTTCTGGCTGCATAACCGATTGGCAAACGTACTGCAAATTGAGAAATCATGTGACGAAACTGAATAAAATGAAGAAACTACACTGTGAAACAAAAAATAATTACATAAAGAATGATAGTAAAAAGATTTGGAGCACCTTCAATTACATTTTGGGGAAAAAGGCAAACTCGGCTCCATCATTCATTGAATCAGATGGCTCATTCATCAAAACTGACTGATATTGCCAACTACTTTAATTATTTTTTAATTGGCACGATTAGCAAACGTAGGCATGACATGCCAGTAACAAATGCTGACACTACACACCCAAGTATATCTGACCAAATTATGAAAGACAAGAATTGTAATTTTGAATTCCGTAAAGTGAGTGTGGAAGAGGTGAAAGAATCATTGTTGTCTATCAACAGTGACAAGCCACCGGGGTCTGACAACTTGGATGGAAAATTACTGAGGATAATAGCGGATGATATTGCCACTCCTATTTGCCATATCTTCAATTTAAGCCTACTAGAAAGTATGTGCCCTCAGGCCTGGAGGGAAGGAAAAGTCATTCCGCTAACTAAGAATAATAAAGCCCCCTTTACTGTCTAAAATAACCAACCAATCAGCCTGTTTCCAACCCTAAGTAAAGCTTTGGAAAAAATTGTGTTCGACCAGATACAATGCTATTTTACAGTAAACAAATTGACAACAGACTTTCATCATGCTTATAGGGAAGAACATTCAACAAGCACAGCACTTACACAAATGATAATTGTCTGAGAGAAATTGATAAAAATATTGTTGAGGCTGTTTTGTTAGACTTCAGTACGGCTAATAACATCGATCACAATCTGCTGCTGGAAAAAATGTATGTGTTATGGCTTTACACCCCCTGATATATCGTGGGAAAATAGTTACTTGTCTAACAGAACACAGAGGGTGTTCTTTAATGGAAGTATCTCCAACATAATCCAGGTAGAATCAGGAATTCCCCAGGGCAGCTGTCTAGGCCCCTTACTTTTTCAATATTTACTAACGACATGAGTAAAACCAGTGTGTCTATCTATGTATGCAGATGACTCAACACTATACACATCAGCTACTACAGCGACTGAAATTACTGCAACACTTAACAAAGAGCTGCAGTTAGTTTCAAAATGTGTGGCAAGGAATAATTTAGTCCTAAATATAAAAAAAACTAAAAGCATTGTATTTGGGACAAATCATTCACTAAACCCTAAACCTCAACAAAATTGTGTAATACATAATGTGGAAATTGAGCAAGTTGAGGTGACTAAACTGCTTGGAGTGAGCCTGGATTGTAAACTGTCATGGACAAAACATATTGATACTAGTAGCTAATATGGGGAAAAGTCTGTCCATAATGAAGCGCTGCTCTACCGTCTTCTTTTTTTGTACTTTTTGTTGTTGTTGTACTTTTTCTCCCCAATTTCATAATGTCCAATTGGTAGATACAGTTTTGTCCCATCGTTGCCACTCCTGTACGGACTCGGGAGAGGCGAAGGAAGAGAGCCATGCGTACACCAAAACACAACACGCCAAGCCACACTGCTTCTTGACACACTGCTCGCTTAACCCAGAAGCCAGACACACCAATGTGTCAGAGGAAACACTGTACACCTGGCGACCGTGTCAGCGTGCATGTGCTCGTCCCGCCACAGGAGTCGCTATAGTGTGATGGGACAAGGACATCTCGGTCGGCCGGCCAAATGCTTCCCTAACCCGAACGACGCAAGGCCACCACTGCACCACTCGGGAGGCCTGCTCTACCTTCTTAACCTCTCTTGGGTACGTGAGACGTTAGCGTCCCACCTCTTCAACAGCCAGTGAAACTGCTGGGCGCCAAATTCATACAGAATCAGAAATACTCATTATAAAAATTCAGAAAACAAAACACATTTTACATAGGTTTAAAGATTTTTAAAATGCTTTCCGGCGAAAGCATACCTTACGATTATTTGAGAACATAGCCCAGCAGACAAATCATTACAAACAGTAACCAGCCAAGTAGAACAGTTACACAAGTCAGAAATAGAGATAAATGAATCCCTTACCTTTGATGATCTTCATATGGTTGCACTCAGCAGACATTCATTTACTCAATAAATGTTCCTTTTGTTCGATAAAGTCTCTTTATATCCAAAAACCTCAGTTTTGTTTGCGCATTTTCTTCAGTAATCTACAGGCTCAAATGCAGTCAAAACAGGCAGACAATCAAAATTGTATCCATAAGGTTCATAGAAACATGTCAAACGATGTTTATATTCAATCTTCAGGTTGTTTTTAGCCTAAATAATTGATAATATTTCAACCGGACAATAACGTCGTCAATTTGAAAGGCACTCTCGGTCTCGCGCATGAAAAAGCTCTGTGGCACTTTAGGGTCCACTCATTCAGACTGCTCTTACTTCCTCATTTTTCAGAATACAAGCCTGAAACAATTTCTAAAGACTGTTGACATTTAGTGGAAGGCATAGAAACTGCAATTTGAGTCCTATGTCAATGGATACTGTAATGGCATTGAATAGAAAACTACAAAACAAACAAAAAAACTACTTCCTGAATGGATTTTTCTCAGGTTTTCGCCTGCCAAATCAGTTCTGTTATACTCACAGACACTATTTTAACAGTTTTGGAAACTTTAGAGTGTTAACTATCACAATCAACCAGGTATATGCATATCATATCTTCTGGGCCCGAGAAGCAGGCTGTTTAATTTGGCATGCATTTCATCCAAAATTCCAAATGCTGCCCCCTACCCTAGAGAAGTTTGAACAACACTATCAACAAGGCAGGTCCTACAGGCCCTAGTTTTGTCGCACCTGGACTACTGGTCAGTCGTGTGGTCAGGTCCCACAAAGAGGGACTTAAGAAACTTGCAATTAGCTCAGAACAGGGAAGCACGGCTGGCCCTTGGATGTACACAGAGAGCAAACATTAATCATATTTATGTCAAATCTCTCCTGGCTCAAAGTGGAAAAGTCACTGCTTGTATTTGTGAGAGGTATTGACATGTTGAAAGCAGCAAGCTGTCTTTTTAAACAACTAGTACACAGCTCAGACACCCATGCATACCCCACAAGACATGCCACCAGAGGTCTCTTCATAGTCCCCAAGTCCAGAACAAACTATGGGAGGAGCCCAGTACTACAGAGAACTCTAATCCACATCAGGTAATTGATGCAAGCAGTAGAATCATATTTTAAAAACTGATAAAAAAACTTATGGAACAGCGGGGACTGTGAAGCAACACAAACATACAGTTGAAGTCGGAAGTTTACATACACTTACTTAGGTTGGAGTCATAAAAACTTGTTTTTCAACCACAAATTTCTTGTTAACAAACTATAGTTTTTGCAAGTCGGTTAGGACATCTACTTTGTGCATGACACAAGTCATTTTCCAATAATTGTTTACAGACAGGTTATTTCACTTATAATTCACAGTATCACAATTCCAGTGGGTCAGAAGTTTACATACACTAAGTTGACTGTGCCTTTAAATAGCTTGGAAAATTCCAGAAAATTATGTCATGGCTTTCGAAGCAAGTGATTGGCTAATTGACATCATTTGAGTCAATTGGAGGTGTACCTGTGGATGTATTTCAAGGCCTACCTTCAAACTCAGTGCCTCTTTGCTTGACATCATGGGAAAATCAAAAGAAGTCAGCCAAGACCTCAGAAAACAATTGTAGACCTCCACAAGTGTTGTTCATCCTTGGGAGCAATTTCCAAATGCCTGAAGGTACCACATTCATCTGTACAAACAATAAAACAAAAGTATAAACACCATGGGACCATGCAGCCGTCATACCGCTCAGGAAGGAGACGCGTTCTGTCTCCTAGAGATGAACGTACTTAGGTGCGAAAAATGCAAATCAATCCCAGAACAACAGCAAAGGACCTTGTGAAGATGCTGGAGGAAACAGGTACAAAAGTATCTATATCCACAGTAAAATTAGTCCTATATTTACATAACCTGAAAGGCCACTCAGCAAGGAAGAAACCACTGCTTCAAAACCGCCATAAAAAAAACAGACTACAGTTTGCAACTGCACATGGGGACAAAGATCGTACTTTTTGGAGAAATAGCCTCTGGTCTGATGAAACAAAAATAGAACTATTAATCGTTATGTTTGGAGGAAAAAAGGGGCATGCTTGCAAGCCGAAGAACACCATCCCAACCGTGAAGCACAGGTGTGGCAGCATCATGTTGTGGGGGTGCCTTGCTGCAGGAGGGACTGGTGCACTTCACAAAATAGATGGCATCATGAGGTAGGAAAATTATGTGGATATATTGAAGCAACATCTCAAGACCAGTCAGGAAGTTAAAGCTGGTTGCAAATGGACAATGACCCCAAGCATACCTCCAAAGTTGTGGGAAAATGGCTTAAGGACAACAAAGTTAAGGTATTGGAGTGGCCATCACAAAGCCCGGACCTCAATCCTATAGAACATTTGTGGGCAGAACTGAAAAAGCGTGTGTGAGCAAGGAGACCTACAAACCTGACTCAGTTACACCAGCTCTGTCAGGAGGAATGGGCCAAAATTTGCCCAACTTATTGTGGGAAGCTTGTGGAAGGCTACCTGAAAGGTTTGACCCAAGTTAAACAATTTAAAGGCAGTGCTACCAAATACTAAATTTAGTGTATGTAAACGTCTGACCCGCTGGGAATGTGATGAAAGAAATAAAAGCTGAAATAAATAATTCTCTCTGCTATTATTCTGACATTTCACATTCTTAAAATAAAGTGGTGATCCTAACTGACCTAAGACAGGGAATTTTTACTACGATTAAATGTCAGGAATTGTGAAAAACTGAGTTTAAATTTATTTGGCTAAGGTGTATGTAAACTTCCGACTTCAACTGTAGGCGCAGACACATGCATACACACACATGACAACATACGCACTATACACACATGTACACATGGATTTTGTGTTGTAGATATGTGGTAGTGGAGTAGGGGCCTGAGGGCACACACTTTACTTTGTGTGTTGTGAAATTTGTTCTGAATGTATTGTAATGTGTTTTAAATTGTCTTAATTTTGCCGGAACCCAGGAAGAGTAGCTGCTGCCTTGGCAGAAGCTAATGGGGAGCCATAATAAATACAAATACAAACATCTTACATAGTTAGTTTTCCTTTATAAGTCTTGCATTGTTTGTTTTGTTTCGGTATGTTGCATTGAAAGTGACTAATTTTGTGTTGATTCGATCACAATTTCAACAGTAAAGGGAAACATTGAATTTAATTGAACTTATTAAGTAACAGACATATAAAACAAAATGTACATTGTGGAACCAGAATATATCAATTGAAAATATTATTAAAACGGTTGTTTCCAAAGTGATGCTCGATGGTAAAAACAATAACATATATTGATTAAAAGGCAAGACAAATTTACAAACAACCATAAATATATTAATGTTACGGCTGTCCTCGCTGACAGAAGGTGGGGACCAAAACGCAGAGTGGTTAGTGTTCATTCTTTTAATGAAAATCAACAAAACACTTAAATACAAAAACAACCAACGTGACAAAACCGAAACCGTCCTGTGTGGCAACAAAACCTCCACAGGAACAAACACCCACAAAACACAAGTGAAACCCTGGCTGCCTTAGTATGATTCTCAATCAGGGACAACGATTCACAGCTGTCTCTGATTGAGAATCATACCAGGCCGAACACAAAATCCCAACATAGAAAATCAAACCTAGACCAACCCACCCAACTCATGCCCTGACCAACTAAAACAAATACATGACAAAGGAAAACAGGTCAGGAACGTGACAGAACCCCCCCCCCTTAAGGTGCGAACTCCGGGCGCACCAGCACAAAGTCTAGGGGAGGGTCTGGGTGGGCGTCTGTCCACGGTGGCGGCTCTGGCGCTGGTCGTGGTCCCCACCCCACCATAGTCAACCCCCGCTTCCGTGGCCTCCTCCCAATATTCACCCTCCATGTCAATCCCACTATTCCAAATGGCAGTAACAGACTGAGGGGTAGCACCTGACTGAGGGGTAGCACCTGACCGAGGGGCAGCACCTGACTAAGGGGCAGCACCAGGATAAGGGGCAGCACCAGGATAAGGGGCAGCTCCGGACTGAGGGACGGCAGCTCCGGACTGAGGGACGGCAGCTCCGGACTGAGGGACGGCAGCTCCGGACTGAGGGACGGCAGCTCCGGACTGAGGGACGGCAGCTCCGGACTGAGGGACGGCAGCTCCGGACTGAGGGACGGCAGCTCCGGACTGAGGGACGGATCCTGGCTGGATGACTCTGGCGGATCCTGGCTGGCGGAAGGCTCTGGCGGATCCTGGCTGGCGGAAGGCTCTGGCGGATCCTGGCTGGCGGAAGGCTCTGGCGGATCCTGGCTGGCGGAAGGCTCTGGCGGAAGGCTCTGGCGGAAGGCTCTGGCGGATCCTGGCTGGCGGAAGGCTCTGGCGGATCCTGGCTGGCGGAAGGCTCTGGCGGATCCTGGCTGGCTGGCTCCGGCAGCTCCTGGCTGGCTGGCAGCTCCTGGCTTGCTGGCTCTGGCTGGTCCTGGCTGGACGGCTCTGGCTGGTCCTGGCTGGACGGCTCTGGCTGGTCCTGGCTGGACGGCTCTGGCTGGTCCTGGCTGGACGGCTCTGGCTGGTCCTGGCTGGACGGCTCTGAAGGCTCGGGACAGACGGGCAGCGCTGGGCAGGCAGACAGTTCAGACAGCGCTGGGAAGGCAGACAGTTCGGGCAGCGCTGAGCAGGCAAGCAGCGCAGGCGGCGTTGGGCAGACGGCCGACTCTGACCTGCTGAGGCGCACAGTAGGCCTGGTGCGTGGTGCCGGAACTGGAGGCACTGGGCTGGAGACACGCACCACAGGGAGAGTGCGTGGAGGAGGAACAGGGCTCTGGAAACGCACTGGAAGCCTGGTGCGTGGTGTCGGCACTGATGGTACAGGGCTGGGGTGGGAAGGTGGCGCCGGATATACCGGACCGTGAAGGAGGACACGCGCTCTTGAGCACCGAGCCTCCCCAACCTTACCAGGTTGAATGGTCCCCGTAGCCCTGCCAGTGCGGCGAGGTGGAATAGCCCGCACTGGGCTATGCAGGCGAACCGGGGACACCACCTGTAAGGCTGGTGCCATGTACGCCGGCCCGAGGAGACGTACTGGAGGCCAGATATGTTGGGCCGGCTTCATGGCACCCGGCAAAGGAAAACAGGTCAGGAACGTGACAATTAATTTATATTGACATCATAAAAAGTGACACTATTCACTACACCTTTCCCTAACCTTAAAAATCAACAATATTAATTTCACATTAAAACAATCTATTCATTGCACATCATATCTATCATTCAAATAAATACACCTGACCAGCAGTAGGGGACACAAGGTGCAGTGGAGGGGTTTATCTTACTTAGACAACCTTGTCCAAATTAAAACCTTCACCTGCTTTTTAAAGCTATTTAAATTTTTTCTTTGCTTGATCCCCAGGGGGAGGCTATTCCATAGACAAATGCTTGATAGTGTTAACTTTCTAGAGTTTTTCCCGTTAGTTGAGTGAAGTTCAATCTTGTGCTTCCCTGTGCGAGCTGATATTTATTCTGCGTGACGCACGCAGCTTAGAGGGAATATTGGGGCCAAGTGTTCGGTTTGAGATTCAGCCTCATGGAGAGCTCACCTTCAGTCCACACTGGACCCCACCAAAAATGTATTCATCAAGCATAAAATTAATCCCCATTCAAATTCGCTTCAGTTAGTTGGCAATTCTATCCATGCCTAAAATGTTTCAGTAATCAAGTTATATATTTTTTTCCTATAAGAATTTGTCTGTTTCATGCTGGGAGAAAGTGTAAGAGAAAACAATTAATCATTTATTCAACTTATATAATGCTTTTCAAAGAATCTCAAAAAGCTTCAAGGCACACACAAAAAAAGACAAGTAATTTAGAAAAACACCACCACAATGATGCTACGGCAATCACGTGGCTCAAGAAAGCACACCACATTTCAATAATAATTAAAGAGCAGCCTTGTAACTTTGTCCTCCCTACGATCCTCAACACTGCAGAACTCTGGTGCCTTGCTTTTGGCTTCTCTCGATCCTCAACCTCCGGACACTGGTTGGCATTCAAACCAAAACAGCTAGCCAGCTAATGTTAGTTAGTTAGCCAAACAAATTACTTGCTAACTTCAGTCTTAACGCTGTGGTGGATTCTGATTATATTAATTAGCTATATTAATTGTTCATTCTTAAAACAAACATATTGTAGGTCAATTTTTTTTACAAATTGTACAGGGTCTCTCTGCTTAGACTGCTGCTAGTGCGCAATTGTCTACTTCCTCATGGGTTTTAAGAGATCAGGCCTTTTATCAAGCTGTGATGTGTTTCTGATCTATTCTCACTTGACTCAAGGTAACCTCTATCACTCGTGTGAATGCAGACCCTTAGGTAAGATGCCGTTGTTGCTTGATCTGAAGAAAAAAACTCAGCCAATGCTTTCCTGAAAATACACTACTGTTAAACCAGCAAACAGGTTCAAAAACAAGCTATTATTTCCCTGTGGAATAGGCAGACTCCCCCAAGAATAATACTTTGACGAACATTTGGGAAATACAATTATAAATAGCATGAGTTTGGAAACACCTGGATTCCACTTTCTTCATGCTTGGTAATGCTGTGTAAATGTGTATTGCTTCAGAAGATTGGAAGTGACCATGGCTCCACCAGGCATTGATTAGGTGTCAGTCATAGCTAACAGCACTGATGGGAGCTTTATTACTCCACTTAATGAACAATGTTTTATTAATGACTTTTAATAAGATTACCTTTATCTCGAAAGCCATCAATCTTTGCCCTCTACACTGACTTAGTGTGATCAGTCCTTACACTGTGAATAGATTTTTCTCTCTCCGAAACATGGCCATGCATGCTAGATTTGCATGTGGTCTGAACCTGTTTGCTCACCAGAAGCTTCCATTTGATCTACAGATTGTCTGATTCTGCCTGAATATCTGGTCCACCAAAAGCCAATTGTTTTGTGTTTGTTTAGGATACCATACACAGTACATTGTATATTGAGTAATGTGTATGAGATGAGAAGATCTCCATGGACTGTCCCTTGTGAAATAGTCAAACAAGGATCGTGATGTCAAAATACATATGTTTGATTTGTCTTGAATCCTAAAGATATAGAGCTTATATGTTTTGAGTTAGCTCTGAATAATATAGCCTTTGGTGAGTTTCACTTGATGTAACAGGTTAGAAATCCCCATCCAGGCATTCCTAACCACCTCAGAGCCCATGTCGTAGGCCATTACCACTCTGGGCTAGAGTATGTGTGTAGCTGTTCTTCTGAGCTTTCCGTCTGAATCCATTTGAACCATGTTACTGTAGCACAGGGGGTGGGGGGATGTAGAGTATGATACAGAGGTAAAACCATTTGAAACAATGACAGCCCCCTCTCCCTCTTCATCAATCAGAGTCCTGACACGGGTTGGAGATAGATCTCTCTTTCGCATGGGGCTGACACCAGCAGAGCTCAGGCCAAACTTGTTTAACAAGCGACATCCCGCTACCAATAAAAAACACATTCCACCCCTAAGGCAGCTCACAGGGCAGCGCTGGTGGTATATATTAGCCATAACTTATTTTTAAAGGCTGGATTTATATACCCCGGAGTGGGGATATATGACAACCCTGTTGGCATTAATTACTCCAAAACAATATGATAGATCTGATTATTAATTCTGGGACATGAGCACACTTACAGCAGAGACTACTTGTAAAGGTTGGATTTATCATGTTGACATTTGGCTAGATGATGCTCTATTTCTCTTTCTCAATGCAGTTGTTCAGGGCTCTGTCCTTAAGAGGTTTTTCCCTTGGAAGAGACCAAATACAAAAATGCCCTTTTCTTCTGTCTTTCCCCTCTTTTTCAATGAGGGAAAGGATTGTGTTACTAAGAGATTACAGCCTTGCTCACAAATTTACACACACGCACACACTGCCTGTCAGTGATCGTGAGACACAGTGTGCAGTCTCTGCTCGTGGAACATGCACAATGTAGCATGCAAATGAAAGGTCAGGCCCATCAGCATCCATCTCTACTTCAAACAGCAGATTCTCTACCCACGTGAAACCAGCCAGAATTGGGAGGGAAGAAAGGCACTAACACATTCATGTGGCACATTTTTCAGCTGTAAGTGGTATAAGTGGTATATTTTCAAAACTCTACAAAACGTATAACACTTGTAATGCCACTATCTTATGTTCAGAACCTTTGATTCTGCATTAATTTGGCTTTCACACATCTTTCACCTCTGAGTCATTCATTCAAAATCAAAGTGTTCCGTGAAATACCATGAATACATTTATTTTACTCACCAATAAATCAGATAATGATAGTTAAAATGACTAAATGCTAAGCCTATCATAGAATCCAATTGCAAAAAATACAAGCTATACATTTCAAAACGGTTATTTTTGAAGCGCTGAATAGAAAGAATAGTAGATGGTAAATATAATTTCCATACAGTATTTGACTATACAGTGGTTCCTCCTTTAAAAGTTGCGAGCTTGCACCGCGGGACTTACCCAGCGTCACGGCATCATTGCTCCAGACCACCACAGGAGGGAGTTAGAGCACTCACTATGCATTTGGGTCCCAAGGATTATATATGAACAATCATATTGAGTGGTTCCAATGACGAATTTTGACGCGAGCCACAATTGCCTTGTGGCATTCTTCAACAAAGATGGCTGACAAAACATTATGGTGGAACCAGATGTAAGTGGTTATAACGTCATAACGAATCAAGCAAAAAAAGTATAATTGCGAGGAATATGTTAGTTAATGTAGAGACAAATGTTTGTGCATATTTTTTTGTCATAAAGATAACTTACAATTTAGCATGTTATCTGACTAGCTAACATTAGCCAGCTAGCTAGTATTAGGAGAATGAATTTGTAATTCGTGTTTTTTGATGTTTTAGGGTGTAACGGTTGTCGTCGGTGGAAGGAGAGGACCAAAGCGCAGCGTGGTTAGTGTTCATCTTATTTAATAAATCCAAAACTGAACACTTCAAATACAAAACAACAAAGTGAAAACCGAAACAGTTCTGTCTGGTGCAGACACACAAAGACTGAAAATATCCACCCACAAAACCCAACAGAAAACAGGATAACCTAAATATGGTTCCCAATCAGGGACAACGATTGACAGCTGCCTCTGATTGAGAACCATATCAGGCCAAACACAGAAATAGAAAATCATAGAAAAACTAACATAGACAACCCACCCAACTCACGCCCTGACCATACTAAAACAAAAGACTAAACAAAGGAACTAAGGTCAGAACGTGACAGTACCCCCCCCCCCCCCCCCCAAGGTGCGGACTCCGGCCGCAAAACCTGAACCTATAGGGGAGGGCCTCGGTGGGCATCTGTCCACGGTGGCGGCTCAGGCGCTGGACGTGGACCCCACTCCACCATAGTCTTAGTCCGCTTCTGTGGCCTCCTAGGAACGGCGACCCTCGCCGCCGACCTAGGACTGGCAACCCTACTAAAGGGCCCCACTGGACTGAGGGGTGCCTCCGGACTGAGGGGCAGCTCCGGACTGAGGGGCGCCTCCGGACTGAGGGGCAGCTCCGGACTGAGGGGCAGCTCAGGACTGAGGGGTAGCTCCGGACTGAGAGGTTGCTCCGGACTGAGGGGTAGCTCCGGACTGAGGGGCGGCGCTGGACAGACGGGCAGCTCAGGCGGCGCTGGACAGACGGGCAGCTCAGGCGGCGCTGGACAGACGGGCTGACGGGCAGCTCAGGCGGGCAGCTCAGGCGGAGCTACCCCTCAGTCCCTCAGTCTTGGCTGATTTCTTTTGATTTTCCCATGATGTCAAGCAAAAAGGCACTGAGTTTGAAGGTAGGCCTCGAAATACATCCACAGTTACACCTCCAATTGACTCAAATTATGACAATTACCCAATCAGAAGCTTCTAAAGCCATGACATAATTTTCTGGAATTTTCCAAGTTGTTTAAAGGCACAGTCAACTTAGGGTATGTAAACTTCTGACCCACTGGAATTGTGATACAGTGAATTATAAATCTTCTTAGGGCTAGGCGTCCCACTAGTGGGACAACTTCCGGTGAAAATGGAGGGCACGCAATTCAAATAAATAATCATACAAATTATGGATATTAAACATTTAGGTACATACAAGTGTCTTATATCGGTTGAAAGCTTAAATTATTGTTAATCTAACTGCACTGTCCGATTTACAGTAGCCATGACAGTGAAAGCATGCAATGCTATTGCTTGAGGACGGCGCCCCGTATGAAAATATTTTCCCACCGGCACAGGTTTCATAAATTCACAAATAGCGATGAAATATTCACTTACTTTTTCAAAATCTTCCTCTGATTTGTCATCCAAAGGGTCCCAGCTATAACATGTAGAGTCGTTTTGTTAGATAAAATTCTTCTTTATATTCCAAAAAGTCAGTTTAGTTGGCGCCATCGATTTGAGTAATCTACTCGTTCTACATGTAGAGAAAGGAATCCGAAAATCTACCGCTAAACTTTGTTAAAACAAGTCAAAATACATTTCTATTGACTCCTCAGATACCCTAAAATGTAATCAAACTATAATATTTCATACGGAAAGAAGTATGTTCAATAGGAAACTGATATTAGCAGGTGCGTCTTGTCTTCATCGCATGCGCATACACAAATTTCCAATAGTGTGTCCGAGTACTAAAACTCATATTTCTTACTCGTTTTGGAAGAAACAAGCCTGAAACCTTGAACATAGAGTGTTGACACCCTGTGGAAGCCATAGGAATTGGATACTGGGAGCTAGATTTAATTATGTCCCTATACTTTCCATTGTAAGAGCATGGGCTCTCAAAACAAAACAGTTGGTTTTTCTTTGGATTTTCTCCTGCCATATCTATTGTCTCCTACATTATTTTAACATGTCTACAAACGTCAAAGTGTTTTCTTTCCAATTATATGCATATTCTGGCTTCAGGGCCTGAGCAACAGGCAGTTTACTTTGGGTAAGTCAGTTATGCGGAAATTGAGAAAAAAGGACACTATCCCTAACAAGGTGAAATAATCTGTCTGTAAACAATTGTTGGAAAAATGACTTGTGTCATGCACAAAGTAGATGTCCTAACAGACTTGCCAAAACTATAGTTTGTGAACAAGAAATGTGTGGAGTGGTTGAAAAATTACTTTTAATGACTCCAACCTAAGTGTATGTAAACTTCCGACTTCAACAGTGTTTACCACTCCTGCGACATCAATGATTACACATTGTAACTATGCAATAGACTAGAAACATGATTGATTTGTAATTCATATATACAGAAAAGAACAATGCATATCTATCTCCCTTCATCTACATTAATCTGAGGACACAGGATAGTATTTAAATGAGATACTTAATTTTTTGGGAGGCGTGGCCATGCACGCCTCCAACTCAATCATCAAGTTTGCGGACGACACTACAGTGGTAGGCTTGATTACCAACAACGACGAGACGGCCTACAGGGAGGAGGTGAGGGCCCTCGGAGTGTGGTGTCGTGTCAGGAAAATAACCTCACACTCAACGTCAACAAAACAAAGGAGATGATCGTGGACTTCAGGAAACAGCAGAGGGAGCACCCCCCTATCCACATCGACGGGACAGTAGTGGAGAAGGTGGAAAGTTTTAAGTTCCTCGGTGTACACATCACGGACAAACTGAATTGGTCCACCCACACAGACAGCGTTGTGAAGAAGGCGCAGCAGCGCCTCTTCAACCTCAGGAGGCTGAAGAAATTCGGCTTGTCACCAAAAGCACTCACAAACTTCTACAGATGCACAATCGAGAGCATCCTGTCGGGCTGTATCACCGCCTGGTACGGCAACTGCTCCGCCCACAACCGTAAGGCTCTCCAGAGGGTAGTGAGGTCTGCACAACGCATCACCGGGGGCAAACTACCTGCCCTCCAGGACACCTACACCACCCGATGTCACAGGAAGGCCATAAAGATCATCAAGGACAACAACCACCCGAGCCACTGCCTGTTCACCCCGCTATCATCCAGAAGGCGAGGTCAGTACAGGTGCATCAAAGCAGGGACCGAGAGACTGAAAAACAGCTGCTATCTCAAGGCCATCAGACTGTTAAACAGCCACCACTAACATTTAGTGGCCGCTGCCAACATACTGACTCAACTCCAGCCACTTTAATCATGGAAATTATGTAAAAATGTATCACTAGCCACTTTAAACAATGCCACTTAATATAATGTTTACATACCCTACATTACTCATCTCATATGTATATGTATATACTGTACTGTATATCATCCACTGCATCTTGCCATCTTTATGTAATACATGTATCACTAGCCACTTTAAACTATGCCACTTTATGTTTACATACCCTACATTACTCATCTCATATGTATAGACTGTACACTATACCATCTACTGCATCTTGCCTATGCCGTTCTGTACCATCACTCATTCATATATCTTTATGTACATATTCTTTATCCCTTTACACTTGTGTGTATAAGGTAGTAGTTGTGGAATTGTTAGGTTAGATTACTTGTTGGTTATTACTGCATTGTCGGAACTAGAAGCACAAGCATTTCGCTACACTTGCATTAACATCTGCTAACCATGTGTATGTGACAAATAACATTTGATTTGATTTGATTTAATTTCAACCAGTGGAGAATGTGAAACGCTTTATTGAAAGAAGTTCATCATCCAGGTGTTATAAATACATACATGCATTATAATTATGATAATTGTAATATTATAAATACAAGTTCAATCTGTACTTCAATGCACATATGGTGTCCATTATAAAATGAGGAAGAAAGACGAGGTGGGGAGAGAGGTGAAGAAGACAGAAAGGGAAAGAGGTAAGAACAGCAGCAGACAGCATATGATTCATACATTACAGTGCTACCCTAATATTCTCTCAGTTCATCACAATTGCGATGTCTCCAAACCAGCCTTGGGCCCCCAGTTGGCACGAAGGTTATCTTAAGAGCCGGTGAGGTGGCGATGACGGGACTGGCTCCCTCTCTCACATCAAAACATACCTGCAGACGAGTGACAAATGGATAGAGAGAGCATGATTTAGCCTTGTTGTTTTTATTCTAACATGGTCTGTCATCTAAATCAGGAGGTGAAATGCAAAACTGACCTTGGATCATTAACTCTGGGACTACTACATCTCTGTCTGTATTTCAATGTAAAGCATCTCTTTAATAATACTTCCTGTTGACCCGACCAAGTGACATCTCACCTATGATCATGCTGTGCCCTCTGTGTAAGCCAGTTCAGATGCGGGAAGGGTTCACCAAAACAGCTGATATAACCTAGAGGATTTAGGGAGATGGGGGAGAGGGATGAAGTGAAGAGGAGAGACTGTTATTGTGTGTGTGTGGTCTCACCTGGTGTCCACACTAATAGGCTGACCACACCGCTCGCGTCGCCTGCGTGAGCGTTGCAAAATACATTTAGAAATCTATGTTATTCAATTATTGCACCCACACTGCTCGCGCGCTTCTGCATTGCAAGGGCTAAAATAGAAGTAATTTGTAACGGCTGTCATATTCGTTCTCCTCCTCAGACGAGGAGGAGCATGGATCGGACCAACACGCAGCGAGGTATGTAGACATAATGATTTATTAAATGAAGACGAAACACGAAGAACACTTGAATAAACTACAAAACAACAAACGACCTTAAACAGACCTGAACTTGTGAACATAAAAAACAATGAACGCACGAACAGGAAAGAACGAACGAACGAACGAGACGAGACAGTACCGTGTGGTGTAACAAACACAGACACAGCAACAATCACCCACAAACAAACAGTGTGAACAACCTACCTTAATATGGTTCCCAATCAGAGGAAACGTCAAACACCTGCCCCTAATTGAGAACCATATCAGGCAACACATTGAACCCAACATAGAAACACATAACATAGACTACCCACCCAGCTCACGTCCTGACCAACTAAACAAAGTTAACCTGTTTGGGCTGCAGGGGCAGTATTGAGTAGCCAGATAAAAGGTGCCCATTTCAAACGGCCTCGTACTCAATTCTTGCTCGTACAATATGCATATTATTATTACTATTGGATAGAAAACACTCTCTAATTTCTAAAACCGTTTGAATTATATCTGTGAGTCAAACAGAACTCATTTGGCACAAACTTCCTGACCAGGAAGTGGAAAGTCTGAAATCGATGCTCTGTTCTACTTCCTGCCTATACATGGGCATGATACGTAAGAGTCTACGTGCACTTCATACACCTTCCCCTGGATGTCAAGAGGCGGTGAGAGAAGAAATTTCGTGTTTATCTTGGTCTGAAGTGGAATAAAAGCTCTTTGTATGACGTGACCGTCCATTTTCTGTTTTCTGGAGCGCGCGAAAGGGGACATGGATTTGCCTTCTGTTTAGCTGTCGTTATGGACGACTAATATCTCCGGCTTTGATTTTATTTGATACATGTGACCATATCATCGTAAAGTATGTTTTTTCAATATAGTTTCATCAGATTATTGAACATTTTTCGGGAGTTTTGCCGTGTTCCGTTCTCTTCCGTTTGTTGACTTGGAGAGCTTTGTGCCACTTGGCAAGTGCGTGTGCTAAATCGAGAGGGAAAATGAACGTTCTAAATCCAAACAACGACTGTTCTTGACAAAGGACACCTTCTACAACATTCTGATGGAAGATCACCAAAAGTAAGAAACAATTTATGATGCTAATTCATATATCTGTCGTGCATGTGAATTAGTCGTGGGCGCCCAACTTTGGGGTACTCAGCTATACCGAAGCTGGATGTCGTAATGAAGTTATTTTTTAGAATTCTAACACTGCGATTTCATTAAGAACTAATGGATCTATCATTTCCTATACAACATGTATTTTTTACTTATGTTTATGAATAGCTATTTGGTCAGAATATGTGTGTCAGAAAACGTGTCAGAAAAATATCGTTGCTGTTTAGACGTTGTGGAAAAAGTAGCTAAGTTAGCACAATGTGTAACCACTGATTTCAGCTCTAAATATGCACATTTTCGAACAAAACATAAGTGTATGTATAACCTGATGTTATAGGACTGTCATCTGATGAAGAAAATCAAGGTTAGTCAAAAATTATATATCTTTTGCTTGTTTGTTACGATCGCTAACTTTTGCTACTGGGAAATTGCTTGTGTTTTTGGCTATTGTGGTAAGCTAATATAACGCTCTATTGTGTTTTCGCTGTAAAACACTTGATAAATCGGAAATATTGTCTGGAATCACAAGATGCCTGTCTTTCAATTGCTGTACACTATGTATTTTTCAGAAATGTTTTATGATGAGTATTTAGTTATTTGGCGTTGGTGTCTGTAATTATTCTGTCTGCTTTCGGTGCAATTTCTGATTGTAGCTGCAATGTAAACTATGATTTATACCTGAAATATGCACATTTTTCTAACAAAACATATGCTATACAATAAATATGTTATCAGACTGTCATCTGATGAAGTTGTTTCTTGGTTAGTGGCTATTTATATCTTTATTTGGACGAATTTGTGATAGCTACTGATGGAGTAAAAAACTGGTGGAGTAAAAAAAGTGGTGTCTTTTGCTAACGTGGTTAGCTAATAGATTTACATATTGTGTCTTCCCTGTAAAACATTTTAAAAATCGGACATGTTGGCTGGATTCACGAGATGTGTACCTTTCATATGCTGTATTGGACTTGTTAATGTGTGAAAGTTAAATATTTAAAAAAATATATCTTTTGAATTTCGCGCCCTGCACTTTGAGCTGGCTGTTGTCATAAGTGTACCGGTGTCGGGCTGCAGCCATAAGAAGTTAATCAGATTATTGAATTTTTTTCGGGAGTTTTGCCGTGTTCCGTTCTCTGACTTTGTTGACGATGGAGCGATTCGTGCCACTTGGCTAGTGCGCTTGCTAAATCGAGAGGGAAAGTGGCCGTTCTAAATCCAAACAACGACTGTTCTGGACAAAGGACCCCTTGTCCAACATTCTGATGAAAGATCAGCAAAATTAAGAAACATTTTATGATGCTATTTCATATATCTGTCGTGCATGTGAACTAGTCGTCGGCGCCCAACGTTTGGGTACTCTAGCTATACCGAAGCTGGATGTCGTAATGAAGTTATTTTTTAGAATTCTAACACTGCGATTTCATTAAGAACTAATGGATCTATCATTTCCTATACAACATGTATTTTTTAGTTATGTTTATGAATAGCTATTTGGTCAGAATATGTGTGTCATAAAAAGTGTCAGAAAAATATCCGAACGTTGTGGGAAATAGTAGCTACGTTAGCAGAATGTATAACCACTGATTTCAGCTCTAAATATGCACATTTTCGAACAAAACATAAGTGTATGTATAACCTGATGTTATAGGACTGTCATCTGATGAAGAATATCAAGTTTAGTCAAAAATGATATATCTTTTACTGGTTTGTTACGATCGCTAACCTTTTGCTACTGGGAAATGGCATGTGTTTCTGGCTATTGTGGTAAGCTAATATAACGCTATATTGTGTTTTCGCTGTAAAACACTTAATAAATCGGAAATATTGGCTGGAATCACAAGATGCCTGTCTTTCATTTGCTGTACACTATGTATTTTTCAGAAATGTTTTATGATGAGTATTTAGGTATTTGACGTTGGTGTCTGTAATTATTCTGGCTGCTTTCGGTGCAATTTCTGATTGTAGCTGCAATGTAAACTATGATTTATACCTGAAATATGCACATTTTTCGAACAAAACATAGATTTATTGAATAACATGTTATAAGACTGTCATCTGATGAAGTTGTTTGTTGGTTAGTTTGGTTGGTTCTTGGTTAGTTAGGTTGGCTTTGTGCATGCTACCTGTGCTGTGAAAAATGTCTGTCCTTTTTTGTATTTGGTGGTGAGCTAACATAAATATACGTGCTGTTTTCGCTGTAAAACATTTAAAAAATCGGACATGTTGGCTGGATTCACAAGATGTGTACCTTTCATTTGCTGTATTGGACTTGTTAATGTGTGAAAGTTAAATATTTAAAAAAATATATCTTTTGAATTTCGCGCCCTGCACTTGAAGTGGCTGTTGTCATAAGTGTACCGACGCCGGGCTGCAGCCATAAGAAGTTAAACAAAGGAAAATAAGGTCAGGAACGTGACAGTACCCCCCCCCCCCCCCCCCCCCCAAGGACTCCGGCCGCAAAACTGAACCTCAAGGGGAGGGTCTGGGTGGGCATCTGTCCACGGTGGCGGCTCCGGCTCCGGACGTGGTCCCCACCCCACCATAGTCAATCCCCGCCTCCGTAGCCTCCTCCAAATGGCCACCCTCCAAATTAACCCCACCGGACTAAGGGGCAGCACCGGACTGAGGGGCAGCACCGGACTGAGGGGCAGCACCGGACTGAGGGGCAGCACCGGACTGAGGGGCAGCACCGGACTGAGGGGCAACACCGGAATGAGGGGCAACACCGGACTGACTGGCGGATCCTGGCTGGCTGGCTCTGGCGGATCCTGGCTGGCTGGCTCTGGCGGATCCTGGCTGGCTGACGGCTCTGGCGGATCCTGGCTGGCTGACGGCTCTGGCGGATCCTGGCTGACTGGCGGATCCTGGCTGGCTGACGGTACTGGCGGATCCTGGCTGGCGGACGGCTCTGGCTGCTCCTGTCTGGCGGACGGCTCTGGCTGCTCCTGTCTGGCGGACGGCTCTGGCTGCTCCTGTCTGGCGGACGGCTCTGGCTGCTCCTGTCTGGCGGATGGCTCTAGCGGCTCGGGACAGACGGGCAGCTCTGACGGCTCGGGACAGACGGGCAGCTCTGACGGCTCGGGACAGACGGGCAGCTCTGACGGCTCGGGACAGACGGGCAGCTCTGACGGCTCGGGACAGACGGGCAGCTCTGACGGCTCGGGACAGACGGGCAGCTCTGACGGCGCTGGGCAGGCGGGCAGCTCAGACGGCGCTGGGCAGGCGGGCAGCTCAGACAGCGCTGGGCAGGCAGGCAGCTCAGACAGCGCTGGGCAGGCAGGCAGTTCTGGGCAGACTGGCAGTGCAGGCGGCTCTGGGCAGACGGGCACACCTGTAGGGAGGAGACGGAGAGACAGCCTGGTGCGTGGGGCTGCCACAGGACCCACCAGGCTGGAGAGACCTACAGGAGGCTTGATGTTAAGAAGAGGCACCTGAAGGACCGGGCTGTGGGGGAGCACTGGAGCTCTGGTGCGCAGCCTTGGCACCACTCCCCCAGGCTGGAATACTACTCCAGCCCGTACCCTCCAGAGTGCAGGCACAGGTTGAACCGGGCTGTGGATGAGCACTGGAGATCTAGTGCCTACTACGCGCACCTCTCCCTTAGGCTCCACTCCCACATTTGCCCGGTACGAGTGGAGCGTAGGCATAGGACGCACTGCACCCTCCCAGCGCCCCGGAGACACAGCACGCAGAGCCGGCGCAGGATACCCTGGACCGAAACTGCGTACCGGAGACCAGACGCGCTGAGCAGGCACAATACGCCCCGGCTGGATGCCCACACTCACATGACACTTTCGGGGGGCTGCCCTATAGCGCACCGGGCTATGGGCACGCACTGGCGACACCGTGCGCTTAACCGCATAACACGGTGCCTGACCAGTAACGCGTTGCTTATAATAAGCACGAGGAGTGCGCTCAGGTCTGCTACCTGGCTTAGCCACACTCCTCTCTAGCCCCCCCCCCCCCAAAAAAAAATTCTGGGGTTGCCTCTCGTACCTGTCGCGCTGCCGTGCTGCCTCCTCATATCGCCGCCGCTCAGCTTTCGCTTCCTCCAGCTCAGCTTTGGGGCGGCGATACTCCCCAGCCTGTGCCCAGGGTCCTTCTCCGTTCAAAATCTCCTCCCATGTCCAGGAGTCCTGGGATTTCTGCTGCTGCTGTCGCTGCCCTTTTCCCCGCTGCTTGAGCCTTTGTAGGTGGGTGATTCTGTAACGGCTGTCATATTCGTTCTCCTCCTCAGACGAGGAGGAGCATGGATCGGACCAACACGCAGCGAGGTATGTAGACATAATGATTTATTAAATGAAGACGAAACACGAAGAACACTTGAATAAACTACAAAACAACAAACGACGTTAAACAGACCTGAACTTGTGAACATAAAAAACAATGAACGCACGAACAGGAAAGAACGAACGAACGAACGAGACGAGACAGTACCGTGTGGTGTAACAAACACAGACACAGCAACAATCACCCACAAACAAACAGTGTGAACAACCTACCTTAATATGGTTCTCAATCAGAGGAAACGTCAAACACCTGCCCCTAATTGAGAACCATATCAGGCAACACATTGAACCCAACATAGAAACACATAACATAGACTACCCACCCAGCTCACGTCCTGACCAACTAAACAAAGTTAAACAAAGGAAAATAAGGTCAGGAACGTGACATAATTCCTATTTCTGACGCAGATCGCGCTGCAAGTCCTGCCTCTCCCATCTCCTCATTGGTTTATAGAAGCAGGTACCCACGTGCCACCTCCTCATTGGTTATACCCACGTGGGTGACTGAAAGACGAACTGTTGCCGGTTGTCGTGGTAATACTATGAAAGTTTAGATGCCAATCACCATACAAGTTCAAAGATGAAAAAGCCTGGAAGGAGGAGAGATGACTAGAAAAGATTCGGTTGACCATTTTTATGTGTGGATTAATTGTCGGAGTAGAGGACCTTGATATTTTGACCTTGACCTTTGATATTTTAACCTGCGTGTCGTGATCGTGTTTGGTGTAGGGGGACAAAATAAATTGATGCACGATGGCGCACGACGTGTGCAGCCGGTTTGGGTTCCGTGTAAGTGGCTACAAAGTACTTTATGCTGAAAACCAGACACTTGAGGAAAACCATTAGAAGATAATGTCAATAGAAGATACTGTATGTGACGCAGACACCTATCGGAGTGTACCTGAAACATTTAAATATAGAGGGCTATGTCTCACCACTTGGTTATTGTAAGGCTAACCCCCAGGGAAATCATGACTTGGCAGCAACAGATAGTCCAGTGAAAATGGCTGTGTTTATGTGGTGTAAATCTGAAAATTAGCAGCTGACATCTTAAGTTTTTTTTTAGATAGGCAGAGATGGAGAAAAAGAACACAGAACAGTTTAATTACCTCTGGCTATGGACACTTTTGCCAACAATAAAGCTTCCACGGCCTGTTCCTCGGACAGTGAACATCTGGCAATATCTAAATGTTCGACCCCTTGGTCAGCTCGCTCTCTGAAAGTAAAGAAAACAGCTTATTATTTATAGATATGGAAACAATAACTGAGATATGACCGTTCAATCTAAAACAGAAGATGTCATTTTTAGGATACGTCAATACAGCCCAGTGCTGCTTACCTGAGATGCCATCTTCGTAGGTGTCCGCTTTGACTTCCTTTGTGTCGGGACAAAGTTGCTTTCAGAACAATTATTTTTGATTGAAAATAAAAATAAAATTGCTCTCGACAAAAAGACACAAATGTACCTCCATAGCATATAGCAATTTGCCTGTGAATAACCACACCTTCAAACAAACGTGCACTGTATGCAGAATTCTTGACGCACAACCGAAGATGCTGCCATACACACCCACGAGCGAGCCACTCAGGAGCCGAATGATGACGGTGGAAGAGGGGAAGGAATGAGCAGTGTTGCCAACTTAGCGACCTAGTCGCTATATTTAGAGAGTATTCAGACCACTCTATCGACACATTTTCAAAATAGCAACTAGCGACAAATCTAGCGACTTTTTCTGGTGTTATTGGAGACCTTTGGAGACTCTGACCCTCTCCTCGCCCCTACCTGGGCTCGAACCAGGGACCCTTTGCACACATAAACAACAGCCACCCTCGAAGCATCATTACCCATTACCCATCTCTGCAAGGGGAACAACTACTTCAAGCTCTCAGAGCGAGTGACGTCACCGATTGAAATGCTATTATCGCCCACCCCGCTAACTAGCTAGCCATTTCACACCGGTTACACCCAACTTAAAAAATCTAAATTTACACATTGCGTGATATTTGGCAAAATAGACAGATATTACCCCCATAGGAAACAATGGGAAGACCGCAGAGTTCCAGCATTATTTTTGTTGTTTACATTTTAACTATAAAACAACGTGAGCATGTTTCATTGCCAACAATAGCGAAGCAGGCATTGTGACGTTGAACAATAAGCTGGGAATAGAACGCTCGCAAGGCGAGTTGGTGGGTCATGCATGTGACAGACCAATACCTCACAAGGCTTCTTATCGCTAAGCTGAGACCTTGAAACTGAGATATCTTTCATTCTCAAAACAAGGGTCTGGGCGTACTGCCAAATTGCAGATACTGATAGTGCGGGTTCGTTCAATCAGTCACTTGCATGAACACAGAAAATGGTTATTAGAAAAGCACAAACATAGAACACAGAGATGTATAAATAGAAAAGGACCAACATAAAAATTTCCATCACAACAAGTAATCTTGACAAATGCTTTTCTTCCTGGTTGTATCAATAAAGTGGAAATAGACAATCATAATATCAGTAAAAAATGATTAAATTCCCAGTTCATGCTACAAAACCAATTTTATATGAGGTTAAAAAATATGTTCAATTTTATCAACATTTCATGACGTACGCTAAGGCATTGTTGGCAGAATAGATGGATGCAGTTCACTGCATGATTAATATCATTCACCAATACTGTTCTTTGTATGCTAGCATATCTATTTGTGTAGCAAGCTAGCTAGCAAACTACCCAACTTTAGCCAGTTAGCTTTGGGTGCTTGGTTCAGACAAGCATGCAATGTTGGCAGGCAAGCTTCATAAGGACGAGTAGGCTACAATTCCCCATCGTTTATCGGTGTGATTTTGACGGCCAACTAGCTAAAAAAGAGTTTGAGAGGGTTTATTTAATGTTCCTTTGTTAGATTTTATCTCATCTTTCACTGACTAGCCTTAGTTGTTGACATTTTTGTTGTTGATGTGCATAACTGAGGGAGCGATAGCCTACCTTTTCATGGTTGTTTGATCAATAGGACTGTAACGTTCTCAAATGTAAGAGGACTCACAAGTGGTATTGACATATTTTCAGAAATCCATTCATGTGTATTTTGTGTATTTTGGCGAATTCATTCTAATGATCTAAAGTTGCAACTGCCTGTAAACACACAGTCCAGTTCAAAGTGAATGATGGCAGGCATGTGTTGTAAATATAGGCATACTGTAGCTCTGATTCGCTATGGCACACCTGTGTGCGTAGACTCTGGTCCTGGATGAGACACGTTTTTATTAGGTTTTATTTACTGCAGTGTCTACTAATTCTCCAAATGCATGGCCACTTTCCCACTTTATATTGCTATAGAATGTTCACAAATGCCTTAGTATGTCATTCCCAAACATTCTAAGAATTTACGAAAAATGACCATATCTAAGTGCACGCTTGTCAGATATTTCTTTAAAGTGTCATATTCTTCCTGCGGGTGTATATTAACCGATTTTAATAAGATTTCATGTTGCTAAAATGCTGTCAGTTCCACTTTAAAATGAGTCAGAAAACACCCCTGAGCCAGTCCCATGAGGATGTTGTCTGCATTGAAACACCATGCCTTCACATTTCATATCACTCTGCTTAGAACTAAGTCCTGGTTCGGCTGTTATGTGCTTGATGGGATTTTTTAAATTTATTTATTTCACCTTTATTTAACCAGGTAGGCTAGTTGAGAACAAGTTCTGTTGATAAATCGTTTACTGTTGACAGGAGAACAAGAGGAGACAATAGGACGAGGTGGATAATTTTATAATAAGGCCGTTTAATCACATGTAAAGATATCTTAGTAAAATCTTGCAGCAAGGCTCTTTCTGTCTGATTCTTATGGAACCGTCCGGAAAAGAGAGTAGTTTCAACAGTTGTACAGTTTTATATAGACAACAAGCAAAGTAGGTTGATCTGGAAGTCTGGCCTTCCGATTGGTCGATCTGGGTCTTGGGTAGTCCTGAACAGGCCTGGTGTCCACGTTCCATTGGTTCCTGAGATAGTTCTTTGTCTTGAGCTCCAACCCTGAGTTGTGTGTGTCTGTGTGATTGTCATGGGGGAGGGGAGTTGTGGGTGTCGTGTATATGTCTAATGAGTCCAGCATATGTCCAAGAGAAAGAGGGGGTGTGTATGTTGTGTCAACTATAGCTAATGTTGAGAAGTTGTTAAAACAAGTTACCAATATCTAATACAATTTCTTACAGTTCTCATTTGCAACTGCGACCTGGCCAAGATAAAGCAAAGCAGTGTGACACAGACAACAACACAGAGTTACACATGGAGTAAACAATAAACAAGCCAATAACACAATAAACAAGTCAATGACACAGTAGAAAAAAGAAAGTCTATATACAGTGTGTGCAAAAGGCATGAGGAGATAGGCAATAAATAGGCCATAGGAGCGAATAATTACAATTTAGCAGATTAACACTGGAGTGATAAATGAGCAGATGATGATGTGCAAGTAGAGATACTGGTGTGCAAATGAGCAGGAAAGTAAATAAAATAAAAACAGTATGGGGATGAGGTAGGTAGATTGGGTGGACTATTTACAGATGGACTATGTACAGCTGCAGCAATCGGTTAGCTGCTCAGATAGTTGATGTTTAAAGTTGGTGAGGGAAATAAAAGTCTCCAACTTCAGCGATTTTTGCAATTCGTTCCAGTCACTGGCAGCAGAGAACTGGAAGGAAAGGTGGCCAAATGAGGTGTTGGCTTTGGGGATGATCAGTGAGATATACCTGCTGGAACGTGTGCTACGGGTGGGTGTTGTTATCGTGACCAGTGAACTGAGATAAGACGGAGCTTTACCTAGCATAGACTTATAGATGACCTGGAGTCAGTGGGTCTGGCGACGAGTATGTAGCGAGGGCCAGCCGACTAGAGCATACAGGTCGCAGTGGTGGGTGGTATAAGGTGATTTGGTAACAAAACGGATGGCACTGTGATAGACTGCATCCAGTTTGCTGAGTAGAGTGTTGGAAGCTATTTTGTAGATGACATCGCCGAAGTCGAGGATCGGTAGGATAGTCAGTTTTACTAGGGTAAGTTTGGCGGCGTGAGTGAAGGAGGCTCTGTTGCGAAATAGAAAGCCGATTCTAGATTTGATTTTGGATTGGAGATGTTTAATATGAGTCTGGAAGGAGAGTTTACAGTCTAGCCAGACACCTAGGTATTTATAGTTGTCCACATATTCTAGGTCGGAACCGTCCAGGGTGGTGAAGCTAGTCGGGCGGGCGGGTGCGGGCAGCGAACGGTTGAAAAGCATGCATTTGGTTTTACTAGCGTTTAAGAGCAGTTGGAGGCCACGGAAGGAGTGTTGTATGGCATTGAAGCTCGTTTGGAGGTTAGTTAGCACAGTGTCCAAGGAAGGGCCAGAAGTATACAGAATGGTGTCGTCTGCATAGAGGTGGATCAGGGAATCGCCCGCAGCAAGAGCGATATCATTGATATGTACAGAGAAAAGAGTCGGCCCGAGAATTGAATCCTGTGGTACCCCCATAGAGACTGCCAGAGGTCCGGACAGCATGCCCTCCGATTTGACACACTGAACTCTGTCTGCAAAGTAGTTGGTGAACCAGGCGAGGCAGTCATTAGAAAAACCAAGGCTATTGAGTCTGCTGATAAAAATACAGTGATTGACAGAGTCGAAAGCCTTGGCCAGGTCGATGAAGACGGCTGCACAGTACTGTCTTTTATCGATGGCGGTTATGATATCGTTTAGTACCTTGAGCGTGGCTGAGGTGCACCCGTGACCGGCTCGGAAGCCGGATTGCACAGCGGAGAAGGTACGGTGGGATTTGAAATGGTCAGTGATCTGTTTATTAACTTGGCTTTCAAAGACTTCAGATAGGCAGGGCAGGATTGATATAGGTCTGTAACAGTTTGGGTCTAGGGTGTCACCCCCTTTGAAGAGAGGGATGACCGCGGCAGCTTTCCAATCTTTAGGGATCTCAGACAATACGAAAGAGGTTCAACAGGCTGGTAATAGGGGTTGCAACAATGGCGGCGGATAGTTTTAGAAAGAGAGGGTCCAGATTGTCTAGCCCAGCTGATTTGTACGAGTCCAGGTTTTGCAGCTCTTTCAGAACATCTGCTGTCTGGATTTGGGTGAAGGAGAAGCTGGGGAGGCTTGGGCGAGTTGCTGCGGGGGAGGCGGAGCTGTTGGCCGGGGTTGAAGTAGCCAGGAGGAAGGCATGGCCAGCCGTTGAGAAATGCTTATTGAAATTTTCGAATACCATGGATTTATCAGTGGTGACCGTGTTACCTAGCCTCAGTGCAGTGGGCAGCTGGGAGGAGGTGCTCTTGTTCTCCATGGACTTTACAGTGTCTCAAAACTTTTTGGAGTTAGAGCTACAGGATGCGAATTTCTGCTTGAAAAAGCTAGCCTTTGCTTTCCTGACTGACTGCGTGTATTGGTTCCTGACTTTCCTGAACAGTTGCATATTGTGGGGACTATTCGATGCTATTGCAGTCCGCCACAGGATGTTTTTGTGCTGGTTAAGGGCAGTCACGTCTGGAGTGAACCAAGGGCTATATCTGTTCTTAGTTCTCCATTTTTTGAACGGGGCATGCTTATCTAAGATGGTGAGGAAATTACTTTTAAAGAATGACCAGGCATTCTCGACTGCGGGATGAGGTCGATATCCTTCCAGGATACCCGGGCCAGGTCGATTAGAAAGGCCTGCTCGCAGAAGTGTTTTAGGGAGCGTTTGACCGCGAACCCATAGCGGATACAGGCAATGAGGCAGTGATCGCTGAGATCCTGATTGAAAACAGCGGAGGTGTATTTGGAGGGCAAGTCAGGATAATGTCTATGAGGGTGCCCATGTTTACGGATTTAGGGTTGTACCTGGTGGGTTCCTTGATTTGTGTGAGATTGAGGGCATCTAGCTTAGATTGTAGGACTGCCGGGGTGTTAAGCATATCCCAGTTTAGGTCACCTAACAGAACGAACTCTGAAGCTAGATGGGGGGCGATCAATTCACAAATGGTGTCCAGGGCACAGCTGGGAGCGGAGGGGGGTCGATAGCAGGCGGCAACAGTGAGAGACTTATTTCTGGAGAGGGTAATTTTTTAAATTAGAAGTTCAAACTGTTTGGGTATAGACCTGGAAAGTATGACAGAACTTTGCAGGCTATCTCTGCAGTAGATTGCAACTCCTCCCCCTTTGGCAGTTCTATCTTGACGGAAAATGTTGTAGTTGGGTATGGAAATCTCAGAATTGTTGGTGGCCTTCCTAAGCCAGGATTCAGACAGGGCAAGGACATCAGGGTTGGCAGAGTGTGCTAAAGCAGTGAGTAAAGCAAACTTAGGGAGGAGGCTTCTGATGTTGACATGCACGAAACCAAGACTTTTTCTATCACAGAAGTCAACAAATGAGGGTGCCTGGGAACACGCAGGGCCTGGGTTTACCTCCAGAGGAGGAGTAGGATGAGGGTGTGGCTAAAGGCTATCAAAACTGGTCGCCTAGAGCGTTGGGGACAAAGAATAAAAGGAGCAGATTTCTGGGCGTGGTAGAATAGATTCAGTGCATAATGTGCAGACAGGGGTTTGGAGGGATGCGGGTACAGCGGAGGTAAGCCCAGGCACTGAGTGATGATAAGAGAGGTTGTATCTCTGGATAAGCTGGTTAAAATGGGTGAGGTCACCGCATGAGTGGGAGGTGGGGCACAGGAGGTATCAGAGGTGTAATGAGTGGAACTAGGGGCTCCATTGTAAACTAAAACAATGATAACTAACCTAAACAACAGTATACAAGGCATATTGACATATTGAGAGAGACATACAGCGAGGCATAAAGTAATCACAGGTGTTGATATGGAGAGCTAGCTAAGACAACAACGGGTGAGACAACAACAGCTAATCAGCTAAAACAACAACAGGTAAAATGGCGATGAATGGGCAGAGAGGGTCGGTTAACTACACACAGAGCCTGAGTTCGCGGCTGGGGCCGACAGATAAACAAACTAAATAAATAAAATAGATTTTTTTTTATAAAAAAATGAAGGAATGGTAATGTCCGCGCAGATTATTCATATGTGTATTTGTCTGCAGATATGCATGCTTAAAGAATCACACAAATGCACATACAGTAATTAGACTGTGAGGAGCTGACACAACCACAGTCAGTTGTTTGCTTCCTCTTTGAAATAGGTTCTCGCAGCCTTATAATAGACATGTTGTAGCAAACCTTGACAAAGCCTTGACAGAACTGGCAGTGCACAATATCTTTACCATACAGTACCAGTCAAAATTTTGGACACACTTACTCATTTAAGGATTTTTCTTTATTTTCTACTGTCCTTCCTTATGCACACCTGTCACAATCATTACGTGTATCAGCGCTCATTAGACTCTCCTGGAGTCCTTCACATGGTTGACTGCCCCATCTATATCGGTCTGTTCCTCAGTTTTGTTCCGTGTCAGCATTATTATCGCAATGTCGATTTGTTCCCCACGTCCAGACGCTGTTCTTGTTTTGTTTGATGTCTGTTTTCCATTAAATGTTCACTCCCTTTACTTTCTTCTCGTCTCCAGCGTCGGTCCTTACAGATGCAGCACTCCATCACTCTCCTTCTTGGTGAAATAGCCCTTACACAGCCTGGAGGTGTGTTGGGTCATTGTCCTGTTGAAAAACAAATAATAGTCCCACTAAGTGCAAACCAGATGGTATGGCGTTTCACTGCAGAATGCTGTTGTAGCCATGCTGGTTAAGTGTGGCATGAATTCTAAATAGATCACTGACAGTGTCACCAGCAAAGCACCATCACACCTCCTCCTCCATGCTTCACGGTGAGAACCACAAATGAGATCATCCGTTTACCTACTCTGTGTCTCACAAAGACACGGCGGTTGGAACCAAAAATCTCAAATTTGGACTGATCAGACCAAAGGACAGATTTCCATCTGTCTAATGTCCATTGCTCGTGTTTCTTGGCCCAAGCAAGTTTCTTCTTCTTATTGGTGTCCATTAGTAGTGGTTTCTTTGCAGCAATCCGACCATGAAGGCCTGATTCATGCAGTCTCCTCTGAACAGTTGATATTGAGATGTGTCTGTTAC
Source organism: Salvelinus namaycush (assembly GCF_016432855.1). Taxonomy (NCBI): domain Eukaryota; kingdom Metazoa; phylum Chordata; class Actinopteri; order Salmoniformes; family Salmonidae; genus Salvelinus; species Salvelinus namaycush. The sequence goes on along the minus strand of NC_052308.1, from coordinate 24,020,914 downwards.
TTGAACTCTGTGAAGCATTTATTTGGGCTGCAATTTCTGAGGTTGGTAACTCTAAGGAACTTATCCTCTGCAGCAGAGGTAACTCTGGGTCTTGCTTTTCTGTGGCGGTCCTCATGAGAGCCAGTTTCATCATAGAACTTGATGGTTTTTGCGACTGCACTTGAAGAAACTTTCAAAGTTCTAGAAATTTCAAAGTTCTAGAAATGTTCCGGATTGACTGACCTTCATGTCTTAAAGTATTGATGGACTGTCGTTTCTCTTTGCTTATTTGAGCTGTTCTTACCTTAATATGGACTAGTTTTTATACCTGTATACCACTCTTACATTGTCACAACACAACTGATTGGCTCAAACGCATTAAGAAGAAAATAAATTCCACAAATTAACTTTTAACAAGGCAGACCTGTTAATTGAATTGCATTCCAGGTGACTACCTCATGAAGCTTGTTGAGAGAATGCCAAAAGTGTGCCAAGAGTGTACATAGCTGTCATCAAGGCAGCTACTTTGAAGATTCTCAAATATCAAATATATTTTGATTTGTTTTAAACTGTTTTGGTTACTACATTATTCCACATGTGTTATTTCATAGTCTTGATGTCTTCGCTATTATCCTACAATGTAGAAAATAGTACAAATAAAGTACAAATAAAGAAAGAAAAACTCTTGAATGAGTAGATGTGTCCAAACTTTTGACTGGTACTGTATATTAAATGCATCCTTGTAATAATATAAAGAAAGTATCTGCATCTTTGAGAGACAGCGCTGTGAAAGAAGATAACTGCTAGAATTCTATAAAAATACTAATTTTGGCATGCATTTATTAGTCAAAGTCAAGGAGCGATTTAGCCGCTCATTGTGTCCCACATGAGCAGATTTGTCATACTCAGAGAGTTTTCTATCAGAGTAATGGGCCAAATATTCCATTCTCCAGCTCCTCTTCTCCGCGTCGCGCCGGAGCCACGCTCTGCTCAATTAATCCTAAAGGTCTTAATGACCCCCGAAGGTGACTCACTAGATAAGTGCAATTACACTGGAAACAAGGGTGCTGCCAATTAGACCCCAAGTTTCCCTCCATCTCCTGCATCTCCCAGAGGGTCAGCCTGTTTGTGACTTCATTAGCTGGGTTCTAAAAGAGGAAATTAACGTGCCCAGCTAACACCTCCCAGAGCACATACCTTACCAGTCAAAAGTTTGGACCCACCTACTTATTCAAGGGTTTTTCTTTATTTTTACTATTTTCTACATTGTTGAATAATAGTGAAGACATCAAAACTATGAAATAACACATATGGAATCATGTAGTAACCAAAAAAGTGTTCAACAAATCATAATATATTTTAGATTCTTCAATGTAGCCACCCTTTGCCTTGATGACAGCTTTGCGCTCTTTTGGCATTCTGTCAACCAGCTTCACCCGGAATGCTTTTTGAACATTTTGAAGGAGTTCCCACATATGCTGAGCACTTGTTGGCTGCTTTTACTTCACTCTGCGGTCCAACTCATCCCAAACCATCTCAATATGGGTTGAGGTCGGGTGATTGTGGATGCCAGGTCATCTGATGCAGCACTCCATCACTCTCCTTCTTGGTCAAATAGCCCTTACACAGCCCAGAGGAGTGTTGCGTCATTGTCCTGTTGAAAAACAAATGATAGTACCACTATGCGCAAACCAGATGTGATGGCGTACCGCTGCAGAATGCTGTGGTAGCCATGCTGGTGAAGTGTGCCTTGTCATTATTCTACAATGTGGAAAAAAAAAAAAAAAAAAAACCTTGAATGAGTAGGTGTGTCTAAACTTTTGACTGGTACTGTATAAGAACCAGAAACAAAGTTTGTCCATTGATGAGTAGAAATAAAGAAAGTTACTGTGGAATGTTTTATTTAACCTTTATTTAACTAAGCAAGTCAGTTAAGAACAAGTTCTTATTTTCAATGACGGCCTAGGAACAGTGGGTTAACTGCCTTGTTCAGGGGCAGAACAACAGATTTTTACCTTGTCAGCTCAGAGATTTGATCTTGCAACCTTTCAGTTACTAGTCCAACACTCTAACCACTACCTGCCACCCCAATGTGACTGAAGTTCATAGGGATTTGTGCTTCTTGGTACGTTTTGTAAACGTGAATGTAACTAAATCTCTCCTCTTAACCCACCTAGTGGTGATGGTGGTGATGATGACAAACGGCAGCCTTAACATTTTTTCCCTCCCTCCCTCCCTCCCTCCCTCCCTCCCTCCCTCCCTCCCTCCCTCCCTCCCTCCCTCCCTCACTTTCCTCGTTCTCACTCACTCCCTCCCTCGTTCTCTCTCTCCATATCGCTCTCTCTCTTTCTCGCTCTTTCTCATTGTGTTTTTTTCTGTACAGGTTGTTTTGAAAGACCCCTTGTATGAAGATGTCTGTGGCACAGTCACTTGTCAGCCAGGAGACAGTGTGTGAGTAATGGGTGTGACTAATGCTAGTTGGCATCTACCATTCGGGTCCTTCCCTGCCATAAGTCCCCTGCCACCCCTCAGGTGCACCGGGGCGCTCTCAGCAGGTCTGAGTAATCACACACTTGCTCAGTTCTTCCCCCTCCTCAAGCAGCCAAACAACAGACTCCACACTCCTCCAGGTGATACTAGCTAACCCAGCTTTGCCACCTCACCGCCGCCACACACTGTGGTGCCATTGGAGTGCAGAGAGAGAGTGTGGGCTGGATGCACTCACCTTCAGAGCTCTGGGTCAAATGGTAAGAATTATGATCAAACACTTTCCAAAGTGTCTGAATTTGTGCAACTCGAATAGTATGTTCAATCTCATTCATGAAATTGCCTGCAATTGATATGACATTGTTTGCCTTGTATCAAAACATTTTAGCTCTCAATTTCTCAACAAAGTTGACCTATAAGCTCAAGAGAAAGCATTGACAAGAGACATGCTCTTAGATGATAAACATTTCCAGGATGTCAGTGTTGGCTTTATATAAGAGGGAGAAGTCTGGCTGAATCTCATAACTTTTTAGTGCTGTGCGATAAACCAAAATGTCTGGTTATTTTCTGTTTTTTAAATAACTATTTGACAGATGTCAGTTCAATTATTTGAGTTCCATTTCATTCCGTTTTTTTCTGTGAGCCCAATGCGCATTTTCTCATTGCAGTTTCTCTAGAAATAAATCAGATCAAGCCCGTACTGTACGATGTGGTAGGTGGACAGACAAGTGTAGGGCGTGAGATGCGCCTGAAATTTTGCGGGTGGGGAGAGAATGAGAGAGGGCAGAGCCGGAGGCTTAGCTTGAAGCGCTGGGCATCTTGTTATGACATGCATTATCTGAATTTTACCTACGGAGGAGCGGCTTCTACGGAGGAACTTTGAATGTCTTTGAACTTCTGATAGTTGGCTTAACGTTGGACCAGAGCTAACTAGCTAGCTAAAACTTGTGTGTGCAGAGCAGCACCAAAATTAAAAACACGTCCTACCTTTTTGTAATAAATCCAATGTGAATCGTGATAACTATTGTATCCATTCTACTCTAATGAAAAATCACGACTCTGAATCACGACTTGTAACATCAGTAGGCTACAATAGCCTTTGCTTCGGAGGCGGAGGGGCAGGTTGCCTACACATGCACACACACTGGCAAAAATGTTCAGCTGGGAGACAGACACTGGAATAAGTTCCTGGGTGACTTGTTGCATTTAAAAAAAATGTTATTAACCAGTTCCAATGATTTTAATATAATGTTTCTGTTCCAGAACACTATACAACAGATCACTTTCATTCCCGGTTCTGGTTATGTTCCTCAAATAATTTTTTTATTTTCAGGTTTCTTTTGGTTCTGTTCCCTGAACTAGTTCCAACCCCTGGTCACTACCATCATGGGACTTTTATTAATTGTTTTATTCTGTGTTGTTACAGCATTCAACCCACATAATGCATAGCGCATATAATGTAAAAGATTGCTCAGCACTATTACTTTTTCCTTTAGATCTGCCCACTGAATTATTCTGAGGGACTGGACATTGGTCTTCAATTTAGGGGGAATTGATCCTTGGGTCCTATCTGATTTTGATGTAGTTTTGAGTCTAAACTTTACAGACACATGAGCTGTATACCTGTTCGTGCTGTATGCTGTGTTACCACAGTCACATTATGTTAATGTAAAGTTTACCCATCATTGGAGGGGGAGGAGGGGGTAGCATGTCTGTGTTGCTAACATAACCCATCCAGAACAATATTTACCATTGATCCAAGAAGTGTTTAAACCATAACATTGGTTGAAGGCAGAGAGTAGTTGTTCCTTTTCAACCATTGTATAGGCTTTAGGGTCTCAAAGTCAATTTGTCTATCAGGTTTCTTACAAAGATATAAGATTCCAGTCAGTGCTTATCATGTTTATCATAAAATTTGTTTTTAAATTAACAATATACCTATGAACTCCATGCATAGAAAATAACAACATAAGCCTCAGGTCATGGCATAATATCAATCTAAAGTTGTCAAAAGTAGTTAGGTTTGTTTTCCAGAGAGCCATTTGAAACGATGCAGGTGGATGTGTTTATTGTCAGAGTAGCCAGAGGCTCAGTCTGTCTGCCTCCAAGTCATTAGTGGAAGTTTGGCAGCATACATCCTTCAGCTGGAGTTACCATAAATTGCCTCTGAAATGGTTGGAGTGGATTTCGATAAGAGTTTTGTCCAAAACCGTTAACGGTACAGGTAGTTAAGTATGTGTGGGTTTGTGGATTTAGGCTATGTTTGGGAAATATCCTCTGCTCATGTAGGCCTATGCCTCATATTGCTCTGTCTGTGGGTTGTATTGATTGTAAGGTAACCATGTAAAAACAGCTGCATCTACAGAACAAGCATGGGTCATGGATGCAAGGATATAGAGAGTTAGCTTGAATAACCAAGACTGACCATATTGGGTTTCAATAGGGTGTTAATGACAGGGGATCTCTTGGCAGGTCAATATTGAGAGCGTACTGTAGTAGTCCAAGCATGGTTTGGTGTTCAGAGCTATAGGCCTCAATGTTTACCAGAGTGAGAAGGAATATCTGTCCAACGTATTATAATGTACCATATAATGTATCACATTGGACATGGAAGTCATTGTTTTCAACACTGTGATCATCTTTCATAGTCTTTGAAGCTGTACTGCTCATGGATACCCATGGAGTGGGAGAACATTCTAATATATTATAGCCAGTTAATATTCTTCTGTGTATGTGATACCTACACTCTCAGAAAAAGGGTTCCAAAAGAGTTCTTTGCAGAAGGAAAGGGTTCTACCAAGAAACGTTTTGATCTGAATAACACTTTTTGGAAGACAAGGGTTCTTTGTAAGGCAAAGGGTTCTTCCTAGAACCCTTAACATCCTAACAACTGTTTTTGGAATAAACAGTTCTTTGATGATTCTTTGGAAGGCAGGAAGGATTCTTTGGAAGGCAAGAAGGGTTCTTTGGAAGGCAAGAAGGGTTCTACATGGAACCATATTATTATTTCTCAGCATGCTCTATTGCATGGTGATTTTCTGAATTGTTTGTTTTAATATCTGTGTTTTTGCATGCATACTGAACAAAAATATGAAGTAAACATGTCAAGTGTTTGTGTCACGTTCTGACCTTTATTTTCCTTTGTTTTGTCTTTAGTTAGTATGGTCAGGGCGTGAGTTGGGGTGGGCAGTCTATGTTATGTGTTTCTATGTTTAGGTTTGTCAATTGGCCTGATATGGTTCTCAATCAGAGACAGGTGTTTTGCATTGTCTCTGATTGGGAACCATATTTAGGTTGCCTGTTTTCACTGTTGGTTTGTGGGTGTTTGTTTCCTGTGTAAAGGACAGCAGCAGCAGCGGCAGAAGACACAGGATTCATGGACTTGGGAGGAGATTCTGGACGGCAAAGGACCCTGGACTCAGCCAGGGGAATATCGCCGTCCCAGGGCAGAGTTGGAGGCAGCGAAGGCAGAGAGGCGCTGGTATGAGGAGGCAGCACGGCGACGCGGTTGGAAGCCCGAGAGTCAGCCCCAAAAATGTATTGGGTGGTGGCACACGGGGAGTGTGGCTAAGCCAGTTAGGAGACCTGCGCCAACTCCCCGTGCTTACCGTGGAGAGAGAGGGCGTCGTACTGGTCAGGCACCGTGTTATGCGGTGGAGCACACGGTGTCCCCAGTACGCGTGCTTAGCTCGGTGCGATACATTCCAGCTCCTCGTATCGGCCGGGATAGGTTGGGCATCGAGCCAGGTGCCATGAAGCCGGCTCAACGCATCTGGTCTCCAGTTCGTCTCCTCGGGCCGGCGTACCTGGCACCAGCCTTACGCATGGTGTCCCCGGTTCGCCAGCACAGCCCAGTGCGGGCTATTCCACCTCTCCGCACTGGCCGGGCTACGGGGAGCATTCAACCAGGTAAGGTTGGGCAGGCTCGGTGCTCAAGAGCTCCTGTACTCCTTCACGATCCTGTGCCACCTCCACGTACCAGTCCTCCGGTGGCAGCCCCCCGCACCAGGCTGTCTCTCCGTTTTCTCTCTACAGTTGCTCCCGCCTGTCCAGCGCTGCCAGAGCCTTCCTCTTCTCCAGCGCAGCCAGAGTCTCCCGTCTGTCCTGAGCCGCCAGTCTCCCGTCTGTCCTGAGCCGCCAGAGTCTCCCGTCTGTCCTGAGCCGCCAGAGTCTCCCGTCTGTCCTGAGTCTCCCGTCTGTCCTGAGTCGCCAGAGTCTCCCGTCTGTCCTGAGTCGCCAGAGTCTCCCGTCTGTCCTGAGCCGCCCGCCAGCCAGGAGCCGCCAGATCCGCCCGCCAGCCAGGACCTGCCAGAGCCGCCTGTCACGCCGGCGATGCCGGAATTGCTCCTCAGTCCGGAGCTGCCCCTCAGTCCGGAGGTGCCTTTCAGTCCTATGAGCCCATTTATTTGGGCTACCAGGCCAAGGTCGGCAGCGAGGATCGCCGCTCGTAAGAGGCCACGGGGGCGGTTAAGGAGGCGGACAAAAACTATGGTGAAGTGTGGTCCACGTCCCGCGCCAGAGCCGCCACCGCGGACAGACGCCCACCCAGACCCTCCCCTATAGGTTTAGGTTTTGCGGCCGGAGTCCGCACCTTTGGGGGGGTACTGTCACGTTCTGACCTTTATTTTCCTTTGTTTTGTCTTTAGTTAGTATGGTCAGGGCGTGAGTTGGGGTGGGCAGTCTATGTTATGTGTTTCTATGTTTATGTTTGTCAATAGGCCTGGTATGGTTCTCAATCAGAGACAGGTGTTTTGCATTGTCTCTGATTGGGAACCATATTTAGGTTGCCTGTTTTCACTGTTGGTTTGTGGGTGTTTGTTTGCTGTGTCTGTGTTCATGCCACACGGGACTGTTTCAGTTAGGTTACTTTGTTATTTTGTATTTTTTGTCGTGTTCAGTGGTTTATATTAAAACATGGACACTTACCACTCTGCGTCTTGGTCCGATCCCTGCTACAGAAATCAGCCGTTACAGTTTGCCCCATGTTACATGAGCTTAAATAAAATATCCCCCCAAAAAACGTCCCACAAAAAGCTTATTTCTCTCACATTGTGTGCACAAATATGTTTACATCCCTATTAGTGAGCATTTCTCATTTGCCAATATAATCCATCCACGTGATCGGTGTGGCCTATCAATAAACTGATTAAACAGCATGATCATTACACAGGTGCACCTTGTGCAGGGGACAATAAAATGCCACTCTAAAATGTTCAGTTTTGTCACACAACACAATGCCACAGATATTTCTAGTTGTGAGGGTGCGGGCAATTGGTATGCTGACTGCAGGAAAGTTCACCACAGCTGTTGCCAGAGATTTGAATGCTCATTTCTCTACCATAAGCCGCCTCCATCATAATTTTAGAGAATTTGGCAGTACGTTCAACCGGCCTCACAACCTTGCCAGCCCAGGACCTCCATATCCGGTTTCTTCACCTACAGGATCCTCTGAGACCAGCCACTTGGACAGCTGATGAAACTGTGGGTTTGCACATCCAAAGAATTTCTGCACAGACTGTCAGAAACCATTTCAGGGAAGCTCATCTGCGTGCTCTTCGTCTTCGCCAGGGTCTTGACTTGACTGCAATTCGACGTTGTAACCGAAATGCTCACCTTCGATGGCCACTGGCATGCTGGAGAAGTGTGCTCTTCACAGATGAATCTCTGTTTCAGCTGTACCGGGCAGATGGCAGACAGCATGTACGGCGTCGGGTGGGCGAGCGGTTTGCTGATGTCAACGTTGTGAACAGAGTGCCTCATGGAAGTGGTGGGGTTATGGTATGGACATGCATAAGCTACGGACAACGAACACAATTGCATTTTAGCAATGGCAATTTGAATGCACAGAGATACCGTGACGAGACCCTGAGGCCCATTATCGTGCCATTCATCTGCCGCCATCACCTCCTGTTTCACCATGATAATGCACGGCCCCATGTCGCAAGGATCTATACACAATTCCTGGAAGCTGAAAATGCCCCAAATCCTCCATGGCCTGCATACTCACCAGACCTGTCAGCCATTGAGCATGTTTGGAATGCTCTGGATCAACGTGTATGACATCGTGTTCCAATTCCCACCAATATCCAGCAACTTCGCACAGCCATTGAAGAGGAGTGGGACAACATTCCACAGGCCACAATCAACAGCCTGATCAACTCTATGCGAAGGAGTGTCACGCTGCATGTGGCAAATGATGGTCACACCAGATACTGACTGATCCACACCTCTACTTTTTTTTGTATCTGTGACCAACAGATGCACATCTGTATTCCCAGTCATGTGAAATCAATAGATTAGGGCCTAATGAATTTGTTTCAGTTGACTGAAATTAGTTTCAGTTGACTGACTGTAACTCAGTGAATTCTTTGAAATTGATGCATGTTGCATGTATATTTATGTTGATTGGTTGATACATTTTATGCTACAGAAATATAAATAGCATGCCTTTTTCTAAACTAATCCAATCTGTTAGTATTTGGACTTATTGCACCCGTTACTGAGATGGTTGTTCCAGTTTAGATGATTGAGGTAGTCTCAGTATTCAATCTTCCCTACCCTGGCAGTCATTCTGAATCCAGCTTGCAGGTGATAAAAAATTCCACTTGTTGGATATCCTAACTCTGGCTGGATTCCAATAGGAAATTAAACATCACTTTGCAAGCCAGCGTAATGTGACTTGCATGCCTGATGTGGCCTACGTTACATATACACAAACATTTCTCTCGAATTTGGTGCACAAATTTGTTTACATCCCTGTTAGTAAGCATTTCTCCTTTGCCAAGATAATCCATCCACCTGACAGGTGTGGCGTATCAAGAATCTGAATAAACAGTGTCATGACGTTGACCTGGGGGTAGGTTTATGACAGTCATAAATACCTCTTTCCCCCTTTTTCCCTCTCCCTACTATAACTGATGTGACATAAGAAAACCCATTGGTTAACATAGAGATTCTGGGAACATCAGAAGTTGGGGGGAAATTAACTATATTCTGGTAATCCGACCAACTGAACATATGCGGTGGTACTTAAGGTATATTATGTCAGTTCGGTTGCCCTCTGACACATTCTCATCAATGATAGAATGACATAAACTCTACTGTGGAAAGTCTAAACGTCAGAGGTATCGGATTCACATGGAATTGTTGTTTAATTCAAATGTTTGAATATGAAATTATTTGTGAAGAGATGAAATGTAATTTTAGCTTCCAAATGAGAGATTTGGGTTTTCATAAGTTTGGGCTTCTGCTCAACCAGGGTCTCGCCCCTGTGAAGAGACATGGGTTATAAACTTTTCAGACACACCCCTCTCCCTCCACTATAACACAAAAATATAACTTCCTGTTCCGGGGACACTAGGATGACTATCCGATTTCAGAACGGTTCAGATAATAACTACAGAACTAAGCCAACATCAGCATGGACTTTGGTTGTAAATGGTATGAACTTTGAACTCGTATTCACTCCAGAAGTGATACCTCCTAGCCGTTGAGTTAGCAACAGCTGCTACAAACGCAGGTTAGGAAGGACAGTCAGAGTATCCCGTCTACTCCACAACGACGTTACCACATATCCAGTGACCACCAGAGACATTCTTCAAAGGACAGAGGACTCGGGTTGGCGATACGGTCTTCCATCTACCACCAACCTACTGAAGCGCAGCTCAGAGTAAATATTTATTGCATTTTCCTTTTTCAAATGGGCGGTAATTTAGAATGCATAAGATACTGTATTTACGATAGCACAGCTCGCCTATGTTCCAGTCTCCCGCTCTTTCACTAAAATCCCGCCCCTTTTCTTCGTGTAACAAGCTGTCATATCTATTCCGCCCGCTAGGGACGTTTGCCTTTATGACGGCAATTTGTGATCAAGTTATGATTTAATTGTATATGTGTGATTCTGTGTGATTAGTTAGGTATTTAGTAAATAAATAATTAAACCCAATTTTGTATTGCTGATTCAACTTGTTAGCCAGGATTCTTGCAGATAACCAAGGATTTACAACTTTCAGATGAGACTGAATAAAATGACGATTAATGTGATTGCTATGGATGTAAAATATTACTAAATCTTTAAGAGTTTATTCGAAAGATAACAGCTCTATAAATATTATTTCGTGGTGTCCCTCTCTAGTTAATTACATTTACATGATTAGTTCAATCAGGTAATATTAATTACGGAGAAATTATTTTATAGAATAGCATGTCATAGCAATTAATCTGTCATAGCCAAAGACACGACAACAGCATGATCATTACTCCTGCAGAGGAGTACATTTCTGAGTGCATGTAATTCAGTTTCACTGGCATATAAACACAGCAAAAAAAGAAATGTCCCCTGTAAAAATCCAAATAACTTCACAGATCTTCATTATAAAGAGGTTTAACACTGTTTCTCATGTTTGTTCAATGAATCATAAACAATTCATGAACATGCACCTGTGGAACGGTCGTGAAGACACTAACAGCTTACAGACGGTAGGCAATTTAGGTCACAGTTATGAAAACTTAGAACACTGAAGATGCCTTTCTACTGACTCTGAAAAAATGTGCCTTAGGCATGCTGCAAGGAGGCATGAGGACTACAGATGTGGCCAGGGAAATAAATTGCAATGTCCGTACTGTGAGACGCCTAGACAGCACTACAAGGAGACAGGACGGACAGCTGATCATCCTCGCAGTGACAGACCACGTGTAATAACACCTGCACAGGATTGGTACATCCAAACATCACACCTGCGGGACAGGTACAGTATGGCAACAACAACTGCCCAAGTTATATCAGGAACACAATCCCTCCATCAGTGCTCAGACTGTCTGCAATAGGCTGAGAGAGGCTGGACTGAGGTCTTGTAAGCCTGTTGTAAGGCAGGTCCTCACCAGACATCACCGGCAACAATGTCGCCTACGAGCACAAACCCACCGTCGCTGGACCAGACAGGACTGGCAAAAAGTGTTCTTCACTGACGAGTCGCGGTTTTGTCTCACCGGGGGTGATGGTCGGATTGGCGTATATCGTTGAAGGAATGAGCGTTACACAGAGGCCTGTACTCTGGAACGGGATCGATTTGAAGGTGGAGGGTCCATCATGGTCTGGGGCGGTGTGTCACAGCATCATCGGACTGAGCTTGTTGTCATTGCAGGCAATCTCAACGCTGTGCGTTACAGGGAAGACATCCTCCTCCCTCATGTGGTACCCTTCCTGCAGGCTCATCCTGACATGACCCTCCAGCATGATAATGCCACCAGCCATACTACTCATTCTGTGCATGATTTCCTGCAAGACAGGAATGTTGTGTTCTGCCATGACCAGCGAAGAGCCCAGATCTCAATCCCTTTGAGCACGCCTGGGACCTGTTGGATCGGAGGGTGAGGGCAAGGGCCATTCCCCCCAGAAATGTCCGGGAACTTGTAGGTGCCTTGGTGGAAGAGTGGGGTAACATCTCACAGCAAGAACTGGCAAATCTGGTGCAGTCCACGAGGAGGAGATGCACTGCAGTACCTGGTGGCCAGACCAGTCTGGTGGCCAGACCAGATACTGACTGTTACTTTTGATTTTGACCCCCCCCCCACTTTGTTCAGGGATACATTATTCAATTTCTGTTAGTCACATGTCTGTGGAACTTGTTCAGTTTATGTCTCAGTTGTTGAATCTTGTTATGTTCATACAAATATTTACACATGTTAAGTTTGCTGAAAATTAACACAGTTGACAGTGAGAGGACGTTTCTTTTTTTGCTGAGTTTAGCACGTTTTATGGATGGTCTTAAACTGCAGTTATTTATGTTTGACATAATATAAACATGACTGGGCATTCAAACATATCTGTTTATCCATTCATCATCATCATTAGCTTCTACCAGGTCTTCCTCACATTTCTGTTTCACATGTTTTGTGTCTTTGGGAAAAGCCTCTACCAACCCTTGATACAGTTTGTAAATCAACTTTGGAGAATTGTCAGACTGCCTTAAAATAGCATCTGGTTTGTCCAGTGTTTGCTGCAGAGACAGAATTAAAAATAACTTAACCTCAGGTCCATCACAGACTGGTCTTCCCAGGCTGCCTGAGCCTGCTGAGACCCCTGTCACCTTCTGATCCTCCTAAGATGAGGCATGACAAAGAATTACCTTTGTGTACATTTATACATTATTTTATCCAAGAATAGAATCAATGGTTCAATAATTGAAAGTATCATTATTCCCAGATCCCAGACTGTAGCTTTAAAATGCTGTCCTGTAGGTACTGTATGTCTACCCATCAATTCAAGATGGAACTTAGTATCATTCACTGATATTGTTAATATATGGCAAAATTCACCTCAGCTCTGTAGATTGGTGTTCCCTGGCTGTCTGACCCTGCTGGGACCCCTGTCACCATCTCTCTGATCCTGCTAAGCCATGTTGGGCATAGTATTGTATACTGACTGTGCACTAGAGGGCTGCATTCCCGCTGGATGCCTGACAAAGATCATTGCTGCATCGACTGCGGGTGGGAGCGGGGGGTCAGACAGCGATTTTGGGATGAAAATATTGTACTTTTGTTGTCCCACAGATTATTTGGAAACGGTCCTCTTTCTGCTTTGTATGTGGTAGCCTACCTAGTGTATTAAAAGCACATATTTTTTGCACTATTGACACTCAGAATTCGCTGCTTCAACTTCAGAAGCCTAGCTACCTCTCCTAGTTGGGTTCAAGTGTGCCGAGTATGTGTGGTCTCATTGAAATCGAGTAGGCTGCCTACGTGGGTGGAGAATCACGTGGCAGTTAACTTAAATATGAAATTAACTTATATATGACTAGACTGTAGTTTACTACAATGTCTATAAATAAATATTGATAATAATCAAATGTAATCATCATTGAAAGGGAAAAGGCATAATGCGCACATAGGTCAGGCTATGGTGAGCGAGCGTTGCACCTTTTCATTTTCAAAAAGTATTAATTACCCATTTATTTGTCTCTACCTGCAAATCTATATCCTATAAGCCTTTGCAAAACGTAGCTAGTGTCGCTGTCATCATTCTTGCTGCTTCAAGTTCAGTAGCCATACCTGCGCAATCAGGTGCGTGTTTGGTCTCAATTAAATAGAGTAGGCTTTAACCTATGCATTGACGGAGAAGCATGTGACTGTTATCTTTCCAAGGAAATGTACTTCCTATATAGGCCTATGATTAGGCTATAGTTTATAACATTGCCTAGAAAGGCGTAAATATTGATCATCCATATTTCTCTGTCTGAAAATCTTCCCACTCCTAAAAGGTAGGCTATAAAAATAGCTCAAGAGAAAGTGCAAGTCTCTCCAACTCTGCTCTCTTCAAACTACATCTACCATGTTGGCTGTTCTAGCCCAGTAATGCAGATAGACTAAGATAAAAGATATGGGCCATGTGAGAAACTCTGGTAATTTAACCTATTACTTAAGTTATTTTTGCACATTTTATAATGCTTATAGGGTGCAAAATTGCTGGGACCATAGCTGGCAAGTGAGCTGCTTCTGTCACGACTTCCGCCGAAGTCGGTCCCTCTCCTTGTTCGGCAGTGTTCGGCGGTTGACGTCACCGGCCTTCTAGCCATCACTGATCCATTTTTCATTTTCCATTGGTTTTGTCTTGTCTTCCTTCACACCTGGTTCCAATCCCATCAATTACATGTTGTGTATTTAACCCTCTGTTTCCCCTCATGTCCTTGTTGGAGATTTTTTGATTGTATGTGATGTGCATGTATTATGTTGGTGTGCGACGGGTTTTGTACCCATTTTTGTTATTTTTGTACATTTTGGTTTTTGGAGTTTTATCAGCATTTATTAAACAACTCCGTTTTACCAAGTTCGTTCTCCTGCGCCTGACTTCCCTGCCACCAACACGCACCCATTACATGCTTCATAAATATGCTTAAAATAATATTGTTAAAATAATTGCGGGACTGCAGTTTCTTTTGGGACCAGTTCTTGCTGTAGCAGGTGGGAGTCGGACAGAAAGCCAACAGGTATGAAAATTTGCTGTTGCAGGCAGGAGCGGGATGAAGAAATCGATCCAAGGCAGTCCTCTGCTGTGCACCATTCCAGTGAAGCCTGTAAAGTTAAAGCTGTTTATTACTGTGTCAGTGTGAAAAGTAGGGAAATAACTAGGGAAACTGACAAATCAATAATGTTACATTGCATTACTGACTAATAGAAACTCTCATTGCACTGAAAAAATGTCACAATAAATTAAATCAAATCAAAGTTTATTTGTCACGTGCGCCGAATACAACAGGTGTAGACCTTACAGGCTCTAAACAACAGTGCAAAAAAGGTATTAGGTGAACAATAGGTAAGTAAAGTATTAAAAACAACAGTAAAAAGACTGTGAAAAATAACAATAGCGAGGCTATATACAGTAGAGAGGCTATAACAGTAGCGAGGCTACATACAGGCACCGGTTAGTCGGGCTGATTGAGGTAGTATGTACATGTAGATATTGTTAACATGACTATGCATATATGATAAACAGAGAGTAGCAGTAGCGTAAATGAGGGGTTGGTGGGTGGTGTGTGGCGGGACACAATGCAGATAGCCCGGTTAGCCAATGTGCGGGGGCACTGGTTGGTTGGGCCAATTGAGGTAGTATGTACATGAATGTATAGTTAAAGTGACTATGCATATATGATAAACAGAGAGTAGCAGCAGCGTAAAAGAGGGGTTGAGGGGGAGGGGCACACAATGCAAATAGTCCGGGTAGCCATTTGATTACCTGTTCAGGAGTCTTATGGCTTGGGGGTAAAAACTGTTGAGAAGACTTTTTGTCCTAGACTTGGCACTCCGGTACCGCTTGCCATGCAGTGGTAGAGAGAACAGTCTATGACTGGGGTGGCTGGGGTCTTTGACAATTTTTAGGGCCTTCCTCTGACACCGCCTGGTATAGGTCTTGGATGGCAGGCAGCTTAGCCCCAGTGATGTACTGGGCCGTACGCACTACCCTCTGTTGTGCATTGCAGTCAGAGACCGAGCAATTGCCGTACCAGCCAGTGATGGAACCAGTTAGGATGCTCTCGATGTTGCAGCTGTAGAACCTTTTGAGGATCTGAGGACCCATGCCAAATCTTTGGGTCCTGAGGGGGAATAGGCTTTGTCGTGCCCTCTTCACGACTATCTTGGTGTGTTTGGACCATTCTAGTTTGTTGGTGATGTGGACACCAAGGAACTTGAAGCGCTCAACCTGCTCCACTGTAGCCCCGTGGATGAGAATGGGGGCGTGCTCGGTCCTCCTTTTCCTGTAGTCCACAATCATCTCCTTAGTCTTGGTTACGTGGAGGGATAGGTTGTTATTCTGGCACCACGCGGCCAGGTCTCTGACCTCCTCTCTATAGGCTGTCTCTATAGGCTGTCTCGTCGTTGTCGGTGATCAGGCCTACCACTGTTGTGTTGTCTGCAAACTTAATGATGGTGTTGGAGTCGTGTCTGGCCATGCAGTCGTGGGTGAACAGGGAGTACAGGATGGGACTGAGCACGCACCCCTGAGGGGCTCCAGTGTTGAGGATCAGCGTGGAAGATGTGTTTCTACCTACCCTCACCACCTGGGGTTCGGCCCATCAGGAAGTCCAGGATCCAGTTGCAGAGGGAGGTGTTTAGTCCCAGGATCCCTAGCTTAGTGATGGGTTTTGAGGGTACTATGGTGTTCAACACTGAGCTGTAGTCAATGAATAGCATTCTCACGTAGGTGTTCCTTTTGCCCAGGTAGGAAAGGGCAGTGTGGAGTGCAATAGAGATTGCATCATCTGTGGATCTGTTTGGGCGGTATGCAAATTTGAGTGGGTCTAGGGTTTCTGGGATGATGGTGTTGATGTGAGACATTACCAGCCTTTCAAAGCACTTCATGGCTACAGATGTGAGTGCTATGGGTCTGTAGTCATTTAGGCAGGTTGCCTTTGTGTTCTTGGGCACAGGGACTATGGTGGTCTGCTTGAAACATGTTGGTATTACAGACTCAATCAGGGACATGTTGAAAATGTCAGTGAAGACACCTGCCAGTTGGTCAGCACATGCCCGGAGCACACGTCCTGTTAATCCGTCTGGCCCCGCAGCCTTGTGAATGTTGACCTGTTTGAAGGTCTTACTCACGTCGGCTACGGAGAGCGTGATCACACAGTCGTCCGGAACAGCTGATGCTGTCATGCATGCCTCAGTGTTGCTTGCCTCGAAGCGAGCATAGAAGTGATTTAGCTCGTCTGGTAGACTCGTGTCACTGGGCAGCTCGTGGCTGTGCTTCCCTTTGTAGTCTGTAATAGTTTGCAAGCCCTGCCACATAAGACGAGCGTCGGAGCCAGTGTAGTACGATTCAATCTTCGCCCTGTATTGACGCTTTGCCTGTTTGATGGCTCGTCTTATAAGCTTGAAAGCGGCAGCTCTACCCTTTAGCTCAGTGCGAATGTTGCCTGCAATCCATGGCTTCTGTTTGGGGTATGTACGTACAGTCACTGTGGGGACGACGTCCTCAATGCACTTATTGATAAAGCCAGTGACTGATGTGGTGCACTCCTCAATGCCATCGAAAGAATCCCGGAACATGTTCCAGTCTGTGATAGCAAAACAGTCCTGTAGTTTAGCATCTGCTTCATCTGACCACTTTTTTATAGACCTAGTCACTATATGGCTATCAATTGTAATGGGTATTTTTATGTTTTTGCTTTTCTTATAACTAATTTCTGTGTTCTATTAATGTGCTATTCCATTTTCTGTGTTCATGCAAGTGGCTGACTGAACGAATCCTCACTATCAGTAGCTGCAATTTGGCAGTAAGCCCTTCTTTTGAGAATGAGAATGAAAGATATCTCAGTTTCAAGGTCTCAGCTTAGAGAGAAGAAGCCTCGTCAGGTATTGGTCTGTCACATGTTATGAACCAGTATTGGTCGTTCACATGAATGAAACAAAACGGTAATGATGCAAATATAACTTGTTTGTGCATAGCCGTATATAAGACAACTGCTGGGATTGCCCAGGAACAGCTCCTGATTGACATGTGTACTATGGTGCATTGAGTTGGTTGGAACCTCTCCAGCGTGCTAACAATAAAGAATTATTCATTTAAGATTGACTTTGAGTGTCCCTGTGTAAGAATTTCCACGAAACAATCTTCAATCGTTTGGCCGATGTTTTCATCATTTGATTCAGGTCTAGTGTGACTGAGTCAAAAAGAATAGCTAAAGTTTGCCAACTTTTGGCCAGCTCTCTCTCTAACTGTACGTCAAATGGCGAAAGCTAGCCAAGTTAATTTATTTCTGTTGAAATGGGACAAAACAAGCCTGTCAGCCCTTTCTGTGGTTTCCTTGCGGTCCTAAATCCAACCGGTTGAACACTCGAAACAGCCTACCCGACCGCTCTGAGGCGTCCGCATGGTCCTAAAGCACACCGTTGTCGCATTTTATATCACATTGTAATGATGAAACTGTGGGGGACAAAAATGCAAATTCAGAGTGTGAGGGGGATATGTTCCCCCGTTCCCAGTGAAAGTTGGGCCCCTGACTATTGGATCCAGGCACAATTGTCTTCACGGTCAAAACGAATGAGACATCAAAATATTATGGATATTCCTAAGGGACACCTTTTTTCAAGCACTTGGGCGTTTGTTGCATCGCATGTGCTATCACAACAGCTGTTCGACACTTGAATGTAATTCGGAAAATTCCTTCCTAGATCAGATGATGATGTGTGAAATTATCATGGAGTAACTAATCAGCTAGACACCAAATGCACATCCAACAAGTATTTTGCATAATTTTTTTGAAGAACTACATTATTCACAGTATTGATTTAGGTTTTAAGTATCAAGGTAAGGTGAATATTTTGGTTAGAAGCATTAGATTTTGCAATCAAATTTATTATTTTGGATTTGTGTGCTGTTTTCACCCCATAACATACATAAGAAGACACTGAATGTTACGTGTAGTTACTGTCACGCCCTGACCGTAGATTGCTTTGTATGTTTCTATTTTTAGTTTGGTCAGGGTGTGATGTGGGTGGGTATTCTGTGTTGTAGGTCTAGGGTTTCTATTTCTATGTGTTTGGCCTAGTATGGTTCTCAATCAGAGGCAGCTGTCTATCGTTGTCTCTGATTGAGAGCCATACTTAGGTAGCCTGTTTTCCCACTTTTGTTTGTGGGTGGTTATTTTCTGTTTAGTGTTTTTCGTCACCTTACAGGACTGTTTGTTTGTCGTTTTTGTTGTTTTGTTCAGTGTTCAGTTGTTTATTAAAATAATGAACACTTACCACGCTGCACCTTGGTCCTCCTCTCTTTTTCCAGGCGACAATCGTTACAGTTACACTGCATTTCTGAGATCTCTATACAAAAGAAATGACAGCTGCTGTAGATCCAGGATTTCAATGTCTAATTTAACTGAATCATGCTTAATATATGATATAACAACAATTTACACAGCCATAAATGCAAGGACAGAAAGTAATGTTTTATGTCACACGATTTTGGACAAAACTGCCAAGACACCAACCATGATAAAGGATTAAGGTTTTAAATAAACTTGTGAATTTTAATCCCTCCTTATATCTTAATGTAATGACATGAATTATTATCAATGACTTATCAACAGCTGTAACAAGTTGTCCAGTGTAGGAAATCCTCACTGGTATACCCTAATTTATAGGAAGACCCATATACAGGTTGTGTCTGCTATGCCTGAATGAAGTGGATTTGCTACGGGTGTTTTCTGGGCCCATAATCTCATTTGTAGTCAATGCAATTAACATATCTAGGCAATTGGACACAGTTCATTTTGAAGAGTGCAAATCCATTTTTTTGTATAACAAGATATGGAGAGCTGGTCTTGCATAGCCTACAGAGATTTTAGCATCTACTCCCGGGGCTTGCTGTCCACATAAACAAAATATTTCTTCCAGACAACCAATGAAGTGTCAAAGTTTCTGATGCATGGAAATAAGGCAATGGATTGATTGGGATCTCTATTCCTGCTTCTTTCTCTGTCTAACTCTGTCCATGTATCTCTTTCTGAGCTGTACACTAGTATGAGCTGTAAGGACCACATCTACGTCCTGAGTTAGCAGGAAAAAGTTATCAAGATTTTAAATAGTCATAAAGTTAAAGGAATGACCCAGCATTTATTGTATGAGCAGGTGTAGCTCCAGCATAGCAGAGGTCTTGTATTAGAGCAGTATAAAGCTGTCACTGATAATACCCTAACCATACTATCAAAAGGACATTTGTTTTTAAGGTTACCTTGGAGGATGTAACGGTGGCTGGCTCTGGGAGAAGAATCAATGTGACCGAACAAAATGTTCCTCTGCTGAAAAGGGTCTCTAATAATGTCCACATTGACCGTCATGTCTTTGAGTGAGTCCGTGATTTACAGAGACCAATAGGAGTGCACCTGTATGTATTTCGTAATAACCTTGGAATGGTATACTAAAAAAATTATATAACTTCATGCCATTTAGGAGTTCTTGAATTACGGTGGCATTTGAGCAAGGCATTTTTAAATGTTTTATTAAAATGTAAATATGGTAACTTAATTATTGCTTTTTTCTTTAAATACCATTATAATAACATTGTGACACCAGAGTAATAACACCAATGATGGTAACACCAATGCGAATTTTTAGGTAAATTAGGATTTTCTGAATTGGAGGCCGCACATGCTCAAATCTAAGGTAATCAATCCTTTAAAAATAATTTACTAATTACTTTTATGCAATATAGACCCCTCCTCCAATAACAGTTTGCCACTGGAGAGAATGCTCAAGGTCCTTGTATATCGTTGTAATGAGTGATTCTTAAGGTGGTAACACCAATTACATAAAACTGAGGGACACATTATACTAGTAAAAAATATATCATTTTAATTGCCTTCTTTTGTTGTTGTTGATCTATACAATATATTAAATACCTTTGTTCCCTTTCTAGCATTCAAAATAATAGATAGCTATGTCTAAATCCCCAAAACATGTCACTACTGCTCAACAAGCCAATTTGCTTCCCCTAAGCACTTTAAACAGGTTTTTAATTTAACTAGGCAAGTCAGATAAGAACAGGTACTTTTTTTCAATGACAGCCTAGGAACAGTGGGTTAACTGCCTTGTTCTGGGTTAGAAGGACAGATGTGTTCCTTGTCAGCTCAGGGACTTGATCTTGCAACCTTTTGGTTACAAGTCCAACACTCTAACCACTAGGCTACCTGCTGCCCCTGAAAACATGAAGTTTTGCAGTATAAAGGACTTGTTTTATCATTGATTAACAGTTCAATATAAACAAAAACATACAGTATATGCCCACATGAAAAAATATTATAGTATACTTTAGTATTTACTGTAGTGTTTTTGCAGACTGTAGTATACTGTAGTGTTTACTGTAGTGTTTTGCAGACATTACTGAAGTATTTACTATAGTGTTTTAGTTTCATTATCTTTGACATGGAAGTGCAGGCTTTCTCCTTGAGAAAACCTACTGGAGAAATACTAAAAAAAGCACATTTTCCATAACCTGTAGGTAGGTAGTTTAGAGTTTCTGCTCTTTTCTGTAACCTGTCGGGAACACAATATATAGTCTATACTTGGAATGTAGGTTTTAACTTATGGGTGGCACAAAATCGGATATGGGGGAGGGGAATGGGCAGGGTATCTGCAAATTAAAAACTGTTGTATTTATAATAGTAAAAAAACGCGTAGTGTTTTTGAGGACTTTACTGTAGTATTTATTATACAACAAAATTCTATAGTAGGCACTACATGATTGAGGGATACTATAGTGTGTACTATACAGTAGTATTCTACAGTATACTACCGTTTACTACAGAATTATATAGTAAGTACTTTAGTATTCTGTAGTAAACTGTAGTATTTTTTCATGTGGGTGATGTGTAACTATGTGTAACTAAGTGTTTTTCATGGTTGCAAAGGGATGCAAATGTCACCACAATTCAAGAATGACCCATTTACAACAATATACTGTAACATGAAAAATTTCACTTCCAACTTATCTCTGATTTATCACCTAATCGTTCAGCAAGGGAGGGTGCTATGACAATTGGTCTATTGCTTCCGCTCACTCCCCATTAAGGTAATTGTATTATCCCGAGATTCTCCTGCTCGACTGGAACATGCTGTCTTTTTCGCTCTGTAAACGCTTATGATCAAAAAAGCGTTATTTGTGAGATGACATCATTTTTGTTTTCATGGTTACTGGCCATATGTTTGACGGAATACCGATTCAAGAACATTAGAAATAAAAAAGGAAAATATTTGGTTCCAGATTAATGAATTAATCTGATGAAGCTGAACATCTGAAGATCTGTTCTGTAAATCCAACCATGCATCCATATTCTCCTGCTACTGTCACTGCTCTTACTAATTCAATTAAAAGTGTTGGACGATTGACACACATGTAAATTCCTCTGGCTGTCTTAGTTAGCAAGCAGAAAATTCAACAATTGTCTCAGAAGGCTTAATTTTCTACCTCATGTGGGCCAACATTGCTGTCATTTACTGTCAGAATAAAGCACTCTGTCCTAGGATTATTGTGTGCGTGTGTGTGCGTGCGTGAGTGAATGTGAATGAGTGAAGCTGCTGAAATAGGGTTTTACTGTTTGTAAGTTTTCCCACGCTCTGGACCTCTCAACTTGATTAACACATACATACATACATTGTTAAGAGAATAGATGTTACCCTCTCCATTCTCCATAACAGCTTCCCACTGTCCATGTACCCAACAAGAATATAAACACAGCATTGTCTCTTTGGCTCCTCCTGCTGTCTGTGCACATTGAAGGTTATTAACTGCAGTTTAAGTATATTATACAGAGGCCTTTCCCTGATTGATTTACTTTCTGTCAATAATTCACAATAACAAAAACATTTCAGAATGTTGATGTTACACTAATTGACATAAACCAGTTTTGCCTGTATCAAGCACACGTAGTGGATAGTTCAATAATCTCTGATTGTGACAGAGACAGGAGGAGAGAAAGTTGAGAAGCAGGAAGGAATTTTTTGACAGCAACATCTCTCTTATAAGGATGTGGAGATATGAACTCTGGTTGACTCTGACGTTGCCTGGATCAATAGTAATTCAGTGGAGCCGGAGGGAAGAGAGGTAATTATCTGGAGGTTCTTAGGTATAATTGAACAGATGTGTGTTAAACTACCGGTAGGCTGGTTCAGCATCGAAATGCCAATGGTAATGTTTTAAACGCACTCTGAAACAGTTTAGCAGAAGAGAGACTGGTGAAAGATTCTCATTCCTCCACAGTCTGTTGTGAAATACAAATTGGTGGAAGCAACACGATATACAATGTATAGTCCCTGGTGTCTTTCCCTATAGATTTAAATCAGATAATTAGACTTTTGACCTTTCAAGTCTGACCTGATAGGTCAGACTTCTACATTTTCACAACTTAAGGTCAGGCACCAAAGGCTGAAATGACATTTTTGCATCTACTGTACCTATCAATTTTTTGATTATTCAATTTTTTATGTAAAAAACTTGATAAATGTATATACTATCGTCATCAACATTTTAACTGAATTCTAAAATTTATTGGGGCAGCAGGTAGCCTAGTGGTTAGAGCATTGGACTTGTAACCGAAAGGTTGCAAGATCGAATCCCTGAGCTGACAAGGTAAAAATCTGTTATTCTACCCCTGAACAAGGCAGTTAACTGACTGTTCCTAGGCTGTCATTGAAAGTAAGAATTTGTTCTTAACTGACTTGCCTAGTTAAATAATAGTAATATGGTGAGAATGATGTAGGCTGATTGTAGTGGTATGAAGGTTTGGCTTTTTTTGCCTGGTCACAGACACCTGCAGTGATTTGCACTGAAGTCCACAAGTGAAGGGAAAAGATGAGCGGAGGAGAGTGCGTAGATACGAGAAGGAATTATACAACGAGCAAAGTGATGATGCTGTTTGTATGTGGCTGCTATTAAAGTGAACTGTGTGTGCGGGTGATTATTCCGACGAATCTGTTGAACAACTGAAAAACCTTTCTTAAAACGGAAGCAAACAGAACGAAACGGTGATAAAACTACCTGAATTTGTCCAATGGATACTTCAGTTTGAAAATGTTTGAACTAATGATTACACAGTAGATCAGAGCAGGCAAGAGTGTGCAAGGTGGTATTGAATGTGTTGCTGTATGTCACCTTGATTACTCCAATTTGTCTCTCGACCTGTGCGTTATAAACTTTCATTTGTAGGCTAGGTTGTAGGTACCTCAATCCGAGTATCATGTAGTAGCCTAAACCTATCGATGTTACATTGAGCTGGGTGAATGGAATATGAATGACAGTCATCCAATATGATGTAATAGAAGTAAGGCCATGCTCATAAAAAAAATTGTCCTCCATCATCTTAAATGGCACCGACCTTCACTGGTCTAAATAGACGTTTGTTGTTTGGTAGTCGAAATTCAGTCTACTTGTCTTTAACTGCCATTCTCGAAAGTCAGACTCTTCCCACACACCAACTCAATTTTGTCAGCTTGAGAAGCATCTGCATTCACCAAATTGTGTGTGGTTATCCTTAGATATATTCTCCAGACTTGCCCAGAGGGAATTGTTGATATGATGTACATTTGTTATTCTATATAGATAGCATAGTCTTTGGAAAAATGAAATGAAAATATTTAGTGTCCAGAAAAATTGTTAAAAGGTGATTGTGATATGATTAAGGGAAACAAAATTACCCTATGAGGGTGTGGAGCCTGGCCTTAAGAGTTTGGTTGAGCCTAATTTAAAGCCTATTCTGAATTTAAATAACACAATCTTGTTATACATTATCCACAGGGTGTTCTCAGTCTGTACCATGTGGCCTCTGAACCTGTCGCTGCTCTCGTCTGTGTGGGCCCCTATAGCCATAATCTGCTCCTGGTGATAAGGAGATTGCATGGCCTGGCGTGGCGAGTGGCATCTCCCTCCATCACCTCCCTCATTTCCTTCCTTTAAAGAGGACACATCAGGATGCACTGGCCCCAGGCATATGCTGTACCTCCACTCTAACTATATCTTCACCACATTCTCCCTCTCTCTCCGCTCTCTCTCTCTCCATTCAATTCTTTGAGGAGGGATGCTCAGGAGATCTGCCAGTCTGCAGGGCCTTTCTCAATTGGATTTGCTCAACTCCTGCATTCTCTCTCATCTGTCCTCTCTGGCCTCTTTTTGAAAAAGGTAAAAGGTAATCGAGGAGTGGCGGTGAGGAAAGGGAAAGTGGACGAAAATGTTCTGGTATGAAATTACACTGTCCTTCTCCAATCGTGCATCATCAGGCAAATTAAGTTTACGGGGTGGAATCCCAAAATAACCGTATAAGGTGATACAAATAAATGTAGCTCGTTGTGCAAGAGATTTTTTTAGATGAAGGATCAGTAGCATAGCGTCCCGCTAACGGGACAACTTCCGGTAAAACTGGAGGGCGCGCAATTCTAATTAAT
This sequence comes from Salvelinus namaycush, assembly GCF_016432855.1. Lineage (NCBI taxonomy): Eukaryota > Metazoa > Chordata > Actinopteri > Salmoniformes > Salmonidae > Salvelinus > Salvelinus namaycush. Next base: position 23,996,023 of record NC_052308.1, on the reverse strand, counting down.
AATCATAAAAATTATGGATAACTTCTTATGGCTGCATCCCGCTAACGGGATCGATATGACAACAGCCAGTGAAAGTGCAGGGCGCCAAATTCAAACAACAGAAATCTCATAATTTAAATTCCTCAAACATACATTTGTTTTATATCATTTTAAAGGTAATCTTGTTGTTAATCCCACCAAAGTGTCCGATTTCAAATATGCTTTTCAGCGAAAGCACTACAAACGATTATGTTAGGTCACCACCAAACCACAATAAGCACAGCCATTTTTCCAGCGAAATATAGCAGTCACAAAAAGAAGAAATAGAGATAAAATTAATCACTAACCTTTGATGATATTCATCAGATGACACTCATAGGACTTCATGTTACACAATACATGCATGTTTTGTTTGATAAAGTTCATATTTATATAAAAAAATCTGAGTTTACATTGGCGCGTTACATTCACTAGTTCCAAAAACATCAAGTGATTTTGCATAGCCACATCGTTTCAACAGAAATACTCATCATAAATGTAGATGATAATACAAGTTATACACATGGAATTATAGATATACCTCTCCTTAATGCAACCGCTGTGTCAGATTTCAAAAAAACTTTACGGAAAAGCAAATCATGCAATAATCTGAGACGGCGCTCAGAACAATAGCCAAATTAGCCGCCATGTTGGAGTCAACAGAAACCAGAAAATACATGATAAATGTTTCCTTACCTTTGATGAACTTCATCAGAATGCAGTCCTATGAATCCCAGGTCCACAATAAATGCTTGATTTGTTCGATAATGTCCGTTATTTATGTCCAATTAGCTACTTTGGTTAGCGCGTTTGGTAAACAATTCCAAAGTCACAAAGCGTGTCCACTATAACGTGACAAAATGTCCAAAAGTTCCATAACAGTCAGTAGAAACATGTCAAACGATGTACTGAATCAATCTTTAGAATGTTGTTAACATACATCTTGAATAACGTTCCAACCGGAGAATTAGATTGACTTCAGAAGAGCGGTGGAACGGAGCTGCCTATCACGTGAACGCGCGTGGTCAAAGCATGGTCAGCTCGTGGCAGTGGTGACTAATTCCTGTCTCCTTCGGCCCCCCTTCACATTAGAGTCATCAGACAAAGTTCTATTGACTGTTGACATCTAGTGGAAGCCGTAGGAAGTGAAAACTCATCAATATCTTGCTGTAATTTCAATGGGAGCTTGGTTGAAAATCTGCCACCTCAGAAAAAATCCAAACAGGAAGTGGAACTTATCAGGTTTTTGCCTGCCATATGGGTTCTGTTATACTCACAGACATAATTCAAACAGTTTTAGAAACTTCAGAGTGTTTTCTATCCAATACTAATAATAATATGCAAATATTAGCAACTATGACTGAGGAGCAGGCCGTTTACTCTGGGCACCTCTGTGCACCTTTCATCTACTCAATACTGCCCCTGCAGCCATAAGAAGTTAAACATTTAGGTACATATAAGTGTCTTATATCGGCTGAAATTTCCAATGGTACCAATTATATGCATATCCTGGCTTCAGGGCCTGAGCAACAGGCAGTTTACTTTGGGCACGTCATTCAGGCGGAAATTGAGAAAAAAGGGGCCTAGCCCTAAGAAGTTTTAAAGATGGAACCAGGCAGAGACGAGCTCCAGCACTTTCTTGGTCCAGAGAGGAGTAAGATAGAAACTAGGATAAAAGCAGGCCTACTAACCCTAACCTTAGCGTCATGTCCACACCCCGGTTCAAACCTTACCCTAATCTCTCCAAAAGGGCTCCCTCACCCCTGGTTTTAAGAGGGCAGTTAAGTCCATCAGAAGCAGTATGCAGGATGAGGTGTGAATGGTATGATCTCACCCACACCCCAGTAACCTTGACATACCATCCCAATAAAATGAATCCTATAAATACCACATTTACTTCATAATGGCAACTGATATGAATTTTAAACAAATAAAACCAAATAGACTTGTCTCAGTAGATTCCCAGTCCATTTTTTGTTCATGGGTTGTAATTTGGAGAGTAATTAGTGGCTCATTACTCAGAGAAGACACTGTGCTGCGGGCCCTCTTAACTTTACCCTATCACACTCCTTTCAGTACAGGGTCACATTTGTGAAGGCAGCCAGCTGGTAACCTATACAGTATGCCTTTGCCTCTTCGCCTAGTAAAATGACTCAGAAGTACGCCCCAGTCAAAATGCAATTACACCTTGTGCCGCGTTGTGTGTACTCAAAGAGCCACACTACTTTAAATGCATGGCAGCTCTATGAGCCCACTCTCTTTGCTTTCAGTGCTGACATCATTTATGGTCCTTTCCCACATTACCTGTCATTATTGCACACTCTCCTCTGCGCTTTCATATGTCATATCCTGTCCTCCACTTGTTGTAATTATGTGGAGTTTGATTTAAAGGCCACAGGATTCGTTTTTACCCTGAGAAAATTGTTTGTAGGCTACTTATCAAGCAGAGAAGAAAGACATAATCTGAGCATGTCATTATTAGAGGACATGTGAGCTCCCATCTTACATCTTCTGTCATGCTAATTACACAGGGGATCATTTAGGATGCATGCTGTTGAGGACCTGTGAAGAAAGCCTTGACCAAACTCTACAAACCAATCAGGGAATTCATGCATCAATCTCATAAAAAAATCACAATACATCATACTGTCTTGAGCAATGGGTCTTGAGCTCCTATGGAGAAGGTGAATCCAGAGATTAACTAGGGTCAATATGGGTGTGGGTCTGAACAGGGGGTGGTGGCGGGGTGTGGATCTGGTTGGTCTGGAACTCCTTTGACCTCTCTGCTCACAACCACAAAATCTTCTAAACTGCTGCAATTTGGGTCATCTTGAGATTGAGTGACAGCTTTAAAAGCCTTCAGGGAGAGGATGGGGGGTGGGGGGGCAGGGGTTAGAAGGTGGGAGAGACAGAGAGAGAGAGTGAAGAATAAGAAAAGGTTATCTGGAAGATGTGTGAAATCCTCGTGTCTGGCTAGTAAGAATGTCATGTAGAAATTCTAGGAAAGAAGATGAGAGGGAGAAGAGAGGTAATCTGACCTTGATCTACTGTATTCATCATACATCTATCTACCTTTTCCATGTTTCAATCCCAAATGACTCATTATTCTCTAAAGACAGAGATACTTTACCTTGTTTAGTTCTGGCTAAAACATATGCATTCGATGAATGATTTCTGGGAGATGTTTTTCGTAGTTGCCTCTTTGCTTCATCGAATTGTTCATCCCACTAATGACCCTATGTATAGTTGCAGCAGAGAAAAAAAATCAGGAGGAGAAAAAAAAAATCTAACCTTTTCGTGTCTCAAGCACAGTAAATGTATGACCCTGTGTTTTCCATGGGTGCACCGCATGGGAGCTTTTGACAGCATGACTTGTCTTCATTGATTTCTCTTCCTCTCCTTTTAAGACAAACAAAAGAATGGCATAGAAACATCATCAAGCATAATTTATTTGTTTGAAATGGGCACTGTAAAAACAGAAACCGAAAGAAAAAACTGATTACAATGCATTACTGCTGTTTCACTTCACTAACTGTTCAATACTTACTGCTGTTCAACGGTATCAAAGGAGGTTTCACACTGAATTGAGTTTCCATTGAAGGTATTAATATTTTCTTGACAAAATATGGAAAATAATGGTGAGAATTAAATAAACTCTCACAAAACCAGTGCTTTACAAGGCTTAGGAAAGCAGAGTCACTAATAAGGTTCATCAGAGCTTAATGGCCTTCCAGCCATCCCCTCATTATAACACAATATAATAAAGATGAGACACTAGCGAGTTGGGCCTCATTAGGCCTATGGGCAGGAAACTCACCAGGGCCATGACCCCTCCATTCTTACACCGCTTACCGCCTTGCTCTGGCTACTATATTATCTGTCAACCAACCACAAATCTTTATGTTCCAACAGTAGTTGGTTATACAATAAGTTGTATTTTTACTTTTTTGTACATGTAAAATGTTTTCTGAGAGCTTAATTTGGCAAAATTCTATAATATGATTTTGGAGTAGAACTTTAAAATGTGAGATCATGTCAAATTGCTTGACATTCTTCCAATACATTATTTCAATGCGACTGAAACAGGGCCGTAACTACATATGAGGAAAACGAACCTCTGTAATTTTTTCAGTAGTACCAGTCAAATGTTTTGACAGACCTACTCATTCAATGATTTTTTATTATTTTCTACATTGTAGAATAATAGTGAAGACATCAAAACTATGAAATAACACATATGGAATCATATAGTAACCAAAAAAGTGTTTAACAAATCTAAACATATTTAGATTTTAGATTCTTCAATGTAGCCACCCTTTCCCTTCATGGCAACTTTGCACACTCTTGGCATTCTCTCAACCAGCTTCACCTGGAATGCTTTTTCCACATTTTGTTAGGTTAAAGCCTTATTCTAAAATTGATTAAATAGTTTTTTTCCCTCATCAATCTATACACAATACCCCATAAAGATACATCAAAACCAGGTTTGTAGACATTTGTACGAAGCACCTTTGGCAGCAATTAGAGCCTTGGGTCTTCTTGGGTATGACGCTACAAGCTTGGCACACCTGTCTTTGGTGAGTTTCTCCCATTATTCTCTGCAGATCCTCTCAAGCTCTGTCAGGTTGGATGGGGAGCATCGCTGCACAGCTATTTTCAGGTCCCTCCAGAGATGTTCGATCGGGTTCAAGTCCAGTCTTTGGCTGGACCACTCAACGACATTCAGAGACTTATCCCGAAGCCACTCATGTGTTGTCTTGTTTGTGTGCTTAGGGTCGTTGTCCTGTTCGAAGGTGAACCTTCGCCCCAGTCTGAGGTCCTGAGTGCTCTGGAGGAGGTTTTCATCAAGGATCTCTCTGTACTTTGCTCCGTTCATCTTTGCCTCGATCCTGACTAGTCTCCCAGTCCCTGCCGCTGAAAAACATCCTCACAGCGTGATAGTGCCACCACCATGCTTCACCGTAGGGATGATGCCAGGTTTCCTCCAGATGTGACGCTTGGCAATTACTACAGATCCTGGTTCAATACCAGGCTGTGTCGCAGCCGGATGTGACCGGGAGACCCATGAGGCGACGCACAATTGGCACAGCGTCATCCGGGTTAGGGGATGGTTTGGCCAGCTGGGATGTCCTTGTCCCATTGCGCATCCTTGTCCCATCGCGCACTAGTGACTCCTGTGGTGGGCCGGGCGCATGCACGCTGACACGGTCACCAGGGGTACGGTGTTTCCTTCAACACATTGGATCGGCTGGCTTCCGGGTTAAGCATACATTGTGTCAAGCAGTGCGGCTTGGCGGGATTGTGTTTCGGAGTACGCACGGCTCTCGACCTTCGCCTCTCCCAAGTCCGTACGGGAGTTGCAGTGATGGGGCAAGATAGTAACTACCAATTGTATATGACCTGAGAATCTTGTTTCTCGTGGTCTGAGAGTCTTTAGGTGCCTTTTGGCAAACTCCAAGCGGGCTGTCATGTACTGAGGAGTGGCTTCCGTCTGGCCACTCTACCATAAAGCCCTGATTAGTAGAGTGCTGCAGAGATGGTTGTCCTTCTGGAAGGTTATCCCATCTCCACAGATGAACTCTAGAGTTCTGTCAGAGTAACCATCGGGTTTTTGGTCACCTCCCTGACCAAGGCCCTTTTCCCCCGATTGCTCAGTTTGGCAGGGCAGCCGGCCCAAGAAGAGTCTTGGTGGTTCCTAACTTCTTCCATTTAAGAATGATGTTCTTGGGAACCTTCAATGCTGCAGACACAATCCTATCTCGAAGCTCTACGGACAATTCATTTGACTTCATGGCTTGGTTTTTGCTCTGACATGCACTATCAACTGTGGGACCTTATATAGACAGGTGTGTGCCTTTCCAAATCATGTCTAATTAATTTAAATTACCACAAATGGACTCCAATCAAGTTGTAGAAAAATCTCAAGGATGATCAATGGAAACAGGATGCACCTGAGCTAAATTTAGAGTCTCATAGAAAAGGGTCTGAATTACTTATGAAAATAACGTATTTCCATTTTAAAAACCTGTTTTTGCTTTGTCATTATAGGGTATTGTGTGTAGATTGCTGAGGATTTTTTTAAATCCATTTTAGAATAAGGCTGCAATGTAACAAAATGTGGAAAAGGTCAAGAGGTCTGAATACTTTCAGAAGGCACTTGTTGGCTGGTTTTCCTTCACTATGCGGTCCAACTCCCAATCCCAAACCATCTCATATGAGTTGAGCTCGGGTGATTGTGGAGGCCAAGTCATCTGATGCAGCACATCATCACTCTCCTTCTTGGTCAAATAGCCCTTACACAGCCTGGAGGTGTGTTGGATCATTGTCCTGTTGAAAAACAAATAATAGTGCCACTATCGCAAACCAGATGGGATGGCGTATCGCTGCAGAATGCTGTGGTAGCCATGCTGGTTAAGTGTGCCTTGAATTCTAAATAAATCACTGACAGTGTCACCAGCAAAGCACACCCACGCCATCACACCTGTTCCTCCATGCTTCACGGTGGGACCCACACATGTGAAAATCATCCGTTCAGCTGCTTGGCGTTTCACAAAGACACAGCGGTTGCAACAGAAAATCTCAAATTTGGACTCATCAGACCAAAAGACAGATTTCCACCAGTCTAATATCCATTGCTCGTGTTTCTTGGCCCAAGCAAGTCTATTCTTATTATTGGTGTCCTTTAGCAGTGGTTTCTTTGCAGTAATTTAACCACAAAGGCCTGATTCTCGCAGTCTCCTCTGAACAGTTGATGTTGAGATGTGTCTGTTACGTGAAGCATTGTGAAGCATTTATTTGAGTTACAATTTCTGAGGCTGGTAACACTAATGAACTTATCCTCTGCAGCAAAGGTAACTCTGGGTCTTCCTTTCCTGTGGTGGTCCTCATGATTGCTAGTTTCATCATAGCTCTTGATGGTTTTTGCAACTGCACTTGAAGAAACTTTCAAAGTTCTTGAAATTTTCCGGATTGACGTACCTTCATGTCTTAAAGTAATTTTCCACTGTTGTTTCTCTTTGCTTGTTTGAGCTGTTCTTGCCATAATATGGACTTGGTCTTTTACCAAATAGGGCTATCTTCTGTAGAGGTCGACCGATTATGATTTTTCAACGCCGATACCGATTATTGGAGAACAAAAAAAAACAATACCGATTAATCGGCCGATTAAAAAATATATGTATTTATATATATAGATATATATCATACACACACACATTTTTGTAATAATGACAACTGCAACAATACTGAATGAACAATGAACACTTTTATTTTAACTTAATATAATACATAAATAAAATCTATTTAGTCTCAAATAACATGAGAACATATGTTAAAACGAACCACCAGCTTTCATGGGTCTTCAATATTCCCAGTTAAGAAGTTTTAGGTTGTAGTGCAGAAAGCAGAGCTTGTCTGCATGGTCCCCTGTCAGTCTGCTCCTCCGCGAAACACAGACCTTATTTGAAGTAGATCAAGACATTCTCTATGGAAGACATGAACGGTAAAATAACGAAGGAACCCCTTTCAAGTTCAGCCGCAAGTTATTACAGGAATTATAACGCGTCGACTATTTCTCTCTAAACCATATACCTTTGACTAATCCGGAAACTATCACCTCGAAAACAAAACGTTTATTCCGTTCCGTATTTTATCTAACGGGTGGCATCCATGAGTCTAAATATTCCTGTTACATTGCACAACCTTCAATGTTATGTCATAATACCGTAAAATTCTGGCAAATTAGTTCGCAAAGAGCCAGGCGGCCCAAACTGTTGCATATACCCTGACTCTGTGTGCAATGAACGCAAGAGAAATGACACAATTTCTCCTGGTTAATATTGCCTGCTAACCTGGATTTATTTTAGCTAAATATGCAGGTTTAAAAATATATACTTGTGTATTGATTTTAAGAAAGGCATTGATGTTTATGGTTAAGTACACATTGGCGCAATGACAGTCATCGATTGATTGTTTTTTATAAGATAAGTTTAATGCTAGCTAGCAACTTACCTTAGCTTACTGCATTCGCGTAACAGGCAGGCTCCTCGTGGAGTGCAATGTAATCAGGTGTTAGAGCATTGGACTAGTTAACTGTAAGGTTGCAAGATTGGATCCCCCGAGCTGACAAGGTTAAAAATCTGTCGTTCTGCCCCTGAAGAACGTTCCTAGGCCGTCATTGAAAATAAGAATGTGTTCTTAACTGACTTGCCTAGTTAAATAAATATTAAATAAAGGTGTAAAAAAAAAAGAATATATATATTTTTTTTTAATCGGCAAATCGGTGCCCAAAACTACCGATTTCCGATTGTTATGAAAACTTGAAATCGGCCCCAATTAATCGGCCATGACGATTAATCGGTCGACCTCTAATCTTCTGTATACCACCCCTACCTTGTCACAACGCAACTGATTGGCTCAAATGCATTAAGAAGGAAAGGAATTCCACAAATTAGCTTTTAACAAGACACACCTGTTGATTGAAATGCATTTCAGGTAACTACCTCATGAAGCTGGTTGAGATAATGCCAAGAGTGTGCAAAGCTCTAATCAAAGCAAAGGTTGGTTACTTTGAAGAATCTCAAATATATTTAGATTTTTAACACTTTTATGGTTACTACATGATTCCATATGTGTTATTTCTTAGAGTTGATGTCTTCACTATTATTCTACAATGTATAAAATAGTAAAAATAATGAAAATCCCTGGAATGAGTAGGTGTGTCCAAACTTTTGACTGGTACTGCATATATGTGACCCCTTTCAGGAAACAACTGCCTGCAGATTCATGCAGGGTAGTAACATCATGAGTTGTGATTATGGTTCATTGTTTATCTAGCTAGCTACATGTCTTAACCTGTCTGGGAACTAGCGGAACCCTCACCAACAGCCAATGAAATTGCAGGGCGCCAAATTCAATCAACAGAAATCTCATAATTCAAATTTCTCAAACATACAAGTATTAGACTCCATTTTAAAGATAAACTTCTCGTTAATCAAACCACAGTGTCCGATTTCAAAAAGGCTTTTCTGTCGAAAGCAGAACATATCATTATGTTAGGTCAGCAACTAGTCACAGAAAGCATACAGCCATTTTCCAACCAAAGAGAGGAGTCACAAAAAGCAGAAATAGAGATAAAATGAATCACTAACCTTTGATATGCTTCATCAGATGACACTCCTGGGACAACATGTTACACAATACATGTATGTTTTGTTCGATCCAGTTCATATTTATATCCAAAAACCTCAGTTTACATTTGGCTTTGCCTCTAAAACATCCCGTGAATTTGCACAGAGCCACATCAATTTACAGAAATACTGATAATAAACTTTGATAAAAGATACAAGTGTTATGCACAGAATTATAGATATACTTCTCCTTAATGCAACCGCTTTGTCAGATTTCAAAAAGATTTACGGAAAAAGCAAACCATGCAATAATCTGAGTACGGCGCTCAGAGACCAAAACAAGCCAAACATATACCCGCCATGTTGCGGAGTCAACAGAAGTCAGAAATAGCATTATAAATATTCACTTACCTTTGATGATCTTCAAAAGAATGCACTCCCAGGAATCCCAGTTCCAGAATAAATGTTTGATTTGTTCGATAACGTCCATAATTTATGTCCAAATACCTCCTTTTTGTTTGCGCGTTTAGCCCAGTAATCCAAATGCTCAATGCGCGATCGCCTAGTTAAGACGAAAAGTCAAAAAAGTCATATTACAGTTCATAGAAACATGTCAAACGAAGTATTAAATCAATCTTTAGGATGTTTTTATCATAAATCTTCAATAATGTTCCAACCGGAGAATTCCTTTGTCTTCAGAAATGCAATGGAACTCAAGCTAACTCTCACGTGAATGCGCATGGTCAGCTCATGGCACTCTGGGAGAGACCTTACTCAATCCCCTCTCATTCACCCCCACTTCACAGTAGAAGCATCAAACAAGGTTCTAAAGACTGTTGGCATCTAGTGGAAGCCTTAGGAAGTGCAATTTGACCCCATAGACACTGTATATTCGATAGGCAAAGAGTTGAAAAACTACAAACCTCAGATTTCCCACTTCCTGGTTGGATTTTTCTCAGGTTTTCGCCTGCCATATGAGTTCTGTTATACTCACAGACATCATTCAAACAGTTTTAGAAACTTCAGAGTGTTTTCTATCCAAATACACTAATAATATGCATATCTTAGCTTCTGGGACTGAGTAGCAGGCAGTTTACTCTGGGCACCTCTGGGCACCTTATTCATCCAAGCTACTCAATACTGCCCCCAGCCATAAGAAGTTACAATTATAAACATTCAACATTGGCCATGGTGTCAATGAAGCATGATTTGTGCCGCGTTCAAAACAACTGTTAACACTGAACTGTAAAATCTGACTTTAGTGAGTCAACTGGGAACTCAGGAAAAATGAGCTAATATGCATATATTAGCAACTGGGACTGAGTAGCATGCAGTTTACTCTGGGCACGCTTTTCATCCAAACGTGAAAATGCTGCCCCCTATCCCAAACAGGTTTTAACTGCTATTTTTTATATATATATATATATTATTTTTTTTCTTTTTCTTTTTTTACCTTGATTTAACTAGGCAAGTCAGTTAAGAACAAATTAACAATGAAAGTTAAATCAGGGTCCATATAATTTGGATCAAAATAAAACATAATATCAGTCTTTAAAGGACAGAGGGCGCTGTTTTCACTTTGGGGGAAAATCGTGCCCAATTTAAACGGCCTCGTACTCAATTCTTGCTCGTACAATATGCATATTATTATTACTATTGGATAGAAAACACTCTCTAGTTTCTAAAACCGTTTGAATTATTTCTCTGAGTGAAACAGAACTCATTCTGCAGCACATTTCCTGTCAGGGAGTGAGATTTCAGAAATCGAGGTCCCTGTTCTGAGGTCAGTTTATAAGTCCCCATGTAAGCCATCGGGCTACATGCACTGCATACGCCTTCCTCTAGATGTCAGTAAGCGGTGAGAATTTGAATGGAGTGGATTGCGCCATCTGGGGCCCTATATAAGACCGTGGAACGGAAGTACCGTTCTTTTCAACGGGGCGCCTGGCGCAGCAGGGACATCACAATGGCCTCCTGCAAAAGCTTTCGTTTTAGCAGTTCTATATCTCCGGTCATGTTTTTATTCGTTATAGTTGTTAAAGACATCATAAGGTAGTTAATTTAAACCGACTTATAGCAGTTTATATCAGTTTATTGCGATTTTCCTGGATTTCTTTGTGATGCGCTTTCACGAGTTGGACACCTCTCCAGTGGGTGGCTATCGTTAGCTGCTATTTCCACATGAGAAGAGGACATCTTTCAACCAAAAGACGATTGTTCTGGAGAAAGGACACCTTGCCCAAGATTCTGATGGAAGCTCGGCAAATAGTAAGCAATCTTTATGTTGTTAATTCGTATTTATGTTGACAAATGTCAAATAATAATTCCGCCATGAATTTCGGTGCGGTCTCGCTTTAGCGCACGCTGTATGCTGAAGTAACGTTAATTTTAAAAATGTAACACAGCGATTGCATTAAGAACTAATTTGTCTTTCATTTGCTGTCCAACTTGTATTTTTTAGTCAAGTTTATGAATAGTTTTCGATTAGAATAGGTGCCTCTCCAAGATGGCGCCGGACAGATTGCTTGAAGTTTTGGCCACTAATCACATTGTATAACCACGATTTGTGCCGCTAAATATGCACATTTTCGAACAAACTCTATATGCATTGTGTAATATGATGTTATAGGACTGTCATCTGAAGAATTCTGAGAAGGTTAGTGAAAAAATTAATATATTTTGGTGGTTTATACGTTATCGCTATTTTTGGCTTGAATCAATGCTGTTATGATGTTTGCTATTGTGGTAAGCTAATATAACGCTATATTGTGTTTTCGCTGTAAAACACTTAGAAAATCTGAAATATTGGCTGGATTCACAAGATCTGTGTCTTTCATTTGCTGTAGCTGTGTATTTAACATAGTACAAAACATATGCTATACAATAAATATGTTATCAGACTGTCATCTGATGAAGTTGTTTCTTGGTTAGTGGCTATTTATATCTTTATTTGGTCGAATTTGTGATAGCTACTGATGCAGTAAAAAAATGGTGGAGTAAGAAAAGTGGTGTCTTTTGCTAACGTGGTTAGCTAATAGATTTACATATTGTGTCTTCCCTGTAAAACATTTTAAAAATCAGAAATGATGGCTGGATTCACAAGATGTGTATCTTTCATCTGGTGTCTTGGACTTGTGATTTAATGATATTCAGATGCTAGTATTTACTTGTGACGCTATGCTAGGCTATGCTAGTCAGCTTTTTTACTGATGGGGGTGCTCCCGGATCCGGGTTTGGGAGGAATTAGAGGTTAACTGAAGTCACAGTGTCAACACTATTTGAAGAAATAGAGAACCAGTGGGTGGTCTCTGACTCCTTAGACATCAGTCTATCAGAAGAGAAATCAATTGCCAATGATGATGATGATGAAGATTATCATCCACCTTCAGAGTTGGAGTGGCAGCTGAGCCCGTGGACACAACTCCAGAACACCTATCAAACAAGAAATCCAAGATTCCACCAATGGGTAAGCCATGTGGTCCCAAATGCAAGAGGCAATGTACTCAGAATATTTCAGAGGTTAGGCAAAAGAAATATGCGAAAAGTATTGGGAGATGAAGTATAAGGAGAAGAGGACATGGATCGTCCACATGGTGGCACAGCAATCTAAGAAAAATTTCACTGTTGGTGCTGACAGTCGACGCAGCAGGTCGTTTCTGTACCATCTTCCAAACCAGAGCGGTTCTGCACAACAGGTGTGCAAAGTGTTTTTTCTGACAACATTGGGCTACCATCCCAAAAATGACAGGTTGATTGTCACAATGATGGGTAAGTCAATCACCACCAAACTGATTCCACCAAAGGATCAGAGGGGAAAGAAAGCTTCAGCGAGCAAATTGAACATGAATCCAATCCTGCAACACATTGAGTCCTTCCATCCCCAAATCAACCACTACAGATGAGAGCATGCCCCACATCGCCTCTACCTCCCTAGTGACGTCAATATTCGGTTCATGCATAATGACTACAAGGAGAAGAACAAAGATGCCAGCTGCGGTTATGAAACCTATAGCAAGGCGGTAAAGGGAAGGAACATCAGCTTTGTGAAGCTTGGAGAGGAGGAGTGCGAGCTCTGTTTGGTGCAGGGTCATCATCTGAAGATCAAGCACAGGGAGAATGAGGCCATGGAAACCCAAGCCTGCCAAGACAACAGCCATGCAGCACCTGAATTCACCATCACCAACCCCCGTATGCATGCAATGTAGAAAATATGAGGAACATAAGAAGTTCCATTACCAGGCTGATGCACAGAAAGATTGGCCTGAGGACTGGTCTGTGAGGAGCGTTGATATGCAAAAAGTCATCATGCTCCCTCGCATGCCAGGTGTGAAAACAGCATTGTTCACAAGAAGAATCGTTGCCTATCATGAGACATTCACCACCATTGGAAAGAAGTCTCAAAAGAAGAAGTAAACAATCTCAGTGGTATGGCATGAAGGAACAGCTGGTCGGAAGGCAGAGGAGATTACTTCATTTTACGTAACAGCACCGGAGAGTGAGAGAGATGTCAAGCATGCAGTGTATTGGGTGGATAACTGCACATCTCAAAACAAAAACTGGTGCCTCCTAACATCACTGGTGAGTGTTGTCAATGCTGACTCAACTTTGATGGAGGACATCACCCTCAAGTTCTTCGAGCCAGGACACACCTTCATGAGTACAGACAGTTTCCACCATGGCGTGGAACAGGAAATGAAAGCTCGACCTGGAGGTGTGGTGTACGACTTCAGGGACTTCCTCCATGTGGTCACTACTGCCAATGCAGGCAAGGTGGAGGTGGTCGAAATGAAAAAGGAAAACATCCTGGCATGGAAACCTGGCCATTCCATCGTCAAGCTGAAGAAGGCAGCAGCACCAAAGCTGGCAGAGATGGCTGAGATCCAGTTGAGGCGTGGATCCAGGAGCCTCTTCTACAAAGTCTCCCATGAAGAAAAGGACTTCACAGAGCTTGACTTCATCATGAAGAAAGTCACTGTAGAGACACCCTCGACACTACGTACACAGGATAGAGGGATAGAAGAGTCCAAGAAGATGGACATAATCACCAAGCTGTGTCCTCTGATGCCTGCAAATCGAAGGCAGTTCTGAATGACTTGGCTGTGAACAGCATTGCTGAGGATGAGGAGTGATATGGAAGAACACTGAAGAAGTTTTACTTGAAAAATGAAATGTTACTTAAAAATGAAATGTAATGTCATTTGGGTCCTCTTGTAAATATGTTTAAAATGTATTCTTAAAGCTGTTATTTATTCATTCAAAAAATACAAATACATTTTTTTTATTAGCAATCTCATGGTCATTTTGGTCATGGTCATACTTCGATCATGTTCCATCATTATATATTACAAGACAGTTAATCATTTCATGTAATTCAAACAATTTCAGTGCTGCTTTTCACATTTATTCTTATAACAAGACATGGGCTACTTGTCAAACACAGTATGTAATGTGACTGATGCAGAACCTACATCTCTATGTTTCAACTCTGTTACAATGTCAGTAATTACACTGCTCTTGTATTAATAGCATAAATAAAGTATAGTAAACTAACAAATGAAAATGGCAGCAATTTATAACATATCATGCCAAGGAAGAAGGCAGTAACAGCCGTTTAAGGGTCAAAGGTCATGTCAGAGGTCAGGGTCAACATGAATAAAAAATGTACTCATAGTAAGGCAACAGATCATTACATCTCCAATGATAACCCTAGAATTCATTTGGCTGGACAATTAAAAAACTTTGAAGGCATTATTCTCAGTTCCACTGTATGAGCAGTTACTGCCTTTTTGCTTGGGAGGGCAGAATAGTGATCGACTATCGAGGATCGCTATGGGGCGCAATCGGGCGATGTAGGCTTGTACACAATCGCCCAACCTTAACACACACACACACACTCTCTCTGTGTGGTTACAGTAGGCTAACATATGTCAATGGTTTTAGTAAGAGCAGTAACATCAGGCAGGATTTAGGCTACCAACTGCCTAGCCAGTTGTAGCTCAATCTTGGGTGCAATGATCACATTCCCGCACTGACTGACTGTGTGGAGGCTCATTGATTTAACGTTACGTTAGCCTACATGCTACACTAGCAAAGTTATAAATTATTTAGCTATCGGCTATATTAGCCACGACTTACCATTCTTTGTGCAGCTTCAAATGTCGAACAAAGTTGGAAATTGTTGCACCTCCATCTGTAATTTTCTTCCAGCATGTTTTGCAAGTTTCAATCAATGTTTTGTTGATACAGCATCGTATTTATATCCGAAAATAATCATTTTGGGTATCTTCTTTCCAAGGGCTCCATCTGAATTCACCCGCCGACATTCCCCTGCACTGCCACGTACACCTTCTCAGCTGGCACAATTTGATTGGCTGCTGTCCAATTCAAACTGTAATCCGTTAAATGAAGAGTTGATGCGCTGCACACTTTTTTATAGCACCATTTTAAATATTTGGGCTTTGGGAGGGTATCAAGTCAGGTCGAGTCAAAAGGCTCAAGTCCAAGTTAAGTGACGAGTCATTGGTGTTAAAGTCAAAGTCGAGTTGCAAGTCATCATATTTGTGACTCGAGTCTGACTCGAGTCCAAGTCATGTGACTCGAGTCCACACCTCTGATGATTATAGATATGTCAGTCAGTCAGGTGGCTAGCTGCTGGGAGAGACTTACAGTATATTGCAGTAACATTGAAGAGCTCTGGCTAGTATTACTAAAAGTATGAAGTAAGAAGCTTACTTTAAACGGAGCCTACCTCAGCAGGAGCAGAAAATTGTTCTCATAATAGCATTGCTTTACAAAGAGTAGGCTACTAATACAGACAGTGATGTGGTGCTCAGTGGTCAGGCTGAGGCAGGCTACAATGCATTCAGGTGGACGCAGGGGAGACGCATAGAGAGAGGAACCAAGCACAGAGGATAGTACAGTGGTTCCATTGTGGGTCCCCTGAGAAAATCTGTACTAATCTTATCAAACAAATTAGAAGTTACAAGTTATGCTATATCTTTTTTTTTTTCCCTATAGGCCTAAATTAAAATGCAATTTTTTGAATTTTTTGAATTTTTTTCACCTTTATTGAACCAGGTAGGCCAGTTGAGAACAAGTTCTCATTTACAACTGCGACGCGGCCAAGATAAGGCAAAGCAGTGCGACAAAAACAGCTTAAAATTAGAGAGGGAGATAATACGGTTCTAAAAATGTCATATGTTTTTGTTTATATCGGTGGTTGTTCGTCTTATAGCGATTGCCCACTGGAGATTATAGTTGACCAATTACCCAACATTTTATTAATTCATATTTTATTAATTCATGTGAATGTGATAATACGATCATCTGTGTGCTCCATTGATGTTTGTTTCTGCGGAGCTTGATTAGTAATGCATTGGAATACAAATGTGAACACTGTCGTTTGAGAAAAAATATACCTTTGTAAAAAGTTTATGATTTTATGCAATTCAACATTACAACTGACTGAACAGTTGCTGATTCTAATCATTTAGAATCATTTCTCATATTTCCCCTTTTCAGGTTTATAACATTACCATTTTATAGCTAATACGCTATGTTTGTAGATCGACTGAGGTAAATAAACCTATGGCAGCCAAGGTGTTAATGGCTGGGGTCATTTTTGCTTGTTTTTGCTGTTTTCCAAATAGCATATCAAAGTTGCTTTCATTGTATAGACATGCAGTAAATGAGCTTCATGCACCAACACTTTTCCAGAATAGCCAGCTTCTGAGTCACTCTCAATCACTTTACATTTTCCCTCCAATATACATTCATCTAGATTATTCTCATTGGTGTATTGATTCATTTAAATAAAGACTGAGCACCTTGCTGCAGCATTATAGCCCAGTGATTGTGATCACATGAGGGCTAGGCTTCTATGTTGTGTACTTTTTCATCTGGGAATTTTCTTATTGTCAGGAAAATTACAAATTCAAACCTCTGCTTTCCTTTATAGCTTTGATTTGTGTGCTTTCAATTGAACCACAATTGGATTTAGTGGAAATAAATAGCTACAAATCCACTGCCATTTTGTTATGAATACCTGGAAATACTGTGATTTTCATAGAAAATGCTTCCATGCTGATATGGAAATAAGTTTCCGGGAGACTACTTGTCATGACGAAAACACATTGAGATTTAAAGGTCTAACATTATTTGGTGCCAGAATTAACCATAATCTAAACTAACAATGGGAATCATCAAGGAAGCTGCATTTCTTTAGTTAATCCATCATATATTTCTGAAAGAGGCTCTGCAAATGAGTCTTTGGACACAGTCCTGAGAAATGTAGCCAGGGGGCCTGGCCTAGGGCTGGGACTGAGGCTTTTATCATTAAAGGCATGCTGACGGGTTGACGGCCCAGTACATCACCAGGGCCAGGCTTCCTGCCATCCAGGACCTCTATACCAGGCGGTGTCAGAGGAGGGCCCTAAAAATTGTCAAAGACTCCAGCCATCCTAGTCATAGACTGTTCTCACTGCTAGCGCACGGCAAGCGGTACCGGAGCACCAAGTATAGGTCCAAGAGGCTTCTACCCGAAAGGCATAAGACTCCTGAACATCTAATGAAATGGCTACCCAGACTATTTGCATTGCCCCACCTCCCCTTATACGATGCTGCTACTCTCTGTTATTATCTATGCATAGTCACTTTAATAACTCTACCTACATGTACTTATTACCTCGACACCGGTGCCCCCGCACATTGACTCTGTACCGGTACCCCCTGTATATAGCCTCACTATTGTTATTTTACTGCTGATCTTTATGTCATGCCCTGATCTGTTTCACCTGTCCTTGTCTCCACTCTCCTCCAGGTGTTGTCCATCATCCCCATTATCCCCTGGGTACTTATACCTGTGTTCTCTGTTTGTCTGTTGCCAGTTTGTCTTGTTTGTCAAGCCAACCAGCATTTTTTTGTCTCAGCTCCTGCTTTTCCCCAGTCTCTCTTTTTCCTCGCTCTCCTGGTTTTGATCTCTGCCTGCCCCTGACCCTGAGCATGCCTGCCGTCCTGTGCCTTTGCAACTACTCTGGATTATCAACCCCTGCCTGCCTGGACCTGTCGTTTGTCTGCCCCTGTTGCTGTAATAAACATTGTTACTTCAACACTGTCTGCATTTGGGTCTTACCTGAAAGGTAATATTTTAATTATTTGTTACTTTTGTCTCTTACTTTTTTTTAGGTATTTTCTTAAAACTGCATTGTTGGTTAAGGTCTTGTAAGTAAGCATTTCACTGTAAGGGCTACACCTGTTGTATTCGGTGCATGTGACAAATACAATTTGAGTTGATTCAAATCATATTCACACCTATCCCTTTATTGACTGGCGTGTTAAATGTGACTGCACTTCAGTACATTGTTGAGCTAATGATGTGTCTAAAATGGTTTATACAGAATGTCCAGAGGTCAGAGAGGACTCATGGGGAAACTATGGCTATGTCTGATTTTAATATTTTACTGTCCATCCATGTGAAATTAATAGGAGACAGATATACAGTACCAGTCAAAAGTCTGGACGCACCTACACATTCCAGTTTTTATTTTATTTTTACTATTTTCTACATTGGAGAATAATAGTGAAGACATCAAAACTACAGTATGAAATAACACACATGGAATCATGTAGTAACCAAAAAAGTGTTAAACAAATCTAAATATATTTTATATTTGAGATTCTTCAAAGTAGCCACCCTTTGCCTTGATGCCAGCTTTGCACACTCTTGGCATCCTCTCAACCAGCTTCATGAGGTAGTCACCTGGAATGCATTTCAATTAACAGGTTGCCTTGTTAAAAGTTCATTTATGGAATTGATTTACTTCTTAATGCGTTTGAGCCAATCAGTTGTGTTGTGACAAAGTAGGGGTGGCATACTGAAGATAGACCTATCCTTATCTCAGCTCACTGGTCACCAGAGCAGCACCCACCCGTAGCACGCGCTCCAGCCAGTATATTTCACTGTTCATCCCCAAGCCAACTCCTCCTTTGGCCATCTATCCTTCCAGTTCTCTGCTGACAATTACTGGAACGATTTGCAAAAGTCTTAAATTTCCCTCACTAACTTTAAGCATCAGCTGTCAGAGCAGCTTACCGACCATTGCACCTGTACACAGCCCATCTGTAAATAGTCCTCCCAACTACATCATCCCCGTATTGTTATTTATTTTTGCTCCTTTGCGCCCCAGTATCTCTACTTGCACATTCATCTTCTGCACATCTATCACTCCGGTGTTTAATTGCTAATTTGTAATTATTTCGCTACTATGACCTATTTATTGCCTTACCTCCCTAATCTTACTACATTTGCACACACTGTATATAGACTTTTCTATTGTGTTATTGACTGTATGTTTGTTTATCCCATGTGCAACTCTGTGTTGCTTGTGTCGCACTGCTTTCCTTTATCTTGGCCAGGTTGCAGTTGTAAATGAGAACTTCCATCTCTCAACTGGCTACCTGGTTAAATAAAGGTGAAATAAATAAAAATGGTGGTACAAGTCCAAGTCCATATTATGGCAATATAAATGACAGTCCATCATTAATTTAGGACATGAAGATCAGTCAATCTGGAAAATTTCAAGAACTTTCAAGAAAGTTTCTTCAAGTGCAGTTGCAAAAACCATCAAAAGTTATGATGAAACTAGCTCTCATGAGGACCGCCACATGAAAGAAAGACCCAG
Organism: Salvelinus namaycush; assembly: GCF_016432855.1. Taxonomy (NCBI): domain Eukaryota; kingdom Metazoa; phylum Chordata; class Actinopteri; order Salmoniformes; family Salmonidae; genus Salvelinus; species Salvelinus namaycush. The sequence goes on along the minus strand of NC_052308.1, from coordinate 23,976,198 downwards.
AGTTACCTCTGCTGCAGAGGATAAGTTCATTAGATTTACCAGCCTCAGAAATTGCAGCCCAAATAAATGCTTCACAGAGTTCAAGTATCAGACACATCTCAACATCAACTGTTCAGAGGAGACTATGTGAATCAGAACTTCATGGTCGAATTGATGCAAAGAAATCACTACTAAAGGACACCAATAAGAAAAAGAGACTTGCTTGGGCCAAGAAACACGAGAAATGGACATTAGATCGGTGGAAATCTGTCCTTTGGTCTGATGAGTCCAAATTTTAGATTTTTGGTTCCAACCACAGTGTCTTTGTGAGACGCAGAGTAGGGTGAACGGATGATCTCTGCATGTGTGGTTCCCACCGTGAAGCATGGAGGAGGAGGTGTGATGGTGTGGGGATGCTTTACTGGTGACACTGTCAGAGATTTCAAATCACAATGTATTTGTCCCGTGCGCCGAATAAAACAGGTGTATACCTTACAGTGAAATGCTTACTTACAGGCTCTAACCAACAGTGCAAAAAAAGGTATTAGGTGAACAATAGGTAAGTAAAGAAATAAAAACAACAGTAAAAAGACAGTGAAAATAACAGTAGCGAGGCTATATACAGTAGCGAGGCTACATACAGGCACCGGTTATATACAGGCATCGGGCTGATTGAGGTAGTATGTACATGTAGATATGGTTAAAGTAACTATGCATATATGATGAACAGAGAGTAGCAGTAGCGTAAAAGAGGGGGTGGTGGGTGGTGGGTGGCGGGACACAATGCAGATAGCCTGGTTAGCCAATGTGCGGGGGCACTGGTTGGTCGGGCCAATTGAGGTAGTATGTACATGAATGTATAGTTAACTTCTCTAGGGTAGGGGGCAGCATTCGTAATTTTGGATGAAATGCATGCCCAAATTAAACGGCCAGTTTCTCGGGCCCAGAAGATATGATATGCATATAACTGGTAGATTTGAATAGAAAACACTCCAAAGTTTCAAACTGTTAAAATGGTGTCTGTGAGTTTAACAGAACTGATTTGGCAGGCGAAAACCTGAGAAAAATCCATTCAGGAAGTAGTTTTTTTGGGGGTTTGTAGTTTTCTATTCAATGCCATTACAGTATCCCTTGACTTAGGACTCAACTTGCAGTTTCTATGCCTTCCACTAGATGTCAACAGTCTTTAGAAAGTGTTTCAGTCTTGTATTCTGAAAAATGAGGAAGTAAGAGCAGTCTGAATGAGTGGACCCTAAAGTTTCACGGAGCTTTATCTTGCGCACAACCGGGAGAGTGCGTTTCTTGTTAACATTTTATATTGACAACGTTATTGTCCGGTTGAAATTGTATCGATTATTTAGGCAAAAAACAACCTGAGGTTTGAATATAAACATCGTTTGACATGTTTCTATGAACTTTACGGATACAATTTGGATTTTTTTTGTCTTCCTGTTTTGACTGCGTTTGAGCCTACTGAAGAAAACGTGTGAACAAAACAGAGGTTTTTGGGTATAAAGAGACTTTATCGAACAAGAGGAACATTTATTGAGTAACTGAATGTCTGCTGAGTGCAACCATATGAATATCATCAAAGGTAAGGGATTAATTTTATCTCTATTTCTAAATTGTGTAACTGTTCTATCTGGCTGGCTACTGTTCGTAATGATTTGTCTTGTGGGCTATGTTCTCATAATCGTAATGTATGCTTTCGCCGTAAAGCATTTTATAAATCTGACACTGTGGTTTGATTCACAAGAAGTTAATCTTTAAACCTATGTAAAATATGTTTTGTTTTCTGAATTTTTATAATGAGTATTTCTGTATTTGAATTTGGCGCTCAGCAGTTTCACTGGCTGTTGAAGAGGTGGGACGCTACCGTCTCACGTGGCCAAGAGAGGTTAAAGTGAATATGCATATATGATAAACAGAGAGTAGCAGCAGCGTAAAAGAGGGGTTGGGGGCGCACACAATGCAAATAGTCTATGACTGGGGTGGCTGGGGTCTTAAACCATTTTTAGGGTCTTCCTCTGACACCGCCTGGTGTAGAGGTCCTGGATGGCAGGCAGCTTAACCCCAGTGATGTACTGGTCTGTACGCACTACCCTCTGTAGTGCCTTGCAGGGGGATGCCGAACAATTGCAGATTTATTTAGAATTCCAGGCTCACTTAACCAGCATGGCTACCGCAGCGTTGCGCTGTGGGACTATCATTTGTTTTTCAACAGGACAATGACCCAACACACCTCCAGGCTGTTTAACTTCTCTAGGGTATGTGGGACGGTAGCGTCCCACCTCGTCAACAGCCAGTGAAACTGCAGGGCACCAAATTCAAAACAACAGAAATCCCATAATTTAAATTCCTCAAACATACAAGTATTTTACACCATTTTAAAGATACACTTGTTGTAAATTCAGCCAACGTGTCTGATTTCAAAAAGGTTTTACGACGAAAGCACACCAAACGATTATGTTAGGTATGAGCCAAGTCACAGAAAAAGACATTTTTCCAGCCAAAGAGAGGAGTAACAAAAAGCAGAAATAGAGATAAAATGAATCACTAACCTTTGATGATCTTCATCAGATGACACTCATAGGACTTCATGTTACACAATACATGTATGTTTTGTTTGGTAAAGTTCCTATTTATATCCAAAAATCTGAGTTTAGGCGGGACGCTACTGTCTCACTTGGCAAAAAGCCTGAGAAAATGCAGAGCGCCAAATTCAAATTAATTACTATAAAAATTACTATAAAAATCAAACTTTCATTAAATCACACATGAAAGATACCAAATTAAAGCTACACTGGTTGTGAATCCAGCCAACATGTCAGAATTCAAATAGGCTTTTCGGCGAAAGCAAACGATGCTATTATCTGATGATAGCACCATTGTAAACAAAGAGAGATAAGCATATTTCAACCCTGCAGGCGCAACACAAAACGCAGAAATAAAATTATAATTCATGCCTTACCTTTGACGAGATTCTGTTGTTGGCACTCCAATATGTCCCATAAACATCACAAATGGTCTTTTTGTTCTATTAATTCCATCGATATATATCCAAAATGTCCATTTATTTGGCGCGTTTGATCCAGAAAAACACCGGTTCCAACTTGCTCAAACGTCACTACAAAATATCTCAAAGGTTACCTGTAAACTTTGCCAAAAAATGTCAAACTACTTTTGTAATACAACTTTAGGTATTTTTTAACGTTAATAATCGATATAAATTGAAGACGGGATGATCTGTGTTCAATACAGGGTTAAAACCAACTGTAGCATGCTTTCTGGTCTCGCGCCTCTAACAAACAGGACATGTCGAGTGACTCTCGTTCAAGATAGCCGTACTTCCGTACTGGTTGAGAGAATGCCAAGGGTGTTCAAAGCTGTCATCAAGGCAAAGGGTGGCTACTATGAAAAATCTCAAATATAAAATCTATTTTTATTTGTTTAACACTTTTTTGGTTACTACATGATTCCATATGTGTTATTTCATAGTTTTGATATCTTCACTATTATTCTACAATGTAGAAAATAGTACAAATAAATGAGTAGGTGTCCAATCTTTTGACTGGTAGTGTAGTTGTGAAAGACAATGGTGTGATGGTCTCCATTGGCCCTTATTGATAGAGATAGCAGGAAACACAATGCCTCTCGCAACTTGCTTCTCCAATGTGTCTTCCCACTTTAGCTGGAGCTGAGCAGTTTAGGCTGAGATCAGGATACAGACTGGAGCTGTCCATGATCCTGAAATTAACATGGTACTGGCTGTAGCTGTCCATGTTCCTGAAGTAGCTACATACTGGTTACTGTGAGGGAATCCTTTCTGCTAAGGCGATGGCTACGGATATGGAGTTTCGCCCACACCCCGCCTCTCCGGAAACCTCTTTCTCAAAGCTAAGGAACCGGATCACGTTCTGTTATTTTAAGCAGACGTTAATCTAGCATAGCTGCTGCTCACTCTCCCCCTCCCTTCACATTTCGCTCTTTATTCACCCTCTTCTGAACCATGGTGATGTAGCCTATGTCTCTCTCTGCCTCATATTTCTGAACAGCTGAAATAAAAACCCTGCGGCGATTTGAACAAACATTCCAAAACATATATTTTATGAAGTCTACAACCTTCTCTGTCTGTTGTAATGGATATTACAGTTGCACAAGCAGGACGCAGTCCCTACACTTTGGAGCAAATACATTCAGCGTTTTCTGTGACGACGTAGGCTAATCTTTATAGTTGCTGCCATATCGTAGTTCCTGAAAAAAGAACACTAGCCAATGTTTGCGTTGATGCTTAAGAAATATCATTTTTATTTTATGTAACCTTTGTTTAACCAGGAAAAGCCTATTGAGGGAGACCTGGCCAAGAAGGCAGCAACAATCAATACATTACAGAATTAAAACATACAACAATACAATACAACATGATTCAGCATTTTAAAAAAGCATTTATACTCCTCCGTCTCCCATCAATATTTTTAATTAATTCAGTGGCACTAACATATCTAGATGAAGCATGGATTGTAGACTATTCCATGCCTCTGGTGCACAAGAAGAGAAGGCAGTCTGGCCTAATACTGTGAATGTCCTGGGGACTTTAAGTAGCAACCACCTAGCAGACTGGGTATGGTAACTGCTGGTGGTGAAGGAGACCAGACTACAGAGGTAAAGAGGGAGTTTACCCAAAAGGGCTTTGTAGATGAACACATACGAATGTAGCTTTCTGCGCATATAAAGTTAGGTGCAACCTACCATTTGGTACAAGGTGCAATGATGGGTGAGTGACTTGGCATTTGTAATAAAGCGCAAGGATGCATGATAAACAGAGTCCAGTCTCTGTGAGATGGAGGAGGTTGCATGCATATACAACAAGTCAACATAATCAATTACAGAGAGAAAAGTGGCCTGAACAAGCTTCTTTCTAGCCATAAGCTGGAAGCAAGCCGTATTACGAAAATAAAAAACCAATTTTAATTTAAGCTTCCTCACAAGATTATCCATTTGAACTTTAAAGGACAACTTGTCATCCAACCATACACCTAGGTATTTGTAGGATGCCATTTTTTCAATGGATAAGCCACCAGACATTAAATCGCGAATTAGACTCCGTGTCTGTGTCTTGCTGCGTTCTACCTCTGGGCAGCCGAGCGTGTATCCGAACTGGTAAAAATAGTTTTACGATGGGTGAGTTTGTTTTGCATCGCCCAATGCTATAGTTATGCCATATATGCTGCTATATCGTGGCGAGAATAAATAGCGTCGTGCTTATGTTTGCAATACTGACAACAGGTTTGTACAAACATGTCGAGGATGTATTTTGTTTAAAATATGTAAATATTTGTAGTCTACTCCCCTACTGAAAAAAGAACATGAAATTACATTTATACTTACTGAGGCACGGAGTGCAATAGTTCAAACAGTTTGGTATACAACATGAAGTTTGTAGGAAACCACCCATATGCTTCAAAGACTACTGAGGGAATGTAACAGAACAGTTTGGTATACAACATGAAGTTTGTAGGCTACACCAGTGACCAGACAAAGGCTATCAAAGAGGGGGGAGCGGCAACAGCACTGAGCCCTCGGCTTCATAAAAAAAGATACTGCACATGCACATCAGTGGTGTAAAGTACTTAAGTAAAAATACTTTAAAGTACTACTTAAGTAGTTTTTTTTGTATCTGTACTTTACTTTACTATTTACATTTTTGACAACTTTTACTTTTACATTCCTAAAGATAATAATGTACTTTTTACTCCATTCATTTTCCATGACACTCAAAAGTACTCGTTACATTTTTAATTCTTAGCAAGACAGGACAAGGGTTCAATTCACTGACTTATCAAGAGAACATCCCTGGTCATCCCTACTGCTTCTGATCTAGCGGACTCACTAACCACAAATTAGTCATTTGTAAAGAATGTCAAAGTGTTGGAGTGTGCCCCTGGCTATCCGTAAATGTAAAAATACTAGAAAATAGTGCCGTCTGGGTTGCTTAATATAAGGAATTTGAAATGATTTATACTTTGACTTTTGATACTTAAGTATATTTTAGCAATTGCATTTACTTTTGATACTTAAGTATAGTTATAACCCAATACTTTTAGACTTTTACTCAAGTAGTATTTTACTGCATGACTTTCAGGTAAGGTATCTTTACTTTTACACAAGTGTGACAATTGGGTTCTCTTTCCACCATTGGTGCACATAAATATTTGTAATTTTAGCCTGGGCAAATTTGGATACAGAATATCCCTATCCGTAGGCACTCCGTTCTGCTAATCAACTGGATTAATCAACTGGATTAAATGTTTTGGCTCACAATAAGTAAAGTCACATGGCTGATCCTAAATTAGTTGATAGGAGTGGATAGTAGTCAGGGCTGTGCCTGTAACCAGTCTCTGTGGTGCCATAGAGCTCTCAACCTGGCAGCAGATGCCCCCCATTCCCCTCCTTAACAAAATTAATTCCTGTATGTTGTATTATCTCTGTCATTGTTCCCTGTTTCCAGTTAGTCTTGCCCTCAGGATGCCATCGATTAGTAAAAGACCAGACTCAATTTATTATTATTCAGGTTTTTTTCCCCTCCTCTGTAGTTCAAAGAAATAGGCTTTTGATAACCACTGAAGCCAATTAGTGTCCAAACAGATGTGTCACGCCATGAGCTAAGCTTTGCCTGAGGGGTCGAGCAACTGAATCTAATCTCCTCAACAAAATAACATTTTCATCATCAGGGCTCCATACCTGTTCACCTGCTCTCAGCTCACAGGAGGCCAGCAACTTTGGCTAATCTCACATTGACCATCTTCAGAAATACAGTCACAAATATGAGAAGACTCTGGAGAATTCACTGCATAGGCAGTTTGTTTGCTGAAAAAAAAGTGGCTGAAAAAGGCACTGAGTGTAAAAATGACACTCAATATGCAATGTCAATATGAAATATCAGTATGAAATATCAATATGCAGTTGAGCCTCTTTCTTATGTCTCGGCCCATAAGAATTAGGTTCTCTCTGTCAAAATCTGTTTTTGATGTGCTATAAATTCCCTCATTTCAACCTGATTTCATGTGTTTGCAGAGAATGGGAGAGGAGACTGTACAAACGCAGGGGACTAATATACCTGAGGCCAAAGTGAACCACATTACTTATGCAGTAGATAAGACCAGCATCTCTTTGAAGAATCACAAACATTGATATTCTCCATTCAGTCCCCAAAAATACAGATAAGATCAATTATTAATTTGTAAATGTTTATTTCACTTCAGAGCAAGTATGAAACAGGCATTAGTGTTAGGAAAATGTTCTCAAAGTAACCCACATAAAGTAAATCAAAATCATATCAAATGTTATTTGTCACATGCTTCATAAACAACAGTTGTAGACTAACAGTGAAATGCTTACTTACGGGCCCAACAATGCAAAGAAAGAAAAAAAGAGAAATAATAGAAAAATAATAACACAAGGAACAAATACACAATGAGTAAAGATAACTTGACTATACTGTATACACGGGGTACCAGTACCAGGTTGGGGTATGAGTTAAATGAGATAGATATGTGCCTATCAAATCAAATGTTATTTGTCATATACATACACATGGTTAGCAGATGTTAATGCGAGTGTAGCGAAATGCTTGTGCTTCTAGTTCCGACAGTGCAGTAATATCTAACAAGTAATCTAACAAATTCACAACAACTACTTTATACACACAAATGTAAAGGGATGGAATAAGAATATGTACATATAAATATATGGATGAGCGATGCCCGTAAGGCATAGGCAAGATGCAGTAGATGGTATAAAATACAGTATATACATATGAGATGAGTAATGTAGGATATGTAAACATTATTAAGTACCATTGTTATTAAAGTGACTAGTGATACCTTTATTATATCCATTTATTAAGTGGCAAGCGATGTGGGTCTGTATGTTGGCAGCAGCCTCTCTATGTTAGTGATGGCTGTTTAACAGTCTGATGGCCTTGAGATAGAGGTAAGGATAAAGTGACTAGTCAACAGGATAGATAATAAACAGTAGCAGCAGTGTATGTGATGAGTCAAAAGAGTTAGTGCAAAAAAGGCACAGTCACCCACCATTTGAGAGGAAGAAGCTGAAGAATCTCTACGGTTCTAAGACTTTCAGGCACACGCACACTAAATATTGATTGGTCAAGACAATAAATAGTCCAACATAATAGTTTGTTGAGTGCTTGGCTTATTTTCTTTGCTTGGCTTACTTCCATTTCTTCTATTTTATTGGTTTTGCCGCTTGGCAGATGAGTAATCACTTTGGTGACCATGACGGCGGTGAAGAGAGAATTTCATGTGCTACAGTTGTTTCCCTAGGCAGGCTACATGCCACAAGGTTGTTAAAGAATATATATAATCTTAAAGATAATAGAAATAAAGTGGTCCTCCCAAGAGAGAGGGGTGGTGGTGGTGGTGGTGGTAGGGGGGCAAAACAGACAAGACTATGGACAGCATTCTAATGGGGCATTTTTAGATGTTTCATTATGCTGAGCCTGACACAGGGTGTGTTATGGGTATTTTCTCATATAGAGCTAACAAGTAACGGCATAAAAGGACACTGTCACGGATCCCCACGGTACTACTGCTCATTCCGTTCACCAGCTCCAGAGGTCTACGTCACCGGCCCTCTAGGCGTCACTGAATTGGATTCATCACCACCAACCCCGGACTGTCTTGTCTCACACCTTGTTCCCATTCCACCTGATTAGTATGTGTATATATGTGCCCTCTGTTCCTCATTGTCCTTGTCGATTATTGTCCCCATGCTCTGTTGTATCGGCTTTCGTGCTACTTGTTATTGTGCACTTGTTATTACGGGTCTCGTGTATGAGTTAGAGGTTTACACCTCGCTCTTTTGTTTGGGTTACATCCATGTGTTATATATATACGTGTTTGTTTTGAGCTTCGTCCCCGTCGTTTTCAAGACATACTTTATTTTGCGCCTCTGTTCCTTTCATTATACAGTGTGACAGACACTAATTGCACACTAAATCAAAGCAAAAGGAATCCATTAAGTTTATTGAAAATTACTTGATTAATGGAAACTCTCAACTAATTTAGTTTGGAGTATTTTAATTCTTTATTCAAGTCAAACATAATAATCACTGATGTTGTTTTGAAATTAGAAGAACCATTACACTAATTAGAGTTCCCAGTGTTTATGTTTTAAAGAAAATCTTCATTCGCCTCTTAAAGGAAATCAGTGAATCATTTGAGGGAGAAAACACATTATGATAAACTGTAGGAGGAGTCATTTGCATGTTGCTTCCATGGGATACAATTACAATCCTATTTGGTCACAATCCTGCATGGTGCGGTTGCATTATCAGAATGGTTAGTCAACACTCTCTCCTATGTAAAAAGCTCTCTGTCTCCTATGTAAAAGGATATGAACGATACAATGATTAGAAACACAATACGTGATTACACATGAGTACAGTTTGATATAAGCACATTGTTCTCTACGTATGAGTTGTAGAGTTAGTAACCTTTCCACAATGGCTCTGTTCATTTTTATGTAGCTAAAATCTAATGGGTTGTTTAATGTATGCAAACCATTGGTGGGCGGTGGTGAGATAACTGTGTCTGAAGGGTGCAACTAAATACCTCTGATGGAAGTTTGCAGATAGAGTGACAGTTCATTTTCTCCGTAAATGTTTAGTTCCGCAAGTCATCTCTGACACATGAATTGTATTTTAGCCGGATCTTCCCAGGGCTAAAGTGAAGTCCTTCCTCTGCAATGTTAAATGACCTCTGAAACAATTTGATTTTGATGTTGTACTGACAGACATATTTATCATGGGAGTGGTGCTGTGTAATGGATATGAGCACATCTCCGGCAACAGGGAGAAAGGGGGTATAAGGAGGTGGGAGGGTCTGATAGACTTAAAGGCTCTGGTAACTAATCTATTTAGAGTGTATGATGCATGGTAATAACTGACTGATCATCAACTCTTTCACATACATGGAGCCTAGAAGCAAACGGGAATGGTGCCATTGAAACATATGTACTTGCAGGACAATAACCTCTGCAAAAGAGTTTGGCAATACATTACATAAAGTTCCCATAAGGAGCAGTCGTTATTCCACTTATGTGATTAAAATAAACTATGCAATTACTGTGTAATTACAATTTTAGTACAGTAATTACAGCTTTGGGTTTATCAACAGTTTAGCTGGGGACCCCACAAGCACCCCACAAGTCCCCCCTTCCTGTATGTGAGGTTGATTGGTCTTGTTAAGGTTCACGCCAGTCGTGTCTTACCAGTTCTCTCTCTCATTTTCCGATCTGCTGTAGTATTGACAAACCTCTACTCAGATTTGTCGGACTAGATTGACTAGCGTGCAGCAGGTGTTGATTTCTCTCAGCAGACACAGAGCCAAGACACCCAGGGCTGGATGAGACATTGCTGAACAACTAGGAGGCTGATACAAATTAAATATTTCAAATGTCACTGTGGGGCCTAAACTCCTCAGTATTCAACCCATCCTATCTACTCTTCTTTCTCATTCCTGTTAACTCAGCAACCTCTACAGCAGGGATGGGCAACAGGCCTCTTTTGTAGGCACGCAGATCAATTGCCAAATACTAGGAACTCAGTCAGGGTGTCAACAAAATGTTGAGAGACCCCAACAAAATGTAGCTTAGGGCCCCCAAAAGGCTAGGCTAGGCTCTGAGTGTATTTGTGGATATGGATGTGGGTACGCAGATGAGTTCAGATTTTTATGGCCGCCCACCCTCATCAAATTTGCCCATCCCTGCTCTACAGAATGGGAACATGTGAAAGGACTGACAAGCCTGACATTTGTTCTGAGACAATTGGCATGATTGGAGTCTGTCAGGGATGAAAAGCCAATGACCTCTTGAATGTAAACTCCCTGAATTTGGGGAATTTTGTTTTGTATTGGTTCTGAATATTGTGGCAGACCAGGGGGTTTGATCTAGACACAGATCAGATATGGACACAAGTGTGATACCTCAGTTTCAAGGGCGTTTATTTAAAACAATAAAGAAAAATAAAATAAACAGGTCTCCTCCAGGAGGAGGTTATCACCTTCTGGGCTCTGGGGAATGCTGTCTCCTCTGGGGTAGACCCCCGAGCCCCTTGGTTCTAGCAGACCGTAAGGACATCTATCTGGTAGCAACCTCTCACTACCTCCAACCCTCCCAAGTGCTGCCCTCCTGACAGCTTTATGGGCCCCGTACGGCTGGTGAGCAATCAGCCCCTTTTATTAATCAAAAGCCTCAATCAGCCCCAGTTAGTCCTGGCCGGTCGAACTGTTGAGACTTGGCACATCCAGCAGAGGGAGCCACCGCTGTGTGATGTAGACTCCCATCTGTCACCAGGCCTTGACGAGTCTCCCCCTGGTGGCTTGTCCGTGGAATGCCTTATAGAGAAGCGTTGAATGGACAAGAACCACCTGGTGACTCAATCGTTCGTGTCCTTTCCACTGGACATCCAGACCAGGGGAGCATGGTCTGTGACCAGGGTGAAGTGGGTGCCCAACAGGTAATACTTAAGAGTGTCTAGCGCCCACTTCACAGCTAGACACTCTTTCTCAACAATTGAGTACTTATTTTCTCAGCGTATCAACATCCGGCTTTTAAACATGATGGGGTATTCCTCCCCATCGTGTACCTGGGACAGGATGGCCCCTAGTCCCGTGTCACAGGCATCTGTCTTCACCAGCATCGGTAGCTGGAAATCGGGGGTCACGAGAATCAGATGGAAGCACAGGGCTTCCTTCAGTCGCCTGCACGCAGCTTCGGCCTCATCCGACCACTTCACTGTTTTTGAGAGGCGGGCCCTAGTCAGATCAGTAAAGGGGGAGACTATAGCCGCAAAGTTGGGGATAAACCGGCTTTAGTATCCCGCCAGCACCAGGAAGGACTTGACTTGTCTTGGTGCAGGGAACGGGCCAGTCACAAACTGCCTGGACTTTCCTCTCCTGGGGCTTGACTTTCCCTCGTCCGATTAAATACCCCAGGTACTCCACCTCCTTGAACCCCAGCTTGCATTTCTTGGGATTCGCGGTCAACCCGGCTTGCCTCAGCGCGTCCAGGACCGCCTGGAAGCGCATCAGGTGCTCTTCCCAACCTTGGCTGTGGATAATGTCATCCAAATAGGCTGCTGCATACTGTTGGTGGGGTCGGAGGACTCGGTCTATCAGGCGCTGGAATAAGGGCGGGGCTCCATGGTGATCGAACGGGAGGACCCGGTATTTGTATAAGCTGTCCAGTGTCGGAAATGCCGTCTTCTCCCGGGAGAAGGCTGCCAAGGCTACCTGCCAATATCCCTTGGTCAGGTCCAGAGTGCTGTTGAGCTCGTCCACCCTCTGCATGGGGTAGGCGTCGAACAAACTGATGTCGTTCACCCCCCGGAAGTCATTGCAGAAACACAGACTATCGCCCGGTTTGGGCACCAACACGATGGGGCTGCACCATGCGCTGTGATACTCCTCGATGACTCCCATCCTCAGCATCCTGCTTCACGGCCTTCCTTCAGGCCTCGGGGATCCGGTAATGGCCTTTTTCATACCATTTCTCCGTGGTGTTCAATGAGGGTTGTTCGACCCGACTTCTCTGAAAACACGGAGGTTTCGATTGATGCTTCTGGGCCGGTCCGAGGTCCTCATTGCCCGGGACCAGACGTTCCGGATTTTGACCACAACACGGCCAAGACTGTCCTCATGTGCCACCTCTTCATTAGGTTCACGTGGTAAATCTGTTGGGGTTTCCGTCTCCCCGGCTGCCGTATGCAGTAATTTACGGGACCCAGATTCTCTGTCACCTCGTACGGCCCGTGCCATGTTGCCAGAAACATACCTTCTGCGATGGGGATTAAAACTAGCACCTTGTCACCCACATGGAACTCTCGGGCCTGTGTACCCCGATTGTAGATCTTTGCTTGGGTGCGCTGAGCCTTCTCCATATGTTCTCTTACCACTGGCCATATGGCTGTCATCCGCTCCCTCATTGGCTCTACGTGTTCCACCATGCTGCCTAAGGGGGTTGGCTGGGCTTCCAACACCTCCTTGACGAGATCCAGTAGGCCACGTAATCTCCTCCCGTAGTTCAAAAGGGGAAAAACCAATGGAGGCCTGGGGCACTTCTTGGATCGAGAACATTAGGTGGGGTAGTGGCTGGTCCCAGTTGTTCCCGTCCCACTCGATGACCTTCCGCAGTATTTGTTTGAGAGTCTTATTGAACTGTTCGATGAGTGTATCCGTCTGTGGATGAAAGACGGAGGTCCAGATCTGCTTTATCTGTAGGAGAGCACACAAATCTTTCATTAGTTGGGACATGAACTCGGTACCTTGGTTGGTCAGGGTCTCGATCGGGAGAGCTGCCGCTTTCAAGGTGCGGGACTCTAACCTGGAAGCTTACAAGAAATCCTGCTATGCCCTGCAACGAACCATCAAACAGGCAAAGCCTCAATACAGGGCTAAGATTGAATCATACTACACCGGCTCTGACGCTCGTCTTATGTGGCAGGGCTTGCAAACTATTACAGACTACAAAGGGAAGCAGAGCCGCAAGCTGCCCAGTGACATGAGCCTACCAGACGAGCTAAATCCCTTCTATGCTCGCTTCGAGGCAAGCAACACTGAGGCATGCATGAGAGCATCAGCTGTTCCGGACGACTGTGTGATCATGCTCTCCGTAGCCGACGTGAGTAAGACCTTTAAACATGTCAACATACACAAGGCTGCAGGGCCAGACGGATTACCAGGACGTGTGCACAGGGCATGTGCTGACCAACTAATAGAGTCTGTAATACCAACATGTTTCAAGCAGACCACCATAGTCCCTGTGCCCAAGAACACAAAGGCAACCTGCCTAAATGACTACAAACCCGTAGCACTCACGTCCGTAACCATGAAGTGCTTTGAAAGGTTGGTAATGGCTCACATCAACACCATTATCCCAGAAACCCTAGACGCACTCCATTTTGCATACCGCCCAAACAGATCCACAGATGATGCAATCTCTATTGCACTCCACACTGCCCTTTCACACCTGGACAAAAGGAACACGTATGTGAGAATGCTATTCATTGACTACAGCTCAGCGTTCAACACCATAGTGCCCTCAAAGCTCATCACAAAGCTAAGGATCCTGGGACTAAACACCTCCCTCTGCAACTGGATCCTGGACTTCCTGACGGGCCGCCCCCAGGTGGTGAGGGTAGGTAGCAACACATCTGCCACGCTAATCCTCAACACTGGAGCTCCCCAGGAGTGCGTGCTCAGTCCCCACCTGTACTCCCTGTTCACCCACGACTGCATGGCCAGACACGACTCCAACACCATCATTAAGTTTGCAGACGACACAACAGTGATAGGCCTGATCACCGACAATGACGAGACAACCTATAGGGAGGAAGTCAGAGACCTGGCCGGGTGGTACCAGAATAACATCCTATCCCTCAACGTAACCAAGACTAAGGAGATGATTGTGGACTACAGGAAAAGCATGCCCCCATTCTCATCGACGTGGTTGTAGTGGAGCAGGATGAGAGCTTCAAGTTCCTTGGTGTCCACATCACCAACAAACTAGAATGGTCCAAACACACCAAGACAGTCGTGAAGAGGGCACGAAAAAGCCTATTCCCCCTCAGGAAACTAAAAAGATTTGGCATGGGTCCTGAGATCCTCAAAAGGTTCTAACAGCTGCAACACCGAGAGCATCCTGACTGGTTGCATCACTGCCTGGTACGGCAATTGCTCGGCCTCTGACCGCAAGGCACTACAGAGGGTAGTGTGTACGGCCCAGTACATCACTGGGGCTAAGCTGCCTGCCATCCAGGACCTCTACACCAGGCGGTGTCAGAGGAAGGCCCTAAAAATTGTCAAAGACCCCAGCCACCCCAGTTATAGACTGTTCTTTCTACTACCGCATGGCAAGCGGTACTGGAGTGCCAAGTCTAGGACAAAAAGGCTTCTCAATAGTTTTTACCCCCAAGCCATAAGACTTCTGAACAGGTAGTCAAATGGCTACCCGGACTATTTGCATTGTGTGCCCCCCAACCCCTCTTTTTACGCTGCTGCTACTCTATGTTTATCATATATGCATAGTCACTTTAACTATACATTCATGTACATACTACCTCAATTGGCCCGACCAACCAGTGCTCCCGCACATTGGCTAACCGGGCTATATGCATTGTGTCCCACCCACCACCCGCCAACCCCTCTTTTACGCTACTGCTACTCTCTGTTCATCATATATGCATAGTCACTTTAACCATATCTACATGTGCATACTACCTCAATCAGCCTGACTAAACGGTGCCTGTATGTAGCCTCGCTACTTTTTTAGCCTTGCTACTGTATATAGCCTGTCTTTTTACTGTTGTTTTATTTCTTCACCTACCTATTGTCCACCTAATACCTTTTTTACACTATTGGTTAGAGCCTGTAAGTAAGCATTTCACTGTAAGGTCTACCTACACCTGTTGTATTCGGCGCACGTGACAAATAAACTTTGATTTGATTTGAAATTACATTCTTTTCATCATCACTATGCAAACAAGGGCGATTTCCACTACAATGTTGCTGTTTAACTAGTTTTGTTTAGCTAATAAAATGAAAACATTCATTCTAACAATTTTTAGGTAACTGGAAATGGCAAAGAAACCGTATAATTTGCTCACATTAAAGTTACTTACTTTACAGATCACGAAGTCAGCTAATTTCCACTCCATTCATATGCAAATCAATTGAATTCATACACTGGCTTGTCTGCCTGTCATGTTTTATTGTAACCTGCCCTTCTCTTATCTGCACTGAAATAATATCATTTCAGTATTCCTTTTATGATTTTTTATTTATTTCCCGCATAGCTCATTAGTACACCCTTGTGGTTGAATATATGTATCTATTGTAGATCCTAGGATACAACCATGAATAATGTGGAACAAATAAATACCATCAAAGGATGCTTTACAACATACAATAATGAACACTTTATGAAACAGCTGTGAAAACTAACCTGACAATATGTAAGATTTTAATACATAAGCTTTGATAGTTTTTGGTACAGTTGTGTCATTAATTTATTATCACTGATTATTTTTGGGACACTCGCATGGCACTCAGAATGAAATACTTAATTCTGGTGTGTGGAAAAAGGAGGTGGGTGCTGTGTGGTTGGGAGGTTCGGCCTGTCACTTGTTCTCAACAGGCAGTCTCGGAAGGGGGACTTGAAGAGGGAGACTGTGAAGTCCAGGCACTGCTGCTCTCTTTGTTCTGAGTGTTTGCAGTGCTAGTGTTTTAGGTTCATCTGTTTATCTCACATATTATATGCCCAGTATGATAAGGCTAGCTAACTTTATGAGCAGATAATAACAACATGACAATAACAGTAGCTTTAGATGATGTAATGAGGGGATGGGATGACAATAACAGTAGCTTTAGATGATGTAATGAGGGGATGGGATGAGTGGGCAGATTGTTGGGCAATCAGACGTCACTAGATGCAGAATTTCGTCTGAAGGGAGAGGAGAGAAAGAGTTAAAGGATGAGGAGAGAGGAAAGAGGCAGAATCAAGAGATGCTTGATCAGGTGCTGCGGCTAGTTCTTCCTGTCACTTGTCCTCTACAGGCAGCCAGTCTCAGTCAGGGGTTCAATAACATGGGCCTGGTTTAGTTGGAAGCCCTCTCACCACGTCAAGGTACCGGCCCGAGAGAATGATTTTGTTTTTAATTAAGGTCTTTAACACCCTACTCTATCTTTATAGTGCTTGACCTGATGGGGCTTGGATAGGTGTAGCAATATGGTGATGACTTAAGCCTCCTGTGTAATGACTCTGGGACACTTCTGCCATGTTACATACACAAATCTAGAGCCTCCAGAAGTGCAAACACTAACTAAAAACCAATGTCCAAACCCATACCAACCCTGGCCTAAAACTTGATTTGGAATTGGACACAAAAGATTAATGGCCAGGGAAAAGGGGTCAAGGTGTCACGCCCTGACCATAGAGAGCCTTTTATTCTCTATGTTGGTTAGGTCAGGGTGGGTTATCTAGGTTGTTTTATGTCTATGTTGGCCTGGTATGGTTCCCAAACAGAGGCAGCTGTTTATCGTTTTCTCTGATTGGGGATCATATATAGGCAGCCATTTCCCCACTAGTTTTTTGTGGGATCTTGTTTTGAGTTAGTGCCTGTGCACCTCTTATGTTACGGTTCGTTGCTTGTTTCGTTTTTGTTTTGTAAGTTTCACAAGAAAATAAAGATGTTGAACTCAGATGAGTCTTGGCAAGATACGAAAGCCTGCCAGGGAAACAGACGACAGGAGAGAAGGGAGGGCAGCGACGATGCCGGGGTTTGCGGCCAGGTAGAAAGCCCAAAGGACAGCCCCCTCAAAAAAATTGGGGGGGCACACGGGATGGTCGGCGGAGCCGAGGAATGAGCCAGAGACTGTCAGGGAGTCGAAGGAGGAACTCGACGAAAGATTCCGGAGACAGGTGGTGGCGATGAGAGTGCTGCAAAGCGGGCGTGCTGAGGAGCGTGACACCAGTCCGGTGTCATCTGCACCAGTTTCACGCATCTGGCCTGCAGTGCGCCTCCCCAGTCCGGTACGTCCTGTGTCTCCTCCACGCACTCGCCCTGAAGTGTGTGTCACCGTTCCGGTACAAGTTGTGCCGGTTCTACGCACCAGGTCTCCAGTGCGCATCCACAGCCCAGTACGTACTGCGCCTCCTCCTCGCACTCTCCCTGAAGTGTGTGTCCCCAGTCCAGTACGTCCTGTGCCTGCTCCTTGCACTCTCCCTCAAGTGGGCATCCACAGCCCAGTACGTCTTGTGCCTCCTCCTCGCACTCTCCCTGAAGTGCGTGTCCCCAATCCGGTACGTCCTGTGCCTGCACCTCGCACTCTCCCTCAGGTGCGCCTTCACAGTCAGGTACGTCCTGTGCCTGCTCCCCGCACTCGCCCTGAGGTGCGTGTCACCAGTCCGGTGCTACCTGTGTCGGCCCCACGCATCAGGCCTCCAGGTCGCCTCCCCAGTCCAGAGCGTCAGGCGGCGGTCCCCAGTCCAGAGCGTCAGGCGAGGGTCCCCAGTCCAGAGCGTCAGGCGACGGTCCCCAGTCCAGAGCGTCAGGCGACGGTCCCCAGTCCAGAGCGTCAGGCGACGGTCCCCAGTCCAGAGCTTCAGGCGACGGTCCCCAGTCCAGAGCTTCAGGCGACGGTCCCCAGTCCAGAGCTTCAGGCGACGGTCCCCAGTCCAGAGCTTCTGGCGACGGTCCCCAGTCCAGAGCTTCCGGCCACGTTTCAGAGTCCGGAACCTCCAACGACAATCCACAGTCCGGAACCTCCTGAGACGGTCCACGGTCCGGAACCTCCTGAGACGTTCCACGGTCCGGAACCTCCTGAGACGGTCCACGGTCCGGAACCTCCTGAGACGGTCCACGGTCCGGAACCTCCTGCGATGGTCCACGGTCCAGAACCTCCAGCTCCAGGACAGGAGCCTTCCTCTGCGCCGATGCCCAGTCCGAGCACGGCGTCCAGTCCAGCTCCATGGCAGGAGTCTTCCTCTGCACCAGTGCCCAGTCCAGGCACAGTGCCCAGTCCAGCTCCATGGCCGGAGCCTTCCTCTGCGCCGATGCCCAGTCCAGGCACGGTGTCCAGTCCCGCTCCAAGGCCGGAGTCTTCCTCTGCGCCGGTGCCCAGTCCAGGCACGGCGACCAACTCAGCTCCATGGCCGAAGCCTTCTTCGGCGCCGGTGCCCAGTCCGGGTGCGGCGTTCCATCCAGCTCCATGGCCGGAGTCCTCCTCTGCGCCGAGGCCCAGTCCGGGCACGGCGTTCTACCCGGCTCCATGGCCGGACCTGTGGTCTGAGTGGGTATTTCGCCCCGCACCGGGGCCACCACCGACGCTAGAGGCACACCCGGACCCTCCCCTATAGAGTCAGGTTTTGCGGCCGGAGTCCGCACCTTTGGGGGGGGGGGGGGTACTGTCACGCCCTGACCATAGAGAGCCTTTCATTCTCTATGTTGGTGTTGGTTAGGTCAGGGTGGGACTAGGGTGGGTTATCTAGGTTGTTTTATGTCTATGTTGGCCTGGTATGGTTCCCAATCAGAGGCAGCTGTTTATCGTTGTCTCTGATTGGGGATCATATATAGGCAGCCATTTCCCCACTGTTTTTTTGTGGGATCTTGTTTTGAGTTAGTGCCTGTGCACCTCTTATGTTGCTCGTTTCCTTTTTGTTTTGTAAGTTTCACAAGAAAATAAAGATGTTGAACTCAGAGCACTCAGAGCACACGGCCGTGACACAAGGACCAGTAAGTCTAACTGGGCAACTGAACTGTCAATTTAAAATTTTACTTGATATGAATATGCAAATGGTATACATTTGCAGCCAATTCGAACAAGTTTCAAATATTTACTAGCAAACGAATGGAAAAATATAAAAAATATTTACATGCTTGTAAATGTTACTTGCAATACCAGACAGATACATATGCTATATACTTACCAAACAACTTACCAACTTCACAGCCAATGTCTGCAACAATACAAACACATCTTTATACAAATTTAAAACAATATTACATCAGGTTATTTACAAAAACAGACAATATACAACAAGATGCAATGTAGTCAAATACCTATCGTCTTGATGTGGGGAGCCAGCCAAGCAGTGAAAACAAGGCTGGGAAAAACATTAGACAAAACAGATGACGGACAGACAAATTTACGCACATTGACAACGAGACAAACAAGACACATGAAAATGCTTGCTGCATCTCCTGCACCGGGCCACCTCCTTACCTTTTCTCACGTATTTCCGACAGAAGCAGTGGACTCTGACCTCTGTTGTGTAGGGTGTGGACACCTTGGGAGGCCTGGACCCAGGTCGGGGACTGGACTAGGGACTGGGAAATGGTGTCAGATGCCCAGTCTGAAAACAAGAGAAAATATGTTTTCTCATGGATTTCTGATGGTATCGTGCCATAGAGGGTTCCTCATCTCTGCAGAGAGTACGACTGTTTGCAATAGAAAGAAAATCACACATCAGTAAATAAACTTGGTAATTTATATAGTTGGTGACAGAATATAACCTGTAATGTTATTACCTTGTTCCAGAGTTCACCACCTCGGTCACTCAAGATGACCTCAGTGAACACCCTCTTCGAAGAAGTAGGAGGTGAAGATCTCCCGCACACGGATTGCCTCTCTTGCTGCGTTGTTGGACCCCATCCTTCAAACATCCTGCAGAGCAGCAGACTTCTCTGGCACACAGCGGCGAGCTACAGATCCCCTCCTAGTCCTCGTGTCCATCGTCATTTGTTATTTATTTCACCTTTATTTAACCAGGTCGGCCAGTTGAGAACAAGCTCTCATTTACAACTACGACCTGGCCAAGATAAAACAAAGCAGTCTGACAAAAACAACAACACAGAGTTACACATAAACGAACGTACAGTCAATGAAACAATAGAAAACTATATATATAGTGTGTGCAAATGTAGTAAGATTAGGAAAGTAAGGCAATAAATAGGCCATAGTGGCGAAATAATTACAATTTAGCAATTAAACACTGGAGTGATAGATGTACAGATGATGATGTGCAAGTAGAGATGCTGGGGTGCAAAAGAGCAACAAAAAAAAGAACAATATAGGGATGAGGTAGTTGGGTGGGCTATTTACAGATGGGCTGTGTACAGGTGCAGTGATCGGTAAGCTGCTCTGACAGCTGATGCTTAGTTAGTGAGGGAGATATAAGTCTCCAGCTTCAGTGACTTTTGCAAATCGTTCCAGTCATTGGCAGCAGGGAACTGGAAGGAAAGGCGGCCAAAGCAGGTGTTGGCTTTGGGGATGACCAGTGAAATATACCTGCTAGAGCGTATACTACGGGTGGGTGTTGCTATGGTGACCAGTGAGCTGAGATAAGGCAGGGCTTTACCTAGCAGAGACTTATAGATGACTGGAGCCAGTGGGTCTGGTGTATACAGAATGGTGTCGTCTGCTTATAGGTGGATCAGAGAATCACCAGCAGCAAGAGCGACATCATTGATATTGACAGAGAAAAGAGTCGGCCCGAGAATTGAACCATCTGGCACCCCCTGTAAGGGGTGCGTAACCGGTGGTAGGGAAGTCAGATGCAGGAGAGCAGAACTAGGTAATAGCCGGAGCAGTTCAAATGCAAAAACCAACGGAATAAAGAATAACAAAACATGGGTACAAAACCTGTCGCGCACCAGTCAACATGTGCAGAAGCACTTACAATAAACAACAGAGGGTTAAATAAACAACAATTAATGAGGGAAATGAAAACCAGGTGTGTAGGAAAACAAGACAAAACAAATGGAAAATGAAAAGTGGATCGACGATGGCTAGAAGACCGGTGACGCCGACCGCCGAATGCCGCCCGAACAAGGAGAGGAACCGACTTCGGTGGAAGTCGTGACACCCCCATAGAGACTGCCAGAAGTCCGGACAACAGGCCCTCCGATTTGACAAACTGAACTCTATCTGAGAAGCAGTTGGTGAACCAAGCGAGGTAGTCATTTACGAAACAAAGGCTATTGAGTCTGCCGATAAGAATACTGTCTGCCGATAGGAAATTCCATGCAAGGTGTTCCCAGGCACCACACTCAAATCACTTCCTTTGGTCTTCATCCACCCGTGGTCATTGGCGAGGTGTCGACTCTCCCCCGGCTGTCTCTCCACGGGTCTGCAGTCCTTTAGCCCGGCTGACTGTCAGATTGGGGAGTACGGTGGTGGGATCGTCCTTCCGTTCCCTCCGACGTCTCGGTATTCTGATGTGTCTCCATGGCTCCCAAGAGGTCCTCCAATATCTGGGGCATGCGTAGGCTTGTTGCCCTCTTCATGTCATGAGGTAGTGTTCGCAAGAAGCAATCCATGACCATTTTGCCCTTAACAGGAAGGGTGGCTACGTCGGTTAGGAGCCATGCTCTGGTGATGCGCAGTAGGTCGCCTCGGCCACGAACCTCCAGACGTGGACCAGTTGGGCCCAACGGGCCAGGCTGTACCCATAGTGGCTGAGTACCTCCCTCGAGACCATCGTAGTTAGCTTCCTGTTCAGTGTTGAGGTCTCCGGGGAGGTATAAAGGTCTTATTAACAGTCAGATAAACACATCATTATTATACTATCATTGTCCTCTTCTTCGCTGCTTCCACGTGTTCAGAGATGTTCTCACACACACACAGTCACACTCCAAGGCGACTCATCCACGTCGCCTTGGGCCATCCTTCCTAGAGTGCTGTCCATTCGAACGTGCAGAATTAGGTCTCGATGTTGTCGTCCTCCGTTAGCTTGATTAAAAAGGAATTGGGATGTGATTCGGGTCTGTGTTTCACCTCGCAGCTTCCTGACTTCCTCAAGCAGGCGGACATTCTGTAGACGCTGTTCTTCCAGGGTTCCTTCCTGACTTCCTCAAGCAGGCGGACATTCTGTAGACGCTGTTCTTCCAGGGTTCCTTCCTGACTTCCTCAAGCAGGCGGACATTCTGTAGACGCTGTTCTTCCAGGGTTCCTTCCTGACTTCCTCAAGCAGGCGGACATTCTGTAGACGCTGTTCTTCCAGGGTTCCTTCCTGACTTCCTCAAGCAGGCGGACATTCTGTAGATGCTGTTCTTCCAGGGTTCCTTCCTGACTTCCTCAAGCAGGCGGACATTCTGTAGACGCTGTTCTTCCAGGGTTCCTTCCTGACTTCCTCAAGCAGGCGGACATTCTGTAGACGCTGTTCTTCCAGGGTTCCTTCCTGAATGTCCTGTTGCACTTGTTGGGCCCGAACAAACTGCGCTATCAACTCGTCCATGCTGATACTGTGTGAACGGCAACACTGGTCTGACCACGTTGTCAAATTCCCGCATTCTCCACCACTGGCAGATCAAGGGGTTTGATCTAGACGTTTACACAGATCACACACAAGTTTGATACCTTAGTTTCAAGTATTTATTTAAAACAATAAAGAAAAAGAAAAGGGGAATGCTGTCTCCTCTGGGCTAGAACACAGAGCCCTTTGATTGTAGCAGACCACAAGGACATCTATCCGGTAGCAATCTCTCACTACCTCCAACACTCCCATGTGCTGCCATCCTGGCAGCTTTATGGGCCCCGTATGGTGGTTGAGCAATTTGCCCATTGATTACTAACCAGCCTCAATCAGCCCCCAGTTAGTTCTCAACGAGTCTCCCCCTGGTGGCTTGTCCGCGGTACGCCACAGTATGTTTTTACGTTGTAGAAGTGTCTGTGAACTGTTCAGAAACAAACTGAAAAATTCACCAAAATGTTTAAGGTCGTACCTTTCGACTCCATAGGCAAATGTGTGATTCCGGTTGCAAACTAAGGCCGTACGACTTTAAGAGCACAGGAAGTTGTAACAAGTCGGCAGCCATTTAAGCGGCATTGAATGATGCATTGCTCAGAGGACACAGGAAAGAACATTCTCTATCTTCAGTTCTATGAAATTGTGTGTGTGTGGGGGGGGGGGGGGGGGGGGGTTGCTTGGCCCTGACACAGACCTTTCACTTTTGACATGTGCCTCTGTTGAATTGACAGGACACTGCAAGTCAGTTGATTTTCCTCTGCCTGACCTGACAGGGAAAGGTCTTGTCTGTTGACTTGCATGCAAAGCTGAAATCACCACTGAGCAGAAAAGGAACCGATTCTGCTGATTGTTTTGGGGAATATTTATTGTAATACAATAGTAAAGGGTAAAGGAAAAACTGAGGTAAATATATTGTACATCACCATAGAATGTTTAAAAACAAACCAATAAGCCAAGAGATGAAAAACCCCATAACTACCAGCTAATCTGCCATCAGTTTAGAGGTTAAATCTCCAAATTGATGGCATTTTAGCTGGTGGTTTTGGGGATTTTCATCTCTCTGAAATGTTCAAATGTTTAGGGAGCTAAACACTCCCTTATTAGAAATACTACAAAAGCACTTTGACGTTTTAGTGGTGCAGATTTTACTGCCCATTTTTTGTGGAACCTTGTTGCATGTACGAGTAAACTAGTCTATGTTCAAAATATATCTTAGAGGCAACTGCCTTTGACTCATAATCAATTAGTCATCGTTCATTCCAGCATTTATACTCAGCCCTTTCACATGTCCAGGATCGATACAAAAATGATTATTTTACCTAATTGTTCTCGACATGCACTAATATAATCACAAATCAGATAATGCAAATGCAATTCTTAGATAGGATTGGACTCTGTCCAACTATGTTCAGCTACCACCACACCCCTGTCTGCCTGCAGACTACTGTAGTTGTCCCACTGGAGCACTGATGTTGGTTGAATCACTGATGCCAAGTGTCCTCTAATAAATCATAGAGGTCCCCCAAGCTCCTTCACATGGAACAACTGTTTATACGTCTTCTCCTAATCTTCGTGGACCTCAGTGATAATCTGGAGAGTGCCGATCTTCATGAGTATGTGGGTTGCCAAATTCTATCTTCATCAAAAAGGAACCCTGAATGAATACAGAATTGGAGAATCTCTCCATCTAATGAGTGTATTCAGGATTCATTACAAGTTATGATACATAGTTATGATACATTAGTTACAATTCATTTCTAAAATGCTAATGAAACATAACATCTCAAGGTGGAAATCCTCTTACACGGTTTTATGTTGTGTTCTTAATAAATCATCATCATTCATCTGCTATTAAAGAGAGATGACAATAAACAATACTTTCATTCAGAAAAACTATTTGGGCACTATGCATGCACTCCCACACTCGAACACACAAATATTCAAACAACCAATCAGACATTCACAAACACACTTTATTATTGTCACCCTGAAGCCTCCTCATGTTTTTCAAAACTAATCAAAGACCTTGTACTACGCACAACACTTCAATCTATTCACTCCATAAATTTCGAACCTTGAGATCAGCCATTTTCAAATGAAAGGTATTCATAATATGATGATAATCAAGTAGCTACATTCACATTAAGACAAATGTTTATATTGTCTTAATTGTTATGGAAATTGCATTTCTGTGTATAAAAATTTGCCACAATATAACATCATATAATTTTGAAAATATTACATAAGCAATCAAATTACCTGAGAATTACAACTGCAACCAGTTTGATGAGTTCAATTGTGTATATGTATAATTGTCCATTCCTGTCTATAAGGAGGTTCTCATTATATCTCATTTCTGCAGACATTAATGTTGTGACAGTTTTGTGATTGCTCTGTCAATACTGAGGCATACAGTAAATAACATATCTGTTAAGATGCTTCTCACAGTGGAAATATTTCCCTAATCTACTCATGAGTTATTGCTGTATGTCTGTGAAATTGTATAATGACATTTAAGTGTATGCCATAAAGTGAGCCTGCGATTGCCTTTATTATCAGTACAGTGTTATCAGCGGTATACACCTGCATGTTACTGACTAGTGACTCACAAACATATTACACAGGCCATTGCTTTATAAGCATTTATCAATTAATGACATCCATAAATGAACATAAAAGCTTTAATTCCAAACAAAACCTTACGCCTAAAATCTCGTACTTAAAATTAAAGTGCTGCTAATATAACAATAATACAGAATATATGCTCAAGATTTTTCTTATTTTGAATCTTCTTTCCTTTGTTTCCTTTGTTTCCCTGCATCTTGCTCCCTCTCTGTAGTTGCAGGCAGAGTGCTGACATGGCAGCTGCCCCATATTTGGTTTCCCAGCGCAGCAGTGTGATCAATAGATTGGGATTCATTGGGACCTGTGAACAGTACTGTGAAAATGCTCCCATATGGAGTTCACAGAATTGCCTGTCCAGGGGAAAATATATCAATTAAGTCCAACAGAAAATGTACAAGAGATTGATTATAAACAAGCAAAAATGGGCCTTTCCAGCACCATCACGGGTCATATGTGCGCCATACTGTATTTGCCAGAGTCAATAGACAAGGGTGGTGGCAGCATTGTGCAGTCAATCTTGTGAAGTTCCATGGAGGAAATGTGTTACGTTGTGTGCCTCAGCGCATAGCCTAGATGTGTGCATTCAAGTGTGTGTGTGTGTGTGTGTGTGTGTGTGTGTGTGTGTGTGTGTGTGTGTGTGTGTGTGTGTGTGTGTGTGTGTGTGTGTGTGTGTGTGTGTGTGTGTGTGTGTGTGTGTGTGTGTTTGTGTGTGTGTGTGTGTGTGTGTGTGCAGGGGCTTCATGAACCCAAAATCTGAGGTGGTACAAGTGTGTGAGTATGGCAGGGAGGTGTTCCAGAGGGGGGCTAGGCCCCAGTTCTGTAAATTTGAGAATTTCTAATTTTTCAAACACCTGAAACAGCCTTTTCCTGCAATCTAGAGCAATAAACATTATGCTTAATTCAATGTAAATGTATATGTTTATACACTGTAGAAAAATGTAAACACAACATGCAACAATTTCAAAGATTTTACTCAATTACAGTTCATATAAGGAAATCAGTCAATAGAAATAAATAAATGAGGCCCTAATCTATGGATTTCACATGACTGGGAATACAGATATGCATCTGTTGGTCACACATACCTTAAAAAAAAGGTAGGGGTGTGGATCAGAAAACCAGTCAGTATCTCGTGTTACCACCATTTGCCTCATGCAGTGCGACACATCTCCTTCGCATAGAGTTGATCAGGCTGTTGATTGTGGAATGTTGTCCCACTCCTCTTCAATGGCTGTGTCCGAAGTTGCTGGATATTAGCAGGAACTGGAACACGCTGTCGTACACTTTGATTCAGAGCATCCCAAACATGCTCAATGTCTGGTGAGTATGCTGGCCATGGAAGAACTGGGATATTTTCAGCTTCCAGGAATGGTGGACCGATCCTTGCTAAATGGATTTGTGCTGAAACATGAGGTGATGGCGGCGGATTAATGGCACGACAATGTGCCTCAGGATCTCGTTACGATATCTCTGTGCATTCAAATTGCCATCGATAAAATGCAACTGTTTTCATTGTCCGTAGCTTTAGCCTGCCCATACCATAACCCCACCGCCACCATGAGGCTCTCTGTTAACAATGTTGAAATCAGCAAACCGCTCGCCCACACAATACAGTACACAACTTTTGGAATCTGCCCGGTGCAGTTGAAACCGGGATTCATCCGTGAAGAGCACACTTCTCCAGCGTTCCAGGGGCCATCGAAGGTGAGCATTTGCCCACTGATGTCGGTTACAATGCCGAACTGCAGTCAGGTCAAGACCCTGGTGAGAACGACGAGCACACAGATGAGCTTCCCTGACACAGTTTCTGACAGTTAGTGCAAAGATTATTTGGTTGTGCAAACCCACAGTTTCATCAGCTGTCGGGGTGGCTGGTCTCAGACGATCTTGCAGGTGGAGAAGCCTGTGGTTACACGTGGTCTGCGGTTCTGAGGCCGATTGGACATAATGACAAATTCTGTAAAAAAAATGTTGGAGGCGGCTTATGGTAGAGAAATGAACAACAGCTCTGGTGTACATTCCTGTAGTCAGCATGCCAATTGCGCGCTCCCTCAAAACGTATGTGTCATTGTGTTTGGTCAGTATATATACATATATATGTATATTTTACTGCATATCTAAGAATACCTCTTGAGCTGTCTGTATTCTCCTGACTGGTGGTTCTTCTTTGAAAGAAACTAAATATGCTTGTCAGCATCTTTGCTCAAATCTGGGTAAAAGACTGAAGGGCATGTGAGTCTTATTCAGTATATTTAGTTATTGCTTGCTTTTCCAAAGTCTACCAACCTTGCCAGCAGTTATGCCAGCTAAGATAGTTGTGGTTAGGATAACGGTAGGGGGTAAGGGTAGCTACTCTAACTTGATAGCCTGAAATTACTGAAATTACTTATTGGAAGCTAGTTATTAGCCACCCTTTGCCTTGATGACAGATTTGCACACTCTTGGCATTCTCTCAACCAGATTTATGAGGTAGTAACCTGGAATGCATTTCAATTAACAGGTCTGCCTTCTTAAAAGTTAATTTGTGGAATTTATTTTCTTCTTAATGTGTTTGAGCCAATCAGTTGTGTTGTGACAAGGTAGGGGGTATACAGAAGATAGCCCTATTTGTTAAAATACCAAGTCCATATTGTGGCAAGAACAGCTCAAATAAGCAAAGAGAATTGACAGTCAGTCACTACGGAAAATTTAAAAAACTTTGAAAGTTTCTTCAAGTGCAGTTGCAAAAACCATCAAGCACTATGCTGAAACTGGCTGTCATGAGGACCGCCACAGGAATGGAAGACCCAGAGTTACTTCTGCTTTAGAGGATAATTTCATTAGAGTTACCACCCTCAGAAGTTGCAGCCCAAATAAATGCTTCACAGAGTTCAAGTAACAGACACATCTCAACATCAACTGTTCAGAGGAGACTGCGAGAATCAGGCCTTCATGGTTAAATTGCTGCAAAGAAACCACTGCTAAAGGACACCAATAAGAAGGAGACACTTGCTTGGGCCAAGAAACACGAGCAATGGACATTAGAACGGTGGAAATTTGTCCTTTGGTCTGGAGTCCAAATTGAGATTTTTGGTTCCAACCGCCGAGTGTTTGTGAATCATGGTGGAAGAGGTGTTATGGTGTGGTGGTGCTTTGTTTGTGACACTGTCTGTGATTTATTTAGAATTCAAGGTATACTTAACCAGCATGGCTAACACAGCATTCTGCAGCAATACACCATCCATCTGGTTTGGGCTTAGTGGAACTATCATTTGTTTTTCAACTGGACAATGATCAAACACACCTCCAGGCTGTGTAAGGGCTATTTTACCAAGGAGTGTGATGGAGTGCTGCATCAGATGACCTGGCATCCACAATCCCCTGACCTCAACCAAATTGAGATGTTTGGGGATGAGTCCACAGAGTGAAGGAAAAGCAGCCAACAAGTGCCCAGCATATGTGAGAACTCATTCAAGACTGTTGGAACACCATTCCAGGTGAAGCTGGTTGAGAGAATGCCTAGAGTGTGCAAAGCTGTCATCAAGGCAAGGAGTGGCTATTTGAATAATATCAAATATAAAATAGATTTAGATTTGTTGAACAGTCTTTTGGTTACTACATGATTCCATATTTATTGTTATTCCATTGTTATTTCATAGTTTATGTCATCACTATTATTCTACAATGTAGAAAATAGTCAAAATAAAGACTTTTGACCGGTAGTGTATATATTTTATTACATTTCTCATTGTTTTATACAGGACAAATCTGATGGGGCACACCCATCGTGTGCATTTGTTTGTTTGTGTGAGTTAGTGTGAGTGCGTGCATTCATGTATGTTTTTGCGTGTGTTGCATGTTTGCATGCCCCCCCCTATTTGGGAAAATAACAGATTCACATCCTTCATTTTGTACATGAGCATACATATACACTAAATTTCTCATGATTTCAACAACTGTTGTGTTGAAAAAGTGAAACAACATGAGTAATTTCATATCTCATATGAGTTATCAGACTGCTGAAAAATATGTCTCACGTTAGCCATAAAGAGATGATGGAGCTGAGACCGCGGTAGGCCCTGGGAGGCAGTGTTCCACAGAATTTGGGAGAAATTACTTTATCTAATTAAAAGGCTGTATCGTTAACAAGTCCCCTCCCCCAAGCAGTGACCCTGTGACTTATGTGCTTTGGTCTGGGGAGAGTAGAGTCACTGAAAGGATGTATGTGTGACAATGAGAGCGTTAATGATGCACGGCAGAGATGCAAAGTATACAATTACCGAACAAAGAGCATCTCTGCTATTAGTGGAGGCACGGAAAACAGATGAAACGTGTTATAATGTTGGAATGCACTTTCCCTCAAGTTCCACGCTGACCCTGGAATAGTCTAAATAATAAGATAACGTAGAACCGCTTGCTACATGAGTGGATGAGAATGAGCGTTAAGTGGTTTTAATGCACTGATGTTTACTCTATGCATTTGTTCTTTGTCGGCTACATGCCTCACATTGGTTGAAATTAGCAAGCTTGTCTTCTGTTAGGAGTGGGTGGGAAAAGAATACAACTCATGTAAAACACTGAATGAAAAGTTCCCCCTCTTCTCACACAGTTCCCGAGGCTTCAGAGGGGCTGGTCCAGAGGGACTGGTTCTGATATGTGATCAGGCTCTGGTGGTTCTGCTTTTAATCTACCCTCTGAGGGAAATAATATAAGGTGTCTCAGGTTGTACTGATGTATTTAGAAGGGAAAATAGCTTTCCGTGCCATCATCTCATTACTGTACTGTGGGCCTGGCTACCACATAAACTGTAACGTGAGTTACTGTCTGTCTCCTAACACTTCCAATCCAGCCCATGTACCGTAAACTACATTTGCACATGTGCACCCCTACTGTGTGCTTTGGCATTCTAACCCAGCAAGATCGATGTCCCTGTAAGATCGATGTCCCTGTAATGACGGATGCCTGTGAAAGGATAGATCTCCTCCAGGCTCTTACTCTGTTCTTCCTTTTGTCTGACTGGCTCGTTCAGTAATTAGTCCAAAGGGAGCTCATTGTGGGAGATGACTGTGGAGGGCCTAGTCTGAAAAGTAGCTGGGAAAGATTCAGTGGTGTGAAAAGGTCGGCGGATTACAGGGGTTAGAGTTAGAGCATGAAAGGAGCATCCTTCCTGTGATAACTGCTCTTTGTGGCTGTAAGAAGGGCCACAACATGTGTACAGATTTACTGAGAGTACCTGGTACAGTAGCTTGAGATGAAAGACATTCTAACAGTCACACCTTCACATGTATATGTAAAGTTTTGACAATGATTATCTTCTACTGCCATCTGATAAGACATTGCAGACCGCTCAGCAGAATGAGAGAATACTACAACCATAGAAATAGAATGGGCGTCACCATTCAAGTCCATGTTTGTAACGATTGTCGCCGGGAGAAGGAGAAGAGGACCAAGGTGCAGCGTGGTACGTGTCCATATTTATTAAATGAACACTGAAATAACAAAAATAACAAAGAATAACGACCGAAACAGTTCTGGCTGGTGCAGACACACAACAGGAAACAACAACCCACAAAACACAGGTGGGATGAGAAAACCTAAGTATAGTTCTCAATCAGAGACAACGATAGACAGCTGCCTCTGATTGAGAACCACACCAGGCCAAACACCTAGAAATACAAAACATAGAACAAAACATAGAATGCCCACCCCAACTCACGCCCTGACCAAACCAAAATAGAGACATAAAAAAGGAACTAAGGTCAGGGCGTGATAATGTTGGTATAACGGGTGGACTGGCGGCCATTGTGAGTGTACCCATAGGAGCTAAGCAGGAAGTAAAAGCAGGAAGTGTACCCATCAATATGTGCTGTGTTGTGTTGATTGAAATCAATTGATATTACAAAAAATGCATTCCATTGCATGAGCCACATCAGTTAACGTTCAGTGCTATCTAGGACCCTTGGGACGTCCCTAAACCCTAACCCTAACCTAACTTTAACCTTAACCCTTAACAGGGTTAGATGTTCCAAGCCTGTTCTATTCATTATATTTATATGGCTACAATACCTTTGCGTTATAACATTTAGTTTTTTCATACAGTCATTTTGTTATCATTAAGAATGTATTGTGTTAGCGTGAAGTGGAAACCTATTCATATGAATGGATTTCATATGCCTCCTCTATACAGGCCTTCAAGACCAACCAGCTCTCGCAGTCTCACGTCAGAATGAGACGTTCATGTTTCTCAAACTTAAATGTCGAAGTGTTTAAGGTTAAGTTTAGGCATTAATTCCAACTTTTTAAGGTTAGGGTTAAGGTTATGCATTAACTCAGAATGGTTAAGGTAAGTGTTACGGTTTGGGATAGGCTTTCTATCGCTGGATTCAAACTTGCAACCTCTGGAATCAGAGGCAGATCCTATACGCAGTGAGATGGCCCGGCATGCTATTAAGTGTATAATCTGCAACATGTTCGTAGTTGTCACAGAGAAAAGTCAGATGGATACCTTCATTTGTGAAAAATGTATTGAACTTGATGCAGCTAAAGAAAGGATTATTACTCTTCATGAAGAAATAAAAAATTTGACCAAACGCCTTGAACTGAATAAGGATTACATGAGACTATTGGCATCTTTAAA
This sequence comes from Salvelinus namaycush, assembly GCF_016432855.1. Lineage (NCBI taxonomy): Eukaryota > Metazoa > Chordata > Actinopteri > Salmoniformes > Salmonidae > Salvelinus > Salvelinus namaycush. The sequence continues at coordinate 23,944,151 of NC_052308.1, read as the reverse complement.
TGCTTCTTATGGACTATGATCAAATTACGCCACTGCACCCCTCTACTAGCTTGAACCAGAAAAGGCTGCTCATTGTTGGAATCCAGGTGAGCATAAATGGATGCGTGTGGGAACCAGAAAGAAGGAGAAGAATCATTCTCGGCGCGCCTGCCTTCTTCCTCCGCGTCCGGATTTAAGACTTTCAAATAACTTTGAGTCCTTGTACCAGCTGTGTTCTGCCAGGGATTTGGGTGTTCCCTCCAGCTACCTCTCCCTATCCTAGTCAATCAACTGCCTTGGCACAGCTTGGACCACTGCAGCCCATGCTCTTGAGAGCTCTGTTCCTTTGGCTGTTGTGGCCTGCACGCAGCCGGCGTCTCAGCAGCCCTCTTCGCAGGTGAGTTCTGTGGTTCTGGCCTCGCAATCAGCTTCGAGACACGACACAGGACGGATCATTTCGGCTATTGTGATAGGGAGTTCAATGATGAGGCATATATCTGTACCTGGGGCAAAGACTTTGTGTTTTCCTGGGGCAAAAGTTCAGGATATCACCAGGTTGCTTCTCGAGGTTGATATCCCGGTGGATGATATTGTCATGGTTCATGTGGAGTTGAATGACATTATGAAGGGCAGCTCAGAACTGCTGAAGATGGAATTTAAAGAACTGATTGGGTCACTACTTAACACTAACAAACGCCCCATAATATCTGGCCATCAGCCCTCCCTATATCGTGGCATTGAAAGATTCAGTAGACTTTTAGCCCTCCATAATTAGCTACGAGACTATTGCAGCTCTGTGGGTGTAACATTTATTGACAATTTTGATATCTTCTGTAAACAAAGATTGTATTATAAGGAGGATGGGATCCACCCAAATCATTTGGGTTTCCCGATCCTTTCACACCATTATAAGGCTGTGTTGAGACCCTACTCCCCTTGCCCCAGCCGCAACCTCAGTTCCTGGTTCCCTGCTACCTGCCTGAGCTCCCCCTGGCCTGCACCCCATCTCCCCCCCGCTTTTCAATAAATACCTTGGTTACCTTACCCGTCTCCTCGTCTGAGTCTGCACTTGGGTTCACCTGCTCCACCCCACGTAACAAAAAAGGCTAACTCAAAACCCACTGATATTGCCAACTACTTGAATGGATTTTTCATGAGCAAGATTAGCTAACTTAGGCATGACATGCCAGCAACAAACGCTGACACTACACACCCAACACAAGTATATCCGACCAAATTATGAAAAACAAGCATTTTATTTTTGAATTCTGTAAAGTAAGTGTGGAAGAGGTGAACAAATTATTGTTGTCTATCAACAATGAGAAGCCACCGGGGTCTCACAACTTGAAGAATAATAGTGGATGATATTGCCACTCATATTTGCAATATCTTCAATTTAAGCTTGCTACAAAGTGTGTGCCCTCAGGCCTGGAGGGAAGCAAAAGTTATTCCCCTACCTAAGGATAGTAAAGCCCACTTTACTGGCTGAAATAGCTGACCAATCAGCCTCTTACCAACCTTTTGTAAACTTTTGGAACAATTGTGTTTGATCAGGTACAATGCTATTTTACAGTAAACAAATTGACAACAGACTTTCAGTGTAAAAGTTTAGCTTCCGTCCCTCTCCTCGCCCCTACCTGGGCTTGAACCAGGGACCCTCTGCACACATCAACAACTGACACCCACAAAGCATCGTTACCCATCGCGCCACAAAAGCCACGGCCCTTGCAGAGCAAGGGGAACTACTACTTCAGGTCTCAGAGCGAGTGACGTCACCCGATTGAAACGTTATTAGCGCGCACCGCCGCTAACTAGCTAGCCATTTCACATCAGTTACACTAGCACGCTTATAGGGAAGGATATTCAACAAGCACAGCACTTACACAAATGACTGATGATTGGCTGAGAGAAATTGATGATAAAAAGATTGTGGGGGCTGTTTTGTTAGACTTCAGTGTGGCTTTTGCCATTATCGATCATAGTCTGTTGCTGGAAAAACGTATGTGTAATGGCTTTACACCCCCTACTATATTGTGGATAAAGAGTTACCTGTCGAGCAGAACACAGAGTGAGTTCTTCAATGGAAGCCTCTCCAACAAATTCCATGTATAATCAGGAATTCCCCAGGGCAGCTGTCTAGGCCCCCTACTTTTTTCAATCTTTACTAACGACATGCCACTGGCTTTGAGTAAAGCCAGTGTGTCTATGTATGCAGATAACTCAACACTATACACGTCAGCTACCACAGCGACTGAAATGACTGGAACACTTAAGGAAGAGCTGCAGTTATTTTCAGAAGGGTTGGCAAGGAATAGGTTAGTACTAAATATTTAAAAAACGAAAAGCATTGTATTTGGGACAAATCATTCACTAAACCCTAAACCTCAAATAAATATTGTAATGAATAATGTGGTAATTGAGCACGTTGAGGAGACTAAACTGCTTGGAGTAACTGTCATGGTCAAAACATACTGATACAACAGTAGCTAGGACGGGGTGGAGTCTGTCCATAATAAAGCGCTATTCTGCAACTTAGATAAATGGCAATTGATTCAGAACAGGGCAGAACGACTGGCCCTTGGATGTACACAGAGAGCTAACATTAATACTATGCATGTCCATCTCTCCTGGCTCAAAGTGGAGGAGAGATTGACTTCATCACTGCTTGTATTTGTGAGAGGTATTGAGAGGTATGTTGAATGTTTGAACTACTGGCACACAACTCAGACACCCATGCATACCCCACAAGACATGCCACCAGAGGTCTCTTTACAGTCCCCTGCATTGGCAGCAGCTAATGGGGATCCATAATAAATACAAATACAGATGGTTACGCCTATCTGCCATCCCTGTCCACAATGCCCTAGCAAAATCGAAACCTACCGTGGCTTCAGAAAGAATTGACACCCCTTTATTTTTTCCACATTTTGCTGTGTTACAACATGAATTTAAAATTGATGAAATATATGTTTTTATCACTGACCTACACACAATACCCCATAATGTCAAAGTGGAATTATGTTTTTCTAAATTTTTCCAAATTAATTTAAAAATGGAAAGTTGAAATATCTTGAGTCAGTGAGTATTCAATCCCTTTGTTATGGCAAGCCTAAACAAGTTCAGGAGTAATAATTTGCTTAACAAGTCTCATAAAAAGTTAGATGGACTCACTCTGTGTGAAATAATAGTGTTTAACATTATTTTTTATATGACTACCTCATCCCTGCACCCCACACATAAACTTATCTGTAAGTTCCCTCAGTCGAGCAGTGAATTTCAAACACAGATTCAATCACAAAGACCAGGGAGGTTTTCCAATACCTCGCAAAGAAGGACACCTATTGGTAGATGGGTAAAAAAAGCAGACTGCATATCCCTTTGAGTATGGTGAAGTTATTTATTAGATTTTACTTTGGATAGTGTATTAATACACCCAGTCACTACAAAGATGCAGGTGTCCTTCCTAACTCAGTTGCCGAAGAGGAAGGAAATCGCTCAGGGATTTCACCATGAGGCCAATGGCAACTTTAAAACAGTTAAAGAGTTTAATGGCTGTGATAGGAGAAAACGGAGGATGGATCAACAACATTGTAGTTATTTCACAATATTAACTTCTCTGCGCTATGGATCCCTTTTATGGGATCATTTTCCAAAACAACCGCTGAATTGCAGGGTGCAAAATATTACTAAAAATATTTATAATCATGCAATCACAAGTGAAATATACCAGAACACAGTTTAGCTTGTTGTTAATCCACCTATCGTGCAAGATTTAGACAATATACTTTACAGAGAAAGAAATCCAAGCTTTTGTGAGTGTATCAATCAATGCTAGAACAGCTAGCCCCAAATTACATTTACAAAAACATGTCAAATGTTTTTTATAATCAATCCTCAGGTTGTTTTTAATAAACATAATCGATAATATTTCAACCGGACCGTAACCTATTCAATAAGAGAGAAAAAGAAAATGGAGAGCTACCCTCTCGCGCGGAGGAACTAATCGGAGGACACCTGACTACTTTTGAAAAATCTCGCTCATTTTTCAAAATAAAAGCCTGAACCTTTGTCTAAAGCCTGGTCACAGCCTGAGGAAGCCATTGGAAAAGGAATCTGGTTGATACCCATTTAAATGGAAGAAAGACGGGCCAGGAAACACAGATTTTTTTTAAAATCACTTCTGCGTTAGATTTCCTCAGGTTTTCGCCTGCAGAATCAGTTTTGTTATACTCACAGACAATGTTTTGACAGTTTTGGAAACTTTGGAGTGTTTTCTATCATAATCTGTAAATTATATGCATATTCTACGATCTGAACCTTAGAAATAGTCCGTTTACCTTGGGAACGTTATTTAAAAAAAAAAAGCGTTGTCACGTTCCTGACCTGTTTTCTGTTGTTTGGTATGTGTTTAATTGGTCAGGGCGTGAGTTTTGGGTGGGTAGTCTATGTTATGTGTTTTCTATGTTGGGTTAATGGGTTGCCTGGTATGGCTCTCAATTAGAGGCAGGTGTTTGGCGTTTCCTCTGATTGAGAGTCATATTAAGGTAGGTTGTTTCACATTGTTTGTTGTGGGTGGTTGTCTTCCGTGTCAGTACATGTTACCACACGGGACTGTTTTCGGTTTGTCTGTTCCTGTTCGTGTGTTCTTCGTTTCATGTAAGTTCGTAAGTTTAGGTCTGTTTAGTTCGTTTTGTTATTTTGTTTTTCTAAAGTGTTATTTTGTGTTTTGTCGTTTGTCTAATAAATCATTATGTCCACATACCTCGCTGCGTGTTGGTCTGATCCATGCTCCTCCTCATCCGAGGAGGAGGAATATGACGACGAACGTTACAGAACCACCCACCAAACCCAGATCAAGCAGCGGGTTAACGGACAGCAACAACAGCAGCAGTGGGTCAAGGAGGATTGGACATGGGAAGAGATTCTGGACGGAGAAGGACCCTGGGCAGAGCCAGAGGAGTGTCGCCGTCCCAAGGCGGAGCTGGAGGCATCTAAAGCGGAGAGGCGACGATATGAGGAGGCAGCACGGAAGCAAGGCTGGAAGCCCGCAAGTACAACCCAAAAATTTCTTGGGGGGGGGGCTAAAGGGTAGTGTGGCGAAGTCAGGTAGGAGACCTGCGCCAACTTCCCGGGCTTACCGTGGAGAGCGAGAGTACGGGCAGACACCGTGTTACGCAGTAGAGCGCATGGTGTCTCCTGTACGTGTTCATAGCCCGGTGCGGGTTATTCCACCTCCCCGTACTAGCCGGGCTAGAGTGAGCATTGAGCCAAGTGCCATGAAGCCGGCTCAACATATCTGGCCTCCAGTACGTCTCCTCGGGCCGGTGTACATGGCACCAGCCTTACGCATGGTGTCCCCGGTTCGCCAACACAGCCCAGTGCGGGTTATTCCACCTCCCCGCACTGGACGGGCTACGGGGAGCATGCAACCAGGTAAGGTTGGGCAGGCTCAGTGCTCAAAGGAGCCAGTACGCCTGCACGGTCCGGTATATCCGGCGCCACCTTCCCGCGCCAGCTCAGTACCACCAGTGCCTGCACCACGCACCAAGCCTCATGTGCGTCCTCAGAGCCCTGTACGCACTGTTCCTCCTCCACGCACTCTCCCTGTGGTGCGTGTCTCAAGCTCAGTGCCTCCAGTTTCGGCACCACGCATCAAGCCTCCTGTGCGTCTCCAGAGCCCTGTACGCACTGTTCCTTCTCCCCGCACTCGCCCTGAGGTGCGTGCCCTCAGCCCGGTACCTCCAGTTCCGGTACCACGCACCAGTCCTATAGTGCGCATCGAGAGTCCAGTGTGCCCTGTTCCTGCTCCCCGCACTAGCCTTGAGGTGCGTGTCTCCAGTCCGGTACCACCAGTTCCGGCACCACGCACCAGGCCTACTGTGCGCCTCAGCAGGTCAGAGTCGGCTGTCTGCCCAACGCCGCCTGCACTGCTCGTCTGCCCAGCACCGTCTGAGCCATCTGTCTGCCCAGCACCGTCTGAGCCATCTGTCTGCCCAGCGCCGTCTGAGCCATCTGTCTGCCCAGCGCCGTCTGAGCCATCCGTCTGTCCAGCGCCGTCTGAGCCATCCGTCTGCCCAGCGCCTTCTGAGCCATCCGTCTGCCCAGCGCCTTCTGAGCCATCCGTCTGCCCAGCGCCTTCTGAGCCATCCGTCTGCCCAGCGCCGTCTGAGCCATCCGTCTGCCCAGCGCCTTCTGAGCCATCCGTCTGCCCAGCGCCTTCTGAGCCATCCGTCTGCCCAGCGCCTTCTGAGCCATTCGTCTGCCCAGCGCCTTCTGAGCCATCCGTCTGCCACGAGCCATTAGAGCCGCCCGTCTGTCCCGAGCCATTAGAGCCGTCCGTCAGTCAGGAGCCGCTAGAGCCGCCAGACAGTCATGAGCTGCCCTTCAGTCATGAGCTGCCCTTCAGTCATGAGCTGCCCTCCAGTCATGAGCTGCCCTCCAGTCATGAGCTGCCCTCCAGTCATGAGCTGCCCTACAGTCATGAGCTGCCCTTCAGTCATGAGCTGCCCTTCAGTCATGAGCTGCCCTCCAGTCATGAGCTGCCCTCCAGTCATGAGCTGCCCTCCAGTCATGAGCTGCCCTCCAGTCATGAGCTGCCCTCCAGTCATGAGCTGCCCTCCAGTCATGAGCTGCCCTACAGTCATGAGCTGCCCTACAGTCATGAGCTGCCACTCAGTCCGGAGCTGCCACTCAGTCCGGAGCTGCCACTCAGTCCGGAGCTGCCACTCAGTCCGGAGCTGCCACCCAGTCCGGAGCTGCCACCCAGTCCGGAGCTGCCACTCAGTCCGGAGCTGCCATTAGTACAGAGTTGTCCCTCTGTCCTAAGCTACCTCTCTGTCCGGAGCTACCTCTCTGTCCGGAGCTACCTCTCTGTCCTGAGCTACCTCTCTGTCCTGAGTTACCTCTCTGTCCTGAGCTACCTCTCTGTCCTGAGCTACCTCTCTGTCCTGAGCTGTCTCCTCTATGTAGGAGGGGCCTTAGTGAAGGTTCCTGGACCATGGTCGGGGGCGAGGGTCGCCACTCAAAGGACGCGAAGGAGAGGGACAAAGACAGTGGTGGAGTGGTGTCCTCGTCCACCGCCGGAGCCGCCACCGCGGACAGATGCCCACCCAGACCCTCCCCTTGAGTTGTAGGGGTGCGCCCGGAGTTCGCACCTTGAGGGGGGGGTTCTGTCACGTTCCTGACCTATTTTCTGTTGTTTGGTATGTGTTTAATTGGTCAGGGCGTGAGTTTTGGGTGGGTAGTCTATGTTATGTGTTTTCTATGTTGGGTTAATGGGTTGCCTGGTATGGCTCTCAATTAGAGGCAGGTGTTTGGCGTTTCCTCTGATTGAGAGTCATATTAAGGTAGGTTGTTTCACATTGTTTGTTGTGGGTGGTTGTCTTCCGTGTCAGTACATGTTACCACACGGGACTGTTTTCGGTTTGTCTGTTCCTGTTCGTGTGTTCTTCGTTTCATGTAAGTTCGTAAGTTTAGGTCTGTTTAGTTCGTTTTGTTATTTTGTTTTTCTAAAGTATTATTTTGTGTTTTGTCGTTTGTCTAATAAATCATTATGTCCACATACCTCGCTGCGTGTTGGTCTGATCCATGCTCCTCCTCATCCGAGGAGGAGGAATATGACGACGAACGTTACAAGCGTCAAGAGGTTAACCTAATTGACAGAGTGAAAAGAAGGAAACCTGTACATAAGAAAAATATTGCAAAACATGCATCCTGTTTGCAACAATACTACAAAACATATGGCAAAGCAATTAACTTTTTGTCCTGAAGACATAGTGTTATGTTTGGGGAAAATCCAATACAACACATTACTGAGTACCACTCTCCATATTTTCAAGCATAGTGGTGGATGCATCATGTTATGGGTATGCTTCTAATCATTAAGGACTGGGGAGTTTTTCAGGATAAAACATTTATGGAATGCTAAATCCTAGAAAACCTGGTTCAGACTTCTTTCCACCAGACACTGGGCAATGAATTCAGCAGGACAATAACCTAAAACACCACCTATACTGGAGTTTCTTACCAATAAGACAGTGAATGTTCCTGAGTGGCTGAATTAGAGTTTGACTTAAATCTACTTGGAAATGTATTGTAAGACCTGAAAATTGTTATCTAGTAATGATCAACCACAGAGCTTGAATACTTTTTTAAAGAATAACGGACAAATTTCACAATCCAGGTGTGGAACGCTCTAAGAGACTTAGCCAGAAAGACTTACAACTGTAATCGCTGCAAAAAGGTGTTTCTACAAAATATTGACTCGGGTGTGATTTAACTTTCATAAATTTGCAAAGAAAAACTTGTTTTCGCTTTGTCATTATGGGGTATTGTGTGTTGATGGGTGATAAACAAATCTATTTAATCCATTTTTAATTCAGGCTGTAACACAACAACATGTGGAATAAGTCAAGGACTATGAATACTTTTTGAAGGCACTGTACTTGAAGGTAACAGCGCTCACTGCTGACCCTAGTTGCCGGTTTCCACGTCATCTCCCGACATCCTCAGACATGCATGGACATTGAATACTGACTTGTTACACGGGGGAGCTGGCTGATCAAGACATGGGACTGAACCATCTCCACTTTAGCCTACTCCAGGTCTTTTGGGAATTCAACTGCTTTCAATTTCTAGAAGGCCTCAAGAAAAGGTTTTACATTCTATTTTCTGTTAGTTCTTCCCATCCTTCCAGCTTTAAATTCTCAGTCGCCCCATTTCTCTGTTTGAGTAAATGAATTCCCCCCTGATAGGCAGGGCGAGATCTGAGCGCAGCGTTCGAGGCCCTTTAATCTGAGCGACCCATGCGTGAGGCTCTCCCGTGCCTCAGCGCTCTCTGTTCAAACACAACACTTCCTAGCAATCTGAAAGGGATTACAGGAGAGGCAGCTCTCTCTCTCTCTGTTTCTCCAAGGGGAGACCTTCTCTGTTGGAAGGAAAACCCTGTGTGCACTTTCCAAGGACTGAATCAAACCTCCCATAGTACAATATACATTTTCTTCCACCAAAATAAATCTAATTTGCAAGTGTGTCTGTTTTAATTTAATGCAATGTAATGTTTAATGCAATGCAATGTTTGGGACACTGTTAAATTCATGGAGAATAAGAGCACCTCCTCCCAGCTGCCCACTGCACTGAGGCTAGGAAACACTGTCACCACCGATAAGTCCACGATATTCGAGAACTTCAATAAGCATTTCTCTACGGCTGGCCATGCTTTACTCCTGGCTACCCCAGCCAACAGCTCCGCACCCCCCGCAGCTACTTGCCTAAGCCTCCCCAGCTTCTCCTTCACCCAAATCCAGATAGCAGATGTTCTGAAAGAGCTGCAAAACTTGGACCCGTACAAATCAGCTGGGCTTGACAATCTAGACCCTCTCTTTCTAAAATGTTCCGCCGCCATTGTTGCAACCGCTAATACCAGTCTGTTCAAACTCTCTTTCGTATCGTCCGAGATTCCTAAAGATTGGAAAGCTGCCGCGGTGATCCCCCTCTTCAAAGGGGGTGACACTCTAGACCCAAACTGTTACAGACCTATATCCATCCTGCCCTGCCTTTCTAAAGTCTTCAAAAGCCAAGTTAACAAACAGCTCACTGACCATTTCGAATCCCACCGTACCTTCTCCGCTGTGCAATCCGGTTTCCGAGCTGGTCATGGGTGCACCTCTGCCACGCTCAAGGTCCTAAACGATATCATAACCACCGTCGATAAAAGACAGTACTGTGCAGCCGTCTTCATCGACCTGGCCAAGGCTTTCAACTCTGTCAATCCCCGTATTCTTATCGGCAGACTCAACAGCCTTGGTTTCTCAAATGACTGCCTCGCATGGTTCACCAACGACTTCTCAGATAGAGTTCAGTGTGTCAAATCGAAGGGCCTGTTGTCCGGACCTCTGGCAGTCTCTATGGGGGTACCACAGGGTTCAATTCTCGGGCAGACTCTTTTCTCTGTATATATCAATGATGTCGCTCTTGCTGCTGGTGATTCTCTGATCCACCTCTACGCAGACGACACCATTCTGTATACATCTGGCCATTCTTTGGACACTGTGTTAACAAACCTCCAAACGAGCTTCAATGCCATACAACACTCCTTCCGTGGCCTCCAACTGCTCTTAAATGCTAGTAAAACTAAATGCATGCTCTTCAACCAATCGCTGCCCGCCCGACTAGCATCACTACTCTGGACGGTTCTGACTTAGAATATGTGGACAACTACAAATACCTAGATGTCTGGCTAGACTGTAAACTCTCCTTCCAGACTCACATCAACCATCTCCAATACGAAATTAAATCCAGAATCGGCTTCCAATTTCGTAACAGAGCCTCCTTCACTCACGCTGCCAAACATACCCTCGTAAAACTGACTATCCTACCTATCCTCGACTTCGGCGATGTAATTTACAAAATAGCCTCCAACACTCTACTCAGCAAACTGGATGCAGTCTATCACAGTGGCATCCGTTTTGTCACTAAAGCCCCATATACCACCCACCACTGCGACCTGTATGCTCTCGTCGGCTGGCCCTCGCTACATATTCGTCGCCAGACCCACTGGCTCCAGGTCATCTATAAGTCTTTGCTAGGTAAAGCTCTGCCTTAACTCAGCTCACTGGTCACCAAAACAACACCCACCCGTAGCACGCGCTCTAGCAGGTATATCTCACTGGTCATCCCCAAAGCCAACACCTCCTTTGGCCGCCTTTCCTTCCAGTTCTCTGCTGCCAATGACTGGAACAAATTGCAAAAATCGCTGAAGTTGGAGACTTATATCTCCCTCACTAACTTTAAGCATCAGCTATCTGAGCAGCTTACTGATCACTGCAGCTCTACACAGCCCATCTGTAAATAGCCCATCCAACTAACTACCTCATCCCCATATTGTTTTTATTTACTTTTCTGCTCTTCTGCACACCAGTATTTCTACTTGCACATCATCATCTGCACATCTATCACTCCAGTGTTAATTTGCTAAATTGTAATTACTTCGCTACTATGGCCTATTTGTTGCCTTACCTCCTTAGTCCATTTGCACACACTGTATATAGATGTTTCTATTGTGTTATTGACTGTACTTTTGTTTATCCCACATGTAACTCTGTGTTGTTGTTTTTTGTCGCACTGCTTTGCTTTATCTTGGCCAGGTCGCAGTTCTAAATGAGAACTTGTTCTCAACTGGCTTAACTGGTTAAATAAAGGTGAAATAAAAAATAAATAAAAAAACATGTTTGTATCGGTTACCTGTACAGTACATTGTATCGTGCATGTTTTTTTCCATTACATTTTACAGATTGTGTGTGAAATGTGCAATCATGCTAACCAACAACTAACCAATACATAATGTACAGAGTACAAAACATTTAGATTTTGTCATTTTGATAAATGCAATCATAACAAACACAGAAAAACAAGACAGCACCAGTGTGGCACATAACTAGAAATCCATCATCTGTGAAATTACGGTTTCAGAGACATCTGCACCATCTCAATGAGACAAGTAGGGAAAACTGTCTCTGAATAAATCACTTCTCCGCTGATGCACAAACAGCAAAGGGGCCTATGTTTAGGCTTCCTGTTTATGTGTGTGATGCACTGTGCCTTCCCCTAAAAATTATATTTTAGCACCCCTTTAGGTATAAAAAAATTATACAAAAAATGTATTTGATGAAACATTGAGTTTGGCCTTACTGCTATTAGCCCATAGAAATACATTGAACAGATTCATACATGGAAATATATATAGTAAAAAAAAAAATCTAAAGGAAGTTTGTTTTGAAGTGTCTGTACTATATCTGAGAGATATAAGAAAGATCCAGAAATGATTTAGTTCAGCATGGAATCATTCATCATTCCCTGCTCTGGCAGTGGGGAGCTGTAAAGTCCCTAAGTCTGCAAGTCACAATGGGGTTACAGAGAGAAAACCCTGCAATAAGCTAAAGCCGTGGCTTGCATTCTGCTCTACTGTGGGAAATATAGAATCTGAAATATAGAATCTGATCAAATCAAATCATATAGCTGTTCTCTCCCATTTTTAAACGCTATTGAAACTAAAGCCCAGCTGTATCAACTAGCCTGTTATTAATTACCATGTTATTGCCTTAATGACACAGTGCCACCAATCACTCCTCTCACTTTGATGGTATCGCAGATATAGTGAATCCCCTGATAGAAACACAAGTTATTTTGAATGTGAGAACGAAGCTGTGGGGGGTGAGACTGAGGTGAGTGTAACAGTGGAATATCAATGAAATATCCTAATGGTCTGATGCAGGGACACATCCTGGGCTGTGAATTCTTTATTTAATCACCTCTCAGAGGGTTCTATACCTCCACTGAGCCAGAACTGCTCCAGGCATGACACATTTCAACACAAGGGGTGGAGGAGGGGGGGTTCACTTATTCAGAAGACAGGACTGAGTGTACAGTATATGTTTAAGTATAAAGTATCTGTCACGGCTCTTGAAGGAAGAGGACCAAGGTGCAGCGTGGTGAGCGTACATGTTCTTTTATTTAGAAAAGACGCCGAACAAAACAAACTACTAAACAAACCGTGAAGTTAAAGGCTATGTGCCATAAACAAAGTCAACTTCCCACAAAGACAGGTGGGAAAAAGGGATACCTAAGTATGGTTCTCAATCAGAGACAACGATAGACAGCTGTCCCTGATTGAGAACCCTACCCGGCCAAAACATAGAAATACAAATAATAGAACATAGAATTCCCACCCCAACTCACACCCTGACCAAACCAAAATAGAGACATAAAAAGGATCTCTATGGTCAGGGCGTGACAGTATCAAAGGGTTTATCACAATGCTTTGCTAAAGATTAATTTCCAAGTATTTATTATTATCATATTTCAACATAATGTATACTCAGCAATCATCTTAACTTGTGGAATTTGAAATAGGGCAGTTGGTTTCACTGCTATGAATGCAAAGTGTAACAAGCAGAAGCTATAAGATCCATGATGCATACAGCTGCACAGCCAATCGGAACAAAGGATCATCCAATGTGAAGTCACATTCACACATTTTAATTCGGGGCAGATGCTGTGGGCATCTGTGTCGGCAAAATACCGTTTACCAGACTGATAAAGAGTGCAACCCACAAAGCACACGAGTATCAGACGTTTTCTGACATTTAGTCACCTATTTAAATGTTCGGTATTTTATCAAATGTTTTGACAATAACATGCCACCTGCGAGTCAACCGTGAAGCTTTAAATAGCATAAACAAAGCTATCAAATAGGTTACAGAATTATAGTTTATAAGTGTGTTCTATATTTTTCACTGTTTGCCATGTTTTTAGTCATTTGGCTTGTTAATGGAAAACAGTGAAACTGGAGCTTTCGTTTTTCTGCAGGTAGGAAGGCTCCACTAGGATGTTGAGTGATGGTGTCTTACAGGTAGATCTTTGATTCAGATGTCTCTGGGTATTGTGGTAGGGGAGAAAATAAGAAAACTGAAAGACTAGTTTAATGCCGATGTAGATGGCATTGCAGAGCTGGTAAATCCATTATGAGTCACATAGCTGGGTGGTTTCATGCAGAAGAAGTTTACGTTTCTTATTCATAGAGTATAGGCCCTGCTGGACAGTTGTGAGTAATTTGTTGTTTTATTCATGTACTGACATGACACTGAGCCTTTGTGTGGTGTTTTATAACAAGACAACTACTTTATTGTTCATTTAACCTTTTTTAACTAGACAAGTCAGGTAAGAACAAATTCTAATTTACAATGACGCCCTACTGGGGAACAGTGGGTAAACTGCCTTTTTTTTTTTTCCTTGTCAGCTTAGGGATTTGATCCTGCAACGTTTTTGTTACTGGACCAACGCTCTAACCACTAGGCTACCTTCCACCCCAGACACTTTGAGTAACTGTCTTGTTATAAAACACCATACAAAGGAATGAAATAAGAAGCCAATTTTACCCAATGTTATGGGGTAAAATGGATTGATTTGTAAACTCCATGAACCAAGAAACGTTTATATTTTTGTAACAGAGGTTGAATAATCATGATGTTCGGCAGAACCATCAGTACAACATCCCACTGGGCAAATATGTATTTTCAAGGTCTAGTTTTGATTTACATTTGGTTGAGTTGTCAACAAATGTGAATTCAACATGAAATCATCAAAAAAGTTCACTGTCATTGGATTTGGGTTAAAAATTTGGTGAAAAAAGGACAACATTTCCTTATCGTTGATTACTTTTTTCAAATCCATTCAGTTTTCCACGTTGATTCAAATTGATCACATTAAATTGTTCTGTTGAAATGATATGGAAACAACGTTGATTCAACCAATTTTTGCCCCGTGGGAAGATCCTTTTCATCTCTGAATAGTAATCTCAAAGAATAGATTGGTCAACTCCTTAGGTTATTATTCCTTAGCAAACTCCCTCTCTGTTCGGTCTTAGCTGTCAATCTCTCATCATTTTGTTTTAGTATGAAAACATTTCATATTAGCCTTGGTAACAAACTTCTGTCTACATGTTGTTTTTTCTCCAAGTGAAGTAATTGATGCATTATATGCTAATGCAGACGAGCACTCTGTGGGTACAGTGTACGCAGTCGCATCTGGCATAACAAATAGATGCAGATAAGCAGAGAGCTTTGATGATTAATGCCAAGCAGTGTTGTTGTTGTTGTTGTTGTTGATGTAAACTTCTTCTTCCTGCTCAGCAGAGCAGGCAGGAAGCGGACACCAGAATGTAAATATAATTTCATATCTGTGGGGGAACAAGCTAAGCAAGGGGCTGGAGACCTGTTGTTGTATTCTAATCAGTCTCTGTGGCTGTTCTGTTCTGAATAATCTTATCAGTTATTAATCTGGACATTCAATTATTAAAGAAACCTTGATTGAGTTCTGATTGATATTAAAAGCGGGAAACATCTTTGCACAATAGTACACTATATAAGTAATATCTTGTTTAAAACGGAAATAACATATTATTTCCTAAACCTAAACTTGCACTACAGGAACTAGCTACTGTGGTTGAAGTTGTGACACCAGAGGCAGTATGTGCGGACATGCCTATACAAAAGCCAGTTAACAGGGCAAGACACGTGTGAACAAGTGAGAGAAAGACAAGGAGATGCCATTGTTATTGGTCAGCAGTGTACTGTAAATGATTGAAGAGCTTACTGTATCAATGTACACATCTATTTCATAGTAAAATGCACCTCTTTTCCAGTTCCATCTTTTCTCTTTTTTAGTGGATGGTGGCATTTAAATGAGTGTGAAAGGATGATGGGACATCAATAGTGATATTGTTTTGTCTTTGTTGTCACCCCCCTTATTCCCAAAGTGCTATTGCTAATGAGCATTGGCCTGTGAAAAACGAAGCCATCATAACATAGCAGAGCAGCGACTACAGCCGGGATGAATAGGGAGCCTGACAGTTTACAGTGAGAGGCTGGAGAGAGAGAGATAAATGGAATGAAACATAACTGCAGTATGCTGAATAATTTAGTGCGCAGTCCCCAGTAAAGATCTGACTACTCCCTCGTTTAAAAAGATTAACAGAGTCGACAAATCACTCTGCTGTCAATCTTTTTCAACTTTTCTGTGAACTAAAACTATGAACAATTCTTCTTTCATATCTCCCACTGCAGTTACTATTTAGGTGGGTCCCCCTCTCCTCATCCCTCTGCTTTCTTTTTCAAAAAATTTTAACAGAGCGCGATGCATTTGTTATCCTTGGGAATGAGTGCCTGTGGTTTAATGAATGTTATCTCTGTGAGCTGTCCTTATCTCTCTCATTCAAATTCTGCCAGAGCAGCAAGTGTTGAAACAGATTTATTTAAAGAACATAATTTGTACTGGCCTCAGAACTACATAATGATAAAACATAGTGCTCATGATCATGTAATACAGAAAGGCGAGTCCTACTTTGTCAGCGTTGAGTTCATTAGGACAAAGCTCGGTCATCTCCTCTGTGGTGAAGATACTAAACTCAAACAGTGCTACTGTTTGTTCATCGTTGACCAAAATCTAACATGTAACAAAAATGGCATCCAAACACTTCCTTTATTAATCCAGACACAACAAAGAGGGAAAAGGAATGACACTGACAATCCCTATGTGTGTTTGTTAATCCTGTACACTTGCAGTATGCACCCCACCACTCTATTCTGGTTTTCATTTAGACCTTTCCCAAACCCTCCTGTTGCCTTAATGATGAGCAACATCCCCTATTTACATACAGTAACACATTGGTCTGCTTCAACCATTTCCCTAGATATGATCCTCCAACTCTGCGATGCATTATTACCCTGACGGGGCTTATGCCGGTTTTTCATGACACCCCTGTAATTATAATACCTACTCTACTGTATATAGGAACCTTGTTAATCTAACTGCACTGTCCAATTTACAGTAGCTATTACAGTGAAAGAATAGGATGCTATTGTTTGCAGAGAGCGCACAATTGTGAACTTGAAAATGTATCAATAAACCAAGTAGGCACATTTGGGCAGACTTGATACAACATTTTGAACAGAAATACAATGGTGCATTGGATCAGTCTAAAACTTTGCACATACACTGCTGCCATCTAGTGACCAAAATCTAAATTGCACCTAACATGGAAGAATACATTTTGGCCTTTCTCTTGCATTTCAAAGATGATGAAACAAAACAAATAAAAAATACACATTTTCTTCTTTGTATTATCTTTTACCAGATCTACTGTAATGTGTTATATTCTCCTACATTAATTTCACATTTCCACAAACTTCAAAGTGTTTCCTTTCAAATGGTATGAAGAAAATGCATGTCCTTGCCTCAGGTCCTGAGCTACAGGCAGTTATATTTGGGTATGTCATTTTAGGCGAAAATTGAAAAAAAAGGGTCAGATCCTTATTAATCTCCCACAGGACAGCTGCCTTCCATTGGGACAGCTGCCTTCCACAAACATCTAAGGCCAAAGCTGAAAGTTTCCCTCATAACAATTTTTAAGCTACGGCTGTTGTTTATGATTCTTTCCCTCCATCTTTTCCCATTCTCTGCAGAGATGTGAGACGTGGGGCTGCTGTGCTAAATTCTGTGTGCTGAGGCTGGCTAATTGCGGAGCAGTGGACCTGAGGAAGTGAGGGATATACAGCAAGCCCTCTCATTTCACCTCCTCAGCGGGTGTCCATGTATGCTCTCTCACAGGATAGAGGAATGTGTACAGAATGATTTGCTTGGAAGCCTTGTTTTTATCCCTGCTTATCAGCAGCAGTAGAAACACGTCCTGTACAATCGTAAAGGAAAAGGGGGATACCTAGTCAGTTGTCCAACTGAATGTATTCAACTGAAATGTGTCTTTTGCATTTAACCCAACCCCTTAAGTCTGTATACAAGTGTAGGATCTTCATTTGACCAGTTTCTCACAGCAGAAAAATAATCAGGAAATGTGAATTATTGTATGGATTATAAATGTACATTTTTGTAGAGGTTGATACATTTTTTTCGTTAGGGCAAATCAAATCGGACATTTTTAAGTGGAAATTACAAAATTTAGAAGCCTTTTTAAACTTCCTGCATCAAACTGCCAGTTCAAGCTCTGTACTAAATGTAATGTCCAATTGAAAATATCTTTAGAACACAATAAGTAAAAATGACACCCAATTTAAAGGGACAACAACAGGGTGATCAAATTAAGATCCTACACCTGTAGCTCAAATGTTCCATCATCTGAAATGTTTTGTTAATGTTCAAAACATTGAGAGTGAATATTTAAATTAATGCCTTTAGTAAATTAATGGCATACCTGTTTCTATTCACATAGTATATTTGTTTTTATTTTACAGAAAGTAGCACTGTTCAAACAGTTAATAACAAAATACTCATTCCAAAATGTCCTAAATTGCTGTAATATTTAAAAATCTGTTCCATGGAATAGAAAATTATGACACAGCAATTGGTGATATTATTGCTTAGCATAAGTTAACTCAGTTGTCAGTTTGAGATTATTCCTCTCATACAATTTCTCAATCAACAAAATATCTGTGTCACAGCTTATGCACCATGGGCACATTGTTTACAGAGTAATTCTTACTCTCTTTGGAGAACTTAATTTTATTCTTTACAATTAGCCAAACCCAAGTGATATTTTTGAGTGATTGAAAAGCTGCGTCTGATTGAAGGAGACGTCCTCCCAGTAAAAACATTACTGCATGCTGCTATACAGAAACACCAAATTGGCTGGAAATTAAAACTAATGAGCAATTAGCCCACCAATGAACTTGTGCTAACATCTGTTTTTTCCCAGCTCTCCTCTCTTCCTGAATCCTAATGTTTTTCATTTAATCAGTCTGAATAAGTACGAGTCAACATTTATTTGGAGTTCATTAATATTTCAGGTTTTCTCGTTCCTTCATAAAGAGCCTGATGGCAATTAGATAAGATGTCTTTCCCTGATGTTGTATGACTGGGTTTAGTAAATAAACCGTAACTCATACTGTATATAGGTAACTATGAGAGTTATAGGTTGAGGTGAAATAAAGACTGAAATCCACAGATCACAGTATACAGTCTGAGACATCTATGATATCAATAATTCATAGATATTTAACAAAAAAACAACTGAGCATGTTTCTGAGACACATCCAAATGCATATGTACTTTGAAGCCTCTTGGCCAAGCCATCAATGTAGTGAGAACATATTCCCAGTTGACTTGCCTGGTTATAGAAAGGTTGCATAAATTACATAATCAGTTGGACATAAAATATGTTGTAATATCCCGCTATGGAGTTTATCTACTTGTAAATACTTAAGTATGTGTAAACAAGGCATGCATTGTGTAAGCAGCAAATGGATATTCCTCCATAAACAAAGCATTACCGTTCTCATTGGCTCAATTTGTTTGTGTTTTCACGTGGAGTTTATTTGCATGCTGCCTCTTTAACACGACTCTGCCTTTTGCAATATTAAAGCCCTCAAACTTCTAACCCTGAGAAAGAATCATGGTGCACTCTAGTTGAACCTCTGTTTCCCATTCCCTCTCATTAAATCCCCAATATCACCCAGTTCTATAAAAGCCTTCAATGTAGAGCAGGCGTCACAGGGCTGACTGTGGAGAACAGCGTTCTTTCTCTGTAATCACAAAGTGAAATCAAGCAATACAATCCATTATGCACCTTCTCTTTAAGCCACTCCAGATCTACTGTGTTATATAAAAAGAACAAGCAAGACACAAAACAGTCCTTTGATACAATAGCAATAGAATCAGAGTGTTAAATATTGAGTTGTTTGGTTGGATATTTCCTGCAGTCTCAAGCCCCTTTTATAGCTGCCTCTAACATGCGTACTTTGTTCTGATCTTGTACTGATCTTGTCCTGATTTTGTCTGTTTACACTTATAAGATCTGATCACAATCAGATCACAATGTGTCTTTTAAATGTCTACACCTGTCTAAAAAATGTGGGCACAATCAGAATATGGACACATGATAGCACCAGGTATAAACATGGATAAATAGGACCAATAGGATCCACTGTCTTCTGGACCATTTTGGAGTGTGGTGGTAATGATGTCTAGGCTGTGTATCAGCACCTAATTTCCCTTGTTACAATAAATATGCATTTGTACAAGTTTGAACACTAACTTGATGGCAGACCGATGAAGCATTTATGCCTGGCTGAGGTGTGTAACCTTATTAAACATTCTTGGGAACAGAATAATGGTATGATGTGATGTGCACCAGAGACAGAGTAATCAGCCCCACCTGAGGCGTTGAAGGCCATCGTGTATTATAATAAGAACACACCATGCAGTGGCAAATCTGACATGAAACCTAGTCATTCAAAAATGATCAGTGTGATCTCTCTGACTCTCACTCACTGGACCCAAAGCAAACAGTGACGGGATACTCAGTAACATCCAATCACACAATGATAAAACAAGCACACAGTCTTCATGAAAAGTTGTGTCTTTGAGTAATGTTAAGACACTCCTACTGCATGACAACCTAATTTTGACTCATCATTACCCTTTTGATCTTTCCATTACCCTTTTGTTCTTTTAAGGCGTTTGTTCACTGGCCCATGTAAATATGTGCCATCCCTTTGAGCTAACAGCCATGAACACAGACAGCAATGAATGTGAGGAGGCACCAGATGCATAAAATACAATTGTATTGGTTACATGCTTCATAGACAACATGTATAGACTAACAGCAAATGGCTTACTCATGGGTCCTTTTCCAACAATGCAGAGTTAAATCTAAGATAAAAATGTGATTAAAAGATAGAAATAGTGACACAAGGAATAGGAGTGAACACCAATTTAACAGGTCACTGGCAGTTTAACAGGTCGCTGACAGTTTAACACGTCACTGACAGTTTAACAGGTCACTGACAGTTTAACAGGTCACTGACAGTTTAACAGGTCACTGACTAAATAAAGGAAACACTAATTAAGCAATTAACATCCCATCATGCTTAGGATCATGTATAAAAAGGCAGGCCGTGATTTTGGCCATTATTTTGACTACCATGGCTATTCCCCCATAGGATGACAGTGCCCCCATCCACAGAGCACGAGTGTTCACTGAATGGTTTGATGAGCATGAAAACAATGTTAACCATATGCCATGGCCGTCTCAGTCACCAGATCTAAACCCAATTGAACACTTATGGGAGATTCTGGAGCGGCTCCTGAGACAGCGTTTTCCACCACCATCAACAAAACACCAAATTATGTAATTTCTCGTGGAAGAACGGTCCCTCCAATAGAGTTCCAGACACTTGTAGAATCTATGCCAGGGTGCACTGAAGCTGTTCTGGCTCATGGTGGCCAAACTCCCTATTAAGACACTTTGGTGTTTCCTTTATTTTGGGCAGTTACCTGCATCTGCAATATTAACTGAGTCATTATGTAAATGAGCTAATTGCTTTCATCAGTTACAAAACACTTCTCTGGTTATGCCACACACAGATGCAGATATATTGATCTTCCTTTCTCATTGTTTAGCCTGGCATATTCTGTTTGTTTGCAAATATCTACCTAAATTTGTGTTAAATAAATAACTAATAGGGATTGATTCAGAGGCACTCTGAAAGCTTGATTGAATTGTAAATCTTTAACTCCAGTTAATTTATTAATGAATGACATTGTCTTGTACCCATTCACATCTAATGATCGGCAGCGACCTTTCACTGTGTATTTATTACTGTTGCAGTCGTTGTCTGCTCCAAACAATCACATTACTGGAAATTAATTAAGTTGTATAATTTTGGTGTTAAAAGTTTGTAATTGCACACTCAATTGTAACAGTAGTTTATGTCATGCAATCACCATAACAAGCCTATAATCATGAAATTACAGTAACAATACACACTTGGGTTTAGCGCCACGGTCAGTGCATTAGTAATGTCTGGTCAATGCACAACAGAGTTATACTCTCTAGGGTCAAAGGTTCACATTTCACACTTTATTTCATTAATTATGTTATATCTCAGAGCTTCAGGAAAACCAACAGGAATTAGAGGGGAGCGGAAAGTGGGGGATCCCATTGGGAACTAGATTAAAGCATCTAGGTTTATGTAGTGTTACCTGTATTGCTCTGTAAGATTCGTGTAGAATAATTTACTTCAACCTACATTTCCTTGTCCACAGTACAGAACATTTTAGAACGCAGCATTGTACCATTGACAGACATAATCTTGATCTTTAGACCAATGTTGCCCTCTAGTGTTAGAAATATGAACAAGCAAAAGTTAATTTGGTATTTAGGCCTAGATTCAATAGAGCCCCACACCGGAGGTGTCATAACACTCATAAAACCTAAAGTTCAAACAGGGAAATGGTTCCAATCGTTTTTCCACCATTCGTTTTTCCCATAGGGAATTTTAGAAACACTTCAAATAAGGGCTGTGTTTCATGTAGGCTTACCCTGGCATGAAGTTTTGATAACCATGTAACTCTCTCTCGGACAAGGTGACTTTTATCAATATATTCGGCTCTATTTACTCTCAGATTCGAAAATGCTAATTAGCATCAAAGTAGACATCATGCAAGACGACAAATCCCTGCAAGCTCCTGTCCGTCATGTCTAGCTGACACCTTTGCTAACAGGTACTGTGTCATTTTAAAAGTTGCACAAGACAGTCAAATGTTATTTGTCACATGCGCCGAATACAACAGGTATAGATCTTACCGTGAAATGCTTAGTTACAAGCCCTTAACCAACAATGCAGCTCAAGAAGTAGAGTTAAAAAAATATTAACTAAATAAACTTAAGTAAAAAAAAAAATATTAATTTAACAAAGTAACAGAATAAAAGAACAATAATGTGAGGCTATATACAGGGGTACAGGTTAGTCGAGGTTATTTGTACATGTAGGTACAGTAGGGGTAAAGTGACTATGCATAGATAATAAACGCAGAGTAGCAGCAGTGTAAAAACAAAGGGGGGGGTCAATGTAAATAGTCCGGGTGGCCATTTGATTAATTGTTCACCAGTCTTTTGGCTTGGGGCTAGAAGCTATTAAGGAGCCTTTTTGTCCTAGACATGGCACTCCGGTACCGCTTGCTGTGCGGTAGCAGAGAGAACAGTCTATAACTAGGGTGACTGGAATCTTTGACAATGTTTTGGGCCTTCCTCTGACACCGCCTAGAATATAGGTCCTGGATGGCAGGAGGCTTGGCCCCAGTGATGTACTGGGCCGTACGCATTACCCTCTGTAGCAACTTTCGGTCAGATGCCGAGCAGTTCCCATACCAGTTCCCATAGGGAACTTCACGACTGTTTTGGTGTGTTTAGACCGTGATAGTTCGTTGGTGATGTGGACACCAAGGAACTTGAAACTCTCCACTACAGCTCCGTCGATAATAATGGGGGCCTGTTCGTCCTGCCTTTTCCTGTAGTCCACGATCAGCTCCTTTTGTCTTTCTCACATTGAGGGAGAGGTTGTTGTCCTGGCACCACACTTCGTGGGTGAACAGTGAGTACAGGACTAAGCACGCACCCCTGAGGGGCCCCAGTGTTGAGGATAAATGTGGCAGATATGTTGTTGCCTACCCTTACCACCTGGGGACGGCCCATCAGGAAGTCCAAGATCCAGTTGCAGAGGGAGGTGTTTAGTCCGAGGGTCGTTAGCTTAGTGATGAGCTTTGTGGGCACTATGTTGATGAACTCTGAGCTGTAGTCAATGGACAGCATTCTCACATCGGTGTTCCTTTTGTCCAGGTGGAAAAGGGCAGTGTGGAATGCGATTGAGTTTGCGTCATCTGTGGACCTGTTGGGGCGATATGCGAATTGGAGTGGGTCTAGGTTTTCCGGGATGATGGTGTTGATGTGAGCCATGACCAGCCGTTCAAAGCACTTCATGGCTACCGACATGAGTGCTACGAGGCAGTAATCATTTAGGCAGGTTACTTTCGCTTTCTTGGTTACAGGGACTATGGTAGTCTGCTTGAAACATGTAGGTATTACAGACTCGGTCAGGGAGAGGTTGAAAATGTAATTGAAGACACTTGCCAGTTGGTCCGCGCATGCTTTGAGTACATGTCATGGTAATCTGTCTGGCCCCCCGGATTTGTGAATGTTGACCTGTTTAAAGGTTTTACCTCACATCAGCCAAAGAGAGCGTGATCACATGCTAGAACAGCTGGTGCTCTCCGTGTTGCTTGCCTCGAAGCGAGCATAAAACACATTTAGCTCGTCTGGTAGGCTCACATCACTGGGCAGCTCGCGGCTGGGTTTCCCTTTGTGGTCGACAGAATTGTCAATTGAAAGAAATTTAGCGAATTTATTCATTACTAAATTTAGCTAACATTCAGTCGTGAAAAAAGTACCCAATTGTCATACTTGAGTAAAAGTAAATATACCTTAATAGAAAATGACTCAAGTAAAATTGAAAGTCACCCAGTAAAATATTACTTGAGTAGAAGTCTAAAAGTATTGGGTTTAAAATATACTTCAGTATCAAAGCAAATTGATTTGCTAAAATATACCTAAGTATCAAAAGTCAAAGTATAAATCATTTCAAATTCCTTATATTAAGCAACCCAGATTGCACCATTTTCTTGTTTTTTAAATTTACGGATAGCCAGCGGCACACTCCAACACTTAGACATAATTTACAAATGAAGCATTTGTGTTTAGTGAGTCCACTATATCAGAGGCAGTAGGGATGAATAGGGATGTTCTCTTGAAAAGTGTGTGAATTGGACCCTTGTCCTGTCCTGTAACCATTCCAAATGTAACGAGTACTTTCGAGTGTCATGGAAAATGTATGGAGTAAAAAGTACATTATTTTTTTTAGGAATGTAGTGAAGTATAGTGAAAAGATGTCAAAAATGTAAATAGTAAAGTAAAGTACAGATACACAAAAAAAAGACTTAAGTAGTACTTTAAAGTATTTTTACTTAAGTACTTTACACCACTGCTAACATTAGATAGTTCATCCAGAGTTTCTTACCTTTGTCTAGATTTGGAAGTCTCATCCAGATCATCATGTCAATTGTAGAACTTCATGAAAGCCACATTAGCAGCTAATTTGCATTTTATTTTGGGGGGGTGTGTAAGGGGTGCGTAACTGGTGGCAGGGAAGTCAGATGCAGGAGAGCAGAACTAGGTAATAGCCGGAGCAGTTTAATACCAAAACCAACGGCATCAAGAAAATAACAACATGGGTACAAAACCCGATGCGCACCAGTCAACATGTGCACAAGCACTTACAACAAACAATACCACACAAAGACATGGGGGGAACAGAGGGTTAAATACACAACATGTAAAGGGGGAATGAAAACCAGGTGTGTAGGAAAACAAGACAAAACGGATGGAAAATGGAAAATGAAAAATGGATCGGCGATGGCTAGAAGACCGGTGACGTCGACCGCCGAACACCGCCCGATCAAGGAGAGGAACCGACTTCGGCAGAAGTCGTGACAGTACCCCACCCCCCTTGACGCGCGGCTCCAGCAGCCGACACCGGCCTCGGGGATGACCCGGAGGGAGAGATGCAGGGCGATCCGGATGGAGACGGTGGAACTCCTGCAGCATTGAAGGGTCCAACACGTCCACGTCCAACACGTCCTCTGGAGCGAGCCAGCCACCACCGGCCTGAGGAGAGACACATGGAACGAGGGGTTAATACGGTAATCGGGGGGAAGCTGTAACCTGTAACTCACCTCGTTCAGTCTCCTCAGGACTTTAAATGGCCCCACAAACCGCGGATCCCGCTTCCGGCAGTTCAGACGGAGGGGCAGGTTTCGGGTCGAGAGCCAGACCCGGTCCCCCGGTGCGAACACCGGGGCCTCACTGCGGTGGCGGTCTGCGCCGGCTTTCTGGCGCAGCATGGCGTGCTGAAGGTGAACATGGGCGGCGTCCCATGTTTCCTCCGCGTGCTGGTACCAGTCGTCCACCGCAGGAGGACGCACTGGAAGGGGGAGAGGTTAGTGGAGGAGTGGCGGAGCGAGTTCTGGGCCATCTCTGCCCAGGGCACGAACGCTGCCCACTTACCTGGCCGGTCCTGGCAATAAGACCTCAGAAACCTACCCACATCCTGGTTTACACCCTCCACTTGCCCGTTACTCTCGGGGTGAAAACCCGAGGTAAGGCTGATCGAGACCCCCAGACGTTCCATGAATGCCGTCCAGACCCTCGAAGTGAACTGGGGACCCCGATCAGACACTATGTCTTCAGGCACGCCGTAGTCCCGGAAGACGTGTGTAAACAAGACCTCCGCAGTCTGTAGGGCCGTAGGGAGACCGGGCAGCGGGAGGAGACGGCAGGACTTAGAGAAACGATCCACAACAACCAAGATCGTGGTGTCTCCCTTTGATGGGGGGAGATTGGTCAGGAAATCAATCGACAGGTGTGACCACGGCCGCTGTGGAACGGTTAAAGGGTGTAGTTTACCTCTGGGCAGGTGCCTAGGAGCCTTACACTGGGCGCACACCGAGCAGGAGGAAACATAAACCCTCACGTCCTTAGCCAAAGTGGGCCACCAGTACTTCCCACTCAGACAGCGCACCGTCCGACCGATGCCTGGATGACCAGAGGAGGGTGACGTGTGGGCCCAATAGATCAGCCGGTCACGGACAGCAGACGGAACTTACAGACGCCCAGCGGGACACTGGAGGGGAGCGGGCTCTGCACACAACGCCTGCTCAATGTCCGTGTCCAGCTCCCACACTACCGGCGCCACCAGGCAGGAGGCCGGGAGTATGGGGCTGGGATCCATGGGCCGCTCCTCTGTGTCATACAGCCGGGACAGTGCATCTGCCTTCACGTTCTGGGTACCTGGTCTGTAAGAAAGGGTGAAAACAAAACGGGTGAAAAACATGGCCCACCTTGCCTGGCGAGGGTTCAGTCTCCTCGCCGCCCGGATGTACTCCAGATTGCGGTGGTCAGTCCAGATGAGAAAAGGGTGTTTAGCCCCCTCAAGTCAATGTCTCCACGCCTTCAAAGCCTTGATGACAGCCAACAGCTCCCGGTCCCCCATGTCATAGCTTCGCTCCGCCGGGCTGAGAAGAAGGCACGGGGCGGAGCTTCGGTGGCGTACCCGAGCGCTGAGAGAGCACGGCTCCTATCCCAGCCTCGGACGCGTCCACCTCCACTATGAATGCCAAAGAGGGATCCGGATGGGCCAGCACGGGAGCCGAGGTAAACAGAGCCCTCAGGTGACCAAAGGCCCTGTCCGCCTCAGCCGACCACTTCAAACGCACCGGTCCCCCCTTCAGCAGTGAGGTAATGGGAGCCGCTACCTGAATAAAACCCCGGATAAACCTCCGGTAGTAATTGGCAAACCCTAGAAACTGCTGCACCTCCTTTACCATGGTGGGAGTCGGCCAATTACGTACGGCTGAGATGCGTTCACTCTCCATCTCCACTCCTGAGGTGGAAATGTGGTACCCTAGGAAGGAGACGGACTGTTGGAAGAACAGACATTTCTCAGCCTTGGCGTACAGGTCATGCTCCAACAGTCGACCAAGCACCTTGTGCACCAGGGACACATGCTCGGCGCGTGTAGCGGAGTATATCAGAATGTCATCAATATACACCACTACACCCTGCACGTGCAGGTCCCTGAAAATCTCGTCTACAAAGGCTTGGAAGACTGATGGTGCATTCATCAACCCATACAGCATGACGAGGTACTCATAATGCCCTGAGGTTGTACTGAACACCGTCTTCCACTCATCTCCCTCCCGGATACGCACCAGGTTGTAAGCACTCCTGAGATCAAGTTTGGTGAAGAAGCGTGCCCCGTGCATTGACTCAATCGCCGTGGCGATAAGAGGTAGCGGGTTACTGTACCTCACAGTTATCTGATTAAGGCCTCGATAGTCAATACATGGGCGCAGACCTCCCTCCTTCTTCTTCACAAAAAATAAACTTGGGGAAGTGGAGGGCCGAATGTACCCCTGACGCAGGGATTCGGAGACATATGTTTCCATAGCCACCGTCTCCGCCTGTGACAGTGGATACACGTGACTCCTGGGAAGTGCAGCATCTACCAGGAGATTTATCGCACAATCCCCCTGTCGATGGGGTGGTAATTGAGTCGCCTTCTTTTTGGAGAAGGCGAGAGCCAAATCAGCATATTCGGGGGGAATGCACACAGTGGAGACCTGGTCTGGACTTTCCACCGTAGTAGCACCTACGGAAACCCCTAAACACCCCCCCGAGCACTCTCGCGACCACCCCGTGGGAGCCCTCCGTTGCCATGAAACAGTGGGGTCATGACAAGCTAACCAGGGTAGGCCTAGCACCACTGGAAACGCAGGAGAGTCAATGAGAAAGAGACTGATTTTCTCCGTGTGACCCCCCTGCGTCACCATGTCCAGAGGAGCGGTGGCCTCCCTAATCAACCCTGACCCTAATGGTCGACTACCTAAGGCGTGAACTGGGAAGGGCATAGCCACAGGAACGATGGGGATCCCTAAACTATGTGCAAATGATCTGTCAATAAAATTCCCAGCCGCGCCAGAATCGACGAGCACCTTATGCTGGGAATGCGGGGAAAACTCAGGAATAGTAACAAACAAAAACATGTGTGCAACAGAGGGCTCTGGGTGAGAATGGTGCCTTCTCACCTGGGGTGACGTCAGAGTGCCCTGCCTGTTGCCTCGACCCCCAGAGGAACCAACCCGGCACCGACCGGCAGTGTGACCTCTGTGGCCACAGATGGTGCACGATCTCCCTGAGCGCAGCACCTCCCAACTCCATGGGCATCGGAGCGGTGGTGACTGCCTGGAAATGACGGGTGAACTCCTCAAAGTGGTCCAGCACCGCATCTCCTTCCACCCACACGGCATTGGCCCACTCCAGGGCATGAGACGAGGGCGGACACCCATTCACGGCCCAAAGGAGCCGGGTGGACGGTTGCCAGGTATAACTCCAACTGTAGCAGGAAACCCTGGCAGCGGGCTGCCGTCCCATCGTTCTCCCCGGGGAGGGTGAGGCGAATCCCACTAAAACCGGGTGCAGGGGGAGTGAGTAGTGGAGGCCCCTGTTGTGCTGGTGGAGGTGCTGGAGGAAATCTCCGTCTCTCCCAGCGGTCCATAGCTTGGACGACGCGGTCTATGGCGGTGCCGAGATGGTGGAGCATCGCTGTGTGTTCCTGGACGCGCTCCTCAATCTTACCTGTAAGCTTTGTCCAAACATTTCAAACTACTTTTGTAATACAACTTTAGGTATTTTTTTACGTAAATAATCGATCAAATTGAAGACGGGATGATCTGTGTTCAATACCGGAGGAAAACAATGTGTAGCATGCTTTCTGGTCACGACCCTCTAACAAACAGTACACTTAACTGGAGCCTCATTCTGAACATGGCTACTTCTTCATTTCTCAAAGGAAAAACCTCAACCAATTTCTAAAGACTGTTGACATCCAGTGGAAGCAATAGGAACTGCAGGAAGGTCCCTTAGAAATCTGGATTCCCAATGAAACCCCATTGAAAAGAAAGTGACCTCAAAAAAAAAAAATGTGAATGGTTTGTCCTTGGGGTTTTGCTTGCCAAATAAGTTCTGTTATAGTCACAGACATGACAATAATATGCATATATTAGCATCTGGGACTGAGTAGGAGGCAGTTTACTCTGGGCACGCTTTTCATCCAAACGTGAAAATGCTGTCCCCTATCCTAGAGAATTTAATACCAAAACCAACGGCATCAAGAAAATAACAACATGGGTACAAAACCCGACGCACACCAGTCAACATGTGCACAAGCACAACAAACAATACCACACAAAGACATGGGGGGAACAGAGAGTTAAATACACAACATGTAATGAGGGAATGAAAACCAGGTGTGTGGGAAAACAAGACAAAACAAATGGAAAATGAAAAATGGATTGGCGATGGCTAGAAGACTGGTGACGTCGACCGCCGAACACCACCCGAACAAGGAGAGGAACCGACTTCGGCAGAAGTCGTGACAGTGTGAATATAGGCGAATATATTGATTAAAGTCACCTTGCCCTAGAGAGATTTACACGGTTATCAAAACGTCATGCCAGGGTAAGCCTACACCAAACTCAGCCCCTATTTTAAGTTTTTCTAAAATCTCCTATGAATAGTGGAAAAATTACTGGAAACATTTACTTGTTTGACCACTAGGTTCTATGGGTATTATGACTCATACAGGGGTTCTCTATCAGCTCCAATGTTAAGGCAGCCTCATACATAGGTTCAGTTTGCTCCTAGCAGAACTTGGATAGGCGAAACGACCGTCTGTGCTCTCATACTTCCTAAAGCAGTCTTTCTTAAAGAATGGGTCGCGACGGACCTGTTAATAGTGGGCCGCGACATGTCAGAGTAAATGTATAATAATTTAATTAATTACTGGAATTGATTTGGACAAGTGCAACTGCGCTCACTGTTTAGCAGCGGTATCTCAGCTCAGTTTGGCAGCAGCGCGAGTGGGAGGAAGATGCCTGTGTTAGTGATGGGTCGTTCGCAAACGAGTCGGCTCTAAGAGGCTCTTGTAGGTGAACGTTGGGAGCCGGCTCACATATCAGAAGAGCCAAATCTATTTATAGAAATATTACAAAATTAAGATATGAATAATCAAAAGATTGAAATGAATAGAATTAACTAATTCAAAGAACGAAAAAAGAAATAAAATAATATAGGCCTAAATGTTCAAGCGCACACATTCGTTCTGACTGTCTGCTCAAACTAACAGCCTCACCTGTTGTTCCTGTCAATCAGACACGCTGTCAAGCAATGAACCAAAGATGAGTGACGGAGGGCCGAGCCAACTCACTCACAGTCACACACTTAGCAGCCAAGGAGAGAGAGGAAGGACAGCTGGGAAAACAACAGCTGGAAAATGAGTCGGAAGCACAGTAGCATTTGGATGCATTTTAATAATGTAGACAATGTTAGAGCACAGTATAGAATTTGCCAAAACAAAATCTCATATAAAGCCGGTTCTACGCACAACCTACACCGGCATATGCGAACTGTGCACCCAACTGTGAAGCTAGCTGTAGCGGAGCTTTGAGAAACTAGCGGGCCTGCTAGTGATAGCGGTGGAGACAGCACCTCCACACGTGGAGATGTATCCACTCAGTCAAGTAGGCCTACTCCGCGACCCACAGCAACGCAGTCTTCTATGGACCAGTTCATTCCAAAGTCTATGTCTGTAGCAAAACAAGGCCAAATTGATATTGCATTGGCTAAAATGATTGCCACCGATTTCCAGCCATTTTTGATCGTGGAGGACAGAGGTTTAAGAAATTGTAGCAATAGTCTAAATCCAATGTACACAATTCCAAGCAGGAAAACCTTTTCAAAATCACTTATTCCACAACCGTATGAGAGCACTGTCACGCCCTGACCTTGGAGAGCCTTTTTTATGCCTCTGTTTTGGTCAGGGTGTGATTTGGGTGGGCATTCTATGTTCTTTATTTCTATGTTTTGTATTTCTATGTTTTGGCCGGGTATGGTTCTCAATCAGGGACAGCTGTCATTCGTTGTCTCTGATTGGGAATCATACTTAGGCAGCCTTTTTTCCTTTGGTGTTTGTGGGTAGTTATCTTTGTTAGTGGCACTCATGCCCTGTTAAGCTTCACGGTCGTTTCTTTGTTTTCTTGGCGACATTTACTAAAATAAAAGAAAATGTACACTCACCACGCTGTACCTTGGTCTCCTTCCGACGACGGCCGTGACAAGCACACAGGCTTCAGTGCGGGAAAGAGTCCAAAAAGCTACTGCAGTTTGCCTTACCACTGACTGCTGGACATCAAGGGTAACTACTTCTTACATGTCGGTTACTTGTCACTTCATTGAAGATTTTTCGATGTCTAGCTGTCTTCTGGACTGCTTGGAGTTCATCGACAGACACACCTCAGAGAACTTGGCAGAGGATCTGTTGAGAGTGGCCAGAGAATGGCAAGTAGATGGAAAAGTGGTCTGTTGTGTTAGCGACAATGCAGCTAACATAACCAAAGCCATGAAAATGTTAAAATGGACCCCATCATCCATGTCTTGCCCACACAATCAACCTGATTGTAAGAGATGCTCTGAAGATGATGAAGCCCACTGTGTACAAAGTGAAAGCAGCTGTGGAATACTTCCACAGGAGCACAGAAGGTGCTGAAAAACTAAAGTCTACACAACGTCAGATGGGGATGCCTGAGCTGAGGCCTAAACAAGACTACACTACAAGGTGGAATTCAACATGTTATATGTTGAAGTGGTTTCTTGAGTCAAAGGATGCCATCATCTCTACCCTGGCCATTGTCAATGCACCTGTTGATGCTCTGACCCAAGAAGAATGGGAGGTGGTGGAGGAGGTGTGCTGAGTCCTGGAACCCTTTGAGCAGATCACTGTGGAGATCAATGGAGAGAGGTGCAGTAAGCAGTTATTACTACATCATTATTTAATCCAGTATTATATATGTATATGTAACGGATGTGAAATGGCTAGCTAGTTAGCGGGTACGCGCTAGTAGCATTTCAATCAGTTACGTCACTTGCTCTGAGACTTAAGTAGTGTTGCCCCTTGCTCTGCAAGGGCCGTGGCCTTTGTGGAGCGATGGGTAACGATGCTTCTTGGGCGACCGTTGTTGATGTGTGCAGAGGGTCCCTGGTTCGCGCCGGTGTCGGGGCGAGGGGACGGTTTAAAGTTATATTGTTACATTGATGCTGTTGACCCGGATCACTGGTTGCTGCGGAAAAGGAGGAGGTTGAAAGGGGGGTGAGTGTAACGGATGTGAAATGGCTAGCTAGTTAGCGGGTACGCGCTAGTAGCATTTCAATCAGTTACGTCACTTGCTCTGAGACTTAAGTAGTGTTGCCCCTTGCTCTGCAAGGGCCGCGGCCTTTGTGGCGCGATGGGTAACGATGCTTCGTGGGCGACCGTTGTTGATGTGTGCAGAAGGTCCCTGGTTCGCACCCGTGTCGGGGCGAGGGGACGGTTTAAAGTTATACTGTTACATATATGAGCAGTAGATTAGAATGTAGTATCAGTAGACAAAACATGAAAATGAATTAATAAGTTACTGTTCTCCCTTTTCAACTGTGACAGCCTCAAAAATGATACTCCTGTGTAAGGGTCTGTCTGCAGCGAATCACAGCCAGCCGCCAGAGAGAAGCAAATGTAACCACAGGACATGTGACAGAGTTGATGGACACCCTATGCTCCTTCTGCTGGACGTGCCAGGTCTTGACGGGCTCTTCAGCCAGGACTAATTGGGGCTGAACACAGGGTGTCCAACAGAAAGTCCTCCTAAGATCTGCAGATCCTCTGAGCTGGTGGAAGAACAAGGACTCTGCCTACCCACGGCTTACTAAAGTCATGATAGGGAGACTCTGCATAGTGGCCACATCTGTTCCCTCTGAGAGGGTCTTCTCGAAAACGGAACAAATAATTACTAAGACGAAACCGCATCAGCCCCTCGAAAGTGAGGCAGCTTGCATTTCTGAATGCAAATCTCTCATAAAAGCAAAATATGGTCAGCATTGCTGTGTGCTGCTGGTTATAACATGGCAATAAAGAAGAGAGAGAAGAGGGACCAGTTTAATGTTTTAAGTAAGATGCTGCAGTTTTGCACATTGTTATTTATTTTTATTTGATATGGTGCAATATTCTATTATTACGTTGTTCAGATTCTATTAATTTTGAATTGTCAGATTTATATGCACTTTGTTTATATTCATTAAAAAGTTATACTTTTAATGCAAATGTATAATAGCATTCTTTTTCATAACAAACCAATGCCTTTTTAAATACATTGTGGTTAAGGTAGAGTATGATTTCATTTAATAATTGAATTGGAATTGTTTTAACACCAATCATAGTCAAACTATCGCAAACTGTTTGACTTTAAAAAATACAAAACACATATATTTTTGAGAGCCAAAAGAGCCGGCTCTTTTTGGTGAGCTGAGCAGAACGAGCCGGGTCACTGAAAAGAGCTTGAATGCCCATCACTAGCCTGTGTGCTTCGTCGTTTACCAGATCTTTTTTTCTGCGGTTTTCTTGAAGATCACTCCGCTACCCTCACGCTGCAGCTCTGTTGTTCAGCGGCAGATGATGTGCTGTCAGCCACTGACTTGTCATTCCCACTCGCCATCACTTTCAGCTGCCATCAAATGGACTCAAGCTAGCCACAGGTTCTGACTGAGCTCAATCGTCATGAAACGCAAATATAGCGATGAGTTTCTCTCTCTTGGTTTTGTATAAACTTTGAGAAATAATGAGGATCGCCCTCAATGTGTTTTGTGCGGGGAAGTGCTTAGTAATGAGTCTCTCAAAACGAACAAATTAAAACAACACGTCCTGACTTTAACATCCACAGGCTGACTGTACACCCAGGGAGTTCTTTCAGAACAGGGCAGAATGCTTCGACAGCGGAAGAGTAAGTCAGCTAGCAAGGCATTGTTGTCATTTTATAACAGGTGACGATGAGCAAAAATAAGGGAGCACCATCTCTCATAGAAGTAGATGTGAGTTTCTCTTTCAAACAATCCCCTCGTACTCGGCTAATAGCTCATGTTACCCAAAGATACAACCCTAAGTAACAGTACAGATGAAGATGAAAAATGCAGGCCTACTGTACGTCTTACTGTAGAAATTATTGTTGAAAACAAGTCTAGGTGGGAACTGTTGCTGTTAAAATACAAGTAATCTTTTTTATTCTAAATAAAATGATTTAACACATCACACAGATATAAACCATAACATATTAACACACATACACAGCTGATAAGATAAATCAAGAGTAGGTCATATTTAGGTTTTTTTTTTAAATTAGATGATAGTTCATTGTAGGTGTTTTTTGACAAAAGGCTTTCTCTGCCCACTAACAGGCATTCAAAGCGAACAGAGCTATCCTCAAAGCTTCATACCAGGTGAGCCTAAATATAGCCAAGGCAAAGAAGCCCCACACTATAGGAGAGGAGCTCATCAAAGCCTGCCTGAGGGATGTCTGTATCTCTTTTGGGTAAGGAGGCAGCAAAAAAAGTGGACTCAGTCCTACTTTCCAATGACACAGTGGGCAAAAGAATAAGATATATGTCAGTTGACGTACAAACATCTGTGATAGAAAATATGAAACGACACAAGAAGTTCTCTCTTCAATTAGATGAGTCAGTAGATGTGGCTGGAATTCCACAGTTGATGGTATGTGCAAGATACGTATTTGGTGATGATATCCAGGAGGAATGTATTTTCTGTGACCTTCTACAAACATCAACAAAGGGAGAGGACATTTTTAGGGTGGTAGACACTCATTTGAAAGACTTACAAATTGACTGGGCAAATTGTTTTGATGGTGCAAGATACATGACTGGGTGCAAATCCGGATTCATAGCTCGTGTCTGCAGAGTGGTGCCCAACGTGAAACTGGCCTGCAAAGCATTACAACCTAACCTAAGGGCTGTTTTCGACTCAGTCGTAAATGTGCTGAATCTGATCAACAAGAGACCTCTTCAAACAAGGCTGTTCAGAGAGCTTTGCAAGGAGATGGGAGCAGACCATGAGCACCTGCTCTTTCATTGTGAGGTTAGGTGGTTGTCCAGGGGGAGGGTCCTGGAGAGGCTGTGGGAACTGAGAGAGGAGGTTCTGGCCTATCTGGAGAAAGAGGACAGCAACCTTGCAGACCTCTTCCGTGACAAACTGTGGTTGGCTAGGCTGGCTTATCTGGTTGACATTTTCAGAAAGCTCAATGAGCTAAACACAAGCCTTCTGGGCAAGGAATCAACCATTTTGGAGCTTGAAGATGGCATCAGAGGATTCACTGCACGCCTGGGATTGTGGCAGTCACAGCTGAAGGCTGCAGCATATGGCATGTTCCCTGTTCTGTTAGCTCACATGCAGCAGATAGATTCCCCCCTATGTGAAGCTGTGAAGAAGGATATGTCTGAGCACATGGCCAGCCTGCAGCAGAACTTTGACCGGTACTTTCCTAACCCACAGATCTCAAAAACGTCAATGGGTGAGGTATCCCTTTCAAGCAGTGTCCTCATCAAACCTAGGACTAATTTTGCCAGAGATGGAGGCCTTAGTGACACTACAAGCAAGCATTGGCAGCAAGATGCTTATTAACACACTCACATAGTTCTGGGTTGCTCATCTACCGCAGGAAGAGTTCTCCTGCCTGGCTGAGAAAGCAGTAGATGTACTGGTCCAGTTTGGCACCATATACCTATGCGAGTCAGGGTTCTCAACTCTGGCGTACTTAAAATACAAGTACAGAAACAGTGTCAATGCTGAGCATGACCTCAGGGTTGCACTGTCAAAAACTGAGCCCAGAATAGACCTGCTTTTTCAAAACTTCAACCGGCCACACACCTGTCATTAGGACTTGTGTGTATGTGTGTGTGTTGGTCTACATCTGTGTGATGTGATCAATCAGTTTATTCCAGTTCAGAATACAAACTATTTATTATATTTTAACAGCAACAGTTCCAACCTAGACTTTTTTTCAACAATAATTTCTACAGTAAGTTGTACAGTAGGCCTGATTATTTTTTATCTGTACTGTTATTTAGGGTTGCACGATCAAAAACTGAGCCTGTGTGTGTGTGTGTGTGTGTGTGTGTGTGTGTGTGTGTGTGTGTGTGTGTGTGTGTGTGTGTGTGTGTGTGTGTTCTGTTCACAGGAGGTTGGTGGCACCTTAATTGGGGAGGACAGGCTCATGGTAATGGCTGGAGCGGAATTAGCGGAATGGTATCAAATACATCAAACACATGGTTTCCATGGTTTCCAGGTGTTTGATGTCATTCCATTCGCTCCATTCCAGCCATTATTATGAACCTTCCTCCCCTCAGCAGCCTCCTGGGGTTCTGTTATACATCTGTGTGATCAGTCAGTTTATTCCAGTTCAGAATGAATGAAGTTATTGTATTTTAACAGCAGCAGTTCCAACCTAGACAGCTATGTATTAATGGGGAAAAATAAACATTAAAAGATATTTATGGATATTTAATTGTTTTTTGTTTTTTTCTATATTGCATTTGTTTTAGGCATAAGGGCAAAGAAATGTACCGATATTTACGTATAGTGGTATGTTTTCATAAGCTTGGGTCCCAGGAAAATACAGAATTTCTATTTCAGGCTGAAAAAGTTTAAGACCCCCTGCTCTTAAAGACATTTGCTTGAAAAACTACAAAAAAAGAAACAATATTACTGTTGTTTGTCCTTGAGACACTGTAGCAAAAGCATAGCCAGAAACACTTCTTCAAGAAATCAAAAAATCTGTCCTTAGTTTTGATGTTTTTGCCCGAGAATGACTTTATCTAGTGTGGCGTACAGCAGGTTATCCACCAGGGGGAGACTCATCGAGGCTTGGTGACATACGGAATCTACAACACAAGGCGATGGCTCCCTCTGCTGGACGTGCCAGGTCTCGACGGGCTCTTCAGCCAGGACTAATTGGGGCTGATTGTGGTTTGTAAGTAATCAAGGGGCTGATTGCTCACCAGCTGGACGAGTCCCATAAAGCTGCCAGAATGGCAGCACATGAGGGAGGGGACTCGGGGAAGAGAGGTTACTCCTGTGTAGTTGTGTGCAGTACCAGAGATAACAGATGGAGCTCAGTTTTATTCCCCGCAAGACCCCGGAGCCCAGAATCAAATCTTATTTTTCACATACAAATGGTTAGCAGATGTTACTGCAAGTGTAGCGAAATGCTTGTGTTTCAAGTTCTGACGGTGCAGTAATATCTAACAAGTAATTTAACAATCCCCAACTACCTAATACACACAAATCTAAAGGGGTGAATGAGAATATGTACATGTAAGTATATGGATGAGCGATGGCAGAGCAGCATAGGCAAGGTGCAATAGATGGTATAAAATACAGTATATACATGTGATATGAGTAATGTAAGATAAGTAAACATTATTGAAGTGCCATTTATTTAGTGGCATTGTATGAAGTGACTAGTGATCAATTTCTTAAAGTGGTTAGTGATTGGGTCTCAATGTAGGCAGCAGCCTTTCTGAGTTAGTGATTGCTGTTTAGCAGCCTGGTGGCCTTGATAGAAGTTGTTTTTCAGTCTCTCGGTCCCAGCTTTGATGCACTTGTACTGACCTTGCCTTCTGGATGGTAGCTGTGTAAACAGTGGCTTGTGTGGTTGATGTCCTTGATTATCTTTTTGGCCTTCCTGTGACATTGGATCCTGTAGGTGTCATGGAGGGCAGGTAGTTTGCCCCCGGTGATGTGTTGTGCAGACCGCACAACTCTCTGGAGAGCCTTGCGGTTGAGGGCGGTGCAGTTGCCGTACCAGGCTGTGATACAGCCCGATAGGATGCTCTCGATTGTGCATCTGTAAAAGTTTGTCAGGGTTTTGGGTGACAAGACTAATTTCTTCAGCCTCCTGAGGTTGAAGAGGAGCTGTTGCGCCTTCTTCACCACACTGTTTGTGTGGGTGGACCATTTCAGTTTGTCTGATGTGTACGCCAAGGAACTTAACTTTCCACCTATTCCACTGCTGTCCTTTCGATGTGGATAAGGGGGGTGCTCCTGCTGCTGTTTCCTGAAGTCCACGATCATCTCCTTTGTTTTGTTGATGTTGAGGGAGAGGTTGTTTTCCTGACACCACACTCCGAGTGCCCTCACCTCCTCCCTGTAGGCTGTCTCGTCGTTGTTGGTAATCAAGCCCACTACTGTTGTGTCGTCTGCAAACTTGATGATTGAGTTGGAGGCTTGCATGGCCAGGCATTCGTGGGTGAACAGGGAGTACAGGAGGGGCTGAGCACGCACCCTTGTGGGGCCCCAGTGTTGAGGGTCAGCGAAGTGGAGATGTTGTTTCCTACCTTCACCACCTGGGGGTGGCCCGTCAGAAAGTCCAGGACCCAATTGCACAGGGTGGGGTTGAGACCCAGAGCCTCAAGCTTGATGATGAGCTTGGAGGGAACTATGGTGTTGAATGCTGAGCTGTAGTCAATGAACAGCATTCTTATATAGGTTTTCCTTTTGTCCAGATGGGATAGGTCAGTGTGCAGTGTGATGGCGATTGTGTCATCTGTGGACCCGTTGGGGCGGTATGCAAACTGAAGTAGGTCTATGGTGGCCGGTAAGGTGTAGGTGATATGATCCTTGACTCATCTCTCAAAGCACTTCATGATGACAGAAGTGAGTGCTACGGGGAAGTAGTCATTTAGTTCAGTTATCTATGCCGCCTTGAGTACAGGAACAATGGTAGCCATCTTGAAGCATGTGGGGACAACAGACTGGGATAGGGAGCGATTGAATATGTCCGTAAACACACCAGCCAGCTGGTCTGTGCATGCTCTGAGGACACGGCTAGGGATGCCGTCTTGGCCAGCAGCCTTGCGAGGGTTAACACATTTAAATGTTTTACTCAAGTCAGCCACGGAGAAGGAGAGGGGGGGATGCGGTCCTTGTTAGCAGGCCACAACGGTGGGTGGCACTGCATTATCCTCAAAGCGGGCAATGATGGTGTTTAGTTTGTCTGGAAGCGTGACGATGGTATCCCGGAGGAGGTCTCCTGGAGGAGACCTATTGTTTTCTCTTTGTTATTTAAACACCCTTGAAACCGAGCTAATCCAACTCTGTCCATGTCTGATCTGTGTAAACATCTTGACCAAACCCTGTTATCTGCAACACTAACTAAGATGTTTGGTGCAGTATACTGTATCTCAAGTGAAAAAATTTGCATGAAAACTGGTCATCTCTCCTTGAATACCAACAAACACTTCATGTTCCCACTCCCACTGGGAGTAGTACTGTTAATCAATCACTAATGAAGGGGCGTTGACTTCGGCTGCCAAATTTCTACTTGCCTGAAGAAAAAATTGTGTGCACAAACAGCCAGGGAAAAAATTATGAAGATCAAAACTAACCAAAACAGCACAAAATGTTGTCATATATGTGCAAACTGTTTCGACTGGGAAGCATACAGTAAGCTTTAACCGGCGATACCTGCTGATGTTTTGGCGGTGTCAGAGGTGTAACTGCGTTGGAGCTGTCAAATCGGTGAGCAGCTACTCTTGATCATTGCCACAACCACACCCATCCCAGTCGCGGAAGTTCAGAACGAGAGTGTAGGCTATATAGAAATAATTATGCTCAAATTGAAATCATTAAATAACTAGGATTTCTATGATTTATGATTTTTATTCTGATCTCCATTAGCTGTTGAAGAAGCAGCAGTGATTGTTCCTGCGGTCCACACAGAACAAGACAAAATACAGAACACTAATGGACAAGAACAGTAACACAAATTTTAACTAAGAACACTGACTAAATAACAATAGGACTAAGCAACCTAATCGAGGTGTAGATTACGTGCAAATCAGCTGATGATAACAGACTGGAAATAAGCTGCAGGTCACAGGTGACATCATAGAGGAATGTCTGAGACGTTCAGTGGGCCCACCTGTGTCTGTCTCTCTCTCCCTCGTTAGTGTTTCCTATCCTCATGATGTAGTCTATACCTAGAGTTCCAAAACTATGGGGATGAAACGTACAGATGTTGATAAGTCTATTCATACAAAACGTAAAGATTTGTTTTATAATTTACATGCAATGTAAGCTATTGCTTAAAATAAGCAAATGATTGCAGGTCTGGGGCGCATAAGTTTTCCTCTTGTATGGAAAACATTTCCTCCATCATAATGCCCATATTTTAAACATTTGTGCATTCGTCAAGAAATCCTATACTACAAGCAGTGATCTTCTTTAGAGAAAAGAAACAGTTTGACGATGTAGTACATTTTATTTCATAACTTTTTTACTTAACTTTTTATTTAACCTTTATTTAACTAGGCAAGTCAGTTAAGAACAAATTATTATTTACAATGACGGCTTACCCTGGCCAAACACGGACGACGCTGGGCCAAAAGACTCCCAATCACGTCCGGATGTGATACAGCCTGGAATCAAACCAGGGACTGTAGTGACTCCTCTTGCACTGAGATGCAGTACCTTAGACCGCTATACCTGAGTAAATAATGTATTTATCTGTGTCATAGAAAACAATACAATTAAAAAATATAATGCAGAATAGGATACCTGTAAAAGCTACATATTGACTGGAAAAAAATTAACAAACTACATGGTCAAAAGAATGTGGACACCTGTTCGTCAAACATCTCATTCCAAAATCATGGGCATTAATATGGAGTTGGTCTCCCCGTTGCTGCTATAACAGCCTCCACTCTTCTAGGAAGGCTTTCC
Source organism: Salvelinus namaycush (assembly GCF_016432855.1). Classification (NCBI taxonomy): domain Eukaryota; kingdom Metazoa; phylum Chordata; class Actinopteri; order Salmoniformes; family Salmonidae; genus Salvelinus; species Salvelinus namaycush. The sequence continues at coordinate 23,903,559 of NC_052308.1, read as the reverse complement.
ACTAGATGTTGAAACATTGCTGCGGGGACTTGCTTCCATTCAGCCACAAGAGAATTAGTGAGGTCGGGCACTGATGTTGGGCGATTAGGCCTGGCTCACAGTCGGCGTTCCAATTCATCCCAAAGGTGTTCAATGGGGTTGAGGTCAGGGCTCTGTGCAAGCCAGTCAAGTTCTTCCACACCGATCTCGACAAACCATTTCTGTATGGACCTTGCTTTGTGCATGGGGGCATTGTCATACTGAAACAGGAAAGGGCCTTCCTCAAACTGTTGTCACAAAGTTGGAAGCACAGAATTGTCTAGAATATCATTGCATGCTGAAGCATTAAGATTTCACTTTACTGGAACTAAGGGGCCTAGCCCAAACCATAAAAAACAGCCCCAGACCATTATTCCACCAAACTTTACAGTTGTTATTATGCATTGGGTTGCGTTCTCCTGGCATCCTCCAAAACCAGATTCTTCCGTCGGACTGCCAGATGGTGAAGCGTGATTCATCACTCCAGAGAATGTGTTTCCACTGCTCCTGAGTCCAATAGTGGAAAGCTTTACACCACTCCAGCCGATGCTTGGCATTGCGCATGGTGATCTTAGGCGTGTGTGGAGCTGCTCTGACATGGAAACCGATTTCATGAGGCTCCCGACGAACAGTTCTTGTGTTGCAATCGAGGACAGAAGATTTTTACCCTCTACAGTGGTTCCTCCGTTAAAAGTTGTGTCATACTGCAGCATTCTGTGGCACGTTATCAAATTGTAAGCCATTTTTTCTGTTAATGCAAGTTAGTGCTAGTTTGACCACCAGAGGGATCTTTGAGAAGCATTTGATAGTCTTCCATATTGGCATTACCAGAGAATTTAAAACCTTTTTTGTAATAGCATAGTATATGGGATTGATTTTAAGAAATTTGGCTTAATTGATTAGATTAATATTATGGTGTTTATATTCTGAGAAAAAGGAAAAAGTACAACGTGACATCGGCAATACAGTACTGGGCTATTTAGCTAAAGAAACCCTGTGTCGTGCGGGCAGGGCACGTGGGAGACCGCGGTTCAATTCCCCGACAGGGAGGAAGGAGTATGCTGTCCTTGTAAATAAAAATGTGTTCTTAACTGATTCCATATGTGTTATTTCATAGTTGTGATGTCTTCACTATTATTCTACAATGTAGAAAATAGTAAAAATATAGAAAAATCCTGGAATGAGTAGGTGTATCCAAACTTTTGACTCGTACTTGCTTAATTAATTTGATTAATATTAGGGTGTTTCTATTTCAAGGAAAATGAAAAACCCTCTGGGTTTCCGTTAGGATGGAATGGGAAATATGGCGCTGTACAACGTGACTGTCAGCAGTACAGTACTGGGCTATTTAGCTAAAGAAACCCTGTGTCGTGCGGGAAGGGCACCCGGGAGACCGGGGTTCAATTCCCTGACGGGGAGGAAGGAGTAGGCTGTCCTTGTAAATATGAATTTGTTCTTAACTGATTCCACATGTGTTATTTCACAGTTGTGATGTCTTCACTATTATTCTACAATGTAATGAGTGCTCTAACTCCCCCTTGTGGTGGTCTGGAGCAGTGAAGCCGTGACGCTGGGTACCTCTAAGCCCCGCGGTATAAACGTACAAAATTTTAAAGGAGGAACCACTGTATGCGCTTCAACACTGCAGTCCCTTTTTGTGAGCTTGTGTGGCCTACCACTTCACGGCTGAACCGTTGTTGCTCCTAGATGTTTCCACTTCACTATAACAGCACATACAGTTGACCAGGACAGCTCTAGCAAGGCAGAAATTTGACAAACTGACTTGTTGGAAAGGTGGCATCCTACTACGATGCCACGTTCAAGGCACTGAGCTCTTTAGTAAGGCCATTCTAGTGCCAATGTTTGTCTATGGAGATTGCATGGGTGTGTGCTCGATTTTATACACCTGTCAGCAACAGGTGTGGCTGAAATAGCTGAATCCACTTATTTGAAGGGATTTCCATATACTTTGTATATATAGTGTAGAAGCACAACCTAAAATCTGTAAATGTGACCTTTTTGGAAAAGCATACACAATTTGTTCCACCTGCAGAGAATCAGAGTAACATCTCTGGCTGTAGTGTAGATAAGAACAAAGACCACTTTAGTCCAGAGTGAGTCCCAACAATCCAAGCAGCTATACTGACTTCCTCCGTGTGTGAGGGCTGCTCATCCCCAGGAAAAGGGCATCGCTGCTGGGGAAGGACTGGGTTGAGGTGCCCCTGGAGCTGCAGGAGGCTCCATCCACCCTGTAGGAGATGGAGTTGTAGAAGACAGGGTTGCTGTGGCAGCCTGAGTGCTCACAGTGGGCCGGAGAGGGGCTGTCACAGGCAACCAGCCTGAAGCACATACAGGAGCAGAGGGCGCTGATGCGGGACTCAGGATGCTTAGCAGGGTCCCTGACCCCAGGGGTCTCTCTACGCTCCTCAGATGGAGAGGGGATGAGATTGGTACGACTGGTGCCTCCCTCCATGGGCAGGGAGAGGTTACAGCGGCTACTGTTCCCATTCTCAGCTCCAAACCGTTCTATCCCATCAGCTCTGTCCCATACTGATGCTTCCACATCTGCCTCCTCCTCCCCCACCTCTCCACCCCCTGTCCTCTTAGGCACTGCTGGCTTTTGCTCCTCCGCCTCCAGGCTCCTGGTTGCCTCCTCTGTGCTGTAGGTGAGGAAGCGTAGCACCACCAGGTTCAGGAAAGCCCCGATCACTGCCAGCCCCACCAGGATGTACATGAAGCTAAAGGCCACATAGGGAGTCCTCCTCTGGAGGACCTCCTTCTTCTGCAGGGCCACAAAGTCCCCGAAGCCGATGGTGGTGAGCGTGATGAAACAGTAGTAGTAGGCATGGAAGAAGGTCCAGCCCTCAAAGTGGGAGAAGGCTGCTGCCCCGACACAGAGGGTGCTCATGCAGGACAGGAGGCCCACCAGCACCATGTTCCCCATGGACACATCAGTCTTCCGTAAGCCCATGCATTGCTTGAGCCTGCAGAGGAGGTAGCGGACAAACGTGTTGATCCTTTCCCCCATGCTCTGGAACATGACCAGTGTCAGAGGGATACCCAGAACTGCATAGAACATGCAGAATACCTTTCCAGCATCAGTGCTTGGAGCAGCATGACCATAACCTGCAGAACAGAATCATATCAAAGTTATAGACACATCATATGTGTACATTAACACAAACAACACACACACAGTAAATATTTTAAATAACCCAAAGAACAGTAGTCTCTTTAACACAATCCCCATAACGGCATTATCATAACTGCCGGTTTCACTAATAATTTAAACAAGAGTTCAGCTTCAGCACCATGGTAAGCGCCATAAGAGTGGAGGAAATGTTCAAACATATTTGGTGTATGGATGCATGGATGATTCATGTATGGATGATTTCACTTGCAGAGCAAAGAAACCACATAAACAAAGAGTCCAAGACTTGCTTGGGACATATTTCTAAACGGCATAGCAAAATTAGTTACCTATCGTTGTGATGACGGTGATAGCAAAGTAAAAGGATCCCGCGAATTTCCACTGTCTCCCCGCGCGATGGGGCTCCGACTGTAGAACCACTCTCTCGATCTCCCGGTAGTCGTCATCGGTAAATCCGTACTTCTTCTTCAGCTCATTGCGTTTCTGTTCCAGGATCTTCTTCCTCGAGTTCTCGGTCTCTGATTCGAGGGCGTCGAACACCGCGGCTCCCACAAGCAGGTAGGATAGCATACACAGGATGAGAGAAAGGGTCCGAATGTTCTGCGCCTTCATTCTCACTTCGAGCGAACTCGAGTGGGCACTGAGAGGTGGGAGGGTGTGTGATAAGGAAGAGAGACAGTAGGTGTACGCGCAAGTTATGTCATGCAAGCCTTGACCAACACAGCCTTGCTAATTATAGGAAGAACGATCCTACACCTGTTTTACTGCTTGTTGTCCCTCTGTTATTATCTTAGGCTACTTGAAGAAAAGTGCTAGGCCCTACAGGTGATTAAACAGGCACAGTTTTTTTTTTGCATAATTTTCCCCTATTTGATCAAAGCGCGCACATAGCCACATTCACCAAACAGTTTTGGGGCCTGGCCTACATAGTTGATTGATATAACTCATCAGTGTCCTAGGCCTATATAGTATTACATATAATAGGTAATTGTACCTGTCGTATTTTTTACACTGGCACTGCACGCACTTTCCATAGGCTTTGGGGTATGTGTTCTCATTACAGGGCCAGACTAGGAGAATTTCCTGACCTGGACCTGGCTAGCCAAACTGATTTTTCATGTTACACACTGGGTTAAACCTCAGCTCTAATGATGGCCGGTAGCTTAGACAGTTTTTACAACTAATGGCCAAGAAGGACACACTTGGACTTTTTTGTCTGTAGCCTTTTTGATCCTTTGAGCCTTTGTAGCCATTGCTCTCATCCATCTTTAACCGATCCAACTATTTATGTAAGCCCGATGTAGATCATTTCAAATAAACATTTATTTTAATCTAAATGGGTGAAATAAACTGGTGGCCTTGATCAAAAGTCATACCCCACTGTGTGCAGCGAGCTGGACCTGTCCATGGTGCTGAACACTAGTTCGTAATCAGTGAGAGATGGTCAATTGGATGGCTTCAGTTGATGAAAGACACTATTGTTCTTTTGTTTTTTTGGAGAGAGAGAGGGGTGCACTGTAGAAACAGCTGGCCTTTTCAAAATCTACTCTCTTGATTACTTTGTGAAGCATACATGTGCGAAGTATTCAGAAAACGCTTGGGTAATGTATTACTCTGACTGATGAAGCATGGGCTGGTGGTGGAGTTGACCTTTATAAAGCACACTTAGTCCCAGGGGATCAATAGAGCCTTCATCATTAACTAAATCAGAGAGAGAGAGAGAGAGAGAGAGCTAACCATGTGAGTATTTTATGACCCCAAAGCATCAAGTCTTAAATGTCATGATTGCTCTCAAATACTCAAAGACTAGTACATGAGGTACATTTACATGGGTCTGATTAGACACAGAGACCAGTGATAAAAATGTCATTTTGTAACAAGTTTATTATTATTGTATTGATTTTGTGCATACCAGGTTACATTTCCATATTCAATTATATTAATATAAACATCATTAATAATAAAGTTAATGAATCATTGCTAAAGGCTGTATCGTATGTATGTATGTATGTATGTATGAGAGAGAGAGAGAGAGAGAGAGAGAGAGAGAGAGAGAGAGAGAGAGAGAGAGAGAGAGAGAGAGAGAGAGAGAGAGAGAGAGAGAGAGAGAGAGAGAGAGAGAGAGAGAGCAAGCAAAGAGGGAGCGATACAGACAGAGACGGAGGGAGAGGGAGAAAGAGAGGGAGAGTCCCTCTAAAATCTGAAGGTTTATTACCTCTTCTCCACCAAGAGCATGGTCATCTCTGTTATTACAATCTACATGTATTGTTTCTCTCCTTTCAAGCCTATTCAGGGCTATTATGTCCTATATGAAGTACAGTAAATACCATATTGTGCTTTACTCAGTGCCAACAAAATCCATTACCACCCAGATGGTAAGAGTGCAAAGAGTGAGAATGGCTCTTTTTTCTCTACTGAAAAAAAAAGGATAAGAACAATCATTACTATTTCAATGGATTATGTCCCTGAAAGATAAGTTAATAGCCAATGTCCAAAGTCCTTTCCAGTCCATGTGGCGTCAATATGTGTGGTTGTTAGGGCAGATCAGTTATACAACTACAGCTTTAAAGTCAGACACAAATAATGCAATCAAACAAAGGTTTTTGAAGTTTCACATGAAGAATATGCATTGAGAAATATATTGGCTTGTGATTCTCTATAAAAACAGAAAAGGATCTTTGAGCATTAGTCCCCAACCCTTCTAATGGCTTTGTGGCTGCTGATGCCTAAGGAGTATTTATAGTGTTTTATCTGATTAGCTAAGCTCCTATCACGCTCTCCCCTACAGAATGGTTCGGCTTGACTCAGCCTCTAAGCTAACTCTCACAGGAAGACATTAAGACCAGGATATCAAGCACCAGGCCAGTCATCTGCCTATGTTCCATCCCTCGATGGAAGATGTGCCATGATATAACCAAGAACATGATGCTGTCTTTACACTGATAACAGAGACTACTAAATGTCAGCATAGAAAATGATTAAGATAGAAGTCACAGCACAGCAGCAGAACTGATGCGTTGTTTGTTGAGTGCACCGAGACTTGCATGTTCACATAATACAATTTGTATGCTGAATTATTAAGAGTAAAGTGGGATGCGTAAGATGTAGGGGTTTGGATGATGGTAAAAAGTACCCACTGACTTTCATATCCGAATCCAGATCACTGTGAATGGAGGATTTTAACTGTCTCCTTGTGCTTATGTCAAAGGCACTGGCTCTTTTCCCCAGAGGGATACAAAGGTGTCACGGAAGGACACTGACTTGAACTTTACAGCTAATGTGAGTAGAGCTTTGAGGCTTATTAACCAAAAGGGCAGAATGACAGACCTTTCAATCCTCTGGGACAGCACCTTTAGGGAGGCCTGACGGACCTTTCAATCCTCTGGGACAGCACTTTTAGGGAAGCCTGACGGACCTTTCAATCCTCTGGGACAGCACTTTTAGGGAGGTCTGGTGGTCCTTTCAATCCTCTGGGACAGCACCTTTAGGGAGGCTTGAAGGACCTTTCAATCCTCTGGGACAGCACCTTTAGGGAGGCCTGACGGACCTTTCAAACCTCTGGGACAGCACCTTTAGGGAGGCCTGACGGACCTTTCAATCCACTGGGACAGCACTTTTAGGGAGGTCTGGTGGACCTTTCAATCCTCTGGGACAGCATTTTTAGGGAGGCCTGACGGACCTTTCCATCCTCTGGGACTGCACCTTTAGGGAGGCCTGACGGACCTTTCAATCCTCTGGGACAGGACTTTTAGGGAGGCCTGACGGACCTTTCAATCCTCTGGGACAGCACCTTTAGGGAGGCCTGACGGACCTTTCAAGCTTCTTGGACAGCACCTTTAGGGAGGCCTGACGGACCTTTCAAGCCTCTGGGACAGCACTTTTAGGGAGGCCTGATGGACCTTTCAATCCTCTGAGACAGCACTTTTAGGGAGGGCTGATGACTGTGACCAAGTATTCAACAAAAAAAATCGATTTGAACAAATTATGAATAGACATGAAACAAGCAGCAAATATGGGATGTAGGTTATATTTTAAATGATATTAATTTATATTATAGTTTTTAATATGCCCCATTTCTTTCCTTGGGGACTGCAGATGGAATTTAGATAGAATTCTAAATAAAATACATGTATTAACAAGTGCCCTATAAAGTCAGCCCTTGAACTCCACAACTCCCTACCAGTGCAACTACAAGCTGCCTGTGCAGATGCCCTGAGTCATGGCTGCTAATTGTTACTTATCATTGGAGTGCCCTTCCTATGATACTATGAGAGGAAGGGTGGGGAAGGCTATGGCTGAAATTATAACAGTGTTTTGTAGGATATTTGGCAATAGCAAGGAACATGGATGTGATCAGTCAAAGGGTTTCATCATGTCAATATTAGCCTACTTAATGTCAGTATTCACAATTTTCTCGTGAAAAGATTCACCAATCTGTTGAAACTAATAATAACTAACCAACCACGCAATCAATCAATTATATCATTCAAATAAAACATAAATGTCCTGTAAACATGCAACTTATTGAATTTAAATCTCACTCTAAATTGTGTTCTTTTGATTTTGGCAACAATTCAGCATTCCCTCCTCTTTAATCTTGTCTCTTGTAAATGTACATTTCCTCCAAAAATAGCCTCACCAAAGGACTGTTTGTGCGTGGCCTATAATGAACCATGGATGGAGCTGGAGCCAGAGGGAGTCTCTCTGTACCCAGGCCTACCTGCTGCCTGGGTACAGAGCCAACCAGCCAACCAGCCACCCAGCCACCAGAGGGCGTTTTAGGCTCTGATGTTGCCTGGAGAAGATGTACTGTAGGTGAAGTTAACCAGGCTCAGGTCTGCAGCTGGAAACCAGGGTAAAGGTCTTACTATATCAGATGACACTTATGTAAAGATGAAAGGGGTCATATGATCTGGCTATTTTTTTTAAAGATATACTGAAATACTTTTAACTGTACTACAGTATTTGTAGGCCTACTGATAATTTAGGACTAAGGTTAACTCTTGTATCATGTACGCCTCTGTTTAATGTCTATGCAGACCATGCCAACAGAATGACGTAGGGGAAACAACACCAGAATGTGTTATCATTACATACTTATAGTGGGAGAAAGCGGCTGGATGTGTACCCCAGTGAAAGTGTGGACTCACTCAAATTATTTTAAATATACTGTACTACCATAATGACATCTTTTCACTTTTCTGTTGAAAAGTAACTTAGATGGCCTATAGATGGAGCTGATGTTCAACACAGAGTATTAATCATGTACAGTACCAGTCAAAAGTTTGGACACTCCTACTCATTACAAGGGTTTTCTTTATTTTTACTATTTTCTACATTGCAGAATAATAGTGAGACATCAAAACTATGAAATAACACATATGGAATCATGTAGTAACAAAAAAAGTGTTAAACAAATCAAAATATATTTTAAATGTATGATTCTTCAAATTAGCCACCCTTTGCCTTGATGACAGCTTTGCACACTCTTGGCATTCTCTCAACCAGCTTCATGAGGTCACCTGGAATTCATTTTAATTAACTGGAGTGCCTTGTTAAAAGTTAATTTGTGGAATTTCTTTCCTTCTTAATGCGTTTGAGCCTATCAGTTGTGTTCTGACAAGGTAGGTGTGGTATACAGAAGATAGTACTATTTGGTAAAAGACCAAGTCCATATATGGCAAGAACAGCTCAAATAAGCAAAGAGAAATGACAGTCCATCATTATTTTAAGACATTAAGGTCAGTCAATATGAACAATTTCAAGAACTTTGAAAGTTTCTTCAAGTGCAATTGCAAAAGCCATCAAGCGCTATGATGAAACTGGCTCTTATGAGGACCGCCACAGGAAAGGAAGACCAGAGCTACCTCTGCTGTAGAGGATAAGTTCATTAGAGTTAAATGCTTCACAGAGTTCAGGTAACAGACACATCTAAACATAAACTGTTCAGAGGAGACTGCGTGAATCAGGCCTTCATGGTTGAATTGCTGCAAAGAAACCACTACTAACGGACACCAATAAGAAGAAGAGACTTGCTTGGGCCATGAAACACGAGCAATGGATATTAGACCGGTGGAAATCTGTCCTTTGGTCTGATGAGTCCAAATTTGAGATTTTTGGTTCCAACCGCCGTGTCTTTGTGAGACACAGAGTAGGTGAACAGATCTCTGCATGTGTGGTTCCCACCGTGAAGCATAAAGGAGGATGTGTGATGGTGTGGGGGTGCTTTGCAGGTGACACTATCTGTGATTTATTTAGAATTCAAGGCATACTTAACCAGTATGGCTACCACAGCATTCTGCAGTGATATGCCATCCCATCTGGTTTGCGCTTAGTGGGACTATCATTTGTTTTTCAACAAGACAATGACCCAAAACACACCTCCAAACACAAGAAGGAGAGTGATGGAGTGCAGCATCAGATTACCTGGCCTCCACAATCACCCGACCTCAACCCAATTGACATGGTTTGGGATGAGTTGGACCTCAGAGTGAAGGAACAGCAGCCAACAAGTGCTCAGCATGTGTGGGAACTCCTTCAAGACAGTTGGAAAAGCATTCCAGGTGAAGCTGTTTGAGAGAATGCCAAGAGTGTGCAAAGCTGTCATCAAGGCAAAGGGTGGCTACTTTAAAGAATCTCAAATATAAAATATATTTTGATTTGTTTAACATTTTTATGGTTACTACATGATTCCATGTGTTATTTCATAGTTTGGATGTCTTCACTATTATTCTACAATGTAGAAAATAGTAAAAATAAAGAAAAAAACTTAAATGAGTAGGTGTATCCAAACCTTTGACTGGTACTGTAGGTGGTAGGCCTACAATATGGCACATCAAAGGCATTCATTTTGTCTGAAAATGTTAGGCCTATAATTTAAGTGAGGGGGAAAACAGGATAAAACCAAATTAGGTCTGGTAAAATAGTTCCAACTGTTTGGTATGTTTCACTTTACAAAAAGGTAGGCCTACATGACTCCAGTGCCTGTCTGTCTCCTGTGAGTTATTCAACCAATCCCATATGACTCAGTGTGCTAGATTGGCTGGTGTTTATGACTTCTTGTCAAATCTGGTGGAGAAACCTGGTTTGAGGGAAATGCGTATGATTTGTGATGTTTTTTTGTGTCCCTCCAGGCTGGGTGGATGTACATGACATAGTAAAGAACTTCAACTGTAGGTGCCGTTTAAGATTAGGGAGGACAGTGTATTTTTATGAGCATGGCCTTATTTCTATACAGCATATTGGATGACTGTCAGTCATATTCCATTCACCCAGCTCAATGTAACATCGATAGGTTTACGCTACTACATGATACTGGAATTTGCCCTATACCCATCATGAGGTTGCTTCAACCTAGCCTACAAATGAAAGTTTATAACGTAGAGAGACAAATTGGAATAATCAAGGTGACAAACAGTGACACATTCAATACCGCCTTGCACACTCTTGCCTGCATCCAGCAGGTGTGAGGTGTAATCATTGGTCCAAATAGTTGCAAAACAAAACGAGAGTTTCTATTGGACTAATTCAGGTAGGTCCCTCCCCATTTGCTTCCGTTTAAGAAACGTTTTGCAACAGAATCAACAGAATGAATACACCCTTGATCACTCGCAAACACAGTTCATTCTCATAGAGGCAACCTACAGCATCCTCACTTTGCTCGTTGTATAATTCCTTCTGTCAGGTGTGCGCTCTCCTCCTCTCACCTTTTTCCATTTGCTTGTGGACTTCAGTGCACAACACAACAGCTGTCTGTGACCTGGCATAAAAAACCTCTCCAAGCCAAACCTTCATAACGTAGCCTCTAACCGCTACAAAGCCTACATCGTTGTCACCCTCCCACTGGGCAGAAAACTGGTTCCATCAACATTGTATCCACATAATTTCAACCAGAAAATGTAATCTGATGACGTTGAATCAACGTGGAAAACTTATTGGATTTGCAAAACGTCATCAACATAAGGGCATTTCGTCATTTTTTCACCAAACTTTTAACCTAAATCCAATGACATGTGGACATTTTTTTTTTGATCTCATGATGATGTTAGTGAACATCTCAACCAAATGTAAATCAAAACTAGATGTTATAATTATGTCCTTGCCTAGTGGAAAATTAACAAACTAAAACTAATGCGTTAGTATACCCACAATACAATCCATGTGTACAATCACGCAGTACAGTATACAGCAAGCAGTTAAGCAGTTAAATCAATGAATAAAACCGAAGGTTTACCTTGAATTGGAAGAGTTGCAGTGATGGATATCCTTAGCCAGCTAGCTAACATAAATAGCATTCCTCTCTGTTTGAGTCAGGTTGTTGAGTAGGCTAAATTAACTTTATTAGCTAAGTAAGTGAAAGGTAAACTTAGAAGAAAATAATACACAGAAATCTCTCTTTCTATGCTGCTTCTTCTTAATTGTTGAAGAAATTAATTTGTTCAGAACTCTTCAACTATTATCTCTCTTTGAGTCAACTACTCACCACACTGAGGTGTATGATCTTAATTTGATCACTCTTTTGATGCTGAGAATTTTCCTGCTTAGCAGGAAATGCAAACTTGTAGTGTACTCAATGTTTAAAAAGGCTTCTAAAGTTTGAAATTTACACTTTAAAATGTCAGACTTGATTTGCCCAAACAAAAAATGTATCAATCCCTACAAAGAAATGTCAATTAATTATAATCCACATAATAATTCACATTTCCTGTTGCTGCAGGATTATTTTTCTGCTGTAGCAAACGGGCTCACTGCAGTGCTAGCTAGCTGTATCTTGTGTTGTCAGTACTGTCGTGTCTTTGGCATCATTAAAAGTGAAGACTTATTTCATCAAATCAATTCTCTGTATTTATTATTACGTGATTAAACTAATCATGTAAATGTAATTAACTAGAAAGTCGGGGCACCAAGGAAAATCTTCAGATTACAAACCTATAATTTTCCTAATATAACTCTTCAGATATTTTAATATCTGATCAATTAGTCTTCTTATGAATTAATTATTATTTACCTAACGTCAGTCTCATTCCAAACGTTGTAAATTGTTGGTTATCTGCACGAACCCAGCCTTTACTATGAATCATCCATACACCAATTGGCTTAATCATTTATTTACTAACTAACTAAATAATCACAGAAATGCATAAACAAACAAACAGTAGATATGGTTACAAGGAAATGATAGGGGAGATTCCCTAGTGGGCTAAACCGATATGACAGCTCGGTGGACAAAGGGAAGTGGGTGTGGACTGAGAACATGCGGGAAAGACCAGAGGAATCACTACACACAGTACTACTATAATTATATTAATACAAATGTGGTTCTTTTGCACATGAACGCTCACTCATTCGGGAATAATTGCAATCAATATATATTTACGCCCAGGTGTCGTCGTGATCTCTGTTGGAATCGTCAGTCCGTCTGCTGGAGAGTCAGTCCATCCGAGTCTCTCTCTCTTTTTGTCTTTCATGGTTAGAATGGATACTTCAGAGTACCATTCAGAAATGTTCTCATATATAGATGTTTCGGCAGTTGTCGGTGTTCGCAATCCCAGGTTTACATAATTTCTAGCTTCAGACTAGTAATTAGTGTCTAAGATTTGCTCATATTCTGTCGGGAACGATAGTCTCAGAGTTTAACCATTTCCAGCCGTGTAGCCAATGCTCCACGTGGTATGGTTAGGAATTCAATAACTATTCACAATCACAGCTCACGCTGTGGGTTTGCTTAGTCTTGGTACTCAAACCTGTGCCACCTCAGCTGACACCAAGGTATGCATGGTCTGAAGAGGATTTCCTCAGTATGGGGTTTTATTTGTAACTGTAGAAAAGGCTGTTCTATGACGCCAGATCATGTCTGTGCTCACGGGGGCGGGCCAATGACTTAGTTAAACTTTAAAGGGAATACAATTCTCTCACACTAAAGGTTTATCATCACATTACATCATTTCACAAATAGTTTAATCTTTACTCATTCATTTTATACAAGAATTAGACGCAAACCTCATAATTGAGAAATGTACACATTCAGAGAGTGAGAGAGAGAGAGGGGGATGCCACGATCTATACCCAAAAAGGGCCATGTCATGACAGTACTATATTTGTTCATTGATCCTTTGATTGGCTAAACAACATGTCAGTTCATACTGTAAGAGCTCTGATAGGTTGGAGGACGTCCTCCGGAAGTCATAATTACTGTGTTAGACTATGTAAGGGGGTTAGAACCATGTGCCTCCTAGGTTTTGTATTGAAGTCAATGTACCCAGAGGAGGACGGAAAATAGCTGTCCTCCAGCTACATCATGGTGCTACCCTAGAGGGTGCTGTTAAGAATACATTCATTGCAAAACAGTGTGTTTTAATTATTTATTTGGGGACATGAACATATTTGGTACAGTTTTATTGAAAAAGGAAAAGTTTTTTAATGTTTCACTGTTTTTATTTTTATAAAATCCACTGCTGTAGAGATATTATCCGAATCCAAATGTAAGATATTGTGTTGGCTCTCGTAATTTACTTCATCATTAAACTAATCTTTATTAACTTTTAGAACATTTTGAATAGGCTACAGCCTATATTATCTTGTTATTACTGAAAGGCACGCCAGAATTAGTGGGCTTCCAATTACAACATAATCCAGATAGCTGCCCTGGGAAATTCCTGATTCTGTCTAGGCCCCTTACTTTTTTCAGTCTTTACTAATGACATTCCACTGGCTTTGAGTAAAGCCACTGTGTCTATGTATGTGGATGAGTCAACACTATACACGTCAGCTACTACAGCGACTGAAATTACTGCAAAACTTAACAAAGAGCTGCAGTTAGTTTTAGAATGGGTGGCAAGGAATAAGTTAGACATAAATATTTCAAAAACTAAAAGCATTGTATTTGGGACAAATCGTTCACTAAACCCTAATCCTCAACTAAATCTTGTAATGAATAATGTGGAAATTGAGCAAGTTGAGGTGACTAAACTGCTTGGAGTAATCCTGGATTGTAAACAGTCATGGTCAAAACATAGCTAAAATGGGGAGAAGTCTGTCCATAATAAAGTGTTCCTCTGCCTTCTTAACAGCACTATCAACAAGGCAGGTCCTACAGACCCTAGTTTTGTCGCACCTGGACTACTGTTCAGTCGTGTGGTCAGGTGCCACAAAGAGAGACTTAGGAAAATTGCAACTGGCTCATAAGAGGGCAGCACGGCTGGCCCTTGAATGTACACAGAGAGCTAACATTAATATGTCAATCTCTCCTGGCTCAAAGTGAAGAAGAGATTGACTTCATCACTACTTGTATTTGTGAGAGGTATTGACATGTTGAATGCACCGAGTCCGTAACGTGAACAAACAGACACGGAAGACAACCACCCACAAAACACAACATAAAACAGGCTACCTAAATATGGTTCCCAATCAGAGACAATGACTAACACCTGCCTCTGATTGAGAACCATATCAGGCCACACGAAAAACCCAACATAGAAACACAAAACATAGATAACCAACCCAACTCACACCCTGACCATACTAAAACAAAGAAAATACAAAAGAACTAAGGTCAGAACGTGACAGTGCAAAAGGCATGAGGAGGTAGGCAATAAATAGGCCATAGGAGCGAATAATTACAATTTAGCAGATTAACACTGGAGTGATAAATCATCAGATGATCATGTGCAAGTATAGATACTGGTGTGCAAAAGAGCAGAAAAGTAAATAAATAAAAACAGTAAGGGGATGAGGTAGGTAAATTGAGTGGCCTGTTTACAGATGGACTATGTACAGCTGCAGCGATCGGTTAGCTGCTCAGATAGCAGATGTTTAAAGTTGGTGAGGGAAATAAAAGTCTCCAACTTCAGCGATTTTTGCAATTCGTTCCAGTCACAGGCAGCAGAGAACTGGAAGGAAAGGCAGCCAAATTAGGTGTTGGCTTTTGGGATGATCAGTGAGATATACCTGCTGGGGCGCGTGCTACGGGTGGGTGTTGTTATCGTGACCAGTGAACTGAGATAAGGCGGAGCTTTACCTAGCATGGACTTATAGATGACCTGGAGCCAGTGGGTCTGGCGACGAATATGTAGCGAGGGCCAGCCGACTAGAGCATACAGGTCGCAGTGGTGGGTGGTATAAGGTGTTTAAGTAACAAAACGGATGGCACTATGATAAACTGCATCTAGTTTGCTGAGTAGAGTATTGGAAGCTATTTTGTAGATGACATCGCCGAAGTCGAGGATTGGTAGGATAGTCAGTTTTACTAGGGTAAGTTTGGCGGCGTGAGTGAAGGAGGCTTTGTTGTGAAATAGAAAGCCGATTCTTGATTTGATTTTGGATTGGAGATGTTTAATATGAGTCTGGAAGGAGAGTTTACAGTCTAGCCAGACACCTAGGTATTTATAGATGTCCACATATTCTAGGTCGGAACCGTCCAGGGCGGTGATGCTAGTCGGGCGGGCGGGTGCAGGCAGCGAACGGTTGAAAAGCATGCATTTGGTTTTACTAGCGTTTAAGAGCAGTTGGAGGCCACGGAAGGAGTGTTGTATGGCATTGAAGCTCGTTTGGAGGTTAGATAGGAAGTGTCCAAGGAAGGGCCAGAAGTATACAGAATAGTGTTGTCTGCGTAGAGGTGGATCAGGGAATCACCCGCAGCAAGAGCAACATCATTGATATATACAGAGAAAAGAGTCGTCCCGAGAATTGAACCCTGTGGTACTCCCATAGAGATTGCCAGAGGACCCGGACAACATGCCCTCCGATTTGACACACTGAACTCTGTCTGCAAAGTAGTTGGTGAACCAGGCAAGGCAGTCATCAGAAAAACCGAGGCTACTGAGTCTGCCGATAAGAATATGGTGATTGACACCATGGTGATTGAGTTGAAAGCCTTGGCCAGGTCGATGAAGACGGCTGCATAGTACTGTCTTTTATCGATGGCGGTTATGATATCGTTTAGTACCTTGAGCGTGGCTGAGGTGCACCCGTGACCGGCTCGGAAACCGGATTGCACAGCGGAGAAGGTACGGTGGGATTCGAGATGGTCAGTGATCTGTTTATTAACTTGGCTTTCGAAGACCTTAGATAGGCAGGGCAGGATGGATATAGGTCTGTAACAGTTTGGATCCAGGGTGTCTCCCACTTGGGAGAGGTGCTCTTGTTCTCCATGGACTTTACAGTGTCCCAGAACTTTTGGGAGTTAGAGCTACAGGATGCAAATTTCTGCTTGAAAAAGCTAGCCTTTGCTTTCCTGACTGACTGCGTGTATTGGTTCCTGACTTCCCTGAACAGTTGCATATCGCGGGGACTATTCGATGCTATTGCAGTCCGCCACAGGATGTTTTTGTGCTGGTCGAGGGCAGTCAGGTCTGGAGTGAACCAAGGGCTATATCTGTTCTTAGTTCAGCATTTTTTGAACAGGGCATGCTTATCTAAGATGGTGAGGAAGTTACTTTTAAAGAATGACCAGGCATCCTCAACTGACGGGATGAGGTCAATATCCTTCCAGGATACCCGGGCCAGGTCAATTAGAAAGGCCTGCTCGCAGAAGTGTTTTAGGGAGCGTTTGACAGTGATGAGGGGTGGTCGTTTGACCGTGGACCCGTAGCGGATACAGGCAATGAGGCAGTGATCGCTGAGATCCTGATTGAAGACAGCAGAGGTGTATTTGGAGGGCAAGTTGGTCAGGATAATGTCTATGAGGGTGCCCATGTTTACGGATTTAGGGTTGTACCTGGTGGGTTCCTTGATGATTTGTGTGAGATTGAGGGCATCTAGCTTAGATTGTAGGACTGCCAGGGTGTTAAGCATATCCCAGTTTAGGTCACCTAACAGAACAAACTCTGAAGCTAGATGGGGGGCGATCAATTCACAAATGGTGTCCAGGGCACAGCTGGGAGCTGAGGGGGGTCGGTAGCAGGCGGGAACAGTGAGACTTATTTCTGGAGAGATTCATTTTTAAAATTAGAAGTTCGAACTGTTTGGGAATGGACCTGGAAAGTATGACATTACTTTGCAGGCTATTACTTTGCAGTAGATTGCAACTCCTCCCCCTTTGGCAGTTCTATCTTGACAAAAACAAGCCGAACTGACACAGACAGACAAAAGAGCACAGGTATAAATACCCAGAGGATAATGGGGAAGATGGGTGACACCTGGAGGGGGTGGAGACAAGCATAAGGACAGGTGAAACAGATCAGTGTGTGACAATAATGTAAAAAGGACCATTTTCATGTTGCACATGTTTTAGTTGGGTGTTAGGAGGTGAGATCAGGTTGGCCCATTCTAGCCAATGAGAAGGAGGATACCCGTGTGAACAACAGGCCATAGAGATAGAGGACTCATCTTTGTATCTGTGCGTTACAGTGTCTGTGACAGCATTGGCAGCGCCGTTGAGGCTATCTCCATTTTAAAGTAGAACACTTTCTTCTTCTTCATTGGATGATTGGGCCCAACTCATAGGAATCCCCGCCCAGTTGACAACTATAAATGCTTGAAGCCAGGATTGACGTCAATTCTATTTAAATTCCAGTCAATTCAAAAAGTGAATCCAATTCAAATCTAAATTGTTCCTAATTAAAAAGCATTGAGGATAATTTGAATTTTAGTCTACTTCCTAAATTGAATGGAATTTAAATGAAATTTAACCCAACCCTGGTGGAAGCACTCAATGGCAATGTCCACGCTAAAACTGGTTTCCATGATGAGTCCTCTATTTATCTCTATGACAACAGGCACAACTCCAATATAAAGTCGTTTTTTCCCCAGTCTTTTTTCCCCCAAATGTTTAATCCCTAGGGCTTAGACTTTACGTTTAGTGCCAAAAGTAGAAGAGAACTAGCACACTGTACTCTCTGAGAACTGGGTTTGCCTAACCCTGCTCTACTGTAGACACAATTGTGGATTTGAAAGAACAAGATGTGTAATCAATATGGTGAAAATGACATGATGGAGCTCTTGTAACCCTACCATATTGGTAATAGAAATTGGTTTAGACACACAATTTAGAATTCAGTCAATATCTATTCCTCTATCTTGTTCCAAGTGGTGTCTTTTATCCCACAGGGGGAAGGGGTGTGTGTTTGGGACAGATGGGGTACGGGTGCCCATCTGCTCCCTCAAACACCCCTTCTTTAGAGAGCAATGCCCAGCTCTGGCAGTAAAACCCAAACTGTTCTTCATCCAGGCCTGCCAAGGGACCAGCTACCAGGTAGAGACAGTAATTAACTCCTCAGTAAAGAGGGAGGTGCAGGGAGAGGGGCGTTACGAAGCAGACGGTGGCAACATTGACTCCATCCTCTCGGAAGCTGATTTCCTGGTCGGCATGGCAACAGTGGACGATTGCAGGTCATTCAGGCACACTTGGGAAGGTACTATCTACATCCACTATGCAAACAGCTGGGGAAGAAAGGGGAGGAGCTGTTGACCGAAGGGGAGAGTGGTGTCAGGTATTTTACCTGTGTGCAGTGTTGTGATGTATATTTTGTTTTTCTATGCAGTGAGAAGGACATCCAGTCAGTGTTGTCACTTGTGAATGGTGAGGTCAGAAAAAAAAGTATTTGACAGCCTCAAACAGTCTGAGTTTGATTCCACCCTCTGTAAAACACTCTAAGCAGACATTCTAAGGGAACCTGCTGAGAAAATGTCATTGGATGCATTTGTTTCAAAGTTGTTGTTTTTGTGGGTGGGCCAGTGGCGACCAATCATTCAGGGCAGGTTTTTGAGCCCCACCTGTTTTTAGCCCCACATTTTTGAGCCCCACATTTTTGGGGGGGGCTTGACTGTTTGCATGTTATTTTGGCATTAATACATGTCACATATCAGTTTGAAAACAATGTAGAAATATATATATATCATTGAGTTAATAAAGCTGCATACAAACATGGTCTATGTTTTGTTTTCTTGAGTAAAGCAGCTCCAAAACGCAGGTGTTTCAGTCTAGCTCAGTGCTTTCTGTGGTGGTGTGGCAAGCCATCAGAAAATACGGAGCGTTGCGCCGTGATTGGCTCAGTGTTCTGTCACTACGTCACCGCCAAGTCTAAGGGCAGAGCTAGAAAATTCAAGCCCCTTGGGTGCTGCTATAGAGTTACATTAGAAGCGCCCATCCAAGAAGGCTCAAGGTCATTGGCGATAGATAAAATGACATCAAATCACGTTATATCTACAGTAGCTTTGATTGGACTGATCATACTTTCAAAATCTTAGCTAGCAGTCATCATCATGAATCAAGTCGACAATCTACTGGCAAATCCTTTTTAATCCTTGTCATATGAAGAGAAATTATAGATAAAATTTATCGGTGTTCATCGGCCATTGGACATAAACATTATACAACAAGTTGGAAATTGTAAATTCAACAATGAGTGGTTTGAAAGGAATCAGTGGCTAACTGCAAGCATTGCAAAGGAATCATTAGCCTGCTATTCAGTGCAGTGGCTGTGTGGTCCCAAGTCTAAATTAAGGGTCTCTTTTTCCTAGTTTATGGCTGAGATCCCGCTAACGGGATCGATATGGCAACAGCCAGTGAAAGTGCAGGGCGCCAAATTCAAACAACAGAAATCTCATAATTAAAATTCCTCAAACATACAAGTATTTTACACCATTTTAAAGATACACTTCTTGTTAATCCCACCACCATGTCCGACTTCAAATAGGCTTTACGACGAAAGCGCCACAAACGATTATGTTAGGTCAGCGCCAAGTCACAGAAAAACACAGCCATTTTGCCAGCCAAAGAGAGGACTCACAAAAAGCAGAAATAGAGATAAAATGAATCACTAACCTTTGATGATCTTCATCAGATGACACTCATAGGACGTCATGTTACACAATACATGTATGTTTTGTTCAATAAAGTTCATATTTATATCCAAAAATCTCAGTATACATAGACGCGTTATGTTCAGTAGTTCCAAAAACATCCGGTGATTTTGCAGAGAGCCACATCAATTTACAGAAATACTCATCATAAATGTTGATGAAAATACAAGTGTTATACATGGAACTTTAGATAAACTTCTCCTTAATGCAATCGCTGTGTCAGATTACAAAAAAGTTTTACCGAAAAAGCACACCATGCAATAATCTGAGTACAGTGCTCAGAGACCAAAACAAGCCAAACAGATATCCGCCATGTTGTGTAGTCAACAGAAGTCAGAAATAGCATTATAAATATTCACTTACCTTTGATGATCTTCATCAGAATGCACTCCCAGGAATCCCAGTTCCACAATAAATGTTTGATTTGTTCGATAAAGTTCATAATTTATGTCCAAATACCTCCTCTTTGTTCGCGCCTTGAGTTCACAAATCCAAATTCATGACGCGCGAGCAGACGAGCAGACGAAAAGTAAAAAAGTTCCGTTACAGTCCGTAGAAACATGTCAAACGATGTATAGAATCAATCTTTAGGATGTTTTTATCATAAATCTTCAATAATGTTCCAACCGGAGAATTCCTTTGTCTGTAGAAATGCAATGGAACTCAAGCTAACTCTCACGTGAATGCGCATGGTCAGCTCGTGGCTCTCTGCCAGACCTCTGACTCAATTCCCTCTCATTCGCCCCCACTTCACAGTAGAAGCATCAAACAAGGTTCTAAAGACTGTTGACATCTAGTGGAAGCAATATGACCAATATCCCACTGTATCTTCGATAGGCAATGAGTTGAAAACCTACAAACCTCAGATTTCCCACTTCCTGGTTGGATTTTTTCTCTGTTTTTTGCCTGCCATATGAGTTCTGTTATACTCACAGACATCATTCAAACAGTTTTAGAAACGTCCGAGTGTTTTTTTATCCAAATACACTAATAATATGCATATCTTAGCTTCTGGGACTGAGTAGCAGGCAGTTTACTCTGGGCACCTCTGGGCACCTTATTCATCCAAGCTACTCAATACTGCCCTCAGCCATAAGAAGTTACAATTATAAACATTCAACATTGGCCATGCTGTCAATGAAGCATGATTTGTGCCGCGTTCAAAACAACTGTTAACACTGAACTGCAAAATCTGACTTTAGTGAGTTCAAGACAACTGGGAACTCAGGAAAAAACGAGCTACGACTGGGAAAATAAGTTTTGAACTTTCATTCAACTCGGAATTGTAAATCCGGAACTCGGCCTCTTTCTAGAGCTACGAACTGAAGATCACTGCCGTCTACATGATTCAACCTTTTTTAACAGAGTTTTCAGTTGTCTTGAAAGCACCATAAATCCAGAGAATTCCAGACTTTGATTTTTATAAACATTTTATTTCACCTTTATTATTCCAGGTAGGCTAGTTGAGAACAAGTTCTCATTTGCAACTGCGACCTGGCCAAGATAAAGCATAGCAATTCGACACATACAACAACACAGAGTTACACATGGAATAAACAAAACATACAGTAGAAAAAAAGAAAAACAAAAGTCTATATACAGTGTGTGCAAATGAGGTGAGATAAGGGAGATAAGGCAATAAATAGGCCATGGAGGCGAAATAATTACAATATAGCAATTAAACACTGGAATGGTAGATGCGCAGAAGATGAATGTGCAAGTAGAGATACTGGGGTGCCAAGGAGCAAGATAGATAACATAAATACAGTAAGGGGATGAGGTAGATAGATGGGCTGTTTACAGTTGGGCTATGTACAGGTGCAGTGATCTGTGAGCTGCTCTGACAGCTGGTGCTTAAAACTAGTGAGGGAGATATGAGTCTCCAGCTTCAGTGATTTTTGCAGTTCGTTCCAGTCATTGGCAGCAGAGAACTGGAAGGAAAGGCGACCAAAGTAGGAATTGGCTTTGGGGGTGACCAGTAAGATATACCTGCTGGAGCATGTGCTATGAGTGGGTGCTGCTATGGTGACCAGTGTGCTGAGATAAGGCGGGGCTTTATTTAGCAGAGACTTGTAGATAACCTGTAGCCAGTGGGTTTGGCGACGAGTATGAAGCGAGGGCCAACCAACGAGAGTGTACAGGTCGCAGTGGTGGGTAGTGTATGGGAATTTGGTGACAAAACGGATGTCACTGTGATAGACTGCATCCAATTTGTTGAGTAGAGTGTTGGAGGCATTTTTTTAGATGACATCGCCAAAGTCGAGGATCGGTAGGATGGTCAGTTTTACGAGGGTATGTTTGGCAGTATGAGGGAAGGATGCTTTGTTGCGATATAGGAAGCCGATTCTAGATTTAATTTTGGATTGGAGATGCTTAATGTGAGTCTGGAAGGAGAGTTTACAGTCTAGCCAGACACCTAGGTATTTGTAGTTGTCCACGTATTCTAAGTCAGAGCCGTCCAGAGTAGTGATGCTGGACGGGCCGGCAGGTGCGGCCAGTGATCAATTGAATAGCATGCATTTAGTTTTACTTGCATTTAAGAGCAGTTGGAGGCCACAGAAGAAGAGTTGTATGGCATTGAAGCTCGTCTGGAGGTTAGTTAACACAGTGATGACAAAGTTTGATGACATTATTTGCCCACGAAGGACTGCTGCGCCACCTTCCTGTTCAAGTGAGCACAGCACAACAAGGTGAGTCCAAAAATGTCTATCTTATATGCTACTGCATAAATGATGTAATATGCCAGGAAGATATGTAGAATGCAGCTTAGAAAGTAATACTAGGTGTATGTTGTGTAGTAAGCTGTTAGTAGCCCATGTGCCTCACCCTATTAATTTGGTATATTTTCACCTATTAATTTCGCCTACTGTTCTGATTTGGTGGTGCACATGTAGCCTACAGTATAACCTGTTTTTGATAAATGTAATCATCGAATATTGTAAGAGCTTTCATTGTCTGTTTATATGGCCCCTTTATTTATCCTACAGTTCTGACTTGGTGTACAGGGAGAACACTGTAAGAACGGCCCATGTTCTGAATTCTGTCGATGTCAAAAGTGCTGAACAAAAAGTTATATTGACTACGTCCATCCTAGCTCGCTCATTGATGTCATAATTGAAATTACGGATTGCCTCTTATCCGCTTGTCGTCCACTTATGCCATAGTTGTACATCTCAAATGTCAGTAGAAACCTCAAGTCAGCCATATCAGCTATGTTTTTTTTAAGGCAGTAAATGAGGCTGAATTAACTGTTTTGCTGCCAGACAGCTTTATGTAGGCCCTAACAGTTTGTGGGCACTGTTTGTCACCGTTATAGTGCAAGTAATGTATTGTCTAGTGTTGTGTTGTGGATTTGCTGGCATGCATCCCACATTTATTTATTTTTTGCCCTGCCAAGATTTACATGCTAAAATCGCCACTGGGGTGGTCCAATCTCTGATGGTATGTATCCACATTTTACAGAATTAATTCTGTTTCAGTGTTTTCATTGCAATCAATGTTATTTTGGCATAGAGCTTCATGTAATCTCCAGTTCATATTGGTTTAAGAAATTTGCTAATCGTGTGTGAGTGAATTTGTGGACTGACTGAAATTCTAATTGTCATTTTATATTTTATAAATGACACAGTAGAGAGCAAGAGGTCATAGGCCCATAGCGGGTGCATAAAGTCACTCTATCCTACAGTTATTGACCTATTGTCAACCATTAGAGCCCACAAGTGCTCATCGGATTAATGAGGAAAAAACAAAACAATCCCCAATAAATTATTATTTCGATTATGGTCACTTCAGCCTACTCTCTCCAATGCCTGCTGAATAACTCAGTGTGCTGGATTGGCTGGTGTTTATATGACGTGTTTTAAAAGCTGGTGGCACACATGACACTCTATGTAAAAAACGAAACTGAAAGTGTACAGATATTCTCCGAGTGCAGGATATCGTGGTGGCATGCTCAACTCGTCTTGATTTCCTTCATCTTAACGACTGTTAACATTTGGAACGTTTTGAATAGCTTTTTTAATAGCATATTCTCTTATTAAGGCATGGTGTGCGCCTGGCTAGGGCTATTCCCATAGAATATAATCCATTCTATGTCTATGGCTATTCACACAGGGAGAGCCCTGCCAGCGATAGTCAAATTGTTTGCTGAGCTGAGACGAAAATGTAGGATGTGTCCCAGGGTTGAACGGTTTTGGTTATGGCTAAACGGATGCTATTGCTCTACTCTGCTTAAACGCGCCTTCTGGCGTTTAATTATACTCCCCATACATGTTTGGAGATTGATCATCCAAAATTGTCCTCCTGATCATCCAGGACTCATCCAGGACACCAACGAGTACTATTGCGAGTACGACTCAACATGGGAGGATCCAACAAGTGAAGAAACAAGTCGTAAGAGAACCAACAATGTAAGTATTCAGGTCCCTTGGCCCTGACGATACGTTGGTGCATGTGGTCTCAGCTGATGAGTTTGTAGTTTCAGAGAATGATGATGATACAGTAGGCCTAGGTTCCACCATAAAATACAGCTGGGATTAAGTAAATGTAATATTCCAAAGAAACATTTACATTTGAAATATTTGTTAAATGTATATAACCATAATGACATGATGAGTAGGCTAATTAGGTTGTAGATTGGAGTTTAGGATCATTGGTTTTCTGTGATGTTGAAGATCTGTGTGTGTTTATTGAATTAGGCCTATATGAAATGCTTGATCCAAGGCCCCACCTCTTGTTCCCTCTCATAGACCCAAGTCTGTGGAGCATTGTTATACATGTGTATCATTATGTATCAATACTGTCATTTTGCACCGCTTCACATTGCTTAAAGGGGCTAATTGCAGTTGCTACATTCATATTTGTTCTTATAAATTAATGATATGTACCCATTGATTATTGAAGAATATAACTTATAAATGATTTGTGAACTTAGTTCAACTGTCGTACCCCACCAGAACCTCAAAATATAAGCTTGTTTTACTCCAATGTTTGTAAAAAAAAAAGTAAATGTAAACACACATGGTTAAAACTGGAATGTTGATATAATGGATGGTCAGCTCATCCATAGCTCTGTCTGTGAATTTGAAAGTGGTTACATTTCTCCCTCCCCATCCCTCAGCTTTTTACCGAAACAGGGTGGGGAGAGCGCTTTGCTGTTGTTTCTACTGCTGATGGCCCCATTAAGAATTTTCCTTTTTTGTATTTACTCAGTACACCATTCAGTCAACAAGGCAACGAGTAAGTATGTTCTCATTTCTTATATACTACTATGTTTATAAACAGGTTTATTGAGGGACATTCATCAATATTTAACTATTATTAGATGCCATTTAGTAAACGTTGCATTTGTACGGCATCATTGGATGTCACATGTTGTATTGAGTTGATAGGCAGGAATACTGATTATAGCCTATCTTTCATACCTTCATATACATGTAGGGCATTAATGGATATGGCTCCTAAAGTTTGCTAGAGTAGGTGTATTTCAGTGGTAGAATGGTATCCAGCCTATGAAGCTAGTGAAACAGTTCCCTTCCAAACAGTTCCCTTTACATATTGAGCTCAGACTCGTGGGCCTATCAGTATTGTTCAGGTCAGGTGTTTCCAGTATCTGCCATTTTCTCAACTCATGGAGTGAGTTCAGAAAATGTGTTTTCAGTCATACAGGTTTAACAGTTTCAGAAATGCAGCAAGGGATATGCAAAGTCCTCATTCTCGTCACAAAATCTCTGATATGAATCCTGTACTGTTGAAATTCAGGCATCTAACTAATTTCCCTATTCTGAATTTGCATTGCATCTTCTTTTCAGGATGATAGGCGTATGCCTAATTTACAGTTCTACCTTGGACAGAGGGCCTCCTCCCCTGATGGTAATCTACAGTGTCAGACCCCTTGACTTTTTCCACATTTTGTTAGGTTACAGCCATATTCTAAAATGGGTTAAATAAATATAAATCCTCTGAAATATATACACAGTACCCCATAATGACAAAGCAAAACAGAAATACCTTAAGTATTCAGACCCTTTGCTATGAGACTCGAAATTGAGGTCAGGTGCATCCTGTTTCCATTGATCATCCTTGAGATGTTTCTACGACTTGATTGGAGTCACCTGTGGTAAATTGAAATGATTGGACATGATTTGGAAAGGCACACACCTGTCTAAATAAGGTCCCACAGTTGACAGTGCATGTCAGAGCAAAAACCAAGCCATGAGGTTGAAGGAATTGTCCGTATAGCTTCGAGACAGGATTGTACAGGTACAGATCTGTGGAAGGGTACCAAAAAAATGTCTGCAGCATTGAAGGTCCCCAAGAACACAGTGCCCTCCATAATTTTTAAATGGATGAAGTTTGGAACCACCAAGACTCTTCCTAGAGCTGGCCGCACGGCCAAACTGCGCAATTGAGGGAGAAGGGCCTTGGTCAGCGAGGTGAACAAGAACCCGATGGTCACTCTGACAGAGCTCTAGAGTTCCTCTGTGGAGATGGGAGAACCTTCCAGAAGGACAACCATCTCCTCAGCATTCCACCAATCAGGCCTTTATGGTAGAGTGGCCAGACGGAAACCACTACTGAGTAAAAGGCACATGACAGCCTGCCCTGAGTTTGCCAAAAAGTCACATAAAGACTCTCATACCATGAGAAACAAGATTCTTTTGTCTGATGAAACCAAGATTGAACTCTGGCCTGAATGCCAAGCGTCACTTCTGGAGGAAACCAGGCACCATCCCTACGGGGAAGCATGGTGGTGGCAGCATCATGCTGTGGGGATGTTTTTCAGCAGCAGGGACTGGGAGACTAGTCAGTCAGAATTGAGGGAAAGATGAACGGATCAGAGTACAGAGATGAAAACCTGCTCCAGAGCGCTCTGGACCTCAGACTGGGGTGAAGGTTTACCTTCCAACAGGACAATGACCCTAAGCACACAGCCAAGACAATGCAGGAGTGGCTTCGGGACAAGTCTCTGAATGTTGTTGAGTGGCCAGCCAGAGTCCGGACTTGAACCCGATCAAACATCTCTGGAGAGAACTGAAAATAGCTGTACGGCAACAATCCCCATCCAACCTGACAGAGCTTGAGAGGATCTGTAGAGAAGAATGGGAGAAACTCCTCAAATACAGGTGTGCCAAGCTTGTAGCGTCATACCCAAGAAGACTCTTGGCTGTAATCGCTGCCAAAGGTGCTTCAACAAAGTACTGAGTAAAGGGTCTGAATACTTATGTAAATGTAATATTTAAGTTTTTTAATTGTATATATTAGCATACATTTATAAAATCCAGTTTTTGCTTTGGTAATTATTGGGTATTGTGTGTAGATTGAGGGAATAAAACTATTTAATCAATTTTAGAATAAGTCTGTAACCTACCAAGATGTGGAAAAAGTCAAGGGGTCTGAATACTTTCTGAAGGCACTGTATACTGTTTGTTGAATGCTGTGTAGATTTGACAAGACCCCAAGACATGGGCATTTGTAACTGTAACCTTTTCTCTGATAAGGTTTCTACATTGAGGACTTTCACAATAACTGGTATGGGGATTATTCAAAACTGGAAAGAGTTCACTCATACATCCAATGGTCAGTTTCCTTAACATTTATATGGGCTTTTAATACATTTTTAATAATTTATGATTCAATTATTTTCTTAAAAATATATATATATATATTAAACAAACATTTGATTTAGGTTGTTCCCTCTTCAAGAACGAGGAATGAATTATCAAGCCAAAGAACTCACCAAGAAGGAAATTGAGGTACTTTGTTGCATAAGCCAAAAATATAGTAGTTTCTTTGAGGAAAGAAAGTATTCTCTACATACTGCATTTACATACTGTAAGTCATATCTATTGACTGGCGACATAGAAATGAATGAAAATATATTGTTGTCCTGACTGACAATCCGCTTCCTTCTCAGGCTTTTCTTGAAGATGAAACTGCAAAGAAGAGGCTGGTCAAGTCGTACAAGCTCATGCTGGACTTCTACGGCATCCAGCTGTCAAATGACACAACAGGGGAAGTGCGACGTGCAAATAACTGGCGCGACAGATTTGACAACATGGACAGGTTAGCAAGTTCTATATTTGGTCATTTAACTTATTTTCTAATCCTTGTAGCGGTCTAAGGCACTGCATCTCAGTGTAAGAGGCGTCACTACAGTCCCAGGTTCGAATCCAGGCTGAATCACATCCGGCCGTGATTTGGAGTAGGGCCATAGGGCGGCGCACAATTGGCCCAGCGTCGTCCGGGTTTGGCCGGGGTAGGCCGTCATTGTAAATAAGAATTTGTTCTTAACTGACTTTCCTAGTTAAATAAAGGTAAAAAAATGAATACCTTTTTTTTTTTAATACTACAATTTCAGTTTTAAAATGAACCTTCTGTGAATAACAGTGCTGAGGTTAACAGTACCCTTGTATTTTTGTTGGTCTTGTGTTTTGTTTATGGTAGACATACACACAACAACCTGCGCATCACCCGCATCCTGAAGTGCCTGGGCACTCTGGGGTTCCCCCACTACCAGGCCCCACTCGTCCGCTTCTTCCTGGAGGAAACTCTTGTCAAAGGCAACCTGTACAATGTGAATGAGACTGTGCTCAACTACTTCATTTCCGCTGTCATTGTTCAGCAACAACGCAAGGAATTAGTTGAGTATGCCTATAAGCTCTATGAGGTCAAACATCAGTTTGTCGTGCCTAAGAAGATCAAGAGTACATTTAGGGAAGGGACATTCCCACGTAATAAGAACCCAATTGATCTGAAACCAGATCTGAAACAGAATGGCATATACTCAGATGACAGTGATGACAACACTACCAGTCATCAGTCTGTCTCACTATGTTAACAAGGGTAAGCCAACGGATAGGAGTGTAATGGGAAATTTGGTTAGTGATTTAGTGCGATTGGGAACGCCAAACAATGTGTGGTTGACACGGTATCCATACCGCATGATAACGTGCGTGGTCTTGTGACTAGTTACACTTAGAGAAACAAAGGTACCAGTCAGGCCTCAAAGACTACTAGTGGAAGGAATCAAAACACCAGTGCTGATTCATCCTCTGAGTGTCTACCAATTATGCAAAATGATACTGCTCAGTCCAGTTATGGAGTATTTGGTAACGGGAACTCTTTAAATATCCACCTACTCTAGCGCCCCACTACTGATTCTCTGAAAATAATAGCTGCAGCTATTAAGCAATCAGAATGTGGACCTAGTGGTGTAGTTTCAGAGACAATTACTGATGATCGGAGAAAGCGAGCTAGACATAAGCAAACAGAGCATAACCTTAAACTTAGAAGAGTTTCAGAGGAAAAGACTAATAAAGATGATGATGATGATGATAGAAACAATAAGGGAGCTGCAGATAAGCAAGAAGAGAGTGAATCAAGCAGAGAGGTTTCAGAGGACAATATTAGCACGTCCAGTGAAAGTTAATTGAGTAAGAAACCTGAAGAGAAACTGCCATGCCCAGCAAAGGAAAAGTTACTCCAGGGAAAGATTAAGTGTTTGAGATAACGTGAAGATTGATTAGAGTATTCACCCATGCCCTGCACTAATGAAGGGAGAAAGAACAAGTATGACATGAACCGGCGTGGGAGCCCGGCGAAACGGCTGGGGCGTGGGAGCCTGTCGAACCAGCTGAGGCCTGACGTGGGATGGGCGCCTGTTGAGCCAACCGGGACAAGAAAAACTCTCGAGCCAGCTAGGGCGTGGAAGCCCGACGACCTGACTTAGGCACCCCTGGTTCCATCAGCGGCGGCGCCCGGACCCGACGTCACCACCAACCGGAAAGCCAGCACTCCCCGATGCTTCATATGATGGCTTCAGGATTTTGTAGGACTGACGCTGGAGAAGAGAAGCAGGTACGGGGAGTAGAACATTTAATATGGAACAGACATCAAACAGGACAGAGACAGCGTCAGAACCATGTATGCAAAGACAAACTAACTTTAATCCTGAAGCAGGGAACAGAGCTTGGGAACAGACAGATAAAGGGGAGGTAATGACCCAGGTGATTGAGTCAAGGTGAGTCCAATAATTGCTGATGCTTGTGACGAGGGAAGGCATACTGATGGTGGCAGGAGTGAGTAATGCTAGGGAGCCTGGCGCTTTTGAGTGGGAGAAGGCGTGACAAGAAAATAAATGTGAATTTACTTATTTTTTTTATGTTTCAATGACAAGTGTCAACTGCAATTAGCAATACTGTAGATACCAGGGTTGGGGTCAATTCCATTTTAATTCCAGTCAACTCGAGAAGTACACTGAAATTTCAATTATTTTCAACGCTTATAAATGAGGAAAATGTGGATTTGGAATTGGAATTTGGTTTACTTCTGAATTACAATACCTGGAATTCAAATGGAATTGACCCCAACCTGATAGATACACCCAATCAGTGCTTTACTGCTGATTATACAATTACATACTGTTTCCAATGACTTCAGACTATAGCAATCAATGTGTTTACCAAATTCTCACAATATCCATTCCAGATATATGCCTTATTATTCCTCTACTTTTTTAAAATTGTGATTAAACACATACCAGTATGTACACAAATACATTCATATTTATGTACCAAGGAAGGTGAGGGAGTTAATCAGTTACTTCCATGTGATACTTAGACAGAAGAAAAGTATACGTAATATATAAATTACATGGTATCATAAACTCAGTTGAATTTAAATGACCTCAAAATCAGTTTCTTCAAATGTGACAAAAATCATAAAATATGAAGTGGCAAAATGACTACAAAGATGTTCAGACCTTTCAACTACAAGAGCATTGTACCTTCAAATCCTTAATTCCCAATAACATCTATTTGCATACAGTTATGATGCTGAAAGTGAAAGTCACAGTGTGATTGATTTACTACAGCGAAAAGTTGTCCAAAAAAGAAAAACAGTAGCTAGGTTTCCATCCAATTAGCGACAGATTTTCATGTGAATATTCTCAAATCTGCATAAAAACAATATGCGCAGATTTTCATGCGAATATTCTCAAATCTGCATAAAAACAATATGCGCATTTTCCCACCAGAGTTGTGTTTCCATCAAATTGACTTGTTGCAGATAAAAGGTTGTGCGTGATGACATACTGCGCATAAAAAAAATACATTTTGTGTTTAAATTCCCATGCACCAAATACATTTTCTTTATGTAAATGAGTTTCCCTCACAATTTCAACTCTACTGATGGTTTTCTCACAAAGTGTTTTGCGTTATATAGTCTGGTATTGGCACGTGCGCTCTAGCCAACAGTGCTGTCTGCGCCTTCTTGACTAGAACGCACGTATAGCCTACATGATGAGATTATTATTATGGACAAAGGAGCGAGATTATTTGTCAGGTGGCAGCCAAACGATATTTTGGAAAGGAGGATCAAGCTGTAGGATCTTGCAATTTCACCACCCTGTGAAGTTCATCATAATTGATTTAATCTGTTGCCTATCTGTAGCATGATTTCTCATAAAGTCATAGTGGGAGGACCACACATGTCATCACGTGATTCCAAAATTACTTTGATATGATGGTTATTATATCAATATTTGCACGCATAAAAGCATTTCCATCGACATTTCTCGCATAATTCATTTTACAGACACAAAAAGAAACCCACCTTGTCTAGTGTATTTGTTTAGTGGACATTTGGAAAGTTTACACGAAAATCTTTATTTTTCCATCAGGCCTGTCATGACGTGTTTTATCCGACATGTACTTTACTCTTTACTCGCATAAAAAGGTTGGACCTGGTTATTGCAATGTATTTTTGTCAGTTTCCACTTCTGCAGTTTTAGCACTCTCCTTTGGGACATTATTTTTTGTAAATTCTTTGCTCTTGCTTCTGTCCCAGTGGTCTCTGTGTTTGTCCGTCTCTAACTCTCTCCCTGTCTCAGACCCAGTCTTGTGCTCTAGTCAGTAATATTTATTCTGTTAGGCTCCCTCTCCCTAGCTTGGCTGACCAAGTGCCATCCGTTTTGTCACCAAAGCCCCATATACTACCCACCACTGCGACCTGTATGCTCTCGTTGGCTGGCCCTCACTACATATTCGTTGCCAAACCCACTGGCTCCAGGTCATCTATAAGTCTATGCTAGGTAAAGCTCTGCCTTATCTCAGCTCACTGGTCACCACAGCAACACCCACCTGTAGCACGCGCTCCAGAAGGTATATTTCACTGGTCACCCCCAAAGCCAACACTTCCTTTGGCCGCCTTTCCTTCCAGTTCTCTGCTGCCAATGACTGGAACGTATTGCAAAAATCACTGAAGCTGGAGTCGTATATCTCCCTCTCTAACTTTAAGCATCAGCTGTCAGAGCAGCTTACTGATCACTGCACCTGTACACAGCCAATCTGTAAATAGCACACCCAACTACCTCATCCCCATATTGTTATTTATCCTCTTGCTCTTTTGCACCCCAGTATCTCTACTTGCACATCATCATCTGCACATATATCACTCCAGTGTTAATGCTAAATTGTAACTATTTTCGCCTCCATGGCCTATTTATTGCCTTACCTCCCTACTCTTATACATTTGCACACACTGTACATAGATTTTTCTATTGTATTATTGACTGTACGTTTGTTTATGTGTAACTGTGTTGTTGTTTTTGTCGCACTGCTTTGCTTTATCTTGGCCAGGTCGCAGTTGTAAATGAGAACTTGTTCTCAATTGGTCTACCTGGTTAAGTAAAGGTGAAATAAAAGAAATATGTCACTCCCTTTGGTTCCTTCCCCAGGCGTTATTGTTTCTGTTCTAGTGTCATGTTTGTGCGTTGTTCGTGGTTTCTTGTTTTGTATTATGGCACGTTTATTTATTAAAATAGCTCCACGACTCATTGAGCACACATTACACTGCTATACCTAAGATATAAAAGGTGGCGCATGTCCTCCCCCTTCACAAAGGTGGGGATCCTCCTGACCTAGATAACTACTGCCCAATTTCTAAACTATCTTGCCTTGTAAAAATATTAGAATCACTGGCAAACTTTTGTACTTCAAATGATATTCTTAACTAGTGCGCACCAGTCTGGTTTTAGGCCTGGACCTAGCAACGTTTCAGCAGCTACACTTGTCTTAAATGATGTGTTAAATTGCTCAGATCATAGGAATCACTGTGCTGACATATTTATAGACCTATCCAGGAAGCAATTGTACATTAAACCTTCCTGCCAGCTCTTGATTATGGTGACATTTATCAGACGGCATCGGTCTTTACTCTAAAACCTTTGGATGCAGTGTACCATAGCGCGCTTCGCTTTATCATGTGACAGGTTTGAATACTTACTACTGCATCCTTTATCAGAAGGTTGGCTGGACCTTTCTAAATTCACTACATTTCTTCCTTTTTCTTTACAAAGCTCTGCTGCACAAGCTTCCAAAATATCTGACTTCTCTGTTAAAGTTATTGAGAATTTTCCAGACAATGTGTGTCAATTATTTATTTCAGAAGAAACCAGCTAAACTTAGACATTAGACATGCACCTGTCTTGTGTTGTGATACACCCTGGTTTGAATCCAGGCTGTATCACAACATGTGATTGGGAGTGATTGGGAGTCCCATAGGGCGCCACACAATTGGCCCAGCGTCATCCGGGTTTGGCCGGTGTAGGCCGTCATTGTGAATAAGAATTTGTTCTTAACTGACTTGCCTAGTTAAATAAAGGTTACATTTTTTTTTTGAATCTAAAGACACTACAGCCAAATGAGATGGGAGACCACGACCAGTCCTTCACATTATTCTTTTTGATCTTTCAGTGAGTGGTGGCAGTCTTTCTGAATTCATAAAGTAGAATCTGAGTCAACGGTCAATGCGCAAGACTGCTCTCTACACATGAAAACAAAACTGAAACTATAAAAGTGCAAATGAGCCATCGTGGGGCAGTGTGCCCACAAAAGCCTGGGACTTGGCTGGAGACAGTACAGGGTCGTATTCATTAGGCACCAAACAGAATGAAAATGGACTGAAACTGCAAGGGACTACCTAGTTTTCCATTGCAAAAGGGAATTTTGCTATGGTCCGCACCAAGGAATACTAGCTAGTACTTACATAGGTTACAACAGTGCTACCTTACCCTCTTCCTGGAGATCTACCATCTTGTGTGCATCAGTGGCGTGTATTCATGTATGCCAAGCCAGGAATTCCAAAATATTTGACCAATAAAAATGATATAATAATTTCTCTCTCATCTCTCTGTGTTTCATAATTTTCGGTCAATTCGCAAGTTGTTGAATCTCAACGGAGATATCATCCGAGTGAGGGAAACAGCGCCCCTCTGTCTCAGTATGTGTAGGCCATGTATATGAAGCTGTCTGGACCAAAAGATGTCTAGACATGTTGCCGCCATAGCATTTTATTGATTGATTAAAATAATTTGCCAATCAGCGTTGAGCTGAACTCATCTGTGGGTTGTCCTGGCGCAGCGAAACGCCCCTCAAGGGAGGCCAGTTTGGATTTGTCTTCAGACCAATCAAATCACTTCCTAAGCAAAACGTAATTTTCAGAAAAACGTGTCTGTTTATGGTCAGCTTGTGTTGATGTCCTGCAGTAACTAGCTTGCTAAATCGTCCATTTCCTAAACCATGGATGGAGATGGGGATTTGGACTTGAGGTTTTGACTTAATTCTCTGTACAGGCCAATGACTATTATCTAACCATAAATTAATATGTTGTACCACTGGCCTGAGACGATTGAAGTTCAATATGTAGCCTAGATGTAGCCTAGTAGGCTCACGCTAACTAGCTATCTAACTCACTAACTTAGCTGGTTCATTGTTGCCCATTTGAGGAACTTAGGCTAGTAGCAAGCATTTTAGTTAGGTAGCCTGTGACAACAAAAACTAAAAGTGTACTGTATGACAGAGCCATAGACCATTTTGCCAACATGAAAGAAAGGAGGATGGCATTGACATTCAATTAGTCTACAAGTGGAGTAAGTAAACATTTTTTGTTTTACTTGCGTGCGTACGCACACACACACAGAAATCAGGACCATGAACAGCCACATGATATTTATCAACATTGATTGGACTAAATGGTTTTTGGTATGTTTAAGTTTGATGTAAGTGCATTAAACAAAGCCTTGAAGATAGCCTTGTTGATTTGATGATAAAAAATCTAATGTTATTTTTGTCACAGTAGGGCGCTTAAATACTGCCAAAAGTCTGAGAGCACAAAATTCAAATGAGCAGGTGAACAGATGCAATTATTGCTTGCAAATATTAAGTTGCAAGATGGCCAATGCGATTAAAACTACACATTCGTTTTTTTCATGTTCATAATACATCAGTTACATGTTTGAGAATGTGTTTACAACTACAGATGACTATTTCATGTTCACCACTCATTAGTTAGGCCTACACACTTCCAAACTGTTTACAACTACAAATGTATTCCACGCGATCATATCATTAGGCTTATATCAATGATTTGCCTCAACACTGGCCACATGACTTCTTGCAAATACTGGTGGTCGCGGGAGGATTTTAAGGGGTCGCGGGAATATACACTGCTCAAAAAAATAAAGGGAACACTTAAACAACACAATGTAACTCCAAGTCAATCACACTTCTGTGAAATCAAACTGTCCACTTAGGAAGCAACACTGATTGACAATAAATTTCACATGCTGTTGTGCAAATGGAATAGACAAAAGGTGGAAATTATAGGCAATTAGCAAGACACCCCCAATAAAGCAGTGGTTCTGCAGGTGGTGACCACAGACCACTTCTCAGTTCCTATGCTTCCTGGCTGATGTTTTGGTCACTTTTGAATGCTGGCGGTGCTTTCACTCTAGTGGTAGCATGAGACGGAGTCTACAACCCACACAAGTGGCTCAGGTAGTGCAGCTCATCCAGGATGGCACATCAATGCGAGCTGTGGCAAGAAGGTTTGCTGTGTCTGTCAGCGTAGTGTCCAGAGCATGGAGGCGATACCAGGAGACAGGCCAGTACATCAGGAGACGTGGAGGAGGCCATAGGAGGGCAACAACCCAGCAGCAGGACCGCTACCTCCGCCTTTGTGCAAGGAGGAGCACTGCCAGAGCCCTGCAAAATGACCTCCAGCAGGCCACAAATGTGCATGTGTCTGCTCAAACGGTCAGAAACAGACTCCATGAGGGTTGGTATGAGGGCCCGACGTCCACAGGTGGGGGTTGTGCTTACAGCCCAACACCGTGCAGGACGTTTGGCATTTGCCAGAGAACACCAAGATTGGCAAATTCGCCACTGGCGCCCTGTGCTCTTCACATATGAAAGCAGGTTCACACTGAGCACATGTGACAGTCTGGAGACGCCGTGGAGAACGTTCTGCTGCCTGCAACATCCTCCAGCATGACCGGTTTGGCGGTGGGTCAGTCATGGTGTGGGGTGGCATTTCTTTGTGGGGCCGCACAGCCCTCCATGTGCTCGCCAGAGGTAGCCTGACTGCCATTAGGTACCGAGATGAGATCCTCAGACCCCTTGTGAGACCATATGCTGGTGCGGTTGGCCCTGGGTTCCTCCTAATGCAAGACAATGCTAGACCTCATGTGGCTGGAGTGTGTCAGCAGTTCCTGCAA
The DNA here is from genome assembly GCF_016432855.1 of Salvelinus namaycush. NCBI lineage: Eukaryota > Metazoa > Chordata > Actinopteri > Salmoniformes > Salmonidae > Salvelinus > Salvelinus namaycush. The sequence goes on along the minus strand of NC_052308.1, from coordinate 23,867,035 downwards.
GAGGAAGGCATTAATGCTATGGACTGGCCCGCCCGTTCCCCAGACCTGAATCCAATTGAGCACATCTGGGACATCATGTCTCGCTCCATCCACCAACGCCACGTTGCACCACAGACTGTCCAGGAGTTGGCGGATGCTTTAGTCCAGGTCTGGGAGGAGATCCCTCAGGAGACCATCCGCCACCTCATCAGGAGCATGCCCGGGCGTTGTAGGGAGGTCATACAGGCACGTGGAGGCCACACACACTACTGAGCCTCATTTTGACTTGTTTTAAGGACATTACATCAAAGTTGGATCAGCCTGTAGTGTGGTTTTCCACTTTAATTTTGAGTGTGACTCCAAATCCAGACCTCCATGGGTTGATAAATTTGATTTCCATTGATCATTTTTGTGTGATTTTGTTGTCAGCACATTCAACTATGTAAAGAAAAAAGTATTTAATAAGAATATTTCATTCATTCAGATCTAGGATGTGTTATTTTAGTGTTCCCTTTATTTTTTTGAGCAGTGTATATTACATGGTATCATAAAGTCAGTTGAATTTAAATGACCTCAAAATGAGTTTCTTCAAATGTGACAAATTCATAAAATATGATGTGGCAAAAGGAATAAGAAAAATAGGGGAAAAAAGGAATTTAAAAAATGGTTAGACCTCTACAAGAGCATTTTACCATAAGATCCTTTGTCATGTTGAAAAACATTCCCAATAACATCGATTTACATTTACAGTTGAAAGTCACAGGGTGATTGAGTTACTACAGAGACAAGTGGTCCACAAAAGTAAGACATTATGATGTGTTTTAATCACTTTCCACCTCTGCAGGTTTATCATTCTCCGGGACATCAGATTTGTTTATTTATTTTTTCTTTGCTCTTACTCCTGTCTCTGTCTTTGTCCCTCTATCTCTCCCTCTCCCTCTCTCTGCTCCAGGACCTATCCCTTCTCCTGTCTCTGTCTTTGTCCCTCTCTCTCCCTCTCTCTGCTCCAGGACCTGTCCCTTCTCCTGTCTCTGTCTTTGTCCCTCTCCCTCTCTCTGCTCCAGGACCTGTCCCTTCTCCTGTCTCTGTCTTTGTCCCTCTCTCTCTCCCTCTCTCTGCTCCAGGACCTGTCCCTTCTCCTGTCTCTGTCTTTGTCCCTCTCTCTCTCCCTCTCTCTGCTCCAGGACCTATCCCTTCTCCAGTCTCTGTCTTTGTAGGCCTTCTGATAATTTAGTACTAAGGTTAACTCTTGTATCATGTTCACATCTGTTTAATGCTGCCTCTGCAGACCATGTCAACAGAATGACGTAGAGGAAACAACACCATAATGTGTTATCATTACATACTTATAGTGGGAGAAGGCGGCTGGATGTGTACCCCAGTGAAAGTGTGGACTAACTCAAATTCTTTTGAATATACTGCAATAATGACATCTTTTCACTTTTATGTTGAAAAGTAGGTTAGGCCTATAGATGGAGCTGATGTTCAACACAGAGCAAAAATCATGTAGGTGGTAGGCCTACAATATGGCCCATCAAAGGCATAATTTTTTTACTGAAAATGTTCGGCCTATAATTTAAGTGAGGGGGAAAATAGAACAAAACCAGATCAAGTCTGGTAAAATAGTTACAACTGTTAGGTATGTTTCACTTTACAAATAGCTAGGCTTACATGACTCCAGTGAGTCATTTGACCAAACCCATATCAACAAAAAGGTGTAATGGGTTTGCACTCAAAAAGATGTTGCATTAAGATTACTTCATTATTCTATTTTTCTTAACTATTTTCATTGTATCAAGGATAGCGTACCAAACACATATCACTCAGCTGTAAACTGGATTGGCTGGTGTTTATGACTTCTTGCAAATGCTGGTGGAGGCACATGACGTAGTAAAACACAAAAGTGAAACTGTACAGTCATTCTCCGAATCCGAATGCAAAATATCGTGGTGGCTCTCGTGGATTAGTCAATCATAAATCAATCTTTGTTAACCTTTAGAACATTTTCAATAGGCTACAGAGTACATTATTTTGTTATTAGGGCAAGGGCGCGGCAAAGTTAGTGGGCGTCCAATGATAATAGGAAGAGAGCTGGCCCGAGCAGTAAGTAGTAAAATGCTTTACTAAATTGAGACGACAACTTTTTAGAATGCGTCGCAGGATTTTACGGCTGTGTCCATTTTTCCTGGTTCCAGTTCTCTCCTACTTACCCTGGAGATCGATCGTGGAAAATTGTTTTGCTTGGTTTTTGGAACGTACAGGGAGATGTATCTTGCCAAATGATCCTGACAGTCCAGAATCCCTTCCCAGTGAAGGAGCGGGGAGTCCAGAATCCTTTTCCGGTGAAGGAGTGGGGAGTCCAGAATCCCTTCCTATTCAAGGAGTGGGGAGTCCAGAATCCCTTCCCAGTGAAGGAGTGAGGAGTCCAGAATCCCTTCCTATTCAAGGTGTGGGGAGTCCAGAATCCCTTCCCAGTGGAGGAGTGGGGAGTCCAGAATCCCTTCCCAGTGGAGCAGTGGAGCTTCGGGTTCTCAGGTCAGCTAGGTCATATGATGTTGAAGACACGGATGAGTACTACTGCGAGTACGACTCGACATGGGAGGATCCTCCAAACAAAGAAACCAGTCGTCAAAAGTCCCAACATGTACGTACACAGGCCCCTGGGCCCTGATCACATTTTCTTTGTGTGGACTCTCAGCAGATGAGTTTTAGAATACTGTAGCCCATGGGGTATTCAAGTCTTCCCCTATGAGGTCCGGAACCTGCTGGATTTCTGTTCTACCTGATAATTAACTGCAGCCACCTGGTGTCCCAGGTCTAAGTCAGTCCCTGATTCGAAGGGAACATTGGAAAAATGTAGTGGAACTGGCTTTGAGGTCCAGAGTTGAGGGCTGTAGCCTATCATTAAAAGTATCTTATTGGCACCATAAAATACAGATGAAATATTTAATTTTCCAAAGCAAAATTTACATTTAAAATATTTTTACCAATGTAGGCCTAGAATAATGGTAACAGAATATTAATAACTAATCCTTTAGAATTTTCAGACACAAATCATTTCAAATGCTTGGCTCAATGGCTTATACATGTGCTCTGTCATATGCCCAAATCTTCAGATAATTTTAAGGCCTCAGCAGATTATGATTCACTACTGTTTTTTGTACCTCATTTTCACTGTTGTATTTCCTCAGGAGTGGGTACACCAGTACACCGGTTGGTCGCAACAAGTAAGTGTTATGTTCTGATACATTGAGAATCAGGGTTTTGGGACAACATTTATAATATATTTTAATATACAATATATAATATATTATATTTATTTAACCATTATTGCATGTGTACAACATTGCATCTCATATTGAGTAGCCTAAAGCTATTGCTCACCAATCAAAGCTCCGCCAAGGGGTTAGGAATACTGATGTATTATGTCTGTCTATGTGAAGATCTCTATCTTTAACTTCTAGATACATAAAATGGATATGACTGATAAAGTCTGCTATAGGCCTATGTCAGTAGCCAAGTAGAATGATTGCCGCCTATGCAGCTAGTGAAATGTTCCTTCCAAGTTTTTGTTTCACTGTACATACTGCATGAGCTCAAACGTGGGCCTATCAGTATTGTTTAGGTCAGGTGTTTCCATAACTGCCATTTTATGAACTCATGAAGTGAATGTGTTTTTAGTCACACAGGTTTAACAGATTCAAAAGTGCAGCAAAGGATATGCAAAAGTACAGGCATGATTATCCAGTAAGTCATTATTCTCTTTACACAATCTTACACAATTTATGCTATTTCATATAAATCCACCTGATAATGATGGTGTGCCGCAGGCTGCATTATCAATCCTAATGCAGTTCTATTGCTGTTAATCATACACTCTTAGAAAAAAAAGGTGCTGAGTGGAACCACATAGGATTCTTTAGTTTGTCCCCATAGGTAGTGGTGTAGTGCAATTCTTTTAGGTGAGGGAGCAACAAAAAAAACAGTTAATGACAGTCATCATTTCCTAAATCAAAGTTTGTACCTACAGATGTAGCCTATTGAATAACCTATCATTATAGAACAGCGCTCTCTAACCCCTGTTCCTGGAGAGCTACCCTCCTGTAGGTTTTCACTCCAACCCCAGTAAGTAACCTGATTCATGTTATAAACCAGCTAATTATTAGAATCAGGTGCGCTAGATTAGGGTTAGAATGACCAAGTAGTGAACATAAAACATTACTACGTAGAATTGTAGGACATTTATTTTTAAACAGTCATAAAATCAAGCTTTTGGTGTGTTGTATTCATACATCTCAATAAACTATAACCTACATGCATTATTACCTCTAACTTAGCCCAATTCACATTTCCAATTTCCCACCCTGGCATACCAAGCTACGACGGGCCCAGCGTCTCAATAGCCAATAGAGGCTAAATATCCCAAGGAGGGCTACAGCAACTTCCAGAGGGTCAGGCTCCTTGGGCTTTGTGGTGGCCACTCTGGTTTGAGTGTCTTTGGCAGAACAGTGTCGCCGTAACCAAGTGGTCACATATCGTTCTGTGTTCCACTGCGCAAAGGGGGTCCGTGGAGTTTTCTGAACTTCAAGGCAGACACAGCATGAATTTAGATGTTTTTTTCTACGTTCTGATTGGCCAAAGTGGTCAAGCGTCCGACAGGCCTCCGCAGTCCACACACGTAGCCTGTAGTTCTCCATCATTCTCGCCACTGCCAGAGAGAAGACAGGCCTCCGCAGTCCACACACGTAGCCTGTAGTTCTCCATCATTCTCGCCACTGCCAGAGAGAAGACAGGCCTCCGCAGTCCACACACGTAGCCTGTAGTTCTCCATCATTCTCGCCACTGCCAGAGAGAAGACAGGCCTCCGCAGTCCACACACGTAGCCTGTAGTTCTCCATCATTCTCGCCACTGCCAGAGAGAAGACAGGCCTCCGCAGTCCACACACGTAGCCTGTAGTTCTCCATCATTCTCGCCACTGCCAGAGAGAAGACAGGCCTCCGCAGTCCACACACGTAGCCTGTAGTTCTCCATCATTCTCGCCACTGCCAGAGAGAAGACAGGCCTCCGCAGTCCACACACGTAGCCTGTAGTTCTCCATCATTCTCGCCACTGCCAGAGAGAAGACAGGCCTCCGCAGTCCACACACGTAGCCTGTAGTTCTCTATCATTCTCGCCACTGCCAGAGAGAAGACAGGCCTCCGCAGTCCACACACGTAGCCTGTAGTTCTCCATCATTCTCGCCACTGCCAGAGAGAAGACAGGCCTCCGCAGTCCACACACGTAGCCTGTAGTTCTCCATCATTCTCGCCACTGCCAGAGAGAAGACAGGCCTCCGCAGTCCACACACGTAGCCTGTAGTTCTCCATCATTCTCGCCACTGCCAGAGAGAAGACAGGCCTCCGCAGTCCACACACGTAGCCTGTAGTTCTCCATCATTCTCGCCACTGCCAGAGAGAAGACAGGGAATACGCCACCATTTACCTACCTCAAGGCTGCTAAATAGTTCTACCAAGAACCCTTTTATCATCTGAAGGTTATTCCTAGAGCATTCTATGAATGGTTCCTCCAGCCGTATTAGGCTTTACAATTAAACTCTTTATGACAATCAATACAGTATCACAAGGCCTTTCTTTGAGGGCCTAGTTATACCTTAACACAAGTGGTGTTAGGAAACTCCTGGTTTACAGACCACATCAGGCTGCAAGTCACATCATGCTGGCTTGCAAAGTGATATGTAATTCCTATTTGAATCCAGCCAGAGTGAGTATATCTAACAAGTTACACTTTTAATCACCCAAAACATGCTTTCAGAATGATTTCCAGGGTAGGGAAGATTGATAGGTGAGACTACTTAAATAATCTAAACTGGAACAACCATCTCAGTAACGGGTGCAATACAGAAAGTATTCAAACCCCTTTACTTTTTACACCCTCAATTTTAAATGGATTACATTTAGATGTTTTGGTCACATGCCTACACACAATACCCCATAATGTCAAAGTGGAATTATGTAAAATAATATATATAATTAAAATGAAAAGCTGAAATGTTTTGAGTCAATAAGTTTTCAAACCCTTTGATATGGCAAGTCTAAATAAGTTCAGGAGTAAAAATGTGTCACATATAATAAGTTGCATGGACTGTGTGCAATAATAGTGTTTAACGTGATTTTCAATGACTACCTCATCTCTGTACCCCACACATGCAATTATCTGTAAGATCCCTCAGTTGAGCAGTGAATTTCAAAATTAGATTCAACCACAAAGACCAGGGAGGTTTTCCAACGCCTCACAAAGAAGGGCACCTATTGGTAGATGTGGTAAATTTTCAAAAAGCAAACATTGAATATCCCTTTGATCATGGTGAAGTTATTAATTATACATTGGATGGTTTATCAACCAACCCAGTCACTACAAAGATACAGGTGTCCTCCCTAACTCAGTTGCCGGAGAGGAAGCAAACCGCTCAGGGATTTCACCATGAGGCCAATGGTGACTTTTAAACAGTTATGGAGTTTAATGGCTGTGATAGGAGAAAACTGAGGATGGATCAACAACGTTTTAGTTACTCCACAATACTAACCTAATTGACAGAAGCCTTCTTGCCTTCCAAGTAACCATCAAAGAACCCTTTCTTCCAAAAACGGTTCTTAGGATGTTAAAGTTTCTAGGTAGAACCCTTTACCTTACAAAGAACCCTCATCTTCCTAAAAGGGTTCTTTAGATGAAAACAGTTATTGGTGGAACCCTATTCCTCCGCAAAGAACCCTTTTTCAACCCGTTTTTCTAAGAGTGTAGTCAGAGCTGGTACAGTCTTTAGCACTTGGTTCTTGTTTCCACAGGAGCATAGATCAAACTTGTACTTCGGCGGGCAACAACAAGTAAATAAGTTCTCATTCCCTTGTGTAATACATGGAAAAACTGAATGCTTTAAGTAATCATTTCACTATCCAATTCCTCTATAATTCTTGTAGTGTTTTGATACAACTCTGAGAAATATCCCCATTTCTGAATTTGCATTGCTCTTTCCCCCTCAGGATGATATGCCTAATTTACAGTTCTACCGTGAACAAATACCCTCCTCCCCTGATGGTAATGTATTTACTGATTCTTTAAGTGCAGTTTAGATTTGACAATACTTTTTTACTGTAACCTTTGCTCTGATTAGGTGTCTTCATTGAGGACTATCACAATAATTGGAAATGGCAATATTTAAAACTGGAAAGAGTTCACTCATACATCCAATGGTTAGTTTCCTTTACATTTATATGGGCTTTCAATTATTTTTATTTAGAATATTAATTGTTATAATACAATTCCTTAAAATGCGTGTGTGTGTATGTATATATATATGCTGTACTGTATATGTATATATTTTTTAAACAAATATTTCATTTAGGTTGTTCCCTCTTCAAGAACCAGGAATGAATAATCAAGCCAAGGAACTCACCAAAAAGGAAATTGAGGTACTTCTAGCAAGGAAATGTTCTCTACATACTGCATTTACATAGAAGAAACTACAAAAATAAAGGAAATACAAGAGTAAATGGGGGATACATAGTATATTGAAAGCAGGTGCTTCCACACAGGTGTCGTTCCTGGGTTAATTAAGCAATTAACATCCCATCATGCTTAGGGTCATGTATAAAAATGCCCAGTTGCCCATTATTTTGGCTAACATGGCTAGAAGAAGAGATCTCAGTGACTTTGAAGGAGGGGTCTCAAAGGAGAATAGGAGGTTTAAAGTGTGTGTGTGTAACCAGATCTTAACCCAATTTAGCACTTATGGGAAATTCTGGAGCGGCGCCTGAGAAAGCGTTTTCCACCACCATCAACAAAACACCAAATTATGGAATTTTTCATAGAAGAATGGTGTCGCATCCCTCCAATATAGTTTCAGACACGTGAAATCTATGCCAAGGAGCATTGAAGATGTTATGGCGGCTCGTGGTGGCCCAACGCACAATCGAATCTAATAAAATGTTACTTGTCACATGCTTCATGAACAACAGGTGTAGACTAACACTGAAATGCTTACTTACGGGCCCTTCCCAACAATGCTGAGACAAGATGAGATTAAAATAATAATAGAAAAATGGTAACACAAGGAATAAATACACAATGAGTAACAATAAGTTGGCTATATACAGAGGGTACAAGTACCGAGTCGATGTGCAGTGGTACGAGGGAATTGAGGTAGATATGTACATATAAGTAGAGGTAAAGTGACTAGGCAACAGGATAGATAATATACAGTAGCAACAGCGTATGTGATTAGTATGGAAGTGTGTGTGTGGCGACAGTATGCCTGTGTGTACAGTTGAAGTCGGAAGTTTACATACACCTTAGCCAAATACATTTAAACTCAGTTTTTCACAATTCCTGACATTTAATCCTAGTATAAATTCCCTGTCTTAGGTCAGTTAGGATCACCACTTTATTTGAAGAATGTGAAATGTCAGAATAATAGTAGAGAGAATTATTTATTTCAGCTTTTATTTCTTTCATCTCATTCCCAGTGGGTCAGAAGTTTACATACACTCAATTAGTATTTGGTAGCATTGCCTTTAAATTGTTTCACTTGGGTCAAACATTTCGGGTAGCCTTCCACAAGCTTCCCACAATAAGTTGGGTGAATTTTGGCCCATTCCTCCTGACAGAGCTGGTGTAACTGAGTCAGGTTTGTAGGCCTCCTTGCTCACACACACTTTGTCAGTTCTGCCCACAAATGTTCTATGGGATTGACGTCAAGGCTTTGTGATGGCCACTCCAATACCTTGACATTGTTGTCCTTAAGCCATTTTGCCACAACTTTGGAAGTATGCTTGGGGTCTTTGTCCATATGGAAGACCCATTTGCGACCAAGGTTAACTTCCTGACTGATGTATTGAGATGTTGCTTCAATATGTCCACATAATTTTCCTTTCTCATGAGGCCATCTATTTTGTGAAGTGCACCAGTCCAGCAAAGCACCCCCACAACATGATGCTGCCACCCCCGTGCTTCACGGTTGGGATGATGTTCTTCGGCTTGCAAGCCTCCCCCTTTTTCCTCCAAACATAACGATGGTCATTATGGCCAAACAGTTCTATTTTTGTTTCATCAGACCAGAGGACATTTCTCCAAAAAGTATGATCTTTGTCCCCATGTTCAGTTGCAAACCATAGTCTGGCTTTTATATGGCGGTTTTGGAGCAGTGGCTTCTTCCTTGCTGAGCGGCCTTTCAGGTTATGTCGATATCGGACTTGTTTTACTCTGGATATAGATACTTTTGTACCTGTTTCCTCCAGCATCTTCACAAGGTCCTTTGCTGTTGTTCTGGGATTGATTTGCACTTATCGCACCAAAGTACATTAATCTCTAGGAGACAGAAAGCGTCTCCTTCCTGAGCGGTATGACGGCTGCGTGGTGCTATGGTGTTTATACTTGCGTACTATTGTTTGTACAGATGAACGTGGTACCTTCAGGCGTTTGGAAATTGCTCCCAAGGATGAGCCAGATTTGTGGAGGTATACAATTTTTTTTCTGAGGTCTTGGCTGATTTCTTTTGATTTTCCTATGATGTCAAGCAAAGAGGCACAGAGTTTGAAGGTAGGCCTTGAAATATATCCAAAGGTGCACCTCTAATTGGCTCAAATGATGTCAATTAGCCTATCAGAAGCTTCTAAAGCCAATACATAATTTTCTGGAATTTTCCAAGCAGTTTAAAGGCACAGTCAACTTAGTGTATGTAAACTGACCCACTGGAATTTTGATACAGTGAGTTATAAGTTAAATAATCTGTCTTGTTGGAAAAATTACTTGTGACATGCACAAAGTAGATGTCCTAACCGACTTGCCAAAACTATAGTTTGTCAGCAAGAAATTTGTGGAGTAGTTGAAAAACTAGTTTTAATGACTCCAACCTAAGTGTATGTAAACTTCCGACTTCAACTGTACATGTTATATGTGAGTGAGTGTGTGTATGTGTTGGAGTGTCGGTGTAAGTATGTGTGAGTGCAAAAAGGAGTCAATGCAGATAGTCCAGAAGCTATGTGGTTATCTATTTAGCAGTCTTATTGCTTGGGTGCAGAAGCTGTTCAGGGTCCTGTTGGTTCCACACTTGGTGCATCGGTACTCCTTGCCGTGCGGTAGCAGAGAGAACAGTCTATGAATTGGGTGGCTGGAGTCAATTTTTAGGGCCTTCTTCAGACACCACCTGGTATAGAGGTCCGAGATGGTAGGGAGCTCGGCTCCAGTGATGTTCTTGGCCGTATGCATTACACTCTGTAGTGCCTTGTGGTCGGATGTGAAGCAGTTGCCATACCAAGTGTTGATGTAGCCAGTCAAGATTCTCTCAATGTAGAACCTTTTGAGGATCTGAGGGCCCATGCCAAATCTTTTCTGTCTTGGGGTGTTTGGACCATGATAGTTCATTGGTGATGTGGACACCCGGGCCTGTTCGGCCCACCTTTTCCTGTAGTCCATGATCAGCTCCTTTGTCTTGCTCACATTGAGGGAGAGGTTGTTGTCCTGGCCCCACACTGCCAGTTCTCTGACCTTCTCCCTATAGGCTGTCTCATCGTTGTCGGTGATCAGGCCTACCACTGTTGTATTGTCAGCAAACTTAATGATGGTGTTGGAGTCGTGTTTGGCCACGCAGTCGTGGGTGAACAGGGAGTACAGGAGGGGACTAAGTACACACCCCTAAGGGTCCCCAGTGTTGAGGATCAGCATGGCAGACGTGTTGTTGCCTACCCTTACCACCTGGGGCGGCCCATCCAGGATCCAGTTGCATACCGCCCCAACAGATCCACAGATGAAAAAATCTCAATCGCACTCCACACTGCCCTTTCCCACCTGGACAAAAGGAACATCTATGTGAGAATGCTGTTCATTGACTACAGCTCAGCGTTCAATTGACATTCACAACTACAGTGCCTTGCAAAAGTATTCACCCCCCTTGCCGTTTTTACAACATGTAATTACAACATGTAATTTAAATGGATTTTTATTTGGATTTCATGTAATGGACATACACAAAATAGTCCAAATTGGTGAAGTGAAATGAAAAAAATTACTTGTTCCAAAACAATAAAAAAAATAACAAAAGGAAAAGTGGTGTGTGCATATGTATTCACCCTCTTTGCTATGAAGCCCCTAAATAAGATCTGTTGCAGCCAATTACCTTCAGAAGTCACATAATTAAATAAATAAAGTCCACCTGTGTGCAATCTAAGTGTCACATGATATGTCACATGATCTCAGTATATATACACCTGTTCTGAAAGGCCCCAGAGTCTGCAACACCACTAAGCAAGGGGCATCACCAAGCAAGCGGCACCATGAAGACCAAGGACCTCTCCAAACACGTCAGGGACAAAGTTGTGGAGAAGTACAGATCAGGGTTGGGTTCTAAAAAAATATCCGAAACTTTGAACATCCCACGGAGCACAATGAAATGGAAAGAATATGGAACAACAACAAACCTGCCAAGAGAGGGCCGCCCTCCAAAACTCACGGATCAGACAAGGAAGGCATTAATCAGAGAGGCAACAAAGAGACCAAAGATAACCCTGAAGGAGCTGCAAAGCTCCACAGCAGAGATTGGAGTATCCGTACATAGGACCACTTGAAGACGTACACTCCACAGAGCTGGGCTTTACGGAAGAGTGGCCAGAAAAAAGCCATTGCTTAAAGAAAAAAATAAGCAAACATGTTCGGTGTTTGCCAAAAGGCATGTGGGCGACTCCCCAAATATATGGAAGAAGGTACTCTGGTCAGATGAGACAAACATTTTGCTTTTTTGGCCATCAAGGAAAACGCTATGTCTGGCAAAAACCCAACACCTCTCATCACTCCAAGAACACCATCCCCACAGTGAAGTATGGTGGTGGCAGCATCATGCTGTGGGGATGTTTTTCATCAGCAGGGACTGGGAAACTGGTCAGAATTGAAGGAATAATGGATGGTGCTAAATACAGGGAAATTCTTGAGGGAAACCTGTTTCAGTCTTACAGAGATTTGAGACTGGGACAGAGGTTCACCTTCCAGCAGGACAATGACCCTAAGCATACTGCTAAAGCAACACTCAAGTGGTTTAAGGGAAACATTTACATGTCTTGGAATGGCCTAGTCAAAGCCCAGACCTCAATCCAATTGAGAATCTGTGGTATTACTTAAATATTGCTGTACACCAGCAAGGAACCCATCCAACTTATAGGAGCTGGAGCAGTTTTGCCATGAAGAATGGGCAAAAATCCCAGTGGCTAGATGTGCCAAGCTTATAGAGACATACCCCAAGAGACTTGCAGCTGTAATTGCTGAAAAAGGTGTCTCTACAAAGTATTGACTTTGGGGGGGTGAATAGTTATGCATGCTCAAATCTTCTGTTTTTTTGGTCTTATTTCTTGTTTGTTTCACAATAAAAAATATTTTGCATCTTCAAAGTGGTAGGCATGTTGTGTAAATCAAATGATACAAACCCCCAAAAAATATATTTTAATTCCAGGTTGTAAGGCAACATAATTGGAAAAATGCCAAGGTCGTTGAATACTTTCGCAAGGCACTTTATGTGAGAATGCTGTTCATTGACTACAGCTCAGCGATCAATGTGAATGTTGACTTGTTTAAAGGTCTTGCTCACATCGGCTACCGAGAGTGTTATCACACAGTCATCCAGAACAGCTGGTGTCTCGTGCATGCTTCAGTGTTGCTTGCCTCGAAGCAACCATAAAAGGCATTTAGCTCGTCTGGTAGGCTCGCGTCACAGGGCAGCTCGCGTCTGGGTTTCCCTTTGTAGTCCGTAATAGTTTTCAAGCCCTGCCACATCCGACGAGCGTCAGAGCAAGTGTAGTAGGATTCAATCATAATCCTGTATTGACGCTTTGCTTGTTTGATGGTTCGTCTGAGGGCATAGCGGGATTAGTGTACCGCTCCTTGAAAGCGACAGCTCTAGCCTTTAGCTCGATGCGGATGTTGGCTGTAATCCATGGCTTCTGGTTGGGATATGTACGTACAGTCACTGTGGGGACGACATTGTCAATGCGCTTATTGATAAAGCCAATGACTTCATTGGAGCCATTGGATTAAACCCGGCACATATTCCAGTCTGTGCTAGCAAAACAGTCCTGTAGCGTAGCATCCGAGTCATCTGACCACTTCCGTATTGAGCGAGTCACTGGTACTTCCTGCTTATGTTTTTGCTTGTAAGCAGGAATTGGAAGGATAGAATTATGGTCATATTTGCCAAATGGTGGGCGAGGGAGAGCTTTGTATGCATCTCTGTGTGTGGAGTAAAGGTGGTCTTGAGTTTTTTTCCCTCTGGTTGCACATGTGACATGCTGGTAAAAATGTTGTAAAACTGATTTAAGTTTGCCTGCATTAAAGTCCCCGGCCACTAGGAGCGCCGCTTCTGGATGAGCATTTTCTTGTTTGCTTATGGCCTTATAGAGTTGGTTGAGTGCGGCCTTAGTGCCAGCATCGGTCTTGTGGTGGTAAATAGACGGCTACGAATAATATAGATGAGAACTCTCTTGGTAGATAGTGTGGTCTACAGCTTATCATAAGGTACTTTACCTCAGGCGAGCAATACCTTGAGACTTCTTTAATATTAGACATTGCGCACCATTAACAAAAAGACACACATCCCACCACTAGTCTTACCAGATGTGGCTTTTTCTCTGTTCTACCGGTGCATGGAAAATCCCCCCAGCTCTATTTTGTCTGTGTCGTCGTTCAGCCACGACTCGGTGAAAAAAAGATATTACAGTTTTTAATGTCCCGTTGGTAGGGTAATCGTAATCGTAGATCATCAATTTTATTTTCAAATGATTGCATGTTAGCAAGTAGAACGGATGACAGTGGGAGTTTACTCGCTCGCCAACGAAAAGGCAGCCCGACCTGCGCCCTCTTTTCCTTTGTCTTTTCTTAACACAAATGACGGGGATTTGGGCCTGTTCCCGGGAAAGCAGTATATCCTTCTCGTCGGACTAGTTAAAGAAAAAAGCTTCTTCAATGTTCGTGGTGAGTAATCTCTGTTCTGATGTCCAGAAGTTATTTTCAGTAATAAGAGACCGTAGCAGCAACATTATGTACAGAATAAGTTATAAGTGGGTCCAAGGTGTCTGGGTGTTGATGTGAGCCATGACCAGCCTTTCAAAGCATTTCATGGCTGCAGATGTGAGTGCCACGGGGCGATAGTCATTTTAACAGGTTTCCTTGGTGTACTTGAGCACAGGGACTATGGTGATCTGCTTGAAACATGTAGGTATTACAGACTGGGTCAGGGAGAGGTTAAAAATGTCAGTGAAGAATACACTTGCCAACTGGTCAGTGAATACTCTGAGTACGTGTCCTGGTATTCCATCAGGCCTTGTGAATATTAACCTGTTTAAAGGTCTTACACACATTGGCTACGGAGAGCAAGATCACACAGTCATCCGGAACAGTTGGTGCTCTGATGCATAGTTCAGTTTTATTTTAGGGGGTAGATCAGCTTTAATATTGCAGATAGGTTGTGGCTTCCATTGATGTAATTGTCTGCTTCATTTCCAATAGCCCATATATGTTTTATGTATATATATATTTTTTTTTATATATATATATATATTTTTTTCCTTTAATATTTTCCCCTAACCCTACCACCCCTCCCCTAATTGGAGTAAACTAGTGGACAACAACACTTAGGTTTCTACTTCCAGCTTATACATACTAAATACATTTTTCAGACACGGTATATTTTACAATAGTTACTGTATCTTTTGTTTGTTTTAGTCCCATCCTTCAGCTACTCTCAACCTCGCCCATCTATCTCTGAAGACCATCCAGTTTTTATTTCTGTTTGCCTTCTATTTTTCAACTGTACTGTGATGTTTCACAAAAGTTCTGAACCTTTCTATTCTCATAGTTTCTACAGATTGTAAATTGAAAATGTTTGCTAAGAGTATTATTATATTATTGATCAATTGACTATGACTTTTCAAATCACCATGCAGTGCTATTTGCAGAGTTAGCTCCAGGTAAATAATTTTAATTGAAAAACTCTAAGTTTTGAATCCGGCATCGGTTTGTGTATCAGTTCATAAACAATGTGCCATGGAATCGGAACATCGAAAATCTCTTCCCAACTATTTTGCAATCTATATGGCACAGCTGTCAAATTATTGGTCCTTAAATGTAGCTGGTATACTTTTTATTTATCACACCTTTAACCAATTTTGGTCTTTAATGCAGGGCCGACAGACAAGTTCCCTACTTTCCCCGCCTTCCACTTGTCTCTTCCATTTTTGCGGTAATGCTGCAGTTAGTTGGTTGTAATTTTGGGTCGAGCAGACATTTCCATATATTTTTGTTAGCTGAATGTGTGACACAACTCCACCAGTCCTGTTTATGATATAATTTACAAAGATTATTGTTTTTATCAATGAGTATATTTGAGTTTAACCATACTATTAGTTTTCTGGTGGATTAACTGAAATTGCAACCAACTTTCTATGGCTTGTTTCATTTTCAAATAACCGAAAGAGCTGGTAATCTGAATAAAGGGAAAAAGGCCATTCTTGAACATGATGTGAGACATTGTTACTAATCTGCTAGAGAACCAGTTTGGATTTAAGTATAACTTTTGTAAGACTGATGCCTTTAGTGAGAGGTCTAATGCTTTAATATTGAACCATTTCTGCCCTCCGAATTCATATTCATTATATAAATAGGCCCATTCAATTTTGTCTGGTTCAGTGTTGCTTGCCTCGAAGCGAGCATGGAAGGCATTTAGCTCGTCTGGTAGGCTCATTTCACTGGGCAGTTCGGCTGGGTTTCCCTTTGAAATCTGTGATAGTTTGCAAGCCCTGCAACATCCAACGAGCGCCAGAACTGGCGTAGTAGGATTTGATCTTAGTCCTGTGTTGGCGCTTTGTATGTTTGATGGCTCGTTGGAGGTCATAGCGGGATTTCTTATAAACGCCTGGATTAGTGTCCCACTCTTTGAAGTGGCAGCTCTAGTCTTTAGCTCAGTGCGGATGTTGCCTGTAATCCATGGCTTCTGGTTGGGGTCTGTACGTATGGTCATGCGATTCTGTGTGTGGAGTAAAGGTGATCTTGAGTTTTGTCGCCTCTAGTTGCAATGTGACTTGCTGGTAAAAGCGATTTCAGTTTCCCTACATTAAAATCATTGGCCACGAGAAGCGCCGCCTCTGGATGTGCATTTTCTGGTTTGCTTACGGCCCTATACAGGTTGAGTGCGGTCTTAGTGCCAACATCGGTTTGTGGTGGTAAATAGACAGCTACAAAAAAAATGGTATGGTAAATAGTATGGTCTGCATTTTATCATGAGTTATTGTAACTCAGGAGAGCAAAAATGTGATGCTTCCTTAACATTAGAGATCGCACACCAATTGCTGTTGACAAATGGACACACCCCTCCTCCCTTCGTCTTACCTGAGGCTGTCGTCCAGTCTTGACGATGCATAGAAAAACTAGAGAGATGTATATTATCCTTGTCCCCATTCAGCCATAACTCTAAGAAACATAGAATATTACCGTTTTCCAGGTCTTGTTGATAGGATAGTCTCGAATGGAGCTCGTCCAGTTTGTTCTCTAGTGACTTACTTACTTACTTACTTTATTGTCCCCATGGGGAAATTTTGTTGCAGTGTCATGTACACATTTAAAGTGGCGTTAAATACAAAACAAGATTGACAATACAACTTTCAATAACAGTCACGCACCAATAAAAAAATAATAATAGTAAGAAATAAGAAATAAAAAAACATTTAAAACATTTAAAACAAAGACTAGCCTGCTGGCCTTAAAGGTCAATGGGAACATTTGCCCGAGCTATTTAAGAGGGATATCACACCTGGCACAAATGATTGTCTCGTTCTATTTTTCCTGCTGAGGGGTGCCCTATACCTGCGCCCAGAGGGGAGTAATTCAAAGTCCAGGTACAGGGGGTGACTTGGGTCTAAAATTACGGAGGGCCCTTACGGAGGGCCCTGACCTTAAAGATCTCATCCAGGCCTGTGACTGTACGTTCACCAATAGAACGGAGAGTACAGTTGGTTTATTAGCTCGCCGATATAATCTTGTCAAAGTGCCTCCTTGCCTTCCTGTCTTGCGCCATCGCTTCTTCTTTCGAGTCCCGGAGATTAGGGCCTAGTCCGGAGGAAGCAGAACATCCAGAGCTGCCGACTCGTTGAAGTAGAAATGTTCATCCAAATTAGTTAGTTAGTGATCGCTGTTCTGATGTCCAGAAGCTGTTTTCAGTCATAGGAAATTATAGCGGAGACACTATGTACCCAAAAAACTATGCTGGTATTTGCTTTATTTTGTCAGTTACCTGTATGTCATCTATTGACTGGTGGGCTTAGAAAATATAATTTGTTCATAATTGTTCTGAATGACAATCTACTTCTTCCTCAGGCTTTCCTTCAAGATGAAACTGCGAAGAAGAGGCTGGTCAAGTCCTACAAACTCATGCTGGACTTCTACGGCATCCAGCTGTCAAATGACACAACAGGGGAAGTGCGACGGGCAAATAACTGGCATAAGAGATTTGACAACCTGGACAGGTTAGCAATTTCTTCATTGAGTCATTTAACTGTTATTTTATAGTGATTGTGATACATAATAGCTACAATTTCAGTTTTCAAATTAACCTTCTGAGGTTAACAGTACCCTTGTATTTTTGTTGGTCTTGTGTTTTGTTTATGGTAGACATACACACAACAACCTGCGCATCACCCGCATCCTGAAGTGCCTGGGCACTCTGGGGTTCCCCCACTACCAGGCCCCACTCGTCCGCTTCTTCCTGGAGGAAACTCTTGTCAAAGGCAACCTGTACAATGTGAAGGAGAGCGTGCTCAACTACTTCATCTTTGCTGTCATTGATAAGCAAGAGCGCAGGGATCTAGTTGAGTATGCCTACAAGCACTATGAGCCCAAATATGAGTTTGTGTGGTGCCCCAAGAAGATCCAGATGACTTTCTCAAATGGAGAAGAATTCTCAGATAATAGGCAAACAATGGCAGGCCATTACCAGCATGGTAACTACTGAGATGACAGAGATGTCAGTGACGACCTATCTATTCCTCGCAATGCTATTGTTAGCACAGCTGATTCCATTCGGCACCCTGTTCCAAGATTGGTTTCCCCCAAAAATTATGATTTGGCCCCTGAGCGTGCATCAATTAGGCATTATGAAGATGTTCCAAAGTATGTAGCTACTCGCTCTACAGGGCACTCACATACTGCCCAAGGTAATGTAAAGACTTGGTCCCCCACCAAAGATGTTTTAAATAATCAGGGAAATGAGAAAATAGAGAGTGCACCCACTAAAGATTCAGAAGGCAAGAACAATTCAGTGAAAGAGCGAGCCACTTAATAAAGAAGTTTCACTGAGTCAGTTAAAGACCGAATGCTCAGCAATTGAGAAATCTACTCAAGAAGTATCCCAGAGGCCGGATAAGACCACTGAGGGTCCAGCCATAGACCTATGTCCTAAAGACCCATCCCGGAGCCAGGTTCAGACCACTGAGGGTCCAACCATAGATCCATGTCCTAAAGACCTATCCCGGAGCCAGGTTCAGACCACTGAGGGTCCAGCCATAGAGCTATCTCCTCATAAGGTACCCCAGAGCAAGGTTAATAAAGCCAGAACCAGAGATGCCCCAAAGAGCTGCCGCGCCAAAAAGCCTAGAATTGGGGAAATTATCAAAACAGTTTCGGAGAGCACCAGTAAAACAAATAAGAATCCTCCTACCAGAGAAAAGCAATAGTATCTGAACATTAAATAGGTGTTTAATGTAACAGTGGAGATATGAATAAGATGGGTGTATTCATCCAAATAGGTAGATTGTGAAGCAACCAGAAACCAGAGGGCATAAAAGCAAAGGGGAAGGGGAAGATTTTGACATTTTAATAAAGTATAATGAAATTATAATTGACTTATGTATACTTAGTATCAGTGGTGTATAGTACTTAAGTAAACATACTTTAAAGTAATACTTAAGTCGTTTTTTGGGGTATCTGTACTTTATTTTACAATTTATATTTTTACTCCACTACATTCCTAAAGAAAATAATGTACTTTTCACTCCATACATTTTCTATGACACCCAAAAGTACTCGTTACATTTGGAATGCTTAGCAGGACAGGAAAATGGTCCAATTCATGCACTTATCAAGAGAACATCCCTGGTCATCCCTACTGCCTCTAAACACATACTTCGTTAGTAAATGATGTCTGAGTGTGCACCTGGCTATCCGTCAATAAAAACAGAAAAAAATGTAATTGTTCCGTCTGGTTTGCTTAATATAAGGAATTTGAAAGTATTTGTTATATATTTTTGCAATTACATTTACTTCTGATACTTGAGTATATTTAAAACCAAATACTTTTAGAATTTTACTCAAGTAGTATTTCACTGATTTGACTTTTACTTGAGTCATTTTCTATTAAGGTATCTTTACCTTTACTCAAATATGACAATTGTGTACTATATTAACCACTGCTTAGTGTAGGTATAAATAGCATAACCATTTAACAGTTAATAAAAAACGACAGCTCATTTTGTTTTATAGATATATACACTGCTCAAAAAAATAAAGGGAACACTTAAACAACACAATGTAACTCCAAGTCAATCACACTTCTGTGAAATCAAACTGTCCACTTAGGAAGCAACACTGATTGACAATAAATTTCACATGCTGTTGTGCAAATGGAATAGACAAAAGGTGGAAATTATAGGCAATTAGCAAGACACCCCCAAAAAAGGAGTGATTGTGGCCTGCTGGAGGTCATTTTGCAGGGCGCTGGCAGTGCTCCTCCTTGCACAAAGGCGGAGCTAGCGGTCCTGCTGCTGGGTTGTTGCCCTCCTACGGCCTCCTCCACGTCTCCTGATGTACTGGCCTGTCTCCTGGTAGCGCCTCCATGTTCTGGACACTACGCTGACAGACACAGCAAACCTTTTTGCCACAGCTCGCATTGATGTGCCATCCTGGATGAACTGCACTACCTGAGCCACTTGTGTGGGTTGTAGACTCCGTCTCATGCTACCACTAGAGTGAGAGCACCGCCAGCATTCAAAAGTGACCAAAACATCAGCCAGGAAGCATAGGAACTGAGAAGTGGTCTGTGGTCACCACCTGCAGAATCAGTCCTTTTTTGGGGGTGTCTTGCTAATTGCCTATAATTTCCACCTTTTGTCTATTCCATTTGCACAACAGCATGTGAAATTTATTGTCAATCAGTGTTGTTCCTAAGTGGACAGTTTGATTTCACAGAAGTGTGATTGACTTGGAGTTACATTGTGTTGTTTAAGTGTTCCCTTTATTTTTTTGAGCAGTGTATTTTATTACCGGTAACTATCTTGGTAGAACTGTGTGATCTGGGCCCGGTTTCCCAAAAGCATTTTAAGGCCGAGGCCATCCTTCGTAGGACCATCGTTAAATCTCAGAGCTATTTCCCAAAACCATTGTTATTAATTAATGTTGCACTTGAAACGGTTGTAATCTAACGTCTGCCTGAGACCACCCGTAGAACAGCTAACGTTAAGTGCGTCGCTAGATGCTTTTTTGCCCTCCCGCGTCACTTTATACAGAGATCTCCACTAAACATAGAAACAAATGGTTTATCCGTCAATTTCAGAACAAAGTTGACTACAAATACGTTGTCAATGTTTTTGCAATTAACACACAAGCAACGTATAAAAAGAGCGCTGCCTTTCTTTCGATCCTATCAGTATCGACACATGCTCCAAAGACCACTAGCGAACGTTCTTTCTGCAAACGTTCTTACTGCATGGGGTTTTGGGAAACGCGTGATGCATCATTGTCCGTTGTAGGGCAAGATACATCATTAAAACACTTGTAAACCTAAATTCCATCGCTATCGGGAAACCAGGCCCTGGTCAGTCACTGTTTTTAATGATCATTCTTGCTTGCCTTTTTGGAGGGTAACTTCACCACTTTTCAACCTCATTTTCATTATCTCCACCACAATACCAGTGTCAACGTATGTAAAAAATAAAAAAATATTTAAAGGTGCATTTCTAAGTTTTGTAGAAAAAAATATTAAGCTACCCGATGACATGAAAAGTTCAAACATTTTAAAAACTGATTTTCAAACACTATGACATTTGCGGTGATGTAGGGAGCAAGAAAATACCCTCCCTTGGGCTGGAAACTCTAGGCGGGTTTTTCAAATCACTTTTTACATACTTTTTAAACAGAATGTATGTGCCTGCCATTTTAGAATTGTGAATGATGTTCTAAATCTCTCTTTTCAGCCTCTGAGGTGAGGTGTAAGTCAGACATCTTCCTCTTCTCAATATTCTGGAAGAATTATACTGGCATCCTGTAAAAAATATTTAGGAAAATGTAATAGGCATAATGTACACTTCTCTGTTCACTATTCTCTAAGTCAATCATTGGCCTTTTGTTTGTCTGATTACATGAAAACTGCTTTTGGTTACATGCCTCCAAATCACACATGTGCATCCAAATGTTGGATTGGATCGGACTCAATTCGGTGTGAGTAGCAGGTAGCAAGCCAAGGCTCAGAGCAATTATCCTGAAGTGGATGTAGCGAACATTGATTTACATGCAACTCAAATCAATAAAATAATCTGTTAGACAATACCCATTAATGACAAAGAGATATGTAGTCAAAGTAGGTTTAATTGGCCAAGTTTAAACAAAATCAGGACATTTCAACTGTAATTAGCAATACTATAGATACAACCATTCAGTGCTTGACTGATGAACATACAAGCACATACTGTCATATACGTTAGACTATAGCAATCAATGTGTTTCCTCAATTCTCACATTATCCATTCCAGATATATGGCTTATAATTTCTCTACTTAGAAAAATGTGATTAAAAACATACCAGTATATACACAAATACATTCATATCTACATTACAAGGAAGGGAGTTTATTAGTTACTTTCATGTGATTATTGTACCATGTGAAGGTACTTTGACAGGAGAAAGGTAGATGTAATATATAAATTACATGGTATCATACTTAAGACCACAAAATTAGTTCCTTTAAATGTGTTAAAATGTATAAAATGGCAAAAGGAATACAAAATGTGTAGACCTTTCAACTACAAGAGCATTCACAATAATGTCTATTTACATGTACAGTTATGATACTGAAAGTGAAAGTCACAGGGTGATTGAGTTACTCCAGAGAAAAGTGGTCCACAGAAGTAAGACATTATGATGTGTTTTTATCACTTTCCACCCCTGCAGGTTTATCATTCTCCTTTGGGACATAAGATTTGTTTGATTCTTTTTTGTCTTCTCTCTTTTCTTTGCTCTTGCTCCTGTCCCGGCGGTCTCGGTCTTTGTCCCTTTCTCGGTCCCGTGCTCTGTCTCTGTCGTTTTCTCTCCTGTCAGGCTCTCTCTCCCTGCCTCTGTCCCGGTCTCTGCTCCTGGTCCTGTCTCTTTTCCTTTCTCTGTCTCTCTCTCGGTCTCTGTTCCTGGCTCTGTCTCGGTCGTAGTCTCTCCTGTCAAGCTCTCTCCCCCTAACTCTGTTCCTTTCTCGGTCACGGTCTCTCTCCTTGTCTTTCCTCTTGTCTGTCTCTGGATTCCTATGCCCGTCTCCCTCTGGAGCCCTGTGCCCGTCTACCTCTGGTGCCCTGTGCCCGTCTACCTCTGGTGCCCTGTGCCCGTCTACCTCTGGTGCCCTGTGCCCGTCTACCTCTGGTGCCCTGTGCCCGTCTACCTCTGGTGCCCTGTGCCCGTCTACCTCTGGTGCCCTGTGCCCGTCTACCTCTGGAGCCCTGTGCCCGTCTACCTCTGGAGCCCTGTGCCCGTCTACCTCTGGAGCCCTGTGCCGCTCTCCCTCTGGAGCCCTGTGCCGCTCTCCCTCTGGAGCCCTGTGCCGCTCTCCCTCTGGAGCCCTGTGCCGCTCTCCCTCTGGAACCCTGTGCCGCTCTCCCTCTGGAACCCTGTGCCGCTCTCCCTCTGGAACCCTGTGCCGCTCTCCCTCTGGAACCCTGTGCCGCTCTCCCTCTGGAACCCTGTGCCGCTCTCCCGCCCTCCCTCTGCTGCGGTCTCTCTCCCGGCTGCGTTCCCTCTCTCCTCGGTCTCTCTCCCTGCCCCTGTCCCTCTCCCGGCTCCAGCGCTTGCCCTGGCTCCTCTCCCATGGCCTGGCCCCGTGAGGCCCCTCACGGTCCCTCTCCCTCCTGCGGTCCTCAGACAGATCCTTCTGCCTTTCCGACAACCCAGAGGAAACAGGGATTGGCTCCCGGTCTTTGTGGCTACCCTCAAACCGACTGGCACTGTCTCCACCGCGGGGCTCTGAGCCCTCTCTGGTGGAGCTGCTCCTTCTCATGTCAGGCGAGTGTCGTCGCCAGTGGTCATCCGTGTGGGACTCTGGGCTGTGACCCCCCATGCGGTTTGGTAGAGGTATGGGGCCCTCTGGAGGGGTCGGGAGCAGTGGCCCACTGTGGCGGGTTGGTCTTAAGTCTCCTGGATTGTCAAGGCGAAACCGGTCAGGTCCTCCGAAATGCTGAGGTGGGCCCCCCCGGTGGTCTTGAGGGTGTCTCTGGTCATCATAAGATCCCCTGTGTGGTGGTGGGGAGGGTGCTCTAGAGCCCCGAAACTGGTTAGGTGGATGGAAATGCTGTTCACCCACATCTCCAATGGGAGGCGCGCCTCTCCGCCCCTCATACTGGTAGTGTGGAGGTCCTCTGTAAGAGGGGCCTGGTGGGGGAGCCTGGTTGTCTTTGTACATGTGTGGAGGGGTCTGACCCTGGTGATGGTCCATGCTCTGCTGGTAGGAACCAACACTGGCATTGTTGTACTGGTCTACAGGGCCTCTTGGTGGGTCGATCATGGGTGCCTGGGACCCATGATCCCCAAAATGAGAAGGCGGAGGACCTCTGGGTCCGGGGAAGGGGGATGGAGTGGGTCCTCTGTTGTCAAAGTGGCCTGGGGGAGGCCCTGTGAAGGGAGGAGGGGGGCCTCTGGGTCCAGGGAAGTTGAATGGAGGAGGGGGTCCAGTGAACCTTGCTGGAGCTAAACCATTTTGCCCATCAAAAGTAGGAGGTGGGGGAAGGCCATGGCCCTCCATGAACTGGCCTGGAGGTGGACCTTGCTGCCCCATGTGCCGGGGAGCCAGGGAACCCATGGGGGCATTGAACATCTGGGGAGGTGGAGCTCTCTGGCCCATCGGCTGGAATGGAGGGGGTCCTCTGGGTTTCATCATGGTCTGGAGTGGAGGTCCAAGGGGTGCCTCATACTGCTGCTGAGAGCCACCCCACTGGTTCTGATAGGGAGGGTAAGCAGCAGGAGTTGGCCCATACTGAGAGTACTGAGACTGGTCACTCTCCACTTGCATGGGTGAAGGAACCGGTATGGGTGGAGGTCTCTGCATAGGTAGAGAGCCTGACAAGGAAGGAATACTCTGCATGGGTGGTGGCCCAAGCATTGGAGGTGGACCTTGCATCGGTGGGGGTCCAAGGTGGGGTGGGAAGGTGGCTGTTGGCGGAATGTCAGGAGGAGCTCCATAGTCCATGTAGCCTGATGTTTCCATGTGTAACATGTGGGAGGATTGGGTGTCCACCAGGGTGGAGCTATCCTGGTTGACATTCTGAGACAGTACATGAATTGTAGGTGAAGCTGAGGAGCTGTTTGCGGACATCTTGAAGTAGCCAGAGGACGTAGACTCTTGACTGTTCTGCTCAGAATTAGAAATCTCTCCTGTCTTTAAAATGCTGGCTGCATTTGGCCAAATACTGTATTTGTCAAAGTCACTCTTGGTTGGGTCGACTTTCTCCGATTCCACAGTTCGTTTCTCCACGTAATTGACCTCCATATCAGGTTCTACACGCTCACCTAACAGGGGAATGGACTCCTCTGTTGTGTCTGATTCCAGGAAGGGAAGAGATTCTGTTATAACCTCTTCTTGGGACAGTGGTGTTTCTGGTTCTTGGGCATCAGTCTGTGGTGGTTGCGTGGTGGCTGTGACAGGAGCAGGAAGAGGTGTCTCTTCTTTTTCTATTGAGTCTGAGGTTAGCCTCCTGGGGTCTCTACTCGGCCTGGGGTCCCTGCTCTGCCTTGGGTCCCTTCTCTGGTTAATCAAAGGAGCGGCAGCAGAGGAGGATTTCATCAACTCATCAACCTTTTTTCCCAGCTGCAGGAGCTGACTGTTGGCCAGTAGGGATGGCTGTGAGATCAAGCTGTCAATGACTGAGAACGAGGCAGCTGATGTCCCTGTGGTTGACCCTGGTTGGTGGATGGATTCCTCCTGCTCCTCAAGCTGACGTTTCTGCTCCTCAATCTGTTTGTTGAGATCCTCCAGCATTTTCTGCTGTTCGGTCAGACCTCCAGGTGCGGCCCTGGCTTGACCAGGGACATCAGTCCTGACCTCCTCAAAGATGGTGTCATCCTCCGGATCATAGGCCACATCGTCCAGATCCGTAGCCTCTGGATGCTTGATGACCTCAGGTTCTTTAACTAACTTCTGGGGTGCTCCATAGCCCATACCTGGGTCATACTCCTCCTCTGGGTCATATGGTCGGTCATCCTCATCCTCCTCCATCTGCTTCTCCTTAGAAATCTGTCCAAACTGCTGAACGATGGGATCAAGCAGAGTAGCGGGGCCGGCTGAGACATCAACAGCACCATGCTCAGAAGGGGACATGGAGGCCTCAGAGTCATGCATCTTGTTCCCAAACAAAGTCTTCAGGATGGTCTGAAGGGGGGTGGCATTGGTAGCAGAGGACGCAGCAGAGCTGGAGGAAGGTGACTCTCTGCCTGTAGCAGGGGCTTTGACAGAGGACAGGAAGGACAGCACTGATGAGGCTGCCATGGAGGTGGATGAGGTCCCTGAGGAACTGAGAGGGGGAGGTGTACCTGGGGGGGATGTGTTGAAGGGAAGATCTTGGGTGTACCGCAAGGCTTTCTCTGCTTTCACTTCAGCCTTGACGGCTGAGGTTGGTTTTGGAAGGCCTGTGTCATCTAGGTCTCTGATTTGGGTCATGGAACGCTTCTCTTCAGTCTCAAAGGAGGCTACAGCACGCTTCTTGTCCTTCTGGCAGATCACCAAGCCGAGGAGGAGGTTAGGGCGCGCTGGCTCCAGACCTACAAGACAGAAAGGTAAAATAATGAAAATGTAATAAAAACATTCTAGAACATATGTATCCACTCACATACTTGTATACTGCATATCTCAACTAGAATCAAAAAAACATTTCCAGAGACACAGATCTGTTTGAAGTGGTCTTCACTTTCCATTTTGAATTGTTCAAACAATCGATAACATGAGCAAACAATGCCACCTGTATAATCAGGTAAAAGTATAATCATTAAATTATAATATGAATGTGTCAAAAGAATACAAAACAAGAATTGTAGGCCATAGACAACCTTTATAAAAGTAGTAAGAATCATCACAATGCTGAGCAGTCAAACTTCCCATCATACTTTGAGAAATGTAACTGTCTGCACTGCATTAGACTACATGTTCCTGTTTGATCAAACAACCTCATCACCCTTCAAAGTTACACAAACACTCACATTCACCAGTTTCAAAAAGCTTTTCATCTTCCTAGATTGTCATTAGTATGCATTCTCATGAAGTCACTTGTAAATAAGTGGACATTTCCACATATTCTTTACGATGCCATATAAAAAAGACAATATATTTGTTGTACAGTGCATTGCACTCAGCTTACTTTTTTAAAGACACATACCAACCCAACCTCTGCTGACAAACTAAATGGATGTGTGTTTCTTGATTCTCAAATTCAGTCTGACAAGTGGTTGAAAGCCATAGATTATTCTTGTCCTTAATCTTCTTGAAAACAGCAACATGAGTGGGCCAATCTCTGTCCAAGGCTCACTGAGCTGGACCTCTCTCAAGATAACTTACCATGGCTCCCCAGGCATTCAGTTTGTGGTATGGGATGGGCTAGGTGCAGGTCAGGTGCTGCCGCTTCAGTTATGACATGTAAGTACTGGAGATCCACTAATGCAGTACACCAAGTTGCAGTGTAGAACACTTTAAATGTAACATACTGTGGCAGATGTCATTTTCAGAAACAACATCATTACCCAAACATTTTTCACTGGAGTATCTACAGTGCAGAATAAAAGGTGAGCCTTAAAAACAACAGGCTGAGACTGACATCTAAGGTGGCACCAACCTGTGATGCACAACATCCTTTATTTAAGACAGACATGTGATACAAGATAATATACACAAGTACAGAGAGTGCACAGAAAAAGTACAGAGGGATGTTCAAAGAGGAAGGCAACAACAAAAGCACATGATCACCCCCTACAGTGTATATCATAAATCAACTTCATGAAACAAGCTCTCATTTCACACAGAAGAAAACAAAACTAACTAAACCCTGAAGATACTTACCACTCAGAAATAAACTATAGACTGACATCATTACTAACTTAATTATGTTCAGGTATATTGACACATCATATTGAAACCAGTGTGTGGATTATCAGAGGCCTCTGTGTCTCCCTGCAGATGCTTACCTGGCCCATCGAAGGGTAACAGTTTGGAGGGCAGAGGGTCCTTGGAGCTCAGGGGGATGAGGTACAGGTCTTTGATGCGGCGGTTGTTGTTGGCGACCACTCCAAAGCGCTTCCTGCTACTGAAATAGGAGAAGAGAGAGACATAGGCCACCTCCTCTTCCTCTGTGGCTGGATGGAACCGGATCAGACACAGCTCCTGGGGACAAAGTAAACCCAAAGAGAGAGGTATGACCTTAGGGTCCTCGACCAGGAAGTAGGTTGTGTATAAATACCTCATGGTGAACAGCTTTACCTTGGACAGAGATGTCTTCAGTTTCCCCACATAGTCCCACACGGTGCTGGGGGAGATTCGGCCTCCGATGTGGATGGTGTCAGGCAGATCCTGTACAGGATTAACAATGTCACCTTTGTGTTGAACTCTGATGACATTATTACCACATCTATTCACAACCAGATCAAACAAGTAATACATGTATTCTGGTCAAAATTGAGTTCAAGTTTCACTATGATTAAAATATAACAGCTGTCATGTCAGTCTCTGAGTTATTAGTTCTACAATGTGTTTTTTCTTAGCTCACTTTAAAAAAACTACCATTGACCTAAGTTTTTTTCAAACAAATGAATAACCAACCTCTTTCAGGTGCTCAAAGGTTCCTGAGACCAGGTATGCTTTAGTGACAAACTTAGCCACGGTGTGCATGTTGACGAATCCTTTCCACATCATCTCCTGACTATGGAGGAAGATGGCAGTCTCACCCTCTGGAGGAGGCTCTGACGAGGCAGCTTTCTGCATGACGGGCCTGGGGATGGAGGGTGGAGGAGCCGGGGGCATGGGGAGGGGCCCCTTGGGCACCACCTCCATCACTACAACCGGAGCGGGCTCTGCTGGGATAGGTCTTGAATAGGACTCTGTTGGAATGGGTCTTGAATAGGTATCTGTTGAGATTGGTGCCACCATGGAGGTGTCTGGGGCTGAGTGGGTGACCGTCACTCCAGAGCTGTGTCTTGCCATGCGGGGATCTCTGCGGGTGATGCTGACAGAGGAGACGGCTGGTACAGTGACAGGGGCTGGGGTCTGGGGTGGAGGCAACATGATGCCTGCGTCCTCATGGTAGGGCAGGGGCTCAGGGACTGGTGTCTCACTGCCGGGATAATTGACCAGGACACCTTCACCTGAGGAGGACCTGGGCAAGCGTCTCACCTCTTGCCTCACCTCGGTCTTCTTGGAGAGTTTGGCCTTCTTGGCTGCTGGTTCATCGTCTGCAGACTTCTGGCCTGGAAGAGAGGAGACAGAGGCTGCTTAAACCTTCAAATCCACTAAGTGAAGCATGGAGTAATAGGAATTAAGATATTTCCTCAGATCCTTGAGGGACATATGCCACCGTTTCTTACATACCATCAAAACACTTCACCTCTCATTCTTTTCATTCATTTTTACCTGTACAGATTTTGCAATTGAGGTCAAAGAGATGGGCCCTGTGTTCGGCCGTGGTGTCCCGCATCATGCTGAAGATATCTGGCAGGGCACTGCCACTCTTCACCCCAGCCTGAACTGAGCCAGAGAAGGGAGTGGAGCCAGCTTCCTCTTGTTCCTGAACACATTGGAAAAGGAGACCAGAGAGACAGTCAAATCTACAAAATGACCTTCAATGGATTCTCAAAATAGCACATAAACCATAGCCAAATCTGATGAGGGCCTGAATACCAAAATTATTCTGAGCAACCATTTGTTGTATGGCAATAAAGTTCTGATACATGAATCATTAGATCAACTGAAAAACAATAGCTACATTTATGCACAGTGGGTGTGATTTGAGTGATGCAAGGGTGCGGGGCAGATGGCAATGAGCTTCAGTAGGACAAAGGGACAGTTTAAAGAAGGATAGGTTGGCAAGATAATTCAAATGTAAAACCACAATATATTACCCAAATGTTAGCCACCCAGCATAGCATGTTTCCAGTCTTATGCAGGGAAAATGAAGATGAAAGACAAAACCACCACTTACTGCAGCAGATGCCATGCGAGGAGATGGGGAGGTGCCAGAGACACACACATCTCCATCAGACATTGGAGGAGCGTCCTCCATGTCCACATCAGGAGCGCCAGCATCCTGCCTATGGCTCGATTTGGACTGCCCTGTCTGGGATCTAGCGCTGGGAGCCTATAGGATACAACGTAGGTCATCAACTTAGTGTCTGTAGCAATATATGGGAATATAAGGCTAATGATATGGTCTCTTCAGTAGTGATATTTAGTTGCACAATCAATGAAATTCCAAGTATTGCTCTGTTCATAGAATTATTGGTTTCCATTATCATGTTCTCTTACCTCAGTGGTGTCAGGCTTCCTCCACTCTGAGATCTCTTTGGAGAGCAGTTCATCTGCACTCAGCCTCACCAGCCTGAAGGGGCTGACCTCTCCCCAGACCACCCTGTAGAAAAGGCCCTGAGACAAGCACAACACACTGTCATTCACATAATTCTAGGTCTGGTAGGCTGCGCATCTGGGTTGGAGTGAACATAACTTCCAATATTCAGCAGATTAATTTAAATCCAATTCATGACTCACGATCAATTCATGTTGTAAGTGAATTTACCCACATACCAACAACGCAGTACTATAATATAGAAAGACAGTTTGTCATTAAAATGTACATGGCTTTTCAACATTCAGCATATTTGGTTTAGCATACACAACGTATCGCTTGACTAGTCTCTTCTGCAGACACAAAAGAGCCCACGTCTGTGTTTTTGTGGACTGACCTTGTTTTTGGGGTCCTTCAGGTTGAACATGAGGCCCCTGTACTTGTTCTTGTACTTGCTGTCCGTGCACAAGCAGAGGTTGAACATCTCTTTCTCAATGTTGACAGCCAGTTTTCCCACCTCGTTCTCAGACATATTCAAATCATCACTGTCACTCACCCTGGTGGGACAATGAGATACAACTCACATTTAGAGCATTTCTTATTTTATTTTTTAAATAAAGATCAGGCAAATCTATTTCCCATTGGCCTACAACAGTTTTCTTTTAGAAATATAAACATTCTGATGAATGACCTTAGGTAGCATGAAGTTCACAAAACAATACAAACTATTCTCTCCAATAAACTTATGGGGTACACACCTCTTGTATAGGATGTCTGTGAGCGAGCGGCGGATGTTCTGTCTCATCTGGTTGTTGGGTGGAGCCGTCGGGCACATCATGGAAGGTGCTAAAGTGGCTGGCTCAGGGCGTCGGGAGGGGGCTGGTGAGGACTGGATTCTGGACGGACTACGGCCTAAGGAGTCTCTCTGCTGGGGCTGGGCCTGCTTCTTAGGGATGGTAAAGCTGGACTTGCCGACCCTCAGGGCCCCTGTGACGTGATGTCGTGGGGCGTCTAGAGAGCCAGGGGCAGAAGGGGTCAGGACAGCAGGTGGTGGTGGTGGTGGTTTCTTGGATTTGGTTGTTTTGCTAGGAGTGGGATATGGTTGTTTCTTTGGTGCCTTAGCACTGCTGACTGGAGATGCTGGTTTATTGCGTCTGGTGTATATCTTTAATACTTTGGGGCCAGGAGACTTCTTTCCTCCTTTGAGCGGCGCTGTGGAAGCAGGAGACTTCTTCTCAGGAGGGGTTGGTTCCTTCTCACTCTGGTCTTCTTCACTCTCCTTTTCAGGAGCTGCGAAGGATAAAACAACGTATTTTAAACTTAAGTACAAACAGTATGTGAACCATCATAAACATAATGTCAAGTAAATAGAATTCTGAATTTGGAACATGTAGGAATATTCAATGTGATCTTGAGGTGGTGTAAGATATCCCCACTTAGATTCCCTTAATGACTGTCAGACAGCATCTGACCAGAATGCATACAAAAAAACACAAAATATTGGTGATTTGAAGACAGGACCTCCTCTCTTTGTTGGATGTAGAAATAAATACCTTGACGTTAGAAACACAAAATGGTTAAATACATCTTTCCACACACTGAAAAAGCCAACAATATGCACACATACAACAATGGGTTGAATAAATATAAAAACAGAAAGTTAGAACTTAGAAATCTCCATTATTCTTCGGCAAAAATGTATCGACTTTTCATGAAAAATGTCGGCAAGACAACACTTCAGTCTTATCAGAAAGGATAAGCTGACTAAATCCTCACAGGCCTGACTGTGTACTAAGCAACAGTGCTCTCTGATATGAATGGTGCCTGCATAACCAACATTTTACATCCGTTCCTGAGCTACAGCACTGGACCCCAATCAACAACCCATTAGATAAGAACAGATACTAGATGTGTCCAAAGACACCCTGTCTAGAAAGTCACTGGGTACAGGCATTTCTCCACAAAACTAAAATTCTATTGCTTTCTCCCTTTGTCTGGTCTTTGAAGATCCCACCAGTTGACCCACTCTATCAAGTGGCCCGAAAACAACCAATGTTTCCCATAAGTTCAACTGAACTTGGAACTTACCATGTCAAGGAAAATAATGTCTGAACATTTTATATCTTCATACTACCCAGCTAAAATTGGATATGTTCACCACTGAAAGTAGAGCTGTGAAGCTAGCAAAGCTAGCAAAGAAAACAGTGTAGTGATATCCTAACACCATCTACCTTCAGGGTTACACGCATTTAATGAGAATTCAATAAAGACTAAATATGTATTGTCAAGGAATATTATCAACCTCAACAATCCAATAAAAACTATTCAAGATCAACGCAACATCTTCCACAGACATGGGTTGTGCATACTAGCTCAAATTACATTTGTATGACCATGTCAAAATATGTACATCTATATTAGTTATAGCTTTGTTAAAGCACATTAAGCTTTTCTGCCATGTCTGTGTTGCTCATTACCAAAGTATGAGAATTTGGGATGTACATGCAAAACGGCAATACCCGAGTGCCATCAAGAGAAAATGTTACTGCCATCACCAACTACACAATTGCTAATTGATCCAAAGAGACAATTTCAAGTTGACTGATTTGTACCAAAAAATATAGATCTCGTTGTCAAACAATCAAAATGTCATAATCAGAACTTGTATGTCTGCAAAATATGATATTACAGATCAGAAGATATAGACATGCAAGCAGGGTGAGTGAATCACATATGACATCCCTCAAGGTCGAGAGTAACAGACAGATGGTATTATGGTGGATAAGATGATTCCTGAGAGCATGAACTACCAAATACCTTGCGACTGCCCTCACACTCCAAAAATCCACAACCTGTAATATCTGCCTTCTTAAGTAACCTGGATAAAGCTAGGAACCAAAGCAGAGTTCCTCATAGTGATAAATATACTAAATTGTCCCTGAATATATCTTTCATATATTTTCATATCAGTAAATCAGAAGTGTGGTATAACTTTTAGGTGACAACAGTCTGCCTCCCTGCTCTTTATGTATAGTTTATGACGACTGTGGTCTTCCACTCTTCTTGTGCAGTCATTCTAATACTTCTGTGCTTCTGTGTCTTCAGCCGGTCTTGTCTCAGTAGAAGAAACTATAGATTTCCTGTCCCAGCTGTTCCCCAGTCTGTCCGCTTCAGACTTGCACTTCCTCCTGGCACGGTGTAGATCTGTGGCACATGCTGTCAGAGCAACTGGCCAGGACATCCCCAGTAATCCAAGACCTCTCCCATAATCAATCAAGGCATCCAAAATCTGTCTTAACACCTTTTATTTTATTGCCAGTGTCGCAGAGGGAGTTTGGATGCATGACATTCAATATGAATAATAATGCAAACTATTTTAAAACCCAGCACGTTATTTACAAAACTAATAGTGAATACTTCCTTGGCTGCGCTGAAGAAACTTATGGCTTAATTAAATCAGCAGTGAGCTGTATTTCTGTATAGTCCACTGTATAAATCCAGGGATAAAACGTCACAGACCTACCTGCTGGAGAGAAGAGGGAGGGACTGCCTTCAGATGAACAGCAAGAGGAGCACGTGGAGATACTCACACACACCACATGGGTGCCAACACACAAACAGCATACAGTAACCTAGAATTTATATGAATCTACACAAGTAATCCCCAACCATTGTTTTGTTCATGGTTACTGATTTTCTTTTTAACAATAGGGTTTTCAAAATAAATCCTAAAATACTTACCTTTGTATCCATTCATTGCAATGTGTACTTACCCACTCTGCATACCTGACTAAGTAACCATGCCCTGGCAACATACTCAGAATACATTCGGGGACCCATTGTCATTACAGTTTTCCCCACAGATATGGGTCATTCATCTAAGCCATTACGTCACCATGATAACAACCACATTTATAATGGGCAAACAACGTGGTTTTTCAAAGAACCCGTAATAGATCAATGCATATCATACATTCAACTGTCTCACTTGACAACCCCTATAGTGTGAGAAGATAAACAGTTAAGAGTGGATTATTAAGACCTTCAAAGAGATACATACACGTTTTGTTTAACACTGTTGGTGGTGCTATGGGTGTAGTCTTTTCTGGCGTTACTGCATTGTAATTATGGTCGCTGGACCAGGACGACATGGCGGGTGGCGGTGGATGCTCTTCGTGTGACTCTTCATCACCATCCTCATCAGCCTCACCGTCAGACTCTTCCTCCTCTGTGGACTTCTTGCTGGTCTTCCTCCCAGTGGTGGAATTCTTCTGGATGGACAGACAGACATTCACTCAAATCAGTAACGGGCACAGGAAGGGTTTCATAGCAAAATATTGAAAGTTATGGTGTTATGTATGTAATTGATGACAGCTTTGCACACTCTTGGCATACTCTCAACCAGCTTCATGAGGTAGTCACCTGGAATGCATTTCAGTTAACAGGTGTGCCTTGTAAAAATTGCATTTGTGGAATTTTTTCCTTCTTAATGTGTTTCAGCCAATCAGTTGTGTTGTGAAAAAGTCGGATTGGTATTCAGAAGATAACCAAGTCCATATTATGACAAGAACAGCTCAAATAAGCAAAGAGAAACGACAGCCCATCATTACTTTAAGACATGAAGGCCTTAGTTGCAAAAACCATCAAGCGCTATGATGAAACTGGCTCTTATGAGGACCGCCACAGGAAAGGAAGACCTGGAGTTATCTCTGCTGCAGATGATAAGTTAAAGTTACCAGCCTCAGAAATTTCAGCCCCAAAAATTGTTTCACAAGTAACAGACACATGTCAACATCAACTGTTCAGAGGAGACTGCATGAATCAGGTCTTTGTGGTCGAATTGCTGCAAATAAATCACTACTAAAGGACACCAATAAGAAGAAGAGATGTGCTTGGGCCAAAAAACACGAGCAATGGACATTAGACTGTTGGAAATCGGTCCTTTGGTCTGATGAGTCCAAAGTTGAGATTTTTGGTTCCAACCGCCGTGTCTTTGTGAGACACAGAGTAGGTGAACCGATGATCTCCGCATGTGTGGTTCCCACCGTGAAGCATAGAGAAGGAGGTGTGATGGTGTGGGGGTGCTTTGCTGGTGACACTGTCTGATTTATTTAGAATTCAAGGCACACTTAACCAGCATGGTTACCACAGCATTCTGCAGCGATATGCCATCCCATCTGGTTTGGGCTTAGTGGGACTATCATTCGTTTTTCAACAGGACAATGACCCAAAACACACCTCCAGTCTGTGCAAGGGCTATTTGACTAAGAAGGAGAGTGATGGAGTGCTGCATCAGATGACCTGGCCTCCACAATCACCCGACCTCAACCCAATTGACATGGTTTGGGATGAGTTGGACCGCAGAGTGAAGGAAAAGCAGCCAACAAGTGCCCAGCATATGTGAGAACTCCTTCAAGACTGTTGGAAAAGCATATCAGGTGACTGACTACCTCATGAAGCTGGTTGAGAAAATGCCAAG
Source organism: Salvelinus namaycush (assembly GCF_016432855.1). Lineage (NCBI taxonomy): Eukaryota > Metazoa > Chordata > Actinopteri > Salmoniformes > Salmonidae > Salvelinus > Salvelinus namaycush. The sequence continues at coordinate 23,831,714 of NC_052308.1, read as the reverse complement.
TGTGTGCAAAGCTGATAAGGCAAAGGGTGGCTATTTGAAGAATCTCAAATATAAAATACACTTGTTTGGTTACTACATGATACCATGTGTGTTATTTCACAGTTTTGATGTCTTAAGTAAAAATAAAGAAAAACCCTTTTCGTGAGTAGGTGTCCAAACTTTTGACTGGTACTGTATATACAATTTTAAACTGCTGCCAATTCATTATGTTGAGGGAAGAATTACAATTTAGTAAATCATATGACAGTTGTCTGTAATTTATTAGACACCGCTGAATAGATGAAATAGCTATTGAATAGCAATCAAATGACGGCAAATATATTTATCCTGGGGCAATGTCCCCCTGTCTCTCCTCCACAAGATGTTCCTCAGACCAGAATTGTGTTCTGTAGTTCCAACTGATGCAATCAATCACCAACCTTCCCATGAATGTTTGCTACCAATGACTCAGAAAAAATAACAATCTAGCAAGTAACCAATAAACATTATTTCAGGTCACTATAATTACTCAGATATTTCTGAAAGAAATCTAACCAGTTGTATAACCCGTTGGTAATGAGATATTCACACTCAAAATTGGTGTACCTTTTTTGGCCCGATTTAGAGAACGTATTTCAAAACATTGGAATGTATGAGGCCTATGCTTAATTTGGGCTCCACACAATATATTACTAACCAGTTTCAGTAGGTAAAAATGTAAACATCTTCGGTATCTTATGAACCCCATGTTTACCTTGGGCGTTGCCCTGGTACCAGGTGTTTTCTTCTGTCCCTTGGCCTTGTCTTGGTCTTTCTGCTTAGGTTCATCTTTCTGCTTGGGCTCGGAGATGGACTTGGCTGCCATGGCTGCGGCGGCATGTCTCAGGATACACTCGCTGCCGCAGTAGACAGAGTCCTTCAGGGCGTTCTTCTCACAGCCTGGCCCGATACATTTGGGCAGATTAGACTCCTCTGCAGCCTGTTGAAAGCCAAACAGGTCACAGAGGTGCACACGGTTGTTCCAAATACAGGCTGTCCGGATACAACTGAAACGAAAACCTACTTTCACTACAAACAATAAACACCTCTCAGAGTTTGATATGTTGCCATTGTTTACACATTGAGTGCTTTTATTCAATTATTAGTAATAAAATAGAAACCTTCAATCAAGTATTAACACCCATCCCTAATATGGAGCTCTCAGAAAGCTATTATTGGCATGACAAACTTGAACAGGTTTTTTGTTGGGTTCATCCACTGGAGCTATGAGAAAAGTAATAGAAAACCTACTGCCTGAAAAATCTTGATCTTCTTTTTTCCACTGGGGTTTGTTGTTTTCTCTATTCTCCCTTTAATACCCAAGTCATCGCCACCCTTCTCATCTGCACCAGCAGCAGCTGTAGGTGAGGAAGCTGCCACAGAGGGGCTCTGCTCGGCCTTGCGGGCTCCAGGGACAGCTGCTTTGAGTTTGCCATTGGGCTTGGCTGTCTGGCTCTTCTTGGTGGTGCAGTTAGGGCAGACGTAGTCCTCCCCGTTCCTCTCCATCAGACGTCCACGAGCCTCAGTGATGCCCACACAGTCTCCATGGAACCACTCCTCACAGCGGTCGCAGCAGATCATGAACCTGGGCGCACACAGAGCACTTAGCAGAGCATAGAGAGACTACTATGCAAACAGTAGCAATGGGAGGGTTACATATTGTGATATTATTTTTGACAATTTATATCACATTGTTTTGACAATGTCGCTATATTTTTGCGCTAGTTGGCTGTACCTGCACCAAAACCCCAGTATTTTACCTTCACAGCTTGTTCTCCATCTTTTAAAAAGGGGGCCAATTTGTTTTGAGCACTTTTATTTTCCTGACTGATCAAAATTTGTTTCTCATGGCTTTCTCTCTGGTCCAGCGACCATGTGGTGAGCAATATGAAACATTGAATCATAGTAAATTAACAGTATCGAATCGCAATACATATCCTATTGGCTGCAAAGTATTGTGATAATAGTTTACAAGTCAAGGACATCACTCAGGTTAACTAATCACTAACTATTCATCCCCTTGTAGGTGGGAAATGGAGGCTATTTTGATCACAATCCGTAATCCATGAAGGATCAGACAAAGCATTTGTAAGTACTAAAGGCATCAGATTTCCAATTGAAATGCAAAATAACATCCAAATGCTTACCTTTTGTTGTGTTTCTGTCGACAGATGCAGTACAATGCATTAGGGTCATATCCTTCAGCGTCGCCCGAGTCACTGGATGATGAGGATGACGGGTATTCATCATCATCATCTTCCTCTTTGCGGGTTTTTGCCCCTCCTCTGGACTTGGTGTCTCTCTTGTTTGGGTTGGTGCCCCTACTGGCCGCCTTGGCAGGACTGCTGGACCTGGAGGCATGCCTCCCACTGGTCTCCACGGGCTTTCCCTCGCTCTCCTCTTTTTCATTTTCCTCCTTCTCGTCCTCCTTCTCTTCTTTTTCTGACACTTCTTTCTTCACAGAGTCCTGCTCTGGCTGCGGCTGCACTATATCCTCCTCCTCTTTCTTTTCAGGGATGATTGTCTTCTTGTCCTCATCCTTCTCCTCCTGGGGCTGAGGCTGGGGCTCTTTGGGTGCATCTCCACTACCCTTCTCTTCATTGTCAGAGCTTCCATCGTCACTGACCGAGCCACCTCTGCAGCTGCCACGGCCTTTAGCCTTCCGAGTTATCCTCTTCCTGCTCGTCTTCCTCACTGGGGAATCTGGTTTACCCTCTACAGACTTGGCCTCTGTGTTGCCGTCAAAGCTGGCCTCAGAGGCAGTCTCCGCATCTGTATGGGTCTGGGAGGGAGGGTCCCCACCCTCTACGCTGCCAGGTGCACTCCTCCTCCCCACTGTACGCGCTCTCTTGGTGGTGAGCAGGAACTCCTCCAACTTGTCAGTGCGTTTGGCCTGCCTCCCGCTGCGGCGCACAGGCCCTACTTGGCCATCCTGGATCTCAGCAGTCGTGTCTCCTGGCATTTCTCTCTTGGCTATGGTGGTCCGGCGGAATCCCCAGGTCTTCTTGAACTCGCTTGTGGTCTTAGCAGATTGCTCCGTCTCCTCTAGCTTTTCCTCAGTAGCATTGTCACCGTGCTCTTGGTCTTCTTTATCTACTATGTCCTTCTGGACCTTATTGTCCTCTGGGATAGCTGTTGATGGTATAGACACATTAAGGGCCACGAATAATGTGTTTACGTGAAGCAGCAGATTTTGCCAATCAAAAGACTATGATTTACTAAGCTAATTAGGTCTTCAAAGCGTATATAGCAATAGTGTAATCCATTGTGATTCTAGTAATCCTGCCCCTACACACTAATCAACACCTTACAAAGAGTAATTACAGAGAATCCAGCAGTGCAGTGCCCATTAAAATTAGACAAACAAGATGCCCCTGTCATTGACAAGGGAAAGGAAGCTAGTCCAAGGTACCTTGAGAGCTGCTATCCATAGGGTCCTGGCTCTGCTCTGGCTCGAGAGCTAGATAGAGCTCAGGGCTCACATTCTCCTCCATAGATGATGGAGTCACTCACTACTTTCAAACAGAACGTCTACAGTTAAGAGAAGAGCACAAGAGACGAGCTTGAGATAGCTACTCTGCAACTCCATTTAACTGAAGAGTGTGGTTGTTTTGGGGAGGGTGGGTGAAGCAGCACTTTGTCAATGTTCAACTACTTTCTTCATATCGATAGACAACCCTTTTCCCAAAATTATCCGAATTTGTTTTTGTCAGCCATTGCTGTCGTCTTTTCATACCATCAATTTTCCTCCTTTCCACAAAATGGCTACAGCAGGTTGGCTGCTGTAGTTATAATGATAACTCTACCCGTAGTTGAATAGTGAATTTATCCTTGTGAGCCTAGTTCTTGTTACATCACAACCATGGTAAAATGACAAAACAGCAGCAGAAGAATTTTGATTAAACGAAGTTATGAGTATTTTAAAACACCTCCTACAGAACAATATTTGTACATCTTCAGATAAAACAGTTTTACACTGCCATATTATCACCTTGCTGTTCATTGTTACCTCTTAAAATATTTGATATTGAAAATGATATTGGAAGGACAGAAAATCTGAGGCAGTTCACTAATTGGGCCAAAATCTCCCATGTTGTCAAATTCATACAATTAAGCAATAAGGGCCGAGGGGGTGTGGTATGTGGCCAAGGGCTGTTCTTAGGCACGACGCAATGCGGATTGCCTGGATACAGCCCTTAGCCGTGGTATATTTGCCCTATATCACAAACCACAGACGTGCTTTATTGCTATTATAAACTGGTTATCAATGCAATTAGAGCAGTAAAAATAAATGTTTTGTCATACCCATGGTATATGTTGTTATAAACTGGGTGGATCGAGCCCAGAATGCTGATTGGCTGACAGCCGTGGTATATCAGACCGTATACCAAAGGTATGACAAAACGTTTATTTTTACAGCTATAATTACGTTGGTAACCAGTTTATAATAACAATAAGGCACCTTGGGGGTTTGTGATATATGGCCAATATACCACGGCTAAGGGCTGTGTCCAGGCAATCCGCGCTGCGTCGTGCATAAGAACAGCCCTTAGCCGTGGTATATTAGCCATATACCACACCTCAGGCATTATTGCTTAAATATACCACGGATCAGCAAATCAGCATTCAGGGCTCGAACCACCCAGTTCATAAAAACTATATAGAACACCACTACTGGGACAAGCCTAGTCTGTTGAAACATCTACATTTACAGGATTCCTATGGTTTACAAAAGAAATGGAACCGCCGTAAATCAAACAAATGAGTGCATGGCATCTGTTCTTTGACAGAATAAAACACGAGCCTACCTGCTGCTCTGTAGTGGTAGGGCACTGATAAAGTGCTTCTCTGATGAGAAAAATGCTCCTTTTCCACTCACAGCAGGTTCTGATCAGTACTCATCACAGATCTGGTACTGGGATCTTGGACCTGTAGATAAGTCAGAAAACATCCGTTAAGCATTTGAGGGTATGGAAATTGTAACAGTATAGAGCCTTGAAAAGCATAATGCATCACAACAGGTTGGCACCCATCCAACTCCTAACTTTTTTTCAATGTGTGGTACACTTTCAGGGACTTCAGATCATACAACACCACGGATTCCAAATTCAAGACACTGCTGAAACAGAGGTTGTTCTCTGACAGTTTGTCTATATGAGACCCACTTCCTTTAGTGTCATGATAACACACATTAGCAACAATAATTCACTTCATCTAGACCTATTGAAATAAAAGGTTGCAACATAATAGAATAGTGACTACTGCAAAAAAGGTTCAGTGTGTAGGGTACAGACATAGTCAACTTGTTATAAAATATTTGTCGTAATCAAGACACACCAGTAGATAATCATTCAGCCCCACCTAATTTAATTCAGATTAACAAAAAATGTGTCCCAATCACAATTGATGACTAAACAAACCTAAATCCCACTTTGTAGTTATCATTTTCTAATAATTATTATCAAAACACAACAAATAGGCCGACATGTTATAAACAATGCTCCCCCCAAACAGTTGGAACTGAAAACAGATAACTAAACCTGGACAGGTAGCATTTAGATTATAATTTATTTTTAAAGCATCCCTCTCTGTAGTATGATAAGCAATAGCCCTGAGCAAAAGTGCCAAACCACAGATTACTCAATAAAAGATTCCTAATAGTCGAAGTAATTTAAGTTAAAATATTTTAACTATTTGATCAACAGACATTTTAAGAAAAGGGAATATATTCTCCACAATCAAAGCATCTAGCTATATTTTGAAATAACGTTCAGATCAGTCTGGCCTGACCATTCCACTGACAATACCACAAGCATGAGGACCTCCAAATCATTTCCCCCTCAAACATGTCTGAGAAACAGGTGTAGAACAAATAGAACCAACCATGTTGAAATAGTATATTTAAACATTCAAAGCATGGACACTATCCTACAACAATGACGTGAGTGACTCAAATGAATAATGAATACAGCATGAACGGTGAGACAGCCTATAGGGAAGTCAGAGACCTGGCAGTATGGTGCCTGGACAACAGCCTGTCCCTCAACGTGGGCAAGGCAAAGGAGCTTATCGTGGACTACAGGAAACGGAGGGCCAAACACGCTTCCATTCACGTTGACGGGGCTGTGGTGGAGCGGGTCGAGAGCGTCAAGTTCCTCGATGTCCACATCACTAAGGACCTATCATGGTCCAAACACAGCAACATAGTCGTGAAGAGGGCATGATATGGATGCCGATATGGCCTAAAAAAATCTGATCTTGATTATTTTTTTTATTTTTTTTACGATATACAGTGCATTCGGAAAGTATTCAGACCTCTTGACCTCTTCCACATTTTGATACGTTACAGCCTTACTCTAAAATTGATTAAATGGTTGTTTTTCTCATCAATCTACACACAATTACCATAATGACATAGCACGAACAGGTTTTTCGATTTTTTTTTCAAATATATAAAACTGAAATATCACATTTACATAAGTATTCAGACCCTTTACTCAGTACTTTGTTGAAGCACCTTTGGCAGCGATTACAGCCTCGAGTCTTAGGTATGATGCTACAAGCTTGAGGTCGGCCGATTAATTAGGGCCGATTTCAAGTTTTCATAACAATCGGTAATCTGCATTTTTGGATGCCGATTATATTGCATTCCACGAGGAAACTGCATGGCAGGCTGACCACCTGTTACACGAGTGCAGCAAGGAGCCAAGGTAAGCTGCTAGCTAGCATTAAACGTATCTTATACAAAAAACAATCAATCTTCACATAATCACTAGTTAACTACACATGGTTGATGATATTACTAGGTTAACTAGCTTGTCCTGCGTTGTATATAATCAATGCAGTGCCTGTTAATTTATCATCGAATCACAGACTACTTCGCCAAATGGGGGATGATTTAACAAATGCACATTCGCAAAAAAAGCACAATCGTTGCACGAATGTACCTAACCATAAATATCAATGTCTTTCTTAAAATCAATACACAGAAGTGTATTTTTTTTAACCTGCATATTTAGTTCAAATAAATTAATGTTAGCAGGCAATATTAACTAGGGAAATTGTGTCACTTCTCTTGCGTTCATTGCACGCAGAGTCAGGGTATATGCAACAGTTTGGGCCGCCTGGCTCGTTGCCAACTAATTTGCCAGAATTTTACATAATTATGACATAACATTGAAGGTTGTGCAATGTAACAGCAATATTTAGACTTAGGGTTGCCACCCGTTCGATAAAATACGGAACGGTTCCGTATTTCACTGAAAGAATAAACGTTTTTTTTTCGAAATTATATTTTCGGATTTGACCATATTAATGACCTAAGGCTCATATTTCTGTGTTTATTATATTATAATTCAGTCCATGATTTGATAGAACAGTCTGACTGAGCGGTGGTAGGCGGCAGCAGGCTCGTAAGCATTCATTCAAACTTTACAGCGTTTGCCAGCAGCACCTAGCAATGCTTGATTCACAGCGCTGTTTATGACTTCAAGCCTATCAACTCCTGAGATTAGGCTGGCAATACTAAAGTGCCTATTAGAACATCCAATAGTCAAAGTTATATGAAATACTAATGGCATAGAGAGAAATAGTCGATGCGTCATAATTCCTATAATAACTACAACCTAAAACTTCTTAACTGGAAATACTGAAGAACTGGGAATATTGAACCACCAGCTTTCATATGTTCTCATGTTCTGAGCAAGGAATTTAACTTTAGCTTTTTTAAATGGCACATATTGCACTTTCACTTTCTTCTCCAACACTGTTTTTGCATTATTTAAACCAAATTGAGCATGTTTCATTATTTAGAGACTAAATAGATTTTATTTATGTATTATATTAAGTTAAAATAAAAGTGTTCATTCAGTATTGTTGTAATTGTCATTATTACAATAATACATTTATTTATTTAAATCAGCCGATTAATCGGTATCAGCTTTTTTTGGTCCTCCAATAAATTGGTATCGGCGTTGAAAAATCATAATCAGCCGACCTCTACTTGGCACACCTGTATTTGGGGAGTTTCTCTCATTTTTCTCTGCAAATCCCCTCAAGCTCTGTCAGGTTGGATGGGGAGCGTCATTGCACAGCTTTTTTCAGCTGTCTCCAGAGATGTTCGATAGGGTTCAAGTCCAGGCTCTGGCTGGCCACTCAAGGACATTCATAGACTTGTCCCAAAGCCACTCCTGCATTGTTTTGGCTGTGTGTTTAGGGTAGTTGTCCAGTTGAAAGGTGAACCTTCGACCCAGTCTGAGGTCCTAGGCGCTCTGGAGTAGGTTTTCATCAAGGATCTCTCTGTACTTTGCTCTGTTCATCTTTCCCTTGATCCTAACTAATCTCCCAGTCCCTGCCGCTGAAAAACAGCCCCACAGCATGATGCTGCCAACATCATGCTTCACCGTAGGGATGGTGCCAGGTTCTCCAGGCGTGACTCTTGGCATTCAGGCCAAAGAGTTCAATCTTGGTTTCATCAGACCAGAGAATCTTGTTTCTCATGGTCTGAGTCCTTTGTTTTGGCAAACTCCAAGTGGGCTGTCATGTGCCTTTTATCGAGGAGTGGCTTCTGTCTGGCCACTCTGACATAAAGGCCTGATTGGTGGAGTGCTGCAGAGATGGGAGAACCTTCCAGAAGGACAACCATCTCCACAGAGGCTCTCTGGAGCTAGTGACCATGAGGTTCTTGGTCACCTCCTTGACCAAGGCCCTTCTCCCCTGATTGCACAGTTTGGCCAGGCAGCCAGCTCTATTTAGAGTTTTCGTGGTTCCAAACTTCTTCCATTTAAGAATGATGGAGGCCACTGTGTTCTTGGGGACCTTCAATGCAGCAGAAACTTTTTGGTTTGTGCCTCGGCACAATCCTGTCTTGGCGCTCTACGGACAATTCCTTCTTGCTCTGACATGCACTGTCAACTGTGGGACCTTATACAGACAGGTGTGTGCAATATCAAAACATGTCCAATCAATTGAATTTTACAACAGGTGGACTCCAATCAAGTTGTAGAAACATCTCAATGATGATCAATCGAAACAGGATGCACCAGAACTCAATTTCGAGTCTCATAGCAAAGGGTCTGAATACTTATGTAAATAAAGGTACCTGTTTATTTATTTTTGTATAATTTCAAAACATTTCAAAAAATAACGTTTCGCTCTTTTCATTATTGGGTAGTGTGTGGATTGATAATTTAATCCATTTTAGAATAAGGTTGTAATGTAATAAAATGTGGAAAACGTCAAGGGGTCTGAATACTTTCAGAATGCACTGTATATCTCCACCCCAAAAAATACATTCTCTAAATAAGCTTTGTTGCACAATTTAAAAGGTCAATACACTGCTAAATATAAACCTACCACCATAAGACACACTAATAATTTAATCAAAATAGTTTAACCTGCTTTTTGCAATAGATCACTGATCTGGCTTTCAAGGCTGTCTATGAAAATGCCCTTTTTGTTATAAATTTTGCCAGAATCATGCACATCTTCTAATAATGAACAACTTCTAGTAGCAGGCATTATAGAAAATTAACACAGGTTTGTCTCAGACAAATCCATCAAGCACAAGCCCGTGTGCTAGTGAGTAGCCAAGATAACTTGCTATTTCAAGTCTAGCCTACTTGGATCTATTTGCTTGCTAACAAAGTTGTACAGTTGAACTGTGATTAATAGACCCTCTAGCCTGTTCACTTTGTTTAGATATTGAAATCAAGTGGCCTACCTGGATAAGATGCTTATTTCTCAGAATGAAAATGAGTTGCCAATCCCTTTTAATGCTCATTGCACAATTAGAAAACACAGACCAGTCTGCTGACGTTTACGTCTGTGGCTAAAATGCTGCTAGCGGTGTGTGGTAAAGCCCGGAGCGACATTAACTGAGCATTAATTTCCCACAATCATGTTCATTGATACTCTCGTTTTAGTAGGGTCTGCTCTGCTCTACATTTTGGGAGTGAGTCATAAAAAGGGTATCGTTAGAAAGGTTAAGTTGTTGTCTGCTACAGTAAAATAATGTATCTAAGCGTTTCAGTGTCCATATGACCGATTCTGTTGGAACAAACTTCAAATGGCGAGTTTAAATAGCTTGTTGTCAGAGAATAAATTACATTTCGTCTTGCGAGTAGGCTGGGGGAGGGGCTTGGTGTCTGAGTGGGAAGTTGCGAAGGAGACGGATCACTCATAAAAACTGAAAATACGACAAACCTAGTCTAGATTCTAGCGATACAGGCAGTTGGAACATCGCGCTATAGCATAAATTAGAATTAATCATTTGATATATCGCCCAGCCCTAGGGCACGACAATGGCTCTTCCCCCTCAGGAGGCTTAAAAGTTTCAGCATAGGCCCCTCTGATCCTCAAAAAGTTGTACAGCTGCACTATTGAGAGCATCTTGACTGCTCGTCATCTGACCGTAAGGTGCTAAAGAGGGTAGTCGTACGAACCAGTACATCGCTGGGGTCGAACTCACTGCCATCCAGGACCTCTAAACCAAGTGTTGTTAGAGGAAGGCCCACACAATTGTCAAAGACTCCAGCCACCCAAGTCATACTGTTCTCTCTGCTACCGCACGGCAACCGGTACGGAACAGGCGAAACCTCTGGGACCAAAAGGATCCTGAACAGCTTCTAACCTCAAGCCACAAGATTGCTAAATATGCTAAATAGTTCAACCAAATAGCCATCCGGACTAACTATTTTTTACTCTATATCCACACACTCACATTTGTCAGTTACACACTGCTGCTACTGTCTATCCTGTTGCCTAGTCACTTTCCCTCTACCTGTATGTACATATCTACCTCAATTTCCTCGTACCTCAGCACATCGACTCGATACTGGTACCCCATGTCTATGGCCAATTTATCGTTACTCATTGTGTATTTATTCCTCATGTTACTATTTATTATTACTACTATTGTATTCTGCATTGTTGGGAAGGGCCGTAAAGTAAGCATCTCACTGTTAGTCTACAGCTGTTAACGAAGCATGTGACAACTACAATTTGATAATATCTCAATGAGAAAGGCAATTGGTGATGGGGGATATACAAATGCAGCAAGAAAATAGAGACAAGACCATTTCTGCAGTTTTTGGGGTTTGCCTGGGATTCAAGTCAGTCATATTTATCTCTGAATTGGTGCATTAATTGACAGAACATCTGAATCATAATAATAAAACTTAACTGGGTTGTAAAAACATATTAAACGGTCACTAAATAAACACTTCAGACCAACAACTTGACATCAAAATGACATTTGCACAGCTCTGGGAATGGCTTTGGCTGTATAGAAGTTGCCTAATACACAAAGTTGTAAAGTTTTCAAATGTGCACCCCATTGTATGTTTCAATGACTGACAAACACACATGCAGGGAAACATTGACATTTACTTTCACATGTTAAGATTCAATATCCCATTTACATTGGTCTGATTATTCTCAAATGCATTTCTCATCCCTGATTTACTGTTGGGGAGGGTACACCACTGAATATAAATGGTTATTGTATGCCAAAAGACCATATTGATGGTATTAAATGGGCAAATGCAACGCAAAGTAACCACATTTCTACAACTCACCAATAGATGAAGCACTTGCCAAAAGATACAGACCCTACCGTTACACTCGGGGTCAAAAAACATACCTGAATGCAGGGATGGGATATGCCACTGTACTCCAAATTTTACCTTAATCCACACTTCTCCAGAACATTGAAATACTGCTAGATGTCTGGGAAAACTGCCCTTTTCAGTGCACAATTGCATTTATTCTATTGCCATTTATCCTGTTATCAATAAAATGTACATGTTAATAGTATATTCTGATTACAATTATTATATTTTAATTAAATGCAATATATTAGCTCCCAAAATATATGTAGGTATATATAGCGGTCTTCATAAAACATTCTGATTGAATGGCTTGTCCTGCACTTTGTAAAAACCCAGAGTGCATATTGGAAAGATATTGGTTCCTTTCTAAACATAGCAATGTGAATGCAAAGGGACTCGGCCCACAAAATAGGTGAAGTGAACTGGCAAGAGTTGAGTCCTCATTCAAAGGCAGAATGGTAGGCCTATTGACATTTCTTCCCCTCCTTTAAAACATAGTAATTAAGTAAATAGCCTCACCCACAAAATGCAAAGGAATTTGAAATGTCTGTATTTGAATTTACAGCAATTCAACGGAAGAAAAAAATACTAGCAAGAGAACCACGATGCTGGGATGAGAGGGGTGCACCACGGATTGTTCCCCGATCATGGTCACGACAGACGTGAGAAAACCACTCCCAGAGACCCACCCCAATTGGCATGTTGGGGGAAGGGGTGGTCACTTCAACATTGTTAGCGCGCTACAATGTTATTCTAAACTAAATCGTGGGGAAGTGACAGTGATCGCATACTAATATGCCCGACGTTATTTTACACTGTGCTAGCTAGATAGCGCTCAGTCCAGGCCTAACAGAACACTGCGAACCATCTAGCTAGATATTGACAACCGTTGTAGAAACACATCACATGCGCGACTTTGTCTTTTGGATCATACAAATTATAATCCCGACAGTCATACTCGGGTGGCTGGCAAAGAAGTATCTGAATGACACCGAAGAAACAATCATTGACACAAACCGCTTATCGTGGTACCGTTAACGTAACAGTAGATCGCAAATGCAAGGCGTCTGCGTCCACTGAGAAATCCGATACCGTCGTTCGCTAGATAACGATGATATTTATGTTGGGTGGCTAAATATTATAAGCCACAACTAGCTAACCAAGTACTTGATGTTTTGCAAATGTACTAGATAAAAGCACTGAAGTAGAGAAGCTCGAGAAGGATCACACACCCACCACTTTAATGTAGCAAACTATGTAGCGATCCCCATGCATAGTGACCTCAACATGAATTCATGCCACCAGACAACATGCGTTAATGCACACACAGATAGGGACTCGTTTAAAGCCAAATAATTTAAGTTTACGAACATACAATTAGCGTGATGTATTACCCGCAAATTACGTTAAAAAACGTGGAACGTTAGCTAGGCCACCACCACGCTTCGACTGGCTAGCTAGCTTGCTGCTTACAACTAGCTAGATACTTTCAAATATAAACAGCATTCAACCGTATCTAGTAATTGACAAAGAATGCCACACAAGTATACTTTGTGTATATAATACGTTGCAATTCGACCCACTTGTAAACATTGACGATATTTTACGTTCTTGCACAGTCTCCGTTTAGTCCTCCATTTTCATTTCGTGTTGGTTGGCTCGCACTTGCTGGCAATGCAGAATGGCGCTGACTGTCAGCTAGAGGAGAGCTATTTTGCTCAGTTGTTACTACAGCGCTAATTCAGGCCAGGGGTGGAAAACCAGATTCTGATGCCAAAACAAACCCCAGGGAAACCAGGGCATTGCAATTCAATCTACAATAGATTAATATAGATTATGCGATCACTGTATTGGTCAATTGCACACAAGGTCCAAACGAAATATTGCTTCCGATTTTAAACCAGGGAGCTGTTAAACTCAAGGGCACAACGCCAGGCAATGGCATCTAGGATTTGATACCAAGATGCCATTGCAGCTCACTTCCCGTCAGATTTTTTCCTAGGCGCACTTGTGCTCCAAATCAAAATTCGAGGTCACACAGTACAACAATGAAGCCATGCTGCTACCTATCTGACGGGAAGTAAGCTGCAATGGTAGCAAACTAAACACCTACTTTGCCCGCTTTGAGAACAATACAGTGACACTGACTCGGCCTGCTACCAAGGACTGTGGGCTCTCCCATCTCCGTGGCCAACGTGAGTAAGACATTTAAACATGTTAACCCTCACAAGGCTGCCGGCCCAGACGCATCCCTAGCGCGTCCTCAGGGCATGCGCAGACCAGCTGGCTGGTGTGTTTACAGACATATTCAATCTCTCCCTATCCCAGTCTGCTGTCCCCACATGCTTCAAGATGGCCACCATTGTTCCTGTACCCAATAATGCAAAGGTAACTGAACTTAATGACTATCGCCCGTAGCACTCACCTGTCATCATAAAGTGCTTTGAGAGACTAGTCAAGGATCATATCACCTCCACCTTACCTGTCACCCTAGACCCACTTCAATGCAATCGCCATCACACTGCCCTAACCTAGCTGGACAAGAGGAATAACTATGTAAGAATGCTGTTCATTGACTGTAGCTCAGCATTCAACACCATAGAACCCTCCAAGTTTATCATTAAGGAGGCTGAAGAAATGTTGCTTGTCACCCAAAACCCTCACAAACTTTTACAGATGCACAATTGAGAGCATCCAGTCGGGCTGTATCACCGCTTGGTACGGCAACTGCACCGCCCACAACCACAGGGCTCTCCAGAAGGTGGTGCGGTCGGCACACCGCCTCACCGGGGGCATACTACCTGCCCTCCAGGACACCTACAGCACGCGATGTCACAGGAAAGCCAAAAGATCATCAAGGACAACAACCACCCGAGCCACTGCCTATTCACCCCGCTACCATCCAGAAGGCGAGGTCAGTACAGGTGCATCAAAGCTGGGGCCGAGAGACTGAAAAACAGCTTCTTTCTCAAGGCCATCAGACTGCTAAACAGCCATCACTAACACAGATGCTGCTGCCTACATAGACTTGAAATCATTGGCCACTTTAATAAATGGATCACTAGTCACTTTAATAATGCCACTTTAATGTTTACATATCTTGCATTACTCATCTCATACACATATACTGTATTTTATACCATCTATTGCATCTTGCCTATGCTGCTCTGTCATTGTCCATCCATATATTTATATATTCTTATTCCATTCCTTGTGTATTAGGTAGTTGTGGAATTGTTAGATATTTCTGCACTGTCGGAACTAGAAGCACAAGCATTTTGCTACACTCGCAATAACATCTGCTAACCATGTGTATGTGACCAATAACATTTTATTTAACATCTTTCACCCCAACTGCCATAATAATGGTCAAACAGTTTCAGAACATACTTTATTTATTTACAGAATGTAAACAAACAAGACATTAAATACAACAGAGTTGATTTAGTCACTTCTCTATACAGGGAGGAATGATTCCATTACAGTAGATTGTAGTAGGAAAATAGTTTGAAAGTCAAATGACATTTCCTGCTCTCAGATGAGTGAATAAGGTGTAGAGCGCTTAAACCTGACTCACAAAGACTTGTTCGCTGTAGTTTATCATTTTCAACCAGCTACATTTACATTTTGGAATTATGTGGCAGACACATTGAAAAATGTAACAGCCTTAAATGTAGTGGTGTATTATGTTACCTCAAAAACTAGGCCTGTGTTTGCCATAAATATGGTTTATTTCTCAGTGACAACATGCGTATAACACAGATATGAATTCAGGACAAATGGCAGCATTATGATGAACACGAGACCCAAGGGATGAAAGAAAAACATTCCGAAATGGAAAAGCCTATCTTTAAACCATATCTTAATTCAACAGGCAGTATATTGAACATTATCTCTGCAATAAACTGTAGGCAACATTCTGGTATAAATAAATTAACATACACAATTGTAGAAAAAAAGACATTTGTGTTAACACTCATCTGAAGCCATGTTCCATTCTTGTCCGTTCACATCGAGTTTGGGCATCTGGGTGATCATTGACCAAACTCCAGTACCAAAACTTATTATGCACTCCCAATAAATGTTTATTAATATTACAGATAATAATAGATACACTTTCTGCTAAACTTTCTATGCATCTTACTCACACACCTACTCCTCAAATTTGGCCATAATGCTGCTTCTCTATGAGCTTGCAAAGGGAGTGTAATGTACTGCCTGTTGCTGACAGTGATTGCGAGAACAGGTAGTGCCCTCTAGTGGTTACTTGTCCCACAGTGCATTGGACATTCATCTCCTGGAAATACAGTAAGTATACTTGAGATGGATAAGGATGATTGTAGATTTTTGGGAAAGATTAAATTCCGGTCATTAACAAAAAAAGAGCCTTTGGATTACTCCAGAGCAGCAGCTTGAAAATATAAAGTGTCGATAGTTTTATGTTACAGGTTCAAGTGCAATAACTCAATGGTTGGGGCAAGGGCTCAGTGTTAGGAAAGGCTGACAGTGACATTGTCCTTGCTTTTCTCCACGTTAGAGTCTTTGTCTGTGGGTGCGGATGTCGTTCCTCTGGGAGAGGTTTGACCACTTGACTGTCCTGAGGCTTTGTTTGGGCCGTCTGCCGTGGACCCCGACTCAGGCTCTTGCTGTGAGGCTGTCGCTATAAAAAGAGAACAGAAATATATAACTATACAATTGTAAGACAATTGATACCTGTAGTCAGATGGATTCAATATTCTTTAACTAATATCAATTCAGCTTTGAATATGGCTGGTGCGTGTGCGTTACCTGATTGTGTGCAGGACTTCATGTGTTCTGGCCAGTGGGCTTGCTGGCAGGGATAGTCACAGTAGCTGGTGTTCCAGCAGCAGTAGAATATGGCCTCCTTCTTGCAGTTGGCACACCACTGCTTCTTCTTGGTCTCGTCTACCGCCTGTTGTTTCTCCACCTCCATCTGCTTCTTCACCTCCGCCATCAGTCGCTCCCTCTCCTGCTCCAGACTTTGCCTCATCTCCGCCATGGTTAACTCTGCACATGCACACACATCAGACAATAACATAACCTTTTCTGTAGAATAATGTGATTACTTCTCCTTAGTCAATGACATTCGTTGTTATATTGACAGACAGTCCTTGACCCAGATTTGCCAAGGTCATCTGCAGTTTAAGCTAGAGTAATGTAAAGGTCCTTACCTAGATTGTGCTTCATTTCTGACAGCTCCTGTTGATGAAGCCACTGCAGTTTTTCTATTTCAATTCTCAATCGTCTAATCTGTGTGGGAGAGACAAGGACATACACTCAGACTCCCCAGAGTCATACAGCTAACTATTATAGGTATGGTGGTATTCAGTCCCTCTGAGGGAGACCAGCAGATACCTACCTCTGCTAATGTGTTCCCTGAAGTGTTTTTGGAAAGGTCTGTATACAGCTCAGTCACAGTCCCTTTGATTGTATCCATTATCTGAGGGATAAAGGAGACCTGAAGCAAAAACTTTTCGGAAGTAAGCTTTATGCAATCTCTTTGAATGCAGACCCATCACACTCTTGAGTACCCAAGAGGCCAATGACTATTCATACCTTAAATAAAAGACAGATAACAAAAAAAAATACATATTTAATCTATCTGGCATATGTAAAATTGTCCCCCAAAAGTGTGCATGCTTCAATAAGCCTTGCTCCAAGCCCCAAACCATAATACTGATAGTGTAGTGTACAGCCTTCAGCTTGCTTACTCTGGCCATCGATCCAAGCCTCGCATACTTACTTTATTAGTGTACTTTGCAATGTCAGCTGCTACGTCTGCTGATGCGGTGGGGATCTGGAAGTCCCCTGCCATGGAGGATGGGGTGGAGGGGCCACTACCTAATCCAGGGGCTGCCATCATGGCCACAGAGGGTGGGGTACTGGTCACCAGGGTAACAGACGACGTGGACGTACTGAGTGGAGGGTCTTTCTGCTGGACAGCTAGAGTAAACAACAAGAACCAATACTAAATCAGTGACATGGTTTAGACCCTTTCTTCTTTAATGTTGCTGCCCCTATCATCGCCAAGCATATCTCTGACCATTTTAACCTGTCTCTCCTCTCTGGGGAGGTTCCCGTTGCTTGGAAGGCAGCCATGGTTCGTCCATTATTTAAAGGGGGAGATCAAGCTGATCCTAACTGTTATAGGCCCATTTCTATTTTGCCCTGTTTATCATAAACTTGTCAATCAACTGACTGGCTTTCTTGATGTCTACAGTATTCTCCTGGTATGCAATCTGGTTTCTGCTCAGTTTATGGATGTGTCACTGCAACCTTAAAGGTCCTCAATGATGTCACCATTGCCCTTGATTCCAATGTTGTGCTGCTATTTCTATTCACTTGCCCAAAGCTTTTGATACGGTAGACCATTCCATTTTTTGTGGGTCTGGTTTGCTAACTACCTCTCTCAAAAAGTGCAGTGTATAAAGTCAGAAAATCTGCTGTATCAGGAATAGCCTGTCACCAAGGGAGTACCCCAAGGATCAATCCTAGGCCCCACGCTCTTCTCAATTTACATCAACAACATAGCTCAGGCAGTAGAAAGCTCTCTTATCCATTTATATGCAGATGATAGTCTTATACTCAGCTGGCCCCTCCCCAGATTTAGTGTTAAACGCTCTACAACAAAGCTTAGTGTCCAACAACTTTCTCTGCCTTTAATAACCTTGTTCTGAATACCTCCAAAACGAAGGTCATGTGATTTGGTAAGAAGAATACCCCTCTCCCCATAGGTGTGATTACTACCTCTGAGGGTTTAGAGCTTGAGGTAGTCGCCTCATACAAGTACTTGTGAGTATGGCTAGACGGTACATTGTCCTTCTCATATCAAAGCTACAGGCTAAAGTTAAATCTTGACTTGGTTTCCTCTATCGTAATGGCTCCTCTTTCACCCCAACTGCCAAACTAACCCTGATTCAGATGACTATCCTACCCATGCTATATTACGGAGACGTAATTTATAGATCAGCAGGGAAGGGTGCTCTCGAGCGGCTAGATGTTCTTTACCATTTGGCCATCAGATTTGCCACCAATGCTCCTTATAGGACACATCACATCACTGCACTCTATACTCTTCTGTAAACTGGTCATCTCCGTATACCTGTCGCAAGACCCACTGGTTGATGCTCATTTATAAAATCCTCTTAGGCCTCACTCCCCGCATCTGAGATATCTACTGCAGACCTCATCCTCCACATACAACACCCATTCTGCCAGTCACATTCTGTTAAAAGGTCCCCAAAGCACACACATTCCTGGGTTGCTCGTCTTTTCAGTTTGCTACAGCTAGAGACTGGAACGAGCGGCAACAAACACTCAAACTGGACAGTTTTATCTCAATCTCTTCCTTCAAAGACTCAATCATGGACACTCTTACTGACAGTTGTGGCTGCTTCGCGTGATGCATTGTTGTCTCTACCTTCTTGCCCTTTGTGCTGTTGTCTGTTCCCAATAATGTTTGTACCATGTTGTGCTGCTGCCATGTTCTGTTGCTACCATGTTGTTGTCATGTTCTGTTGCTACCATGTTGTGTTGCTACCATGTTGTGTTGTCATGTGTTGCTGCTATGGTGTTGTCTTAGTTCTCTCTTTATGTGGTGTTGTGTCTCTTGTCGTGATGTGTTTTGTCCTATATTTTATTTATTTTTAGTTATATTTTTAAAGAAAATTTAAAAACAGCCTCCGTCCCCGCAGGTCTTTTGCCTTTTGGTAGGCAGTCATTGGAAATAAGAATTTGTTCTTAAATTACTTGCCTAGTTAAATAAAGGTTAAATAAATAAAAATAAAACATCACAGCGATGGTTTTTAGGCCTGCAGTTGAACCTCATACTGTAGTTTTTTTGCTGTGTCCATTTTCTCTGTAGTGTGCTAATTTAATTTTCAACTAATATTGTGGTGTACCTTTGACAGATTGCCTGGTCTGGTACCGCGTGCTTTGGGAAGGTTGCTGTGGCAATGAAGATGTTGCAGATGCTGGCGTTTGCGGCATTGTCTGTGGCTGGCCTGGTGATGCTGCCTGCAGCTGAGGCGTATCTGGCTGCTGATTTTGTTGCTGCCGCTGCACCTTCTGCATGTGCCACTTCTGGGAGGAAGTCTGGAACCTGTTGGTGGGGTTCCACACCACCGCCCGCTGCACCACCGGGACAGTCTCCCTGGGCAGCAGAGGGCGCTGTTTCTTCACTGCTGTGGTGGCAGAGGAGGATGTGATGGGGGCCATCGGTAGTGTGGCATTGGGGAGTGTGGTGGGGGCGATGGTGGTGGAAGAAGCAGTAGTGAAGGACACCATGTTTAGAGGGATGGCTAGTGGAGAATGTGATGAATCTTTCATACTGGGGGTTAAGAAATGGGCTGTGTTGTTTTGAGATGGAGTAAGGGAACTTGACAGGGCTTTACCTACAATAAAAAGAAAATATTAATAACAGCATCTGTTTTGGTTAAACTTTTTTCTCGCTTTCATATTTTATCAACTAGTGATAGAGAACAGGAGGACTCTCACCCTCTGTCTTATTGGCTGGTGGATTTTTGGTGGCGCGTGAATCTTTCCTACTCTTCTTCCGGTCTCTGCCCCCCTGGTCCTCCCCCAGGTCAATCACCAGTTCCCTCTCAGAGTCGGAGTCGTCCACCACAGAGGGCTGCCTAGCCTCCTGCTTCACCTGGGGCTTCTCTCTGGATGCCGGGGATACTGGGGCTGCTTTTGCTTCCTCTGGGAGGTCTTTGTCCGAGTGTACACCCTGATTCTCTTTAGATGAGGATTCAGAGAGGGTAGATGGTGCCCCCACATCCCCCATGGTTACCGTGGCAGTTGCTGGCCCCTTTGTTTTGACCTCATTTAGGCTGGGGGGCAGGGGGTCTTTGGATCCCCTCTTGGAAGAGTCCTTCTCGCCCTTGTCATTGGCCTTTGTGTGTTTGCCTGCCTTAGGTTTCTGTTCCTCGTCGCTGGCATCACTGTCACTCGAATCTGATTTATCAGAGTCCTCTGAGTCGCTGTGTTCTACTCCCTTATACACATCCTCAGAGATCTCATCTATACCTGTACACAGCAGAGGGGAAGTTGGGGTAAATGTATAACGTCAAAGGTTCTTTTGGTTGTTTTCATACAAATGGACTAACTGAAAACAAAGTAGTTGACTGGTGCCCCTATCTTCATAACTGGTGCTTTACTAGCGGTGTGGCGAGTTCACTCACCCAGCTGGGCCTTGCAGCTCTCAATGGTTTTGTCCAGGTTGAGCTGGAAGCGGCTCCTGATCTGTCTCTTGGGCGAGGTGAGGACTGGTGGGGCCCCCTGCTGTTGCTGCTGTACAGTCTCACTCAACTCCTTTAGGTCCATCTCGGCTTTGCTACGGTCTGACAGGCCAGCACACAAGATCACAAACAATGTTATTGACAAGTTGAAATCCACTCCAATCACTAGACCAAGTAGGAATGTCTACATATGGTTAAGGTTTATGGATATGGTTTTGCTGTCATGAAGCCTTTCCCAGGTGTGCTAAATAGGTGAGCTTTGAAGATGATTGTGGTGTGACTGAGGGCAGGTGTGTGGCAGCTCACCCAGGTTGAGGTTAAGGATGCTCCCTGTGAGAGTTGCTTTCTCCTGCTTGGGGACTAGAGCAGGACCCTGGGAGAGGAACGGTTTAGGGCTGTCATTGGCACCAGAGGCAGGACCAGGTCGAGTGGAAGCAGGTGATGCTGTGGAGAGTGCGCAGATATATCTATCAATGTCATGCTCTTCTCAGGATCTTAATTTAAGTGGCAGGTATAAAAAAAAATAACATGCCCTGTGTTTACAGTTCTTGATTTATACCGAAAACCAGAGTCTAGGTCACTGTTACAGTATATTTCATATTCCCCTAGGACTACAGACTGTCAGACAGGCAGTGTGCAGTACCTACCTGTGCAGTCCATGGACTCCTCCCCAGCACTATAGTGGCTGACTGGGGCTCTAGCCGGGCCCTTTTCTGGTGTATCCAGCTCTCCATCAGAGCCTGTGTGAGCAGAGGAGTTGGTGCTCATGGGCGAGCGGGGCATATCTGTCAGGGAGATCCTCCGGCCTGTACTCCCTCCAACCCCGCCCATGCCCCCGCCCCCGTCAGACAGCATGCTCCTGGCCAAGGGCATCTTGGGAGATGCAGTCATGTCAAAGTTGAACTTGATCTTCTCCTGCTTCTCGGGCCGGACCGAGCCGGACGAGGGGTTGGCAGGATCCAGCAGCATTTGGTACTGGTTATCAGGGGTGTAGGGTGTCCGGAAGGGGGCATAGTTGAACACTCCAAACTTCTTCCTCATGTTCTCCACGTAGACCTCCATCTCCTGCATGGCACTGTTGAAGATGCTCTTAGTCTTCTTCACAGAAAAGGGAATCTCCCTGGACATGAGGTAGCAGTTGTTTAAGGGGACCCACGCCCTGGAAGGTGAAGAATAATAATACAACGGAACAGCTGAATAGACACAGAGGATAGAGACGGAGAGCTGTGAAATACCAAATGAACTGATGAGTAAAAGTGACATAGTTAAGTACCAAAAGTACCTGTCGTGCTGCCCGAAAAAACGAGCATCCACCTGCCCGTCTTTGTCCCGCAGTGCTTTGGCAGGCCAGAATGGAAACCCCTTCAGCTTGGCCCACACGAGAGGGTGAGGATTACTCTGAGCAAAGTAAACAGGAAGACTAGTTATCATACTGAGACCATTATACAGACCACATTCAGTATACACAAGGTACTACAATTCAAATGTATGACGCGTTTAGCACAAGCTTTGAACTCACGCATGGCTCACAGAACCAGTTGTCTCTCTTTTGGCAAGCTGACAGATAGCACTCCGGACAGACCTCAATCTCATTCATCTGAAAGAGAAGAATCATTGTACGTGTAAGAAGAATCTCTTCTGAAGGCCTGAAAGAATTTTTGGCCGCATACCCACACTTACCTCATGTTCACAGATTTTCACTATGACTTTAGCTGTGGCAGTAAGCTTATGATTGCCTAAAATAAGAAGGTCACAGTGAGTAATCATTACAAATCAGTTATTGATAACCAGTAAAAATCCATTGCAATCAAAACAGGGACACAGACCTCCATTATAAATTATGCAGTTGTGTAAAATCCATTTCACATCTGCCAAGAAAGCTTCAGTGCAGCCATACATTTTCTTTTTTGTATTCTGGAAAAATGAAATAGAAAAGGTCAGTGATCAACCACTGGTGAGGTTTGGGATTGTAGTTCTAACCCCAAAGAAAGAAGAGTACATTTTCTAACCTTCTCCAATGTACCGAGATCCATGGCGTGAAATATATACTCTGCGTAGTCTGGATGCTGTTCCAGAGATACTGGCTTCTGGAAGGGTTCCGTCTGGAGAAGAGACAAAAGAGACATGCACAGTGAATTAACCTTCATATTCAAATTCCAAATAGGCCACACTTAGACCAAATCCTAACTTGAGACACACTCATAGCTAAAACTTTAATGTAAATATATAATTGAAATTAATTCAAGATTTAGGTTAAGATTTCAATTGCATCTCAATTTAGGATTAAGCCTTCACTGCATGACCTCCACCACCACAACCCATTACAAACACTCCACCACCCCAGGACAGACAACAGCAACTAAAAACAGACACAAAAAACACTCCAAACAGGAGGAAAATAACGGGGGAAATATGATTAGGTCTTTTTTTTTTGTGTGTTTGATTACCCAATTAAAAGCCTTTCTCTGCGTGGCGCCTGCATGGGGGGAGTGAGATGACGAGCGTGGTTGGTCCTGAAAAAGAGTAAGAGGGGCAACTGTATCCTCACCACAACACCACTTTCCAAAATGGACCCTTGGTTCAATGGTTCCTTTGCTCTTTATGTCATTGTAGAGGAGAGGACTGGCTAAAAACAGGCTTGGGTGGTTTAGTGTTGTTAGAACACCCTTACTTATGGCTTACCATTTTGTAACCAGAACACCAAAGGAAACTTCAGACTTTGAGTATAGTAAATAAGTTCACAGTGTATTGGGGAAGGGGCAATGGACCTCACTGATGGAACACAAAATCAGGTGAAAGCATTGAGCAGTCTTAAAATTCTGACCATATAAACAAGCACACAACCATTATATTGTGTTTGTGTGAGAGAGTTCTGTTCACTCACATTGGAATTACACTGAGTGTACAAAACATTAGGAACACCTTCCTAATATTGAGTTGCATGCCTCTTTGCCCTCAGAACAGCCTCAATTCATCGGGGCATGGACTACAAGGTGTCAAGTTTTCCACAGGGATGCTGGCCCATGCTGACTCCAATGCTTCCCACAGTTGTGTCAAGTTGGCTGGATGTCCTTTGGGTGGTGGACAATTTTTTATAAATGCGGGAATGTGTTGAGCGTGAAAACCCCAGGAGAGATGCAGTTCATGTCACACTCAAACCGGTGTGCCTGACACCTACTACCATACCCTGTTCAAAAGCACTTCAATCTTTTGTCTTGGCCATTCACCCTCTGAATGGCACACATATAAAATCCATGTGTCAGTTGTCTCAAGGCTTAAAAATCCTTCTTTAACCTGTCTCCTCCCCTTCATTTACGCTGAAGTGGATATTATTTAACAGGTGACATCAATAAGGGATCAAAACTTTCACCTGGATTTACCTGCTCAGTCTGTCATTGAAAGAGCAGATGTTCCTAAAGTTTTGTACACTCAGTGTATATGAATTTTACTAACGCTGATCTCTCTGTTCTTCAACAGTTCAATATCTACTGTCAAAACAATTAGTCAATAACAACAGTTAGAAAAGGTAGAAATAAGTAGTTCTTCCATGACAATGTGGGTAAAAGCACAAGCACAAGCCTTTGGAATATGTGCCCTATATACAGTTGATTTAGAATGTTACTGTGACTGATCAGTCAGTTGGAGGAGGGAGGTCAGTGCACTTACACCTGGCTGTTTCATCTTCTGGAGTGAAAACTTTAGCAGGTAAGACAGCTGGTCTATTGTTAGCATCGTCATTGCTTTACTCTGAGTCTCTATGCACTCTGCAACTGTTATTTTCTGAAAGAAAAGAGAGATCTTTTGTTAGCAAAATGTTAGCTTCAAATGTATATTCCCATTTCAAAGGATATTCCCAGTATCAAGCCTCATTTTACTACCTTGACCACATCTTATACCAACATGGTCAGAATTTCTTGTAACTCCAAGATTTTTCTCAACTCTGTAAATTCCATAAAATAGGGATGTCTGTCATCATGGTCCGGCCTCAAGCCCCAGCCTCCCATGCATTTTAAGGTTCTAAAGTTGTCTTCCTGGTAGACAACTGGTTTTCGGTCCCACCCACAAGCGAGTACCTCACATTCAGGGCAGAACCAGTCACCCTCGGGCTCTGCGGGTAGTTTGAGGCACTTGGCGTGGTACACCCTCGGGCAGAGCTCACAGCAGAGCACCTGACCCTCGCGGTGGCACAGCCAGCAGTAGAAGTCATTTCTGCCGTCCTGCGGCACAACATCAACAGGGTCTGTGGTGAGTGCTGGCTGCTTCACATAGTAAAAGGGACCATGTCTTAGTTCTGACTGAAATGCAGGCAAGAGAAAGAGAACGTTTGGGGTTTCAAAAATCAGGTGTGAGATTACATGAGCAGCATAGCAGACATGAAAAAAACAATTACAAATATGTTTTTCAAAAAACACAATAGTTACATAGTAACTGTCCAAAACAGACTGCTTAGAACCCTGTGTTGCGACATAAGGCATTAAAACATTGATTAATTGACCATTCCTGGTATCAGACTTGAAGAGAATCATTACTGTAGATTATATTACAAATCCCCTTTCAAAGGTCAAGACAGTGAAAAGGATCAGTTTGAGAAACTAGCCTTTAGTATCGCTTACTGATTGGATCTGATAAGCAGTCTGTGTTTTGGTCCACACCTGTTACTTTTTTTGCATTGAGACAAGCTTTGATCCATGGCTTTTAAGCCCAGGTTGCTATTGTAATTTACCATTTATAAGTGCTAATCATTAATAGTCTCAGTGTGAGTGAGCAACAGCCGAAGCATTACCAATCACTTGATTTCAGTAGGCAAAATTTGTAAAACAAGCATGCAAACACATTAATGAAACAATTTAGATAAATCTTATTACAGTAAGCCTATATGGCCTAATACTATGTAACACTATAAGAAAAGATAAACCTCATGGTGTCACAAACATAAAATAGTCCCATGGCATACCAAAAGACAACTGGAACAGAAAATGTTATACATCGTTTTTTCAGTAGGATCTATTTCAGTGTAACAGAAACCCAGCAGCCTCTGAAAGCACAACAGTGTGAGCACAGAGGAGCAGGGAGGGGGAGGTCGCACCTGGTCTTTACTGCTGCTGACCGCTCCTGGTTTCTTCTTCTTTTTGACCGGACTGGGGGAAGTCTCAGCCGGGGAGTGACCATTAGACGAGTGAGGGGGGCTGGGCACCTTGCGTTTCTGGGCCGCCCGCTCCACTGACCCTGGGTCCGAAACTGCAGGGAGGGGGTCAAATGTCAGGCAAGCCAACATGACAGATGTATTATTTCCCAGAAGAAAGTGCATGTACTGGCCATAGAACAGTAGATGTTCATTGTTTTCATACAGTACAGAAGATAAAAACCGGTTACCATAGTGATAAGCCATGACAGCGATATGAACAGAAGCAGCACATTAGCCTCCATCTTATACCGCTTGTGATTCAGCTCTGTACCAGACACATACATACAGTAGCCTACACTCAACATGGGAGCAATAAAATAAAGCCTTTCACCACCACCACATACTGCCTGTAGGCATAGGCATAAATAGGTGAAAGTACAGCTCAGCTTTCAGTGTTTCTCACCTTTGGATCGTGTAGATATCTCCATCCCCTCTACTGCATCCGACTCAGTCGTCACCTCCTCCTCAGCCAAACTGGCAGAGAAAAGAGATGCACTATTAAAGCCCTGTTATGACAATACCTACAGAAAGACTCCCAACATAAATCAATTCATCCAATGCCTTTTTACAGTTTGACTCACTATGTTTACACCAGACATTGCTTAATCTACAGTATGTTCAGTATGCACGTGGTTTCGCAACACCATCTACTAAGTAACAATCATAAATCACACTGTATAAAAGCATCTGCTGAAATACTTGTGTGTAAATGTAAAACCAAAGTCTCACAAATCTTATTTGTATCATTTTAGTATCATTTCCAGAGGAAAGACAATCCCGTCTGACTGTAAAGGTCTGCTTCAACACTGACCCACTCTCTCGGTCTCACTACAATGGGGTTATTCTTAGAGCGAGAGTCTATTTGGCCCGGAGGCAAACTCTGTCTAAACCAATCCTGACTGGACACAGACACACACTGTTCGCTTTGGTGCAGAGGTATCATAAATCTACAGGCTACGGCCAGCAAGAGTCCCTCTCTTATTGGGAGAAGGAAAATGTCTAGTAAAGCAGTGTTCTAATGTTCAGAGTTCCAGAGTGTGAAACTGACAGAATGTGATTAAGTTGAAGGTCAACAATCATCTGTCAGTGCCTCAGAACAATGTCCCAGGGATTAGATTTGCTTTTCTGGAGCCATGCATTTCATAACATGGGGTTGAATCCTATCTACACATGAACTCAAACACATGTCATGCATTGATGCCAAAAGTGGATTTCTCAAATGGACAAATTACACACAGAGACACATCTACAGGAATTGACTGGGCATGGATGTTATGTAACTAACTATTATTAACTAACAGCTAAATGCGTTCTAGTTTCAAACTCAACATGGGGTCGTTCCATATGATTTCAATTACTTTCTGATTGCACCTCTTTTGATTTGAGCAAAACCTTCCATACATGTTTGCCCATGGTAGAAAGGGACTTTTTGAACCTGAACACTAAAACATTCAGGAGCGAGAGGGGCTGAAAGAAGACCCATTTTGCATACCCCATTCTACCATGAGACATCCGTGTCTTCCCTAAAAAAGATAAACAGTTGAGTTTGATATAATTTGAAAGCTTACAAACAGGGTTGTGAAACTATTTTATGATTGAAAAAATATATTTTAATGTTTTAAATTAAAACAATTTTTTTCAGCTTTAGCGTCAATTACCCAAAAACAAACGTATGTGGACACCCCTTCAAATTAGTAATTTTGGCTATTTCAGCCACACCCATTGCTGACACATGTATAAAATTGAGCACACCGCCATGCGATCTCCATAGACAAACATTGTCAGTAGAATGGCCCGTACAGAAGTGACTTTCAACGTGGCACCGTCATAGGATGCCCGTCTTTCCAACAAGTCAGTTTGTCAAATTTCTGCCTTGCTAGAGCTGCCCCAGTCAACTATAAGTGCTGTTACTGTGAAGTGGAAACGTCTCAACAACTCAGCCGCGAAGTGGTAGGCCACACATGCTCACAGAACGGGACCGCAGAGTGCTAAAGCGCGTAAAAATCGTCTGTCCTCGGTACTGAGCAACACTTACTACCGAGTTCCAAATTGCCTCTGGAAGCATCAGCATAAGAACTGTTCGTCGGGAGCTTCATGAAATGGGTTTCCATGGCTGAGCAGCCGCACACAAGCCTAAGATCACCGTGGGCAATGCCAAGCGTCGGGTGTAGTGGTGTAAAGCTCGCCGCCATTGGACTGGAGCAGTGGAAACACGTTCTCTGGAGTGATGAATCATGCTTCACCATCTGGCAATCCGACGGACAAATCTGGGTTTGGCAGATGCCAGGAGAACGCTACCTGCCCGAATGCATAGTGCCAACTGTCAAGTTTGCTGGAGGAGGAATAATGGTCTGGGGCTGTTTTTCATGGTTCGGGCCCCTTAGTTCCAGTGAAGGGAAATCTTAACGCTACCGCATACAATGACATTATTGACGATTCTGTGCCTCCAACTTCTTGGCAACAGTTTGGGGAAGGACCTTTCCTGTTTCAGCATGACAATTCCCGTGCACAAAGCGAGGTCCATACAGAAATGGTTTGTCGAGATCGGTGTGGAAGAACTTGACTGACCTGCACAGACTTGACTGACCTGCAATGACCATCTAAACCCCTTTGGGATGAATTGGAACACTGACTAGGAGCCAGGCCTAATCGCCCAACATCAGTGCCCAACCTCACTAATGATCGTGGCTAAATAGAAGAAGTCCCCACAGCAACATTCCAACATCTAATGGAAAGCCTTCCCAGAAGAGTGGAGGCTGTTATAGCAGCAAAGGGGGGACCAACTCCATATTAATTTTGGATTTTGGAATGAGATGTTTGTCCACATACTTTTGGTCATGTAGTGTATGTTGTAGCTTAGACCCTATTTTACACCATCTGAGGTGTTTGTGTTGTAGAGATAATAGAATAGACATTTCCATTCAACTTGACATTCGACAATGGGTGGACCAGAGGCCATCTTTCTGGTAGTGATTGGAAGTTAAAGTTTAAATTAAATGTAAATGTCAATGGCGTACCAGCTAGATTGCAGGGGTCTGAAGGGATAGATCCACTATTTCTATGGTTGAAATGACACTCACCCTGCATTCAAGAAAATCCTATGTCTCAACCAATGGCGGGCATAACAAACACTTCAGATAATGTAAAATAGGGTTTAAAAATGTGAGTTTATGCCTTTTTAGATAAATGTTAAAGCTTAAAAAATAACAATTGTTTAAACACTTTTTTCAAGAAATCATAGAATAGTTTGACAAACCTGTTGGTAATCTAAAAATGATATCAAACTCAACCGTTCGCGTCACCCATGAATCCTGAGCCCACAACCATTGGGCCCCAATACCTACTGAGACAGGTCAAGGCTGAACTGAGGCCAGGGGCAATGGAGAACCATCCGCTCTAAAACTGCATGGTGACTACAATGCCATAGTCATTTCCCTCTAAAATGGGACTACCCCAGTCTCATGCGTTTTATATCCCTCAAGTCAAGAGTGAAGCAACTCAAACATTACTGTTTCATTGTCTTGAACAAACACAGCCCCAGCCCTATGAACACATCATTTAAATGCACACTTCCTTGAATTTAAAAAAGGTACTTTCTTGTGGGAAAGCCACTGCTTCATAAGAAAACTGTCAAACAGGTTTTACGCAATATCAGCTCAAAATGAGCATCACCTTGTTTCAGACATTTTTTTTTTTACGCCACGGCACAAGCTACTGTCTCACAGCTCAGATGGGTTCAATTTCACCAGCTTTTTCTTTAGCTCTTGGAGAGAGCAGCATAATTAGAATGCGAAAGTGTGGGATACAAAGACAGCAGCTCCCTGTTAGAGAAGCAAATGTAGTCCCTTTTCCACCATTTCTTTATCACCCCTCTGTCTCTCTCTTCTCCATCTCGGGGGCAGAAAATTACAGAGACAGAGCACTGGCTTTACTGGCCTCCACCTCTGATAAAGGCTTTCAGCACAGAGAGTCTGCCTCAGCAACATCCCCTTTTCCTCCGGTCAGATACGCAGAGCAAGAGACAGTGAAAACACACTAAACCAATGCCTACAACACCCTTCTTGTAGTTAAATTTCCGAAAATACATTATTTTCATTAATATAGTGATATAATCCCTCCCACGCCCTCTCTGACAGAACACCCATGCTTCAATGTAGGAAATTGACAGCATACCTTTTTTTTCTCTTTACGCACAGAATACAGATTCTTCAGCCTTTTTAAATTGTTATTCTTTCTTATTTTAATTTTTTTGAGGCCGGTGGGGGATGAGACAAAGATTGGTGCAGAATTTTCCAGAAGGGCCTTGCTCTCCCTGCTGCTCTCCCTGCGATCGTCAATCTTTAACCTCAGCTGTGGACTGCCGATTGGTTTGAGCGCCACACGGAGGTGCCTGATTGGGCGCCTGGCTCAGAGTGCCACACAGGCTCTCTTCTCCCCTATCTCCTCAGACACAGTGCTGCAATGCAGAGAGGATTTCTCCTCACTATCACAAAACCCCTGGAACCAAGTCCCTCACTCCCTCAAAGCCCATATAGTCCTCACTGGTTGTGTGCATTTTCTAAAACATGGGGGATGTAGTTACACAGGCAGAAAGGGAGCGTATCAGATTCCCTCCAATCTCACTCCACAGCTATGAGGCAGTGTGTGTGGCGTCCATTTTGAAGACATTCCCTTATTGCCTGCCTGCTGAGAACACTGCACACACGGCTCCAGTCGAGACGAGCTGCTGTAGAGATCACACACAGCTTACCAGTAGACCGGCTCACAGGAATGCAGGAAGGGCCTTACACTGAGCACAAAGACAGGGCTGAAAATGTCACAGGCCTCAAAATCAAAATGGTCGGCTGTGGTTAAGACTGGAGAACATGCTGCCAACACCCTTTTCTTCCCAGTCCAACACTTTCCTACTGGCTTTTCTTCTGGACCTTTACAATGTGTCAATACTTGTAACCAACAGTGGTATTGCTATTACTTATTTTATTCTGCCAGTGCCACTTTGAACCATAATTTCTATTTGTAGTTAACTAAATACTAATGCTGCCATTAAAAAGATTATGATAGACAAAAACAATGATGGTTTAACATGGAGAACAAATCCGAATGACATGAAGGTCGTTAGAAAAGGTCAGACAACACAGGTGTGGTGAATAAAAGCAAAAGTGGCAGCATGAATTGGTTTTCTTGTTTGGACCATTATTACAAAGCACAGCTGGTCGTAACTCTAGAAAACCCTTCTCTCAGTAGGGTTTTCAGCAGTTAGCTTCGCCCACTGCTGGCCATGTGAACTACAATTCTGACGCCGTATTAGAAACATCAATAATCATCGCTTGCTAAGCGGTTTTCGAAACATACGGC
Organism: Salvelinus namaycush; assembly: GCF_016432855.1. Lineage (NCBI taxonomy): Eukaryota > Metazoa > Chordata > Actinopteri > Salmoniformes > Salmonidae > Salvelinus > Salvelinus namaycush. Next base: position 23,800,284 of record NC_052308.1, on the reverse strand, counting down.
CCTTTCATATCAGTGATAAAGAATCTTTCAAATAAAAAAGATACACTTACTGTAACGTTAGCAGATTTTCACAGATCCATACACTGTGTGCCTCCAGTTGACTAACTACACTTCCTCCCCAGTTACGCTGACACACAGGTGCATGGTAGATAGCTATTTAGCACAGGTGGTCACCTTTGTTTTCTGTCGGTCTTCCTTAAACAAGCGCTGTAACATGGCGATATGGCCGTGTGGGAATACTAATAAAAGGTGTGTATTAATTTAACCTTTTGTGTTTAGAAAAGTATTTCTCGCTGATATGAAATATACGTTTCTTATGTTTCCAAAACAACTGTTAAACCTGACGCTTGCTGTAAAAGTTAACAAAAGTCCCCCAAGAAGAAGATACATTGATCAATGTGCGCTAAAGGTAGTTAGCATCTATCAATGGGTTAAGTCGGTGGCAGCACCTCAAATCCTCACGCCAGACAGGAATGAAGAGATTATGGGCATTACCAAAGACCATTCACAAAAAGGCACTGGATGAAAAGGTTTGCTCTCCATTCAATTCATTAAGAAGAACCATTGTACGGTAAAAAGTAATGTGTTTTGACTCCATGAATTAGAGGCAATTGGGCGTTACATGCCAGAAATAATATGATAGTTTGCATGGTTGTTGACAAAACATCTGCTGACATACAGCATTGGTCTATGTGTGTGAATTATATGAGTTCCACTACAGAATTAAATATTCTTATATCCTTCTTGGGATAATGATATTTTTCTGTCCAAGGCTGTCTGAAACAGCCCTGCTTCCCTTCGTCAGGCTTCACATGATATCACCCAGAGTGCCTAGAGCCAAGGCACAGAAAGGGGAAGCTCTCTGAAATGGCTGCCACTCCACAGCAAAGAGAAAGCAGTGAACTGAAAAAGACCATTAGGCAGATTTTCTCACCAGATACTAAACCTTTGAGGAATATAATCTAACATTCAGAGAGATTTTAGTTTGGCTAGTTGTTCAATATACAAATCCTGTTCAATAATTATACATGCTAAAAGAAGAATGCAAGAACTACCTGTAGGCATAAACAGTAGTCTGGAAAAACAGACTGTACAGCCATGAGAATATGCCTTTTTAATAGTTGCTCTTGTTTGTCCTCAATAAAGATTACTTTCCTGTTTAAAAGGGCATATGATTAAAAGCAGTGCCCTGCTCTAATATCACTGAGGCCTAAATCATTCTTGCTGTGCTGTCATTGCTGAGCTGTCTCTTTACCATCTGTTAAATCCACTGGGATCCCATCTTGAATGTTACAGCTCTCACCTCCCCACACCTTCCATTTTGACTGTACAGGCCTGTGACAGTCATAAACCCTTACAACCTGACAGCCAAGCCAAACGGATCAATCCTGTTCCTTATTCCAACAGGGATATATTCCTCTTGCCATGCTATATTCTGTAAAAAGGTAGTAAAACAGGCTGACCCGTATGTGATCAGAGACATAACCAGCAGAGGCAGCCTGCTGTGCTGTACTCTGCTCTCCTGCCAGGCTCCACTACTGTGCTGTGGGGACTCTCCCCCCTCTCTCCCTGAGACAAACCTATATTCCCAAGGCACATAACATACACAGTAGCTGGTAGCTTATAAAAGTGAAATAATGAAAAGCAAGCTTACCTCTGTGGATGCATGGCTAAAAAACTCAGTGTTTTATGTCAATGCTTATTAAAACATGGAGGACAGCCCTCTGTCCTCACCCTGCTCAGAGCACAGCCACGGCTCTCCAGGCTGGCCGATCGGCTGCTAGGATAGATACCAAGCTGTGAGTGGCCTGCTCTCACTGGCAGGATGTAAGGCTGCAGCTGATTGGCTGGGGCATTTCCTGACTGCTAATCTTTTGTTCTGCACAGGCAGTCAGGAGAAGCGCTGTGGACAGAGGGAGAAACAAGGCCCAAATCACAAAATAAACCATTTCACAGCACAGAACATCAAATAAAACCACATGGTGCTGTAATCCATGCTTGACCCGTCTATATTACAAGGACATTTGGTTGTATTTCACAAAATACAGCAACAGGAGCACGAATACTGGACAGGCCCAAGGCCACATGTTTCAGAAAAGGCCTGTTTCATAGATCCCACCCTTAAGTTAAAATCCTCCGCAGTGAAAAAGTGTTGCACAAATACATGAGAGCAAACAAACAGTGAGAGACAGCGAGGTCGATCTGCAAAGTTTCCCCCTCTTGTAACTGAGATGAACTTGTCCAAAAGCCAACTGAACATCAACACATTACATAACAGTGCAAACAGAGAAAAAAATGTAGATTACTTACTATTTTGAAGACAGAAGTTAACACCAAGTTCTTATGCGCCATCAAATTCTAAAGTGGTCACATAAAAATATACTTTTTATGAACAGATAAGTGATGATTTTATCTAATAAAATAAATACATAATTGCAGGAACTTTTTATGTGATGCTATGGGTATTTAACCAATTATGTTTCTTTGGCAAGTCTGACTAATCAGGGTTTCAAACCTGTACAGTAGGCCAATACTCCAATGATATTACCCCACTAACACAATACTATAATTGTGATTTGTCTGCTTTCCTAAGGGACATTTTCTTTAAAGAAACAGCCTAAACCCTGGCCTATTTTTTTTCTTTACCTTTATTTAACTAGGCAAGTCAGTTAAGAACAAATTCTTATTTACAATGACGGCCTACTCCGGCCAAACCCAGACGACGCTGGGCCAATTGTAAACCGCCCTATGGGGCTCCCAATCACGGCCAGATGTGATACAGCTGGGATTCAAACCAGGGACTGTAGTGATGCCTCTTGCACTGAGATGCAATGCCTTAGACCGCTGCGCCACTCGGGAGCCGATAGCAGAAAGGAGAAATCAAATTAAATACGGGGTTAATAAAACATTTTTAAAAGTAGGGTATTCCTCTCTGCAGTTTGACAATGTACAGTAGTGCCTAGGTCCCTGTGCCTATCACATTTTATTGTTGCCCTCATCGGTAGACTGAATGGCACATTACATTTGCTGAAACTACACAGGGTACCAGTTTATTAACCGTGAGACATTTTGCCTCGTCCCTTTTGCCTGAATAGACAGCTCCATTGTTCATTGTTGGCACTTTGTAGACCATAGACTGTAAAACATATATTTATATATTAATAGGTGTAGCCAAGAGCTGTAGTTCTGCCGAACCTGAAAGAGAACAGTGACCTCTTGTGGAGCCAAATGTGAAAAGGCATTGCATGATGTCACCCCTCCCTGACCTCTTAGCGAGTTGCAACAGAAAAAATGTATTTACATTAAAAGTCATACTTCTTTGAAACGACAAAGGCTATTAACAATTTAGTCAGCTGTATATATAGGTCAAAGGTTTATATAGGTTACTACTTCAAGGGTTTTTCTTTATTTTGACTATTTTCTACGTTGTAGAATAATAGTGAAGACATCAAAACTATTAAATAACACATATGGAATCATGTTGTAACCAAACAAAAGTGTTCAACAAACCAAAATATATTTCATATTTGAGATTCTTCAAGTCTTGGCATTCTCTCAACCAGCTTCATGAGGTAGTCACCTGCAATACATTTCAATTAACAGGTGTGTCTTGTTCATAGCAAAATAGTGTAATTTCTTTCCTTCTTAACATATTTCAGCCAATCAGTTGTGTTGTGACAAGGTAGGGGTGGAATACAGAAGAAAGCCCTATTTGGTAAAAGACCAAGTCCATATTATTGTAAGAACAGCTCAAATTAGCAAAGAGAAACCACAATCCATCATTACTTAGACATGGAGGTCAGTCAATGAGGAAAATTTCAAGAACTTTTAAAGTTTCTTCAAGTGCAGTCGCAAAAACCATCAAGCACTATGATGAAGCTGGCTCTAATGAGTACCACCACAGGAAAGGAAGACCCAGCGTTACCTCTGCTGCAGAGGATAATTTCATTAGAGTTAACTGCACCTCAGATTGCAGCCCAAATAAATGCTTCACAGAGTTCAAGTAACAGACATCTCAACATTAACTGTTCAGAGGAGATTGCGTGAATCAGGCCTTCATGGTCATATTGCTGCAAAGAAACCACAACTTTTTTATTTAACCTTTATTTAACTAGGTAAGTCAACTAACTTCTCTAGGGTAGGGGGCAGCATTCAGAATTTTGGATGAAAAGCATGCCCAAAATAAACTGCCTGCTTCTCGGGCCCAGAAGATATGATATGCATATAACTGGTAGATTTGGATAGAAAACACTCTAAAGTTTCCAAAACTGTTAAAATAGTGTCTGTGAGTATAACAGAACTGATTTGGCAGGCGAAAACCTGAGAAAAATCCATTCGGGAAGTAGTTTTGTTTTTGTAGTTTTCTATTCAATGCCATTACAGTATCCATTGACTTAGGACGGTAGACAATAAAATCACAGTTATGAAAACTTAGGACACTAAAGAGGCCTTTCTACTGACTCTGAAAAACACCAAAAGAAAGATGCCCAGGGTCCCTGCTCATCTGCGTGAACGTGCCTTAGGCGTGCTGCAAGGAGGCATGAGGACTGCAGATGTGGCCAGGGAAATACATTTTAATGTCCGTACTGTGAGATGCCTAAGACAGCGCTACACGGACAGCTGATCGTCCTCGCAGTGGCAGACCACGTGTAACAACACCTGCACAGGATCAGTACATCCGAACATCACACCTGCAGGACAGGTACTGGATGGCAACAACAACTGCCCGAGTTACACCAGAAACGCACAATCCCTCCATCAGTGCTCAGACTGTTCACAATAGGCTGAGAGAGGCTGGACTGAGGGCTTGTAGGCCTGTTGTAAAGGCAGGTCCTCACCAGACATCACCGGCAACGACGTCACCTATGGGCACAAACCCACCGTTGCTGGACCAGACAGGACTGGCAAAAAGTGCTCTTCACTGATGAGTCGCGGTTTTGTCGAACCATGGGTGATGGTCGGATTCGCGTTTATCGTTGAAGGAATGAGCGTTACACCAAGGCCTGTACTTTGGAACGGGATCGATTTGGAGGTGGAGGGTCCGTCATGGTCTGGGGCGGTGTGTCACAGCATCATCGGACTGAACTTGTTGTCATTGCAGGCAATTTCAACACTGTGCGTTACAGGGAAGACATCCTCCTCCCTCATGTGGTACCCTTCCTGCAGGCTCATCATGACATGACCCACCAGCATGACAATGCCACCAGCCATACTGCTCGTTCTGTGCGTGATTTCCTGCAAGACAGGAATGTTGTGTTCTGCCATGGCCAGCGAAGAGCCCGGATCTCAATCCCATTGAGCAAGTCTGGGACCTGTTGGATCGGAGGGTGAGGGCTAGGGCCATTCCCCCCAGAAATGTCCGGGAACTTGCAGGTGCCTTGGTGGAAGAGTCGGGTAACATCTCACAGCAAGAACTGGCAAATCTGGTGCAGTCCATGAGGAGGAGATGCACTGCAGTACTTAGTGCAGCTGGTGGCCAGACCAGATACTGACTGTTACTTTTGACCCCCCTCTCCCCTTTGTTCAGGGACACATTATTCCATTTCTGTTAGTCACATGTCTATGGAACTTGTTCAGTTTATGTCTCTGTTGTTGAATCTTATGTTCATACAAATATTTACACATGTTAAGTTTGCTGAAAATAAACGCATGACAGTGAGAGGACGTTTCTTTTTTTGCTGAATATATATATATATATATACACACACACGTGGATATCTAGCCACACTAGGCCAAGCTAATTAGTTCAACTGGTAACGTTAGCAGTAAGCTAATTGCCAGGTGCAAAATAATTAACTGTAATCTTACTAGGCTAGTTATGAGAATAATTTAATTTGCTGAAAAAACTTTTCATAAGTATCGCTGGCGATATGAGAAAAATACTCACCAAAAGTCTCACTTGTAATTAGACTGGGCTATGCCTACTAGTCGACCAACAACATTTTAATTGGATTTGAACTAGCCTAGGCAACCGATAGTGCAGATCTAGCGCCCATGCACTATGCTATGGGCTGTCTGAGCTAGATTTCACATGCACACTAATAATTCGATATTAAACTGTTGATGGCTGTAGGCCGAGTATGGAAATAGTTATGTAAACACCGTAATCTGCTTATCTTAATCGGCCTAAAGTCAAAATCGAAGTAAGCATACGTTGCTTAGAAAACCAGGTGTTTTAATCGATCTTTCGAATTATTAGGACATGTAAACCGTTTAATGGTGTATTTGATCTGCGCATGTGCTCGCCCCGGTAGGGCAAGCCTTCCTCTTTAACGAGAGACGACTCGTTTTCATGCACATTTTTTTCATTGATAAATACTGCACCAAACATGTTAGTTCGATATAAAATTGCGCGACTAAGATCTAAGCAATGAAATATTTATTTAGTTATCATAGATTAATTCAGACTGTTTTGGGACGTGTATAATGGCAACGGCGTCTTAAAATGGACAAGCAGCACTATAGCCGGGTTTTTTTCTCGTTTTTCAAGCTAAGGTATTTTCATGCGAGCACTCTCGCTCGGTTCGCCAGCCGAAGTGAAGCATGCTGAAGCCTTTAACCCTACAACTCAGTTACTGATGCCAATATCACGTTGAACATGATGAAATTACTAATTGAATATTTAAAAGTCTGTATTAAATCTGTATCAAATCGTTTTTGTCAAGTACAGTTTGCATCAGGTATAAAAGGTGCAGTAAAATGCTTATATGCTATGTCAAGTATGACTTTCAAATATAAAGTGTCTTGGTAGGGCAGTTGAACAGATAGGGTGAATTCGGTTTAAGTGGGCCACTTTTTGCATTTCCAGCTTCTGTAACCTCTTTCGAAATCTATGCAACATATTAGCACAACACAAGATACATTTCTGAAATCCTTAACATGTTTCCTAATCATAAAAAAAAAACATGTTGATATATTCACCGATGACACATTTGTGTCAAACCCATATTTTCAGTTCACATTTGGTAGACTGAGACACCATTATTATACACTACTGGTCAAAAGTTTTAGAACACCTACTCATTCAAGTGTTTTTATTTATTTTTACTATTTTCTACATTGTAGAATAACAAATGATAGTCCCACTAAGCCCAAACCAGATGGGATGGTGTATCGCTGCAGAATGCTGTGGTAACCATGCTGGTTAAGTATGCTTGGAATTCTAAATAAATCACAGACAGTGTCACCAGCAAAGCATCCCCAAACCATAACACCTCCTCCTCCATTCTTTACGGTGGGAAATACACGTGCGGAGATAATCTGTTCACCCACACCGCGTCTCACAAAGACATGGTGATTGGAACCAAAAATCTCCAATTTGGACTCCAGACCAAAGAACAGATTTCCACCGGTCTAATGTCCATTGCTCGTGTTTCTTGGCCCAAGCAAGTCTCTTCTTATTATTGTGGTGTCCTTTAGTAGTGGTTTCTTTGCAGCAAATTGACCATGAAGGCCTGATTCACACAGTCTCCTCTGAACAGTTGATTTTGAGATGTGTCTGTTACTTGAACTCTGTGAAGCATTTATTTGGAATGCAATTTCTGAGGCTGGTAACTGTAATGAACTTATCCTCTGCAGCAGAGGTAACTCTGAGTCTTCCATTCCTGTGGCGGTCCTCATGAGAGCCAGTTTCATCGTAGCGCTTGATGATTTTTGCGACTGCACTTGAAGAAACTTTAAACGTTTTTGAAATGTTCCCGTAGTGACTGACCTTCATGTCTTAAAGTAATGATGGACTGTTGTTTCTCTTTGCTTATTTGAGCTGTTCTTGACATAATATGGACTTGGTGTTTTACCAAATAGGGCTATCTTCTGTATACCCCCCCCAACCTTGTCACAACACAACTGATTGGCTCAAACGCATTAAGAAGGAAAGAAATTCCACAAATTAACTTTTAAGAAGGCACACCTGGTAATTGAAATGTATTCCAGGTGACTACCTCATGAAGCTGGTTGAGAGAATGCCAAGAGTGTGCAAAGGGTGGCTATTTGAAGAATCTCAAATATAAAATATATTTTGATTTGTTGAACACATATTTCTGGTTACTACATGATTCCATATGTGTTATTTCATAGTTTTGATGTCTTCACTATTATTCTACAATGTAGACAATTGTAAAAAATAAAGAAAAACCCTTGAATGAGTAGGTGTTCTAAAACATTTGACCTGTAGTGTAGTTCTAATTGTACCCTAATGACAATTACATTTTGTGTGAATAGGAAACAGTGAGGATTTCAGACATGTATAATGTGTTGGGCTAATATTTTGGATAGATGTCTGAAGAAGTTACAGAGGACAGCAATGAAAAAAGTGTCCCACTTTTTCTGAATTGACTCAAATATCAGTACTAATAACAGTACTACAATATTTTTTTAACAGGATATAGTACTTCAAGAACCAGAGCCTTGCCTAACCAATGTACAGGGGGATATCTTACCTCCATTGGAAAAGCCTATAACACTGTCCCAATTTATCTACTCCATGTTGTCCTACTTTAGCTAGCTATGGTTGGGAAAGCAGGACAACTAAAAAAAAAGACATAATTATAAAATGTAAATATAAAATTGGCAACTTTTTCATGTATTTTGAGTAACCAGTACGTAGTATGCACATTTACATCACAATGTGGCACTGTGCATTATTTATGACATGGCTTTATAACCTTAACATTAAAACAGAAAAATTGCTATTTCACTGATCTTACCGTGTGCTTTGCGGGGTGAGCAACCTGTTGGAATATTGCTCTGCCCACCTCTATGTCATACCAATGAAGTGATGTGATTTTGATTATGTGGTTTCTCTGCAAGAGCTTAGTGACAATAGTTTAGATTTTCTCTTGTCAGACCAAGAAATAAATGCATCAGGATTAAGCTGTCCCAGTTTATATGATGTCCCACTCTTTCCGAATTCACAATGTATAAAAGAACAGCAGCATTGTGTGGGTTGTGGGTTCATTTCCCACAGGGGACCAGTATGTAGAACTACAGAAATGTATACACTCACTTCTGTAAGTCGCTCTGGATAAGAATACCTGCTAAAATATAAATGTCAAGTGTGTGTGTGTGTGTGTGTGTGTGTGTGTGTGTGTGTGTGTGTGTGTGTGTGTGTGTGTGTGTGTGTGTGTGTGTGTGTGTGTGTGTGTGTGTGTGTGTGTGTGTGTGTGTGTGTGTGTGATGCAGCCTTGACATGACTTCTCTTCAATAGGTACAGTGCCTTCAGAAAGTATTCACAACCCTTGACTTTTGCCACATTTTGTTGTGTTACAGCCTGCATTTAAAATGGATTAAATTGAGATTGTGTGTCACTGATCTACACACAATACCCCATAATGTTGAAGGGGAATTATGTTTTGATACATTTTTACAAACGAATAAAAAATGTAAAACTGAAATGTCTTGAGTCAATAAGTATTCAACACTTTTGTTATGGCAAGCCTAAAAAAGTGCTTAACAAGTCACATGAGTTGCATGGACTCACTCTGTGTGCAATAATAGTGTTTAACATGATTTTTAAATGTCTACTCCATCTCTGTACCACACACATACAACTATTAGTTGAGCAGTGAATTTCAAGCAAAGATTCAACCACAAAGACCAGGGACGTTTGCCAAAGGTTCGCAAAGACGGGCACCTATTGGTAGATGGGTAAAAAAAAGCAGGCATTGAATATCCCTTTGAGCATGGAGCAGTTTTTAATTACACTTTGGATGGTGTATCAATACACCCAGTCACTACAAAAATACAGGCGCCCTTCCTAACTCAGCTGCCGGTGAGGAAGGGACATACTCAGGGATTTCACCATGAGGCCAATGGTGATTTTAAAACAGTTACAGAGTTTAATGGCTGTGATAGGCGATAACTAAGAATGGATCAACAAGATTGTAATTACTCCGCAATACTAACATACAACAGAGTGAAAAGAAGGATGCTTGTACAGAATAAAAATATTCCAAAACATGCATCCAGTTTGCAATAAGGCACTAAAGTAATACTGCCAAAAATGTGTCAATGAAATTAACTTTTTGTCCTGAATACAAAGCGTTATGTTTGGGGAAAATCCAACAAAACACATCACTGAGGACTGTTCTTCACAAACATTTCGCTACACCCGCAATAACATCTGCTAAATATGTGTATGTGACCAATAAAATTTGATTTGATTTGATTGATTTTCAAGCATGGTGGTGGCTGCATCATGTTATGAGTATGCTTGTCATCGGGAAGAACTGGGACGAAAGTAACACTTTTTTCCCTAATTACTCAGAGATCGATAGAGCTAGAGACACCGTATTTTATGACAAATAACTTATACATGCCCTCTACTAGTAATTTTATTTCTAGTGTAAATGAGTTTAAATTAAATAGAAGAGATCTACCGCAACGTTACCTTTGTACCTGCCTACGGGGCAGGCGTAACACAGCCTTGGGACGGAAGTAACAGCTGGTGAGAAGTGCACCATATCTGTCTTGCTGTTTTCAACTTTCTCTCTCTCTCTCTACCGCACCTGCTGTCTCGACCTCTGAATGCTTGGCTATGAAAAGCCAAATGACATTTACTCTTGAGGTACTGACCTGTTGCACCCTCTACAACCACTGTGATTATTATTTGACCCTGCTGGATGTTTGAACATCTTGAATATCAATCTGGCCTTAAATGACCATGTACTCTTATAATCTCCACCCGGCACAGCCAGAAGAGGACTGGCCACCCCTCAGAGCCAGGTTCCTCTCTAGGTTTCTTCCAAGGTTCCTGCCTTTCTAGGGAGTTTTTCCTAGCCACCGTGCTTCTACATCTGCATTGCTTGCTGTTTGGGGTTTAAGGCTGGGTTTCTGTATAGCACTTTGTGACATCTGCTTTATAAATACATTTGACAACGTTATCCTTGTCATGCGCGCTCCTCGTGTCTTGATAGAATAAATGTCTTTATTCTCTTCACAAATGGCAAACTCATCATGCTCATCACACTTCTATGGATTGACATAAGGTAATTGACCACCAGAGTCATAAAGATATATATTTTTAACCACTAACCTGTTGATAAAAGTTTGTGAGAAGCTGATCCAAGGCATAATTCTAATGTCATATATAATTTTCAAACACTCAGTCACTTGTTGATACTTTTCTAACGTTATAAAAGCAGTATGAACTAGAGGAGACAATGCTTAAAAGTTCATCATTTTACATTTTGTTACATTCGTCCCACCAATCTCTCCCAGGCTAACACCCAAGACTAGCTAGCATGATACTTGAAACTTGTGCTGTCATTTAGTCACTAGATGGGTTAAGAAAATGACATATGTTTGGAACCTTCAACAACTAAACGCAACCAAAGATTATGGATATACAGACAAGATACTTGTCGCCCTGACAATGGGAGTCGTTGTCCACAAAGTGGCACTGCGGGCGATCTAGCTCCTGCCTATCCTTTCTTTGGATTGGTGGATATATCTCATTATTTTAATACTTTTTTGGATATTCGATGAGGGTTGTTGACAGCAACCGCCTGTATTCAATTGAGAGATACTATGCTACTAGCCTCAAGCCATGAATATACATAACCATCTCAAGACAACTCGGATATAAAGTGTTTTTTGTTGTTGCAGGATGTCAGTATACTCTCGTAACAACCTAAGCATTAAGAAACTTCTATTCAATCAAATAAAACTTATGTAGCAAATAAGCCATACATTTTTTTCTTGACCAAAATCGACACTCTCATTGACCTCCATACAAAAACTCTTTGCTTGGTGGGTCAAGAGGTATAGAGGTAAAGAGAGAGTTGGGCCTCTCTCTTTACCTCTTCCTCTCTAACGCAACTTTACAACCGAAAAACACCCTGTTTTGTTTGACATACATCACTCAAAAACACTTTTTGTTGATAATAACTTTGCGAAACATGGTCAGACTGGTCTGTTTTCTGCAGGGAGGTCATCCTCCACATTAGGAACATGGTGACTTCACTATGTCACACTATGTCATTTTGTGTTTTCTGAGAAAATGGCCGTGTTACTTTTGCCCCTTGTTACTTTCGTTTCAGCTCTCCCTACATTTTGACTGGGGAACAGGAGTGGAGAAATATTATTTCTTTCTTTAGCATCTTGAGAGAATACACATGCACAGTTAGATACCATCTGTAGGGGTATATTCATCAGCATCATAGGCTATAATCTGAGAGTATTTCAACCACATCAAATATGCATCCAAGGTGAACTGACATTTTATCAGAAACATATTGGGTGGTAAACTTATTTGCTCCGTGAAAGAAGCAAATATGACAGAATTTGACCGATGTCAACTAGATTGAAGGATTCATTCTATCGATTTATTACATTATTTTGGTGAGCAAGGGTTAATTTAGTCTTCTATGGCAACATAATGACAGGAGATAAGCTGCCTGTATCTAATTATAGACAAGTTAAGAAACAAATAGCCTACCAAAATGTCGGGAATTATAACAGAAACATATCTAAAAAATCCTGCATACCTGTGAAAAAATCTTTCCGCAGTCTCTGACTACAACGCATTTTCCATATTAACGGGTCGGATGCCGGCCTCAGATATTCCCTTTATCACATAGCCTATAGTCGGGCGGTTGCGGATGGGTTATTAGCAACTGTAGGCAGGTGAACAAACAGCTGACCGCCGTACCACTACTATAATGGTATATGGCTACGTGTCTGTTAGAAAGCACTCCACTAGATGTCACCCTCCAGCTTGCCTCATAATAGATACTGTATCTGGACAGTTTTGCTATGGACCCCTTGCTGCATTAATAAATCACAACAATCGCATAATGCCTGGGAAAAGCTTTCTTGTGTAAAGGACAGAAAACCATCCAATGCTCTTAAGGAAAAGGAGGAACATTATCAGTTAAGGTATATTATTGATCATTGAAGAGCACTGGTTGCCGAGTGCATGTTTTTTTTCTTCAATCACACTGTATGTCAGCTACTTTACCAATCTACAATCTACATCTCACCAATCCAACCCTATTGGATATCATCCCATAACTACAGAGGAATGGCACACCCTCTAAAAGCAGTTATCAATTTGAGATAAATTGGCCAGGTGACAAGAAGTGCATGTGGAGTTAACTATAAAAGCCGCTTTCTCTGAACTGTCAAGAAAGAATGCCCAGTGCTATTGCAGCATTCAAATCCCCCTTTCCCCATGCTAGAAGAAGAACTCACAATATGATGGCCATGATCCACTGTATCTCTATATAGACACAGGTCAGGGGTGTAGATACATAGTCATCACCTTTGCTCTATATAAAATATTATACACTGCCTAATCCCATGCAATAGAAGCGCTGTGCAGGACTAGTATAAGCCATCAACAGATCTGAAATGAAAAATATCTGACTTCATCCATATGGAGTTCATGGGAAAAGGTTCTATGTGGGGAAATTTGACATGGATGCTTCTCAAACTTTTCTCCAGTGATAATTCAGTTGAAGAGTTGTATTATTTTCTCTATGGAAAATCTTGGCATATATTTAGGGAAATATTGATCAGATAGGGATCATTTCCCACTTAATCTACACTGGATGTGTGTCTCCTTGTTTAATTAATATACATGTATTTCAGACTTGTAAGTGTTTTCATTACTTCTGAAGTTTTATTTCATGCAATGATGAAACCTAAAAGCAGACTTACTGTATTCTCACTGAAGTAAAAGGTTTTTGAAAGAAGGAAAATGAAAAAAAAGGAAACCCACACAGTAAAATGTCAGGTGAATGTTCTGTTGTTATGTAGGCGACCCATGAGATACGCTCAGCAATCATTAACTTGACAATGATTAAATACTTGTGTTTGAGTTTCACTGACGAGTTTCACTGACGAGAGCAAACCATCAAACACCTATCATTCTGAAATGTTTATATGACTACCTCTATATCAGGTGGATAAAAAGACACTTCTCAAATTGGTTCTGTCTGTCTCTTGCTCTCTCTCTCTCGCTCTCTCTATCGCTCTCTCTTTTTCTAAGTTAACTCACTCTTCCTCTTGAAAATAACGAATTAATTAAATATTGAACATTCTCTGCCATTTTCATGTGTGATTACTTTATCTATGCATTTCACAATTCGTTGTATAATTTAATTAATTAATTGTGCCTATGTACTGTAATTAGGGCTGTAACGATACCAGCATTGCAATAGTTTTTCCATGGCAAAAATGAAAACACGAAGCAAACCAAAATCTTTGGTCCTTTAAAAACATGCTGTATGTAACATTTTCTGTGCTATAGCTTGGAAAATAAATACATGTGACTCTGGATGACAACATAATGATGATTGTTTCCAACATTGGGGCTGTTTTCCTGAAGAAATTAAATCTGCTTCATGTTTTGTTTCCTTTGCATGATACTAACGAGTATCGTGATACTGGAATATATCTCTGTCTGTCTTCATCATGATCCTAAAGCCTTGAATCTGAGTGCAATTCAAATGAAGTGGGGAAGTCGAGGGGTGAGGAGCAGAGGCACCAGATTGGTTGTTTGCAGGTAAAGCAATCTGCAAATACATTAATTATTAGGGACTATCTCCTGTCCTTACAAACTGTTATCTCCTGTCCTTTCATACTGGAAAGGCAGAGTGGGAAGGGGGTTGGGATGTAGCGTCTCACACTCACTGACAGAGGGGGAGGTCAGTTTGTGGTGTGTTGTGGGGGAGGGGGCACAAACAGAGGACCATGGGCCCCCCTTAAGGACTCTGTGGAATGTAATTGAGGCTCACTCTTTAACACACAAGCACCCAACCAGGCAAACAGATGATTCATGATAGCAGTGTTAGCTTTATGGCTGTGGTGATCTCTGTTATAAACACATCATCTCAGTTGAATGCTGTTTATCGAATACAAGTGACATCATTTTGTAGGAAAGGATCCATATCAAACTTTCTCTGTCAAGACTAATACATCTGTCGTTCTCAAGTGACAAATAATACTTCCATTTGTGTTTTGAGTTCATGAGCTTAAATATGCATATCAAATGCCTGAAGCAAATAGGTATTTTAGAAGTTAAAATCTGTATAAAATTGGCTGGACTGCATAAATCTCTGTGTGCTTGAAACTTGGGACACAGCTGAGGCTATGAACTTCACAGATTTTTTAAACAACACCCCTTTGAAGGCAACATCAAAGATGCATGTAAGTAAAACTTTTAAGAGACATCGCCACACTGTATTTCAGGTGGGGTATTATTTCCAGTATATATTTTTCCTTCTCAATTGTAGACAGATTGAGATAAAATATGCCTAGACCAAGGAAACAGCAAGCAAGGAGCGAAGCAAGCAAGGAGCTAATTACCAAGTGTTACCCAGTCCCCCCCCCCCCTCCATCTTTAGCCCTGACTCCCTCCCCAACAGTTGAAATTCTACACTGGTGTGCCTGAGAGATCACCATGGAGACAGATTCGGCACTATCTTCCGTGACTCTTCTCCAGAGGGCAGTTGAGCCTCCTTAGTCCCGTCAGTCACCCATAGGGCGATTGCACTTCATAGTGTTTGCTACACAATTGCAAATTGTACCCTGAACACCGCTGTCCTCCACTCCCCATGTGGCGTATGGATATTGGCATGTTCTTGTGTTAGTGAGCAGATGGATAACATATATGAAAGTCTGAGGGTTGTGTGTGAGTGCATACTTGAGCTTGACTGTCAGTCAGTGTGCAATTGTAAGGAGGCTGAGGAAGCACACATTTTGTATCATGCCTATGTAACGGATGTGAAATGGCTAGCTAGTTAGCGGTGGTGCGCGCTAATAGCCTTTCAATCGGTGACGTCACTTGCTCTGAGACCTTGAAGTAGTGGCTCCCCTTGCTCTGCAAGGGCCGTGGCTTTTGTGGAGCGATGGGTAACGATGCTTCGTGGGTGACTGTTGTTGATGTGTGCAGAGGGTCCCTGGTTCGAGCCCGGGTATGGGCGAGGGGACGGACGTAAAGTTATACTGTTACACCTATTTATCCTTCTCCATGTTACTGCTCAATCTGAATTCTGTTGATTTTGTATTTTTGTTAATCTTTTGGAGAGGATTATATAAAAAGGTAAACTAAACCCACTTAGCCTATGACTCTTTGAAAATGCATACTTGGGAACCAGCAATGGTTTGAGTGTAACAGATAATGTTGAAAAATGTACATCATACAATCTCAGAAGAATATGTAGGCTTATGTTACAATTGCAGACCTAAACACTTTATTTGTCAATATCAGTATTTGAGGCATCAGAATTATGGCTATAAACATTTAGAAAATTATTAAATTAAAGAGATTCCTTCTAGGGACTGTCACTTTTTTGCTAATGGAGAATAGCACGTCACAACGTCCACGCTCATCTTATATATCTCCATGGGCTACTTTGGTGAGCTATAAATAAATACATGTTGATCGGTATTGCTGCCTGTCTCATCTATATACTTATTTCTAGTCTACGTGTAGTCCATGTTCAGAAAGATCCATACGTCTTAATTCTGAAAGAGGAGGAAGACAACTACTCTACCCAGAAGCCCCATCGCTCTTTTGCAAGCTGGTTTCTTGCGCTTTGGGAGTGTTTCCCATTTAAACAAACACAGTGGTGAAGATGGCGGAGAGTTAATAGGGGCAAGAAAGAAACTGGTGTAGCCTACTCAATGAATGCATTGAAGCGGGTGAGTTTTTCCTGCTAGTAGCCGGTGTTTTGTTGGTAACACTGATAGGGTTTTAAAACATGTGGCACATTTTCCAGTTGACCTGATGTAGCTTAACGCGTTTCTTGGAATAAGCAGAGGTTTCACCCGTAGCCTACAACCAACCTACCTTGTAGTTCTGAGCGTGTCCGTTTATTTTGGAATTGTTGGCAACATGAAGAGTGCTCTCTCCCTGATGATGTAAGTCCATATTTGTCTATTGGCTGTTTTAAATATGCGTGCATTCCTCGTGGAGGTTGCATGCGGATTTTATGCTCATCTTTGTTACAAAGTTTATCAGAGGGGCAAATTGATAACGTTACATTCAGAAACTATTCCATCTCGACTGAGTTAACTCTTCTATTTGTGTAGGCAAGATACCTGTTTGTTATTGCAACGGTTCTATTAAAGTCGAAGTAAATCTTTTTTTTAAGTACTAGTTTGCCCAAATATTTAGGCTGCGTTTTGATACTCTTTAAATTAAGAACAAATATCAATAGTTTGATAACATTGGCCTACAGCTGAATCTACTGTCGCCAACTAGCCTAGATTCCGAGGTTCAGTGTAATTCTTATGGTATTAATGGTTACAAGGAATAACTGTTTATATCAATATGCTACTTCGTAATGATTGTGACAGTTGACGCATGAAACAACATTGTATCAACCTCAACATGACGTAGCCTAATGGTCAGCTACGCTTGAAATGCAGCTTGTGTTAAAATTACAACTAACTTAAGTTGGACAAAACAGCGACGTGGTGGTAGTAGCCCGGCCCATTGAAAAAATCCGCACATTTGCTGTTATTTATGGTTCACCCGTACTAGGTTAAGTAGCTATCTGTGATCATAACGGTGAAGATAATGACCTACCACAACGCCGTAGGATTGGATACGTACGTCAGGCCACCGGCTCAACTCTCTCGTAGGCTACATGCAACATCGGTACAGAACAGGCTATTTATGATACCATATGTCTCAAGTTCACATACATTTAATTTACTGCAGGGCATGGTGAGGAGAATGATGGTGTTCATTCACGTGTGTGTGCGAGAGAGAGGGCTCATGTTTAAGCGACTCTGGGCTGAACACTCGTCACCGAATTGTTGGGTTGAAAAAATGGCAACAAAACGAACTACTGATCAGTTTGTATGCTGAGTATTTACTTTGAGGCAATAAGGGAGCATTCTTCGACAGCTTACTCATGTATTCTCGACAGACAATGGGGGGTGAGTAATTTCGCTTGAATTTAAAGGTCTAGGTGTGCAGTCTTTGCTTGGGGGCAAACCACGTGAATCACAAGAAACCTTTCTGATACTCACACGCAGACATGTACAGGAGGAGGACCTACTCATCCCAACATGCTAGACTCTCAATGCTCCGTCTGGCTTAAGACATTTTTAAGGGTAAATTAATTGAATTATTCAATCACATGCAAGTTTTGGGTGTTATTGAAGATGGGTTTTTACCCACCATACATGTGGCATGTAAATCCGGAGAGATCAGTGTGGACACACCTACAAATGAGTGGATTCACCTTTCCAACAAGTCAGTATGTCAAATTTCTGCCCTGCTAGAGCTGTCCTGTTCAACTGTAAGTGCTGTTATTGGGAAGTGGAAACGTCTAGGAGCAACAACGGCTCAGCCGCGAAGTGGTAGGCCACAAAACGGGACCGCTGTGTGCTGAAGCACGGAGAGAGAGAAGAAAAAAATACATTTGTCTGTCCTCGGTTGCAACACTCACTACCGAGTTCCAAACTGCCTGTAGATGCAATGTCAGCACTGTTCGTCGGGAGATTCATGAAATGGGTTTCCATGGCCGAGCAGCCACACACAAGCCTAAGTTAACCATGTGCAAGACCAAGTGTCAGCTGGAATGGCGTAAAGCTTGCCGGCATTGGACTCTGGAGCGGTGGAAACGGATTCTCTGGTGTGATGAATCACGTTTCACCATCTGGCAGTCAGACAAACATATGGGTTTGGCGGATGCCAGGAGAATGCTACCTGCCCGACTGCATAATGGCAACGGTCAAGTTTGGTGTTAGGAGGAATAATGGTCTGGGGCAGTTTTTTATGGTTTGGGTTAGGCCCCTTAGTTCCAGTGAAGGGAAATCTTAACCCTACAGCATACAATGACATTCTAGACAATTCAGCACTTCCAACTTTGTGGCAAGTTTGGGGAAGGCCCTTTCCTGTTTCAGCAGGACAATTCCCGTGCACAAAGCGAGGTCCATACAGAAATGGTTTGTTGAGATCGGTGTGCAAGAACTTCACTTGCCTGCACAGAACCCTGACCCCAACCCCATCGAACACCTTTGGGAGGAATTGGAAAGCCAGGCCTAATCTCCCAACACCAGTGCCCGACCTTACTAATGCTTTTGTGCCTGAATGGAAGCAAGTCCCCTGTTCCAACATCTAGCGGAAAGCCTTCCCAGAAGAGTGGAGGCTGTTAAAGCAGAAAAGGGTGCACCAACTCCATATTAATGCCCATGATTTTGGAATTAAATGATTGATGAGCAGGTGTTAACATACTTTTGGCCATGTAGTGTATCAGGTGAATGTGTATGGTGTCTGGGCTATGGGCTTGGAGTAAGAATTAGGCCACTAAGCTATCCTGACTAGTGAATTGTCTTCATGGTCTCATTTTAGGATTAGGCCGATTTTTATTTATCATTAATACTTTTTAATGCACATCTATATTGTCTCCATCTTCTCTAGCAGTGTATATGTTTGTAGGAAGGGAACAGTGGCCGCTGTGTGAAACTACCCAATGAACTGCTGCTGCTACTCAGATTCTTTGCAAATTGAGCCCCCCCTTCTCTTTATCTCTCCCTTTCTTTCTCTCACACAGGGTGTCAGGCTGCGTTAACATTGAATCAATCTTCTGGGAGATTCTTTGACTGCAGATGGGTTGAAGAAGTGACTTTGATGCATGGCTTTTTCTTTGTCCGTTTACTACTGTGTTCTCAATAAGTCATTAACTTATCGCTTCATCTCATGGGCGCAGGAACATCTCTCTGGTGTCAGAGCTTCGTAGCAGATGAACCAATCCATTGATTTCCATGACATATTGAGTAGATATTGTTACTGTTTGTGCATTGGCATTTGTCAGCAGTAAGACTTTAGGGTTTGATGATGCATAACTGTCATATTGTTTTTGCTCAGACAACTGTTTTCGTCCTTGTCACTTCTGAAAGTATTCACTTATTTAAAATCAGGTTGTGGGTATTTTGACTTAAAGCAGAAATAATGAGTGGGCAAATAAGCAAATGCCTCACCTTTTGTGTGGTGGAGAGGTACTTTATGATAACTGCCTCCACTCTCTTTGTCAAGCTGAATTTCTGCTCCATTGATGTTTGAATAGATTGCTTTGTTTTTGTCTGTCGTCAGGGTTGTGACTAAGGGGGAAATGTAAAAAAAAAAAAAAAAAAAAAAAAATGTATTTGGTGGTCAACAAGTAAAGGTGAGGTTGTGTGTAGAATTCATCTTGTTAGTCGGGAGAGAAGAGCAGTGGCTATAGGAGGGCTCTTGGAGACCCACTGAGCTGAAAGGAAAGCCTGATTGTTTCCCTAATTGAAATTTGATTCCTTGGCCTTTGTACCTTTTTCTGTGGGTGGTAGTGAGGCGCTGGGTTTGAAATTAACGCATAAGTGGTCCTTATTACCTTGTTATAAGTAGGCCTTTCCCTTGTGGAGTTTTAAGTTGAATGATTTCTGTGTGCAATTTTCTTTTTTGGTTTAAATCACACTTGGGCTACACAAGGTTTACACATTTAAATTTTAGTCATTTAGTAGAATCACTTATCCAGAGACTTACATCTTTAGGTAATTAGGTACGACAACCACATCTCTCATAGTAAGTAAAAATGTTAGGTTTTGTTTTTTACAGCATTGAATGTTTTTGTTGTTGTTGGAGAGAGCGCTATACAGTTACATTTCCAAGATGACAAGCCCACATGACAACCTCAAGGTCATTAATTTGGTGACTGTAAACTCTCTGTGCATGTCAGCTGACATGCACGTGACATACCTGAGGGGCCTCAAAGCCCCACGCTTCACAGATACCTGCAACAGGTTAGTTTGTTGAATCAACTAAAGCAAAACTCTTCTCCTTTCCCTGAAAGGAAAGAGCCAAAGATAGAACTGGAGTGGAGACTTCAGTTCCTGCTGATTAAATATTTAGGACTGACTTCTCAGATGGAGTGTGTTAAAGACCGGAAGAGTAGGAACTGTTGAGCAACTAAAACAGAGGTTTCCCCTTCAATGACACCAAACCCTGGTCTCAATCACTTCATGCAGATTGCAGTGTGGCTCCGCTAGTATCACTTCGTATTCATGCATTCCCCTTTCGTTCAACTCTGAGGTAATACCCAAATGCAGGGGTAATTCTGCCATATGTGAGCCTGAGCCATGCACACTTATGAAAGCCAAACGTGCAGCCTGAAGTAATCATTGCACCCAATTCCAATTTATAACCACTAAGGCGTTGGAACAGTTAGTACTCTGTAGTCACTGCTGGTTGGACGACAGAGGGAATAGCTTATGAGGAAGAGAGGGGGGGGGGGGGCACAGCTCTTTTTTTCCACCAGTCTTTACTTTCTCTCCCTTGGCTGAAGAATGCTCGTTAAACTGGTTCACCTGAACAAGCCAATGGGAGGGTAGCTCCCTGCCCTGGTTTTGTTACCATTGTAAAATGTTAGTGAGACTATTTGTGTTTTGTTTAGGGCCCCTTTTATAAAGTCTGGGGGGAAAAGAGGAATAGGAAAAAAAGTTTGGTTTGTGAGATAAATGTTACCAGATGCTTTCTCCGTCAGGCAGGCAGCAAGGAGAGAGCGTGTCAGTTCTGGATGAACTTCTCAACTGCTTCACGGCCACCTTGCTTTGATTCTGCCCTGTCTCTGCCCCTCCACAGCTCGGAGGTGAGTTAAGTCTTCCACCCTGAAGTGAGAGGCCTCTGCAATTCTGGGTCGATCAGCGAGCAGACTGCAGATTTACTACACTGTGTTAACACCAAAGCATGATACCAAATTTATTGTAATAACATTTTTCTGCAACTAAATAGTCTTAATTGACTTGAGGTTGGGGTGTGGTGGTTGGGGGGTCTGTTGTTGAATAAATGAACATATTCTCTTAGCTGTCACTTATGCCTGTTTGTTACTATGATGTTGCACTTGTTTTTATGTTTTTTTTGTTAAGCTAACACCCAATCCAAGGGTTGCTTTCCGATACCTGTCAATCCCTGTTTTAAGAGCAGTGCAGCACTGCTGTCATTTTCACAATACTCAGAGCAATGGGGTGACACACGAGTAAACCCATTTTGATTCTGAATATGGTGTTGTGAGTTTTGGCTCTGCATTTATGCACCTCAACTGATGGGCACTAGCAAGAGTCAGGACTCTACTACTGCTTTGATAGGTACCGGTGGTCAGAAGAGGTTTAATAATGTGCAGAAGAATAAGCTCCTGTTTGATCAGATTTTATTTTCTCTTTCCCATATTGTTACTCGCCTGGCAAATTAAGCTTGTCTTTCCTTGTGTGTAAAAGAGGCAGCCAACATTGAGGCTCCACCCTCATGCTTTATATTACCTAATGAAACCAATTAACATGTAGAGACAACCTCTGACCTCAACCCAGGTCAAATGGTATCATTTAAAGTGCAAAGCAAATGTCGTTTACCGCTTCACTCGTCCAAATGGGTGGTGAAACCTGAATGTTTCTCTGCTGCCTTTTGAAGAACATTCGCGCACCCTGTCACAGTTGAATAGGCTTTTATACAGATATTCAGGGGACAAGATTGAGTCCAGTGTTTGGGTCGTTCTGTGCTAGAACAGAGAACCACCATGGTAGAATGTATATGTTATACTTTTTCACAGTTATGTAATTTGTGGTGTTTTGACCTATGAGAGCTGTGATTAGCTGTAAAGGCTTGACTTAACAGATGGAGAAGAGCGTGGTGCCATCGAGTCAAACAACCACGTTTGGGTTGTCAGTAGATGACTGCTCTGCCGGGTGGGTTTATGAGTTGATTTTTTGAATCAGTGTTCTAATACCCAACGTATGGCCCCCTCCCTCCTTTAAAAAGCTTGGTCCTTCTGACCCCTGTATCCACCCTGTCCTCATAAGTCATTTAAACACACTTAAGTGTTCATCTGAATCTGTACAGCATGTGGTGTGGTGGGCCCAGTGCTGGACAGAAGGGGGGGAGTGAGAGGGTGAGACGGGCTTGAGTATAAATTGTGGGCTAATTGGGTTTGTGAATCGCGTTCATGTTGACCACTTATGCTGTACTTTGATTCAGGACTTTGGTGTTTATCTAATACAATACATTTAGTAAAAACATCAAATGTCTGACCCAGAATTGCAAATAAAAAATTGACACCCTTACCCAGTTCAGCTCCAATGACAACTATTGAGATGGCTTGACATAAATGGTCCTATAAATAAATGTTAGAGGTTTTATTCTTTAACCTCCACTTGTGTAGAATTGTGGTTCCCACTTCTAGTGGAAATGTTATGAAGAGAAATTGAACTAATTTGATCAAGTTGACCACTTGCACCTATAAATATGTGTTGGTGTTAATTTTATTAGGGGAGATTCAGTTTAACTCACGAGTAACCTGATCTGAGTAAGACCAATCATCCTCTTATTTGAAAGCTACTGGTGCTTCTTTCTCTCTGCATAGCATTTCTGACTATCTGGCCGTGTGTGTGTGTATATATATGTATTTTTTTAAATAACAAAAAATGAGAGAGTGGTGGGAGGAGGGTGTAGTGATGAAACTGGCATCAGACCATTTGAGTGGAATTCTTTGCAGGGGTCAAAGTTCAGCTGCTGCAATTGGCTGAGGAAAGGTGAAATTAAAACTATGCTAAACTTTTGACCCTGCAGGAGCTACGCAGGAACGCCCAGCTCTGGTGTGGAACAGAGACTGTTCTCTTCCTGTGTTTACTCCACGGATTCATGGAGGGAGGAGCGAGTAAGGGGGAAATCGGCTGAGCTGCGGTCTGAAATTTAATGTTGACTTTTCAGCTGAGCAACACTGAACACCACACTGTGAACACCACACTGCTCCTGCCTGGTTGGTGGGGGTATAACGTTAGCACTCCTCTCTCTAGACATTTTTATTGTTTGTATCATTTACCCTCAATTCAAGAGTTGAAACTTGGTGGTATAGATTTATGGTTGTCTTTTGAAAATACGGTTAAGGTACCGTGTGCTTCCCTCTCCGTAGCCTCTTCAATAGGAGACTGAGAGGATGCTGATATGTTATCTCAAAGGCAGAATGGGGGCATTGCAGGCTTGACTCTGTGCTGTCAGAAGTCTCTGGCCATTGATTAATGATCTCATTAGCATAATATTAGCTGTATGATCATGTATAGCCATGGTCAGTGTTCTATTGGTTGCAAGATGGTGTGTATGGGGGGAGGGGGTAGTAGTTAATAACAACTTAACTAGCACGTTCAAAGACCGTAGTAATGCCCTAAGGTAGTTAATATAGGGGTTTCTGATAGTACACTTTTATTTGGTGTGTGTGCTCGTGTCCAGTCTCCTTGACGCTCTTTGTCTATTTTAATAATGGATAGCAGTGAAGAAATGTTCCTGCAGGACTTCTCTTTGTCTCTCCCTCTGATATATATACACACACACAGCGAGTGAGATTAATCTGTCTTCTCTTTGTCTTCACCTTCATTTATATCCCTGTTTTTCCTCCACTCAAAATTAAAGCAGGAGAATGTGTGCATTGTGCTGCTCTGGGGATGGAGGGGGAGTGCCTTCTCGAGGAGAAGCTGCTGTGCTTTGAATGTCTGCTCCTTTCAGCTTTGAACTACCTGCTCTGCTGTTTCTCTCTCCCTGCACTGCAGCACCAATAATTCACTTTTCAATGTTAATGTGCACTCACCTCTTCAGAAAAAACATGCAGAGAAGAAACACCTTCGCTGTTGGTGCTATGTAGTGGGGTTGTGATTAGTTGAATATCCCTTAATCGTTGCAACTCTCTGAATAAGCCAATGGAGCCCATTGGAGGTTAGTCTACCAATTGTTCCCTTTTCTTACTGTGCTGTAAACAACCATACCTGTACTTCCTTTTTCTTGTGTAGAATCTCTGCCCTCCCCCTTCCTTTCAGTCATTGCCTCCTGTTGACAGGAGTGTGGCGATCAATAGCACTGTGAGGCTGGTTTTGATCTGATTTTTTTTTTTAAACGGACTCAACAATTTCAAAGATTTTACTTTAAATCAATTAGGCCCTAATCTATGGATGTCACATGACTGGGAATGCAGATATGCATCTGTTGGTCACAGATCAGTAAACCAGTCAGTATCTGGTGTGACTACCATTTGCCTTATGCAGCGTGACATATGGCGTTTTGCATGGATTTGATCAGGCTGTTGATTGTGGCCTGAGGAATGTGCGAAGTTGCTGGATATTGGCGTGAACTTCACCATGCCATCATACACAGTGATCCAGAGTATCCAAAACATGCTCAATGGGTGACATGTCTGAGTATGCAGGCCATGGAAGAACTGGGTCATCTTCAGCTTCCAGGAATAGGGCTGTGGCGGTCATGAAATGTTGTCATTTGGTGATTGTCAAGCAAATAATTGCTGATCTCACTGTAATTAACAAACACATTTAGCATCCACGCATAGCCTACAAGCCACTGATGCAGACCTTTTTGGAACATCTACAATTTAAATAAGTCTAAATCCATGTAATATAGCCTACACCACAATAAGTCAATTTATTGATTACAATACTGAGTTATCCTTATGTTAGGCCCAGATCTGGCTATGGCTGTGTGCTTTGCTAGCTCATTTAGTAGATAAGATTAGCATTTCGTGGCATTATTTTATAGTATGAAGAATACAATTGAACATACAGTAGCTGAATAAAATATATTTTCTCCAAACGATTTGATAGAGAGCGCACATGCGGCTACTCTGTATTGCCTTTTGCATCCAGTGACCGTTGTGCCCTTAGGCTGAATATAATAATTATAATTCCCTTCTCCCGGCTGCATGCGCCGAAGTGCCTCTCACTCACATAGCTCTCTGATAGCTCAATTCTTATTAGCCAATGCCCGTCACGTGATCAGAGACATCGGGGATGCAACTGTGAGCATCCTTATCCAATTCTGAGGTGCATATTGAAGATATTGGGGCTGTCCACATTTCGTTAGCCAACATATATAGGCCTAACGAACAGCAAAAGCACTGGCCTATGATAATCTACTATTCCCCCGTAGTACAAAAGTTGACCTATTCTGTGTAAGAACAAAATATTCCAAACATAGTCTTGGACCATTGTGTGACGCGATAGATCCCAAAGTATTACAACCACTAGCCTCAAATTTTTAAGCAAAGAGGCTGACGCAACAGACCAGAGAATTTAGCTTAAAATGTTGATGATAGGATATTTCTAAACATAAGTGTAGCAATGCGCGTACGGCAGTAGGCTATAAGCACGAATGTTCCAAAATGCAATCAATTAGCGGGAAAACGCTATTCTCAAGTCACTGCAGATGCGACCATGCATTTAATGATTGTATTATAAATCTGCATTTTTAAGCTAAATTCTTCCCCCAACTTGAAACGCACTGTATATGTATGCCAGTTAAGCTTTACACCTGTTGTAAAGCGGATGAATTTTAAGTTGTGGCAACTTGTGATACAAACCTTATCAGAACATATAGGCCTATGGGCTATGCTACATGAGGTGTGTGTGACTATGATTTTTGTTGAAGTTGAAAAAAAGGCATACACTGTTTCTTGCCTTACTGCACACAAGCTGTGCGTGATTCACAAGTGATGGGCTAATATTGTCACCTATCAGACTTCTTGATTTAATCTTGTCTTTACATATACTAAATAATGTGTGAAATTTGTTTTGATTTAGAATGGACCCTTATCATGCACCTCGAAACGGGCAGGGGAAAACATACATGTACCCGTAATCTATGCACTTAAATAGCGAATGGAGGATTTCCCCCCCCCCCCCCCCCCCCGTGCTTCATTTTCATGCCAGTCAGGTCGGCTTTACACCTGTTGTAAAGAGAAGCAATGTGCTTAACATTAGGGAAGTTGATAAAAATAGTAGGCCTAGCCTATAGAAAGCTGATGGGATCCTCTTTTTAATAAAGGCCATCACTGTTTTCCCATGCAATTGCATAGCCTATAGAAATGTTGCGCAATATGAACTCATGCGCTCTCATGAAGTGTTTGATTAGATTTTTGATTACATTTGCATTGATGCCAGTGTGATTAGTGACAATAGTGCTGAGTACCAGGCAGTTAGCAAGTTTTTGGTAGGCTACTTATGACCATCAGCAGCATCGGAGCTTGGAGAAGCCTGATTAGCGTGACTAAACTGTCACGTGGAATTTGACTGCCGTCATGACTCGTGACCGCCGGTGTGAATACGTTCACAGTAACAGCCCTATCCAGGAATTGTGTACAGATCCTTGGGACATGGAGCCGTGCATTATCATTCTGAAACATGAGGGGATAAAATGCAATTGTGTTCATTGTCTATCTTATGCCTGCCCATTAGGCTTGGGCAGTATACCATATACTGGGGTATTTGTAAAATGCCACGGGATGGTTTATCATAACCGTTTATTTTAAATATATTTTTTAATACATTTGAACAGTGTCACAATACAACATTTTTGCAGCCGATACCAGGCGTTGTGTCATGATACCAGGGTGGGGAAGAAATCGGTGGCCTAGCATCCTGTTTGCCCCGTCCCTCGGATGCTTGTTCATGTTTTCGAAACGTTCTCCAAAAACCTGTCATTGAAATTCACACTACTACTCAATACAACATATTGAATTTAGCTTCACACTGTTCTGAGTATAATCGAATACTGTATAGAATGGCTGATTTTTACTCATTAGCAAAAGCCTACCTATGATTTGGCTGGAGGAGTGGGAGGAAGGAATGTACATGCATGTCATTGTCAGCAAGGGAAACGGCATGAAACCTTTACTCTTCAGTTAAAACACACACTTGCTCTCCCTCTCACAAACACATTGCTCCCAACTTTTAAAACGTTAGGCACCAAACAGAATTTAAGGAGCACCAGGAAAAAAGAATATTTTTCATATAGTTTAGGCCTTTGAGTCCTACCATTTTTGAAGCACGTCTCATGCGTTGCAGACCCTTTTCCTTTCTGGCAATGCCAATCAAATTTGCCTAAACCAACTGTCAACTTACCAGGTCGTTAGCTAGCTAGATGACAACATGACTGAACAATGTTTGCTGTCAAACCAATAATTAGCGACAAGGTTTGTGAAATGTGTCTGAAATGCCTGTGAAACCAGATGGGGGGGTAAGGCATCTCGTAATATGGTTCATATTTGACTGTTTAGGTTGGAGACAAGCTGGTTTCTCTGCTGTGAAGCTGCATGCCTGTCACCAAGCTGTGCTCCATTTTCCCTCTGACACTGCATGACCGTGAACTTGCAAAGTCTACTCAGACTGGTCTGTGCTCTTGGGTATAACAGGCAATGAAATTATACAATGCCCTCTGCGCGCTGTTCCAATGTAATAAATCTAACAGAAGACTCGTCTGGGTCTGCATCCCTGGTTGCCATCACGGCTTAATTTTATATTTTAACTGACAGAGGAATAGACACGAGTGGACGGAGAGAAACAGGTGAGTGATGGCTGGTAGGGGATGAGGCTGGCTGATTACAGCTGCCACACGTGATATGTGCATGAAGTGGATATTATTGGACATGCCTGTACAAGAGACCAGAGGCTGTTGCTTCAATTCAACTGAGTTTATAAACAAAACTTGGTAAACATTTTATAACAGGCGCCAGCAAATTCTTTAGAGCGGTAGGGCTGAAGTCTGTAGTATCATATGAAACTACTACGGTATTCTACAATGTCGGTATCATGTTTTTGTACTGTGATATTACCGTGGTACTGGTATACCGTGCAACACTACAATTTTATGTTCGTAGCTACTTTTTAAGTAAATAACTGCAGTCAACTTGTGCAATACGTTAGGAGATAAAGAACATTGCGGTCTTCATTTCACCTGTCACATTATTATGGCGTTTATGGTAGTTCCCAGTTATGTTGGTTTACAAGCACACAATGAGAGACCAGAGCCTTCTGAGTCACTCACTGTTGTGCAGCATGCTCCAGGTGATCTAATTACAGCATGCAATTCACAACTGGATGTTTGCTATTAAGTTAACTGTCTAAAATGTGATAAATGCACAATTGCAGAGCATTTTTGGTTTGCTTGTTAGCATGTTAGCTTCTTCCAAAATCAAGCATTTTACTTAGTAAAATCAAATAATCCCCTCCTGGATCAAGAGATCAATGAGTAGTATTTTTAGTTACTTGTATAGTTTAGGTCAAACTGAACAAAATGTTCGCTATGTGCTCGTTAGCATTTTAACACAACATGCAACATTTTCAGCTATTTTATATTAATTTATTGTAATTGTTTACAGTTCATAAGGAAATCTAATGAAATTATTTATAATTGACTGATTTCCTTATGAACTGTAGAAAATAATTAATATAAAATAGCTGAAAATGTTGTATTAAAATGCTAACGAGCACATAGCGAACATTTTGATCTATGGATTTCATCTATGGACTGGGCAGGTGCGCAGCCTTGGGTTGGCCTGGGAGGGCATAGGCCCACCCACTTGGGAGCCAGGCCCAGCCAATCAGAATGAGTTTTTCCCCAGTAAATGACTTTATTACAGACAGAAATACTCCGTTTCATCAGCTATCCTGGTGGCTAGTCTCAGACGATCCCGCAGGTGAAGAAGCCAGATGTGGAGGTCATGGGCTGGCGTGGTTACACATGGTCTGCGGTTGTGAGGCCGGTTGGACGTACTGCCAAATTCTCTATAATGACGTTGGCGGCTTATGCTAGAAATGAATATTCAATTATCTGGCAACAGCTCTAGCGGACATTCCTGTAGTTAGCATGCCAATTGCATGCACCCTCAACTTGAGACATCCGTGGCATTGTGTTGTGACAATACTGCACATTTTAGTGGCTTATTGTCCCCAGCACAATGTGCACCTGTGTAATGAGCATGCTGTTTAATCAGCTTCTTGATATTCCACACCTGTCAGATGGATGGATTATCTTGTTAAAGAGAAATGCTCACTAACAGGGATGCATACAAATTTGAGAAATTATCTTTGCGTATGGAACATTTCTGGAATCTTTTATTTCAGCTCATTAAACATGGGACAAACTTTACATGTGGTGTGTGTGTGATGGCTCTTGGGATGGACAGAGGAGGAGAGAGCAACCAGATCCAACTCCAGACTGTCCTGCTCTGAAGTGCAGACGAGGAACAGTTAATGTTTCCCCCCATGCTTTTCTTGCGTCAGGGCTTGGCTGGAATTTGGAGCTGCCAGTGTGCTTCATAATAGAGGCTTTCCTAGAGTTATTTTTATTTTTTTTCCCTAATACAGCTTGACTTTTTAGAAGTCTGCACATGTACACACACTTGGCATTTGTCTGCCTCGCTGCACTTTAGTCCCATTGTGCATCGTATTTCTTTGACTTTATCTCAAGTCAGTTTTCTGGCTCACTCGCTTTGTTTTCATGAGAATTGTATGTATTTGCACAAATGGATGAAACAGTTGTTAGGATTCTGTGGTGAACTCTGGCACATTTACAGTGCCATCAGAGTATTCACACCCATTTGACTTTTTAACACATTTAGTTTTACAATCGAAATTTAAAATGGATTTAATTTTAGATTTTTGGGTCACTGGCGCGCGTGCACACACAACGTCAAAGTGGAGGTCTGTTTTTAGACATTTTTACAAATTGAATAAAAAATGGAAAGCCTGCCTGGGCGGCAGGTAGCCTAGTGGTTAGAGCGTTGGACTAGTAACTGAAAGGTTGCAAGATTGAATCCCTGAGCTGACAAGGTAAAAATCTGTCGTTCTGCCCCTGAACAAGGCAGTTAACCCACTGTTCCTAGGCAGTCATTGAAAATAAGAATTTGTTCTTAACTGACTTGCCTAGTAAAATAAAAAGTCTTAAGTCAACAAGTATTCAACCCATTTCAAGTTCAAGAGTTAACATGTGCTTAAGTCATGTAATCAGTTGCAATACTAGTGTTTAACATATATTTTAATGACTACCTCATCTCTGTACCTCACACATGCATACAATTATCTGTAAGGTCCCTCAGTCGAGCAGGGAATTTCAAACCGATTCAACCACAAAGACCGGGGAGGTTTTCCAATGCCTTGCAAAGAAGGGCACCTATTGGTTAAAAAAAAAAGCAGTCATTGAATATCTCATTGAGCATGGTGAGGTTATTTATTACACTTTGGATAGTGTATCAATACACTATCCAAAGTGTTGTACAATCCAGGTGTGCAAGGCTCTTAGACTTACCCAGAGACTCACAGCTATAATCACTGCCAATGGTGATTGTAACATGAATTGTCTCAGGGATGGGAATATTTGTCATTGATGTGTATTTCATTTTCAATACATTTGCTAAAATCTCTAAACATGTTTTCACTTTGTCATTATGGATAATTTTGTGTGTGTAGGTGGGTGAGAATATATTTCAGCCATTTTTAATTTGTGCTGTAACACATACATGGGTATGAATACTTTCTGAAGGCACTGTACATGGTTGTGAAAACACATTATTTGTGATGTGCACAAGTCTGTCAACGTCAATTGTATAAAATGGATATGACACTGGGTTGACACGGGAGAAAAGCTCCAGCAGTGTGAGCAGCAGCTATTGTAATGTACCTGTCGTCATCCCAAAGTGTGAACTCTAAGCATGCTCCTGAGGTGGGGCTGGTCTTTGAAGAAAAACAGGAAATAATTCTGTTTCATTTTGCACTCATCCTAAAATCCAGTAGATGCCTTTTTGTTTCTGTAAGACTGTGTGGAAGGGGGTGTGTCAAGTAGGTGGGTGAGTGGGGTAGCTATACATCGTTAAAGAAAGGCTCCAAATGTTTCTGCCACTATTTTTATATTTGAAGACAAAAGACAGATCCCACTCTCAGGATGGTATCGTCAGTGGGTGATGGCTTGTCGGCTTAGTATGTTGTGGTTATGTATACGTTTGCGTGTAGCTGTGAGTGTGAAAGCTGTGGTATGGTAAGTCCGTTTGTGTTTTCTTTGTTTTGGGTGGGACATGTTTGTTATTTAGCCTGCGTCTCACAGAGCTCAGATTACAGCCTTGATTTCAGGCTCTGCTGGAATGTCCCCGGCTCCTCGCTATTCTGGTCCTGACTGAGGGACACTGCAGCTCTAGAGCTCAGCCCAACGCTCTTCCTCCTCCCCTTACTATACCTCCTTTTCCTCCCTCTTCCTCCCGTCTACTGCACCTCCCCCATCATATTCAGCTGCCTTCAGCTGTACCTTTTATCTCAGTTGCTGTGGAAGACCCTTAGGATTTGATCTGCGTGGAAGATCCCATAGGCACACACAGTTGTTGCCACGCTAGCAGTGCCTACTTTCTCGTGTGTCGGCAGGAAGTTGACCTATGAATAATGCAGGTGACCCCTCCAATGGGGGCTAGGAGATGATGTGGAAATTAAGTGACTAGGTTACCAAGAAAACGGACAGGGGATAGCTTACCGTTGTTTGGTACTGAGGGTATTAAAGATGCAGATGGAGCGAGAAAGGGACAGATACACAGAATATGTCAATGTTGTGGATGGTTGGCCACATCCAGGAAGTGATGAGGCAGGGGACGATGAGAGAGGATGCAAACAGGATGCTATCTTCTGTGGCTTCCTGTTTCTTTTTAGAATGACTGTTCCCATGAAGTTCTACCAAATATTAAACATTTTAACAGGAAGTAGAAGAGTGTGGGTTCTGTTCTAAATAGTATCAGCCAGCCAATGGGATCGCTCATTACTGTAGTGCTTAGAAGGCGGGACATAGTCCATATTAAAACATCTCTAATAAAAGCAAGTTGGTGAACAAACTCAAAATAGCCAAATGAACTTGCAGTTTGTTACGTTATAATTTTCAGGAGCCACATTGGGCTTGGTTAATTTTGTTCACCAACTCTCACCTTTTTATCTTAGTCCTGTCTGTCAGACTGACTGGTAGCATCCATTGACCATTTACTGCTCAGTAGCCTTTTTTATTTATTTATTTTCTTGGTCAGAATACTTGCTTTAGACCTGCCAGTGTATAGTGTGTGTGAACTGGTCTCTTCTCTCATAACAGGCTGTGCTGAGACATTGAGGTCATAGACTTTGAATGGATTGGGATCGGAGACAATCAGGTGAAGGTGTGTGAACATGTGGAGTCCATGCCATTTACGCTGCACATTATTCTCCAAATTATCTATCTAGTTCAACAAACTTTGTAGGCCTGTGCTGTCTTATAAAACCGTTAACTGCTTTCAATTCCTATCACTTTAAAACCTGCCCCGTACCTGGAACAAACATCTCCCAATCTCTGGCCAAGTTTCACATTGTCAGAAGTGGCTGATTCAGGATAATTTACATAATGCCAGGCTTGTTGTGACTTGTTCATGGTGGGCTTCTGTTCAGACAACGACTCTCTGAAATAGAAAGGGTGTATCTAGCTGGCGTACATTTGTTTCCTTCCTCTTCAGAGTATAGGTCTATCGAAAAGTTGAAGTAAAAGCGAACAACAAATGGAATGACCTAGCTTTCACCTGGGTTCACCATGTCAGTCTGATTTCTTATTAACGTCACCTGTTAAATCCGCTTCAATCAGTGTAGCTGAAGGGGAGGAGACAGGTTAAAGAATGTTTAAGCCGTGAGACAATTGAGACATGGATTGTGTATGTGTGCCATTCAGAGAGTGAATGGGCAAGACAAAAGATTTAAGTGCCTTTGAATGAGTGTCAAGAACTGCAGCGTTGTTGGGTTTTTCACACAACAATTTCCTCTGTTTCAAGAATGGTCCACCACCCAAAAGACATCCAGCCAAATTGACAAAACTGTGGGAAGCATTGGAGTCAACATGGGCCAGCATCCCTGTGGAATGCTTTTGACACCTTGTTGAGTCAATTCTCCAACAAATTGAGTCTGTTCTGAATATTAGGAAGGTGTTCCTAATGTTTTGTGCATGTATGCAAATATATTCAGTTTGATGCCACTGGGCAGCATGGTTGTCAAAATATTTTTGTTCTTTTCCCCCTATGTCTTGTATACAGTCAGGACCTTTTTTTCTTTCAGTACCGACAAGCGGGACTCTGCTCTAAGATGTGAGGGGGGGGGAGAAAATGAGGGAAAGACAGATTTAGAGGGATGGTGAAAAGGAGATTGAACAGGGAGCATGCAGTGGAGACGTATGGCTTAGACTAAGGAGTGTGTCAGCGGTGGCGCTCTACAGGAGACTAGGAGTGTTTCTCAATACGTACTACTGTGCTCCTAGCACGGGAGGGTCGGAGTACGAGTCCAGATCAAAGTATGCGAAAAAGGAGCACTAATCAAATGCATACTCCGTTTGTACATATTTGGAAGCTTCAACAGAAAGTATGCACAGAAATATATGACGCAACCACGTAAAAAAATTATGCACATTTTCTTGAAATCAATGGCGGCCATTGTTTGAGCTGAAGCGAGAGAAAATAAACTGACTTCGGATTGAAATGTTGCCCAATCACATCGCATACTGTATGTTGCCTGGCTAGAATATTTTATCTTGATAAGTTAATAAATGCATGTTGTGTAATTTGGGCTTTTTTTTTTTTTTTTTTACCTGCCTACAATTTAAAAGAAATTACATTTAATTGTTTACCTTTATTTAACTAGGCAAGTCAGTTAAGAACAAATTCTTATTTACAATGACAGCCTAGGAACAGTGGGTTAACTGCCTTGTTCAGGGGCAGAACGACAGATTTTTATTTTGTCAGCTCGGGGATTCGATCTTGCAACCTTTCAGTTACTAGTCCAATGCTCTAAACACTAGGCTACCTGCCGCCCCAATACCCACTGTAGTGTGCGTAGGTCGCAAGCCCATAGTAAGTCCGGGTTCCCGAGTGGCGCAGCGGTCTAAGGCACTGACTGAGGTGTCACTACAGTCCCTGGTTCGATTCCAGGCTGTATGACATCCGGACATGATTGGGTGTCCCATAGGGCGGCGTGCAATTGCCCCGGGTTTGGCCGTGGTAGGCTGTCATTGTAAATAAGAATTTGTTCTTAACTGACTTGCCTAGTATTTTAATATAAAAAAAAAAACTTAAGTCAATAGCACTAACAGGCTAGCAACTTCTTTTAGTTAGCAAGCCAGATATAGCCACAAATAATTTAGCTAGCTACACACGAAGAATTGACATCTGCCTTAACGTTAGTTAAAGTCATCTTTGCGATCTGGTTAGATTATTATGATTCGCACATGCAGTAGCTAGCTGATAGTTATGAAGTAACTTTTGTTGCCATTGTCCTGGCTGGAAGAAGGTTCAGTGAATGGGGGTGCAGCATGAGGTAATACAGTAGGGGGGGTGTGGGTGCTTCTCAAATGTTTTATGTGTTCTCCACACTATCCGATCTTCACAAACATCCTCGGGGGATGCACTTGAAGCATGAGCGCGTGGAGCACGGTAGTATGTATATTGAGAAACCCCCTAGGAGTGTCAGAGGTGGTGCTCAACACGTCCAAGCCTGCAGTTTTGGACTGAGGTTGCATAACGGCTCTCATCCATTCTGCAGTTTTCCACTCAGGAATGATGAGCTCATAGCGTGTGTGTACGATTTGTGAGAAAGACAGTATGTCTGTGCGTGCCAGTGTGCTTGCCTGCCCATTTCAGTTGTGTGTGTGTGTGTGTGTGTGTGTGCCGTAGCCTACCTCTCAAGCGCTGGAACAATGAACTTGAATGTTTTTTTTTCTTCTTTGGTGTGGGAAAGGGAAAGTAGTGGACGTCTTCCTCTGGTGTGAACCCTGAGGGGGTCAAGGCCAGTCCAGGGGAGGAAAACAAGGGCAGAGTCTACGAAGAAGAACAGCAGATGTAGAGGGAGGATTCGGGGTAAGAGAAGTGGACATGAAGGGAAGAGGTGTGTGTAGTGGAGGCAGGGGCTGTTGGAAACGTGAATGCAGTATAGTCTAATCTCAGGACCAACATTTCTATTGCTTTCCATGAACACAATTCAGCTTGTGCTGGTGTTTATTGACTACTGTACCGCTAGAGAAGGAGGAGTAGAGCAGGCAGCAGCAGGCTGAACGCAGGATGACTCATTTCTCCAGAGGCTTTAAATCACATCATCAGTCCCTCACACTGGAACATATGTGAATTTCCTCCTATCAAATGCTATGTAGGGAGACTCGTATAGCTACTAGCTAACTCAGCTTACTGTCAATCGCCTTTGTTAATATGTCAATTCAAAAGAAAAATAGCAGAGGGATTTTGGTAGTTAGTGTATGGAATAATAGTAGTAATGGACAAACCTCTTGGACAAGGTGCAACTTAATCTTAAAAGTTGTAATAGTAGAATGCACAAGGTGCAATTTTGAAATTGGGTAGTACATCATCAGTTTTCCTCTTGTCATATCAGTCATTGCATACCTTAGCTATTTATAACTTGTCAGAAATGTCTAAATCAACTAACCCATGTCAGCTAATGTTTTTAGCCCATGAATGCACATTAGCCATGGGAAAATGTATAGAATTGCAAGACAATTGCCTTTAAAACCCCCACATTTTTTTTCTGCAAATGAGGGTAATTAACAGTGCATGTGCCCATAGAAATAGACGTGGCGTGCATGGGTTGTTCCCCAATGCTGGAAGGGGGGCCTGAATAAAAAAAGTGTCTGGAAACCCTTGCTGTAACGCATAAATCGGAGCGGAATGAAGTTCAATAAGCCAGTCAGTAGCACTGGTCACATGTCAGTCAGTGTCTGCGTCTCAGATCTGTCTTGTCTCCCCAGGTGCTGATATGTGCTGAGGATGAGTGGCGTGGCAGACAACTCCATGGCGCCCATGTGCTCCAAACGGAAACGCAAGATCTCCACCTGTGATACACCAGGCCTTGGGCGAGTCACTGTTGGGAGCTGTGATACACCAGGCCTTGGGCGAGTCACTGTTGGGAGCTGTGATACACCAGGCCTTGGGCGAGTCACTGTTGGGAGCTGTGATACACCAGGCCTTGGGCGAGTCACTGTTGGGAGCTGTGCCTCCGTCTGCATCTCCTTCCTTTTTCTCTCTTTGTGTGTGCCTGTCTTAGTGTGTTTATAAGCAAAGAGTTTTCTTTCCTCCCTAGCCTCTGTGAAATGCCCCTTTCCTTGGCTTCAATATCTATTTTTCATTCCCATAGATTTCTGGTCATTATGGAGGGATAGGTGTGGTTGTCATGGTGACACATTTGACCGTACCCTCCCCCACCCTGCAGGTGTGACAAGCGCAGAAGGGAGCAGGAGAGTAAATACATCGAGGAGCTGGCTGAGCTGATCTCTGCCAACCTCAGCAACATGGTCAGCTTCAACGTTAAGCCAGACAAATGTGCCATCCTCAAGGAAACCGTCCGGCAGATCAGGCAAATCAAAGAGCAAGGTACCAGCTGCCCAATGCTCTCTACTGATACCACTAGTGTGCTCTTAATATCAGCATGTTTTTGATTTTAGCTTAACAAAAAAAGGAGGTAGGAGAACATGGTTAGTCATTCATAAATCATTGCTGTAGTATTTGCTCAGTGCATGGTTTTATGATTAGGAGGATGCCGTGTCAACCTGGGCTGTAGAGACTGTCAGTGATGAAGCTGTTAGGTGGTGGCTGCCTGGCCTCGGTGTTTGTGTTTGGGGGAAATGAACACCTGTAATTGAGTCGTGGTGGTGATGGCTCAAGGCCATGGTGCTCCAGGCTCATGTGTCTGTTTGCACTGGAGTGGCAGGCCCAGCCTGGGAGACGGATGGGACTGGAGAGCAGGGTGGAAGGGGAGGGCTCTCAAGATAAGCGAGGGATTCCAGCACCATAAATCCCCCCCCCCCCCCCCCCCCCCCCTTGCCCTTTGCGGCTCTGAAGTGGTTGGATCGTGTAAGCAGTATGGTATTAGCTCCATCTAGCCTTCAGGTAAATTATGTGCAGTTTATACCGATGCAATTCACTCGGATTAGACCGGTGAGAAGGAAGGAAAGTTATTGGATTGGTATCCACCCCAGGGCCACAGCTGGCTGCTGCTGCTTGGAGCTTTGTACAGCCAAGTTGCCATAATTACAGGAAGTGAATGATGAAGGCCCTCTTGTTCTGTTACCTTTTAACCACCTATCTCTTGCCCTCTTTTTCTCCAATTCCTTTACTCCTGTCTAATTTAGTTCTACTCTTATCTCTTCCCTCACATTAGTGTTAGCCTTGTGTAACTCTAAATAAAGAACCAAAAGCTATTGTTGTTCAAGATCTCCCTTCCAAGTGTATCTCTCTTCGAATCAGAATATGTTGAACACTGAACTATATCATGATTGAATCTAATGGTATTTTTAGAAGTGTATAAACTTTGTTAATACTGCCTCCTGGTGGTGGACAGTTTAATTTTTAGTGACATGGTTGGCTGGATAACTGGTGTCTGGAGGCTAATTTTGGTCTCCTGCAAAACTGTTTTGCAGTTTCTAATTTATCCTCATAATTCCACAATGGATATCAAGCTGCTTGTTTAGAGTTATGTCCTGCAATGTGTGTTGCACTATAATATTTGGATTTACCTTATCTAATGTGAAGTGACTGGATCCTTGTCCCTCTGCAGGGAAGAGTTCATGCAGCGACGACGACATCCAGAAGGCAGATGTGTCTTCCACTGGTCAAGGGGTCATTGACAAGGACCATCTGGGACCGCTGCTGCTACAGGTTAGCCTGTGGACAGGGTGGGGGTCAAAGGGCAGTGGAATTAGGTTCACCTCCTTATGTTGAATCGGTGACATACAAGGCTGTGATTAGCTCTTTTATGTGCAGCTGGTCACAAACATTCGTATTGATAGTTATTGACAAACACAATTATCTCCCCCTGTTCCTCCCTCCCCCTCTCTCCTCTGCCTCAGGCACTGGATGGGTTTCTGTTTGTGGTGAACCGGGAGGGCAGTATCGTGTTTGTGTCTGACAACGTGACCCAGTACCTACAGTACAAACAGGAGGAGCTCATCAATACCTCTGTCTACAACATCCTCCATGAGGATGACCGGGAACAGCTGCACAAGAACCTGCCCAAGAACAACGGTGCGAGACACACAGTCCCAATAAAACTTGAACATATGTCATTTCACTTTTTTTTAGTGGCACTGCAGAATGGCATGAAAGTAATTATTGTGTCCCTTTATCTCATCCAGCACCCAATGGTGGGTCATGGGGAGGAGAGGCACTGCGGCAGAAGAGCCACACCTTTAACTGTCGTATGCTGGTGAAATACGGTCACGGACAGAACTATCAGAACCATGGTCCGTCTGAGGGTCCCAACAGGCAGCGCTACGAGACCATGCAGTGCTTCGCCCTGACCCAGCCCCGTGCCATGATGGAGGAAGGAGAAGGTAGTGGGCTAGGGGCAGGACATCCTCAATCATGTGTAACAGTTAAATGTGTATTTTCTATTTATGATGCAGACCTGCTGTACTTCTCACATTGACTTTCTGTAAATGTATTATGGGAACTGGGACAGAAGTGTTGTAGAGCCTGCTCTAGGTTTATTTGAGAATGATTGTGTATACTGACTGGGCTGTGGCTGTGTATGTCCAGACCTGCAGTCGTGTATGATCTGCGTGGCCCGTCGCGTCAATGCAGTGGAGAGGACCGAGAGGTTCAGCACCCGCCATGAGCTCTCAGGTGAGACGACTGTAAACGCACTACAGTCACGTGTTCATTCTCTATTCAAATGCTCGCGCCATTCGTTCAATCTGAGTAACCGAACACGCTCTCAAACTGTTGGGATTGTCTATTGATCTGCATATATTGAGGACTGTACTGTTTTAGAACATGAATTTGAGTCTTGGACACAGATGGAATAATTTGATTTTGATCAACACAACATTTGTTGATCAAAATGAAATAAGAATACAGTTGCAATATATGTGACCCCTGTGGTTGTGTTGTCTGATAGGTAAACTGATAGAGATCGAACAGCAGAGTTCTCTCCACACCACCATGCATCCAGGCTGGGAGGACCTGGTGAGGCGCTGCATGCAAATGTTCCTCCATCGCAGCGAGGGCCAGCCCTGGTCCTACAAACGTCACTACCAGGAGGGTAAGTCTCTCTGCTATACTCTTCTCTTCTGGCTCCCTGCAATATAACCATGTCTTCTCACAATGTCTCACCTTGATACTGAGCAACAAATGCACAAGTACAAAGCATCTCTGCTCCTAATTTATAACAGACTACTATTAGGTGATAAGCATTTTGGTTGGTCAGTCTCATTTTCTGTCTTCATGGTTCTCTCCAGCCTTCCTGCATGGCCGTGCCGAGACGCCATCTTACCGGTTCTCTCTCTCCGACGGCACCCCGGTCACTGCTCAAACCAGGAGCGAACTGTGTCGTAACCACACCTCCAATGAGCCACCCACCTTCCTTTCTACCCACCTGCTACAGAGGTTAGTATGTCAGCTTGGTGCGCTCAGAACCATGGCATCACCATCACCCACTCAGTGTAGGATTTGACTGTTTTCTTTGTCCAGTTGTAGTAGGTCAGATTGAGGTTTTTACTGTATTGTAGATAGTGTTTCCCACTCCTGACTTCTCATTCTCCTTCTCCCTGCCAGGGAGCAGAATGGCTTCCAAACCAACCAGGGGGGTGTGATGAGGCACCAGGGCATGGGCCTCCCCAACACCCAGATAAACATGGCTCCTGGAGGGGGCATGGGTGGCATGAATAGGGGCTTCGGCATAGGGGCAGAGCAGGGGCACGTGGGTCAGAGAGGCGGACCCCCGTATGCAGCTGGCAACAGGATGAACTCCATTAATCAGACTAACTCGATGAATCAAATGAACCCTTCGATGCATCAAATGAACTCTGAAATGAATTCAATGAACAATATGAGTCCGATGAATTCCATTAATCAAACAAACTCCATGCATCCAATGAACTCTCAGATGAATTCCATGAACCAGATTAATTCTATGAGTCAGATGAACCAGATAAATCGGATGAACCAGAGGAGTCAGATGAGCCTCCCTGGAATGCATCAGCAGCATCTACAGCATCCTCAGCAGCAGCAGGCCCCGTTCCATGGAGCGGGGTACGGCATGGGGGCCATGACTAGCCCACCCCAGGGCAGTCCAGGTATGAATCCCCCCCAGCAGAACATCATGGGATCCCCTAGAGTAAGGGGGAGCCCCAAAATGTGCGCTAGCCCCTTCTCTCCAGGAGGTATGCACTCTCCCATGAGCTCGGGTCACCCAGGGGGGTCTGGAGTGAGCACTGGCTTCTCTAGCAGCTCCCTAAATGCCCTCCAGGCCATCAGTGAGGGGGTGGGCACCTCTCTACCTGCACTCACCTCTCCACCCGCACACAAGCCTGACAGCTCCCCAAGCGTCAACTCCACCCAGCAGGGACAAAGCCAGGGGCAGGGCACGGTCTGTAAACCAGGCAGTTCAGACTCAAAGAGCCCGGGTAGCTCACTGGCCAGTGGAGGGGAGCAGCAGCAACATACCCCCACCACAGAGGGGACCTCAGACAAGCCAGACAGCCAGGCCAACAGGGAGGGCCCAGCCTGGGGAGAAGCCAACAGACGGGGCCCTGACAACAAGGGGGGCCATAAGAAGCTCCTGCAGCTCCTCACGTCCCCTACAGAGGAGCAAGTGCCCCCTAACCCCCAGGCTGGCCTTGGCACCACCCCCATGGGCTCTAAGGCCAAGGAGCGCATGGGGGGTATGCCCAGCCCCTCCACGGGTGTGTCATCCTCCACTGCTGCAGTGGGACAGCAAGGCCTAGGAACAGGGGCTGCAGCAGTACACTTTGCCAACCAGTCCCTGCAGGAGAAGCACAAGATACTCCACAAGCTGCTGCAGAACGGCAACACCCCAGATGAGGTGGCCCGAATCACAGCTGAGGCCACGGGAAAGGTCACTGATGGTGGTCCAGAGGCTGGGCCAGGAGGTCCAGGATTGGGGCCAGGGTCAAGGGGGGCTGAGATGAAGCAAGAGCTGCACAGCCCCAAGGAGAAGACCCACGCCCTCCTCCACTACCTCCTCAACAAGGACGACTCCGAAGGGGCAAGGAGTGATGTCAAGCCAAAGCTGGATGAGCTAGAGGGGAGGGGAGCCTCAGGGGTCACAACCTCTGAACCCAACCCCATGGTGGGGAAGGTCAAGACTGAACCGCCTGATGAGGTAGGAGAGACATTGTGCCTTTGGTTAATTAATTTATATTTATTCAGCAAAGAGCAGCTTGTTAACATTTGTTTGTTTTCCTTCCCAGTTGGAAACCCTGGAGACAATTCTTGGAGGCTGCAGGAACTCCAGCGCTGGGTTTTATCCCGAGCCCGACTCCAGAGCAGGAAAAGAAGGGGGGAACCAGCGGGGAAGTGGCCCAAACAGTTTGCATGGTAAACTAGCATGAGTGGCTCTTAATTCTGAATAGATAATTCCAGAAGTGCTAATATGTTGCCCATTTTTTACAATGACTTATGCAGCAAACCACACATCCTTACCATATGTAGAGTGTTTGTCATTGGCCTGTACTGACCCTTCCTCTGTGTGTTCCAGATGGGGGGAGAGGAGCCATGATGTCTGCCCAGCGTGGTTCCCTCCAAAGGGCTCTGTCATTGGTCGCTAGGCCCCTAGATGGTGGTGGAGGCCTGGCAGGGAGGAGGAACGTCCCCTGCCCCACCCTCATCAAACTGGAGAACATGGAGGCCCCTATCCGGCCAGGCATGACCAACGGTTTTCCAGGACCTGGAGGCATGGGTATGTGTCCACCACAGGGTGGTGCCGCGAACAAAGAACTTACTTGCTCACTTACGTTGGGTTGATTGGTTTCAGCATGTGGATTTTGCCTCTTTCCCTCTCAATCTAGTGATCTTTCTGGCCTCTCCTTATTACACTCCAATGACAGCACTGCTGTTCAGTACTACAGTTGGATGTATTTAGTTAATGGACGTTAACAAGACTGTTCCCTAGGAGGTATGAACAGGGCTATGGGAATGCCACAGCGGCCCTCCATGGCAGGGCAAGGTGACTGGGGGATGCCAAGGTCCAGTGGCAGTCCTGTGGGGGCACCAGGACACCCCTCAATGGGCCGGCCAGGGATGGACTTCATCTCCAAGGGCATAATGAGAGGCCCCTTGGTCAACCGATCCAATAGTTTACCTGGCAACACCAGGTCTATGCTGAAGCAGCAACTCATGGAAATGGGTATGTAGAGTGTGTGGGCGGGGTGAGTGAATATTACATGTAGTTTGTTTGAGTATTTATGACCAACTGTATGCGTGTTCATGTTTGTGTATGATTGGTTCATGCTGAATTCCACTCTCTGTAGCTTCCAATGAGGTGAATATGGGGATGAGTCCCTTCAGTGGGCAGGGTCCTCCACCTCACTCCCCCTCCTGGCCTGACAGTGCCATGGGAATGGACAGACCACCCACTAACACAAATAGGTGAAAAACCATCTTAATCATAAACACACTCACATTTATACACACTCGCTGTCTACGTCATTGTTCCCTCCCTCATCTGTTTGCTGTCTCCTGTTAACCCAAACATAATTAGCACTTGGTCTGGAGTGTGTTGGCTCCTCTGTATACAGTACAACTGGTGCCTGTACTGTACTAACCCCCCTCCTTGTTGTGTACCAGGCGTCCGTTTGGGAACCCCCTGGATGAGCTCCTGGTTCCGCCCTCCACCAGCCAGGGGCAGAGTGATGAGCTGGCACTGCTGGACCAGCTGGACTCTCTGCTCAACAACACTGATGTTATAGCCCTGGAGGAAATCGACCGGGCCCTGGGCATCCCCGACCTCGTAGGACAGGTACCTTATGAGGACTTCCAGATAACATGGAGCTGAGTCCTTAATTTACAGTGCCTATAAACCATGTGACAAGAATCATACTGTTATATTGACCATGTCTAACCTCTCTCCTTCCCAGACTCATGGTCCAGAGCCACAGCCAGGTCCGGGGCGGAGGCCCCCATCGGAGCCCTTCGCTGGCCCAGGACCAGACACCTCCATGGGGATGGAGCAGAAGCCCATGTATGGCCAGGGGTACCCAGGACCCCCCTCTATGGGCATGCAGTCAGCTTATGGGGGTAACCCCATGCAGGGCCAGTCCCCTGCTGGTTTCAACCCCATGATGAACCAGATGGGGGGCCAGCAAGGCTCAGAGGGCTTCCCTGGCATGGGGGAGATGGGCCACCCCCGCGCCAACATGAGACCCCGCATGAGTGCCATCAAGCCCCTTAGACAGCAGCTGGTGCAGAGGTTACAGGGCCAGCAGGTATGAGCATATGGCACACGTCACTTCAAAGTTGCAGGAAAGGCTATATTTGATTGATGTCTAGATGTAGAGGCACGTGACCGCAGGCAGGTGGATCACCTATATGGATGGAAAATGTGACTAACTTTATTCTTTCCCTCTGTAGTTCATGAACCAGACCCGTCAGGGTATGGGCATCAAGATGGAGAATACCCCTACAGGAAACCCCACGTTGCGGCCTGGGATGCAGCCCAGTATGG
The DNA here is from genome assembly GCF_016432855.1 of Salvelinus namaycush. Classification (NCBI taxonomy): domain Eukaryota; kingdom Metazoa; phylum Chordata; class Actinopteri; order Salmoniformes; family Salmonidae; genus Salvelinus; species Salvelinus namaycush. Next base: position 23,756,028 of record NC_052308.1, on the reverse strand, counting down.
GGAGTCAGGTAGGTAGTCACACCACTCCCATGTCATGTTCCATAAAATCAACATCTGGTAGGGCAGACCACCTCTCGCTCTCACACACACACACTGATTAAACCCATCCTGTTGCCATGCAGGAAATCAAATGTTATTGGTCACATACACATGGTTAGCAGATGTTATTGCGAGAGTAGCGAAATGCTTGTAGTCATATCAGTGTTTTCCCCTGTCTGTTTGTTTGGGCAGCCTGGATTCCTGAATGCTCAGATGATGGCTCAGCGCAGCAGAGAGATGATGACACTACAGATGAGGAGACAGAGGATGATGATGCTAATGCAGCAGCAGCAGCAACAGGCTGCAGCAGGAGGCTTCAGCCCCCCACCTAACATCACGGCCCCTGCAGGCATGGACAACCCAATGTCAGGACCCACCATGAACCAGCCAGGACAGGAGCAGTTCAACTACGGCGGAAACTATGGTCTGACCAGGATACATTTCCATTTATTTATTAGGCTTGATGCATCTCCTCCATTGGCTATTCTCTAAAATAGAAGGCTCTATACTCCTGTCCCTACTCCCTTTCCCATTCATACCCTTCTGACGAGGAGTTTGCCCATTCATAGGGGTTGTAATGTTAGCTGTCCTCTTTCTAACTGCTATTTTTAACACATCATTACAAGTATGCATTGTTCATTCTAAGACCTGGCTGTCCTTACAGGAATGAGCCAGCAGGGGGACCACTCGTTTGTAGGTGCAGGCAGCAGCCCGCCCAGCAACATGATGCCAGGTTGTGTGGGAGTGCCTCAGAATCCCATGATGCAACACCACCCCCACAGCGGCCCCATGTACCAGTCAGCAGACATGAAAGGCTGGCCACAGGGTGGAATTCCACGGAACAAGTATGTCTGATACGCTGAATATAATGGGGGGGAAAACAGTACTTCCTGTTCTCTCGATCTTCTCTGTTCTTTCTGTGTTTCAGCTCATACCCCCAGCATCATCAGTTCACCCAGCAGGGGAACCCAGGCCAGTTTGGGGGGCCCATGATGAATGGCTCCATGGGCGGGCCAGGCCCGGTCAGTGGTGCTGGTGGAGCACAGATGGGCCTGAACTCCATGGGAATGGGCCGGATGCCAATGGGACCTGAACAGGTAGATTGTTTGAAATGTGTTAATACATTAAAATAGTTAAAGGTAATAACTTCCCGGTAGTGGTTTGATAGCTCAGCCTGAACAGTGTGGATTTATTGTAACATCTGTCCATCCATTTTGTCATTTACAGAAATATTGCTGAACATTTCTGTAACCTATAAGTGCCCTCACCAGGAGGACAGCAAAGACTGCAGTGCCCCACCTATGTGTCTGCAGTGTGGGTGGGAGAAGGGATGGCTAGGGCACAGCCCCAAGATCTTCTCCCTCCACTGTTCTCCGGCTTGCGCGTGGAGGACACTCATAATAAGCCACAGTGAAAACAAACCAACTACACAGTGAGAGACTCTGGAATAAAGATACACCTCATACCTAATGCAGCCTCCCGTTGTAGGCTTGCCCCTCTCTGGGTGGAGTGTGTATGACCTTAGTTCAAGAAGAGGCCCTGCTTGTTCTTCCTGTGGGAGTGTGTCTGCTACACCAGAGGAGGCCGCATCGTATGTGTGCTGGGCAACAGAATCTATTTGATACAGGATGGGATACGGTACAACTAGCTATGGCTGCACTTTACCAGAGGGCTTCTATGTAAAAGGCTGTTGCAATATATCTTAGTCATTACAGCCTTACAAGATTCAATGCATTCACAGCATTGGTTTCTTTTTCTTTTATCCTTTGGATATGCCCCTCTATTTAATTTTTTTAAATAAATTTTGGGAGCTGTTTGCGCAGGTTATTTCTATATTATGCAGATTCAAGCAATACAACTTTCTATGCTTTAGATGGAAACTGAGTGTCAAACTCATAAGCAAACGGTACTGCAGTATTAATATCACAATTTATTCAATGTGAATACGAATTGTAAATATGCTACAAAAGTATCGCACATGCTTTTTATAGATCACTTTTTTTGCACAGAGTATGAGACTTGGTCAAATTCTAACTTGTGTATTTGTCTACAAGGTCAATACCATTTTAGTTTGCAGTTTATTTTAACATTTTGAACTGAGTGAGGGTTTCCCACTTTCCACTTTGTCATTATCCTCTGAACATGTTTATTCTAAGTGATAACAGCCATGTGTTTCTTTTTAGAAGCACTTTTATTTGGATGTGGTGCATTGACAGTTTGGAGCTTTGAAATTATCAAAAGGTTTGGTGGTGATGGAAACTAACACTGGATTGCAGTGAATGAAGAAAGGACAGTCTTTCAAATGAGCAGAGCTTCCTGGCAAGCTGCTATGTTGGCGTGTGTATGAGTATTATAGAAAAGATGGGGTGGCGTTATTGACTAGGGACTGTTTATAAAGTAGTTCTTCCTTTCTTTCCTAGCTCTCACTAGTGTTTTATGTCCTTTGACTGTTACTCTTGACTCCAAGAAATGTACCTTAAATCTTGCGCAATCCAAAGATATTTTTCCAGGTCTTTGTATGGTTTTTGACAGTGTACATTTTTATCTACGAGTTGTATATGCGGACAGTAACTAGGTACATATCATCATATTATGATATTGTACTGATAGCATAGGGGACTGAGTACTGTTGTTCAGAAGCCAGTGGGTAGCTAACAGTAGCAGTGATGGGTGATTCAGTGACTGGTCGAAGCCCTTTGCAGTGGCATGCAACAGAATGAAAGGCATATCAACCTTTTTTTCCTGAAAATAACATTCTGTTTTGTCCAGGTTAATTACTTAAGTAATTTCATTATGTAGAAATGCAATGAAGTCAAAAACAAAGGATTCACCTGGGTATGTTAATTTTTGTAGTTTTCCTTTGTTTTACAGGATGTATATTCCGACGGTTTTTGTCTCGATGTTGATAGGGCCATGCTATCCTGGATCCTTGGGACATCTCTAAGTTGACATTTTTTTTAAAGGTTAATGTTGGGTAAGGGTTATGGTTAGTGGCATTCCAAAGGAACTTGGCTAGCATTAACTGATGTTGATATTGATGTAAATACAAATTTCTATTTAAACACTCATGGCTCCAACAGTTGTCTTTTGTCCACAATTTATTGCTCAAGAAGAATTGAGGGTTGTCTGAGGCATGGCTCATCTCTGGATCTTGAGACGGACACCAAGAACTTTTCATAGGGTGGAACAAGCTGGAAAAGACTGCCAAGAACCGAGTGCGATGGAGGTTAATCTTGGCCTACTCTACCAATGGATTGATGAGCCTATGTAAATAATGGTTTAAGCTGCGTTTTAGATGAGCAGCCAAATCCTGAAATGTTTTTTCACTATTTGGTCTTTTGATCCTTTAACATCAGATCTTTTTCAGAGCTGATCTGATGGGTGAAAAGACCAATTGGTGAAATAAATTATCAGAATCGGGCTGGCATATTAACACACGTGCACCAAAGGTTCAAATCAGGGTCAAATTGCTTTGTCCTTCTCGTGGCGCAATAACACCAGAGGGTAGCGCTCTTGACACTGTCCACCTCAAGCCTAATACTATTATTACTTATCTGGGGGCCCATGATTTATATATATATATATATATACTGCTTCAATTCGCATTCACTGGCGTATTTCACAGGTGCAACCCAGGTATAGTGTGTGTGTTGAACAAAAATATATAAACGCAACATGTAAAGTGTTGGTTTCATGAGCTGAAATAAAAGCTCCCAGAAATGTTCCACACACACAGCATATTTCTCATGTTGTGCAACAATGTGTTTACATTCCTGTTAGTGAGCATTTCTCCTTTGCCAAGATAATCCATCCACCTGTCAAGTATGACATATCAAGAAGATGATTAAACAGCATGATCATTACACAGGTCACCTTGTGCTGGGGACAATAAAGGGCCACTAAAATGAGCAGTTTTGTTACGCAACACAATGTCACAGATGTGTCAAGTTTTTAGGGAGCGTGCAATTGGCATGCTGACTGCAGGAATGTCCACCAGAGCAGAGCTATTGACCGATAAAATAGTTAATTTCCCTACCCTAAGCTGCCTCCAACGTAGTTTTAGAGAATTTAGCAGTACATACAACCGGCCTCACAACCGCAGACCACGTATGGCGTCGTGGGCGTGCGGTTTGCTGATGTCGACGTTGTGAACAGAGTGCCCCATGGTGGGGTTATTGTATGGGCAGGCATAAGCTACGGACAACAAACAATTGAATTTCATCTATGGTCATTTGAATGTACAGATATACCATGAGATCTTGAGGCCCATTCCTCCCCCACCATCACCTGATGTTTCAGCATAATGCATGGCCCCATGTCGCAAGGATCTGTACACAATTCCTGTAAACTGAAAATGTCCCAGTTCTTCTATGGCCTGTATACTCACCAGAAATGTAACCTGTTAAGCATGTTTGGGATGTTCTGGATCAACGTGTACGACAGCGTGTTCCAGTTCCCTCCAATTTCCAGCAACAAAGCAAACCCATTGAAAAGGAGTGGGACAATATTCCACAGGCCACAATCAACAGCCTGATCAACTCTATGCGAAAGAGATGTCACGCTGCATGAGGCAAGTGGTGGTAACACCAGATACTGACTGGTTTTCTTATCCCCACCCCTACCTTTTTTAAAGATATTTGTGACCAACAGATGCATATCTGTATTCCCAGATTAGGGCCTGACGATTTTATTTCAATTGACTGATTTCCTTTATATAAACTGTTACTCAGTAAAATCTTTGAAATTGTTGCATGTTCTGTTTTTACATTGTTGTTCAGTATATTTTACTGCAACAAGAAGGAATTGAGTGAAAAATTTTTTTACCGTAAAGAGTGTAGCCCACATCCCAATAACATTGCATAGTGGTTGTTTTACACAAATGACAGCTGTGGTTCGATTGCTGCCTTCACTTGGTGCCAGTTTATAGCATGTGAATTAACCATGAACAAGACAGACAGTTGATGTCATTTGGGTGGACTGCAGTCTACCAAGCGGCCACATGGGTGCGGTATATTATAAGGTATTCCAAAAAAACATAGACAGAGGCTACAATACGCATGCATGCCTAAAGTATTCAGGAAAGATACAATATAATTTTGCTGTTTTGTGATTGTTCGGCTTTAAGGCAAACAAATGTTAGGCATATATTACAGTGTAAGCTAGGCCCCATCTGTAGCCTACAAAACCTTCCCAGTCAGAACCCACTAGGCATACACTGGTTCAATCAACATTGTTTCCACCTCCATTTTAATGAAAGTACGTTGAACCAACGTAGAACAGACGTTGAATTGATGTCTGTAGCCTGTAAGAGGGCTCTAACTTTCCTCTGAAAAAATGTATGATTGAAAAGCCAGTTCAAACAGGGATTTATTGTTATTGGAAAAATAACAGAAAACGTGGCATATTTCATCCACAAGTAGGCTAAGCATATTACGCAGATTTAATTTAAAATAGTCTAAATTATTTAGCGTACTTATGTTACAGTATAAACGTGCTATTACTATATACTTTGTCTCTGTGTGGGAATAGAATCTATAACAGTCAGTCTCTTTCTTGGTAGAGCACCCCACCCATCTGCGGCCTGTTTCGTGGATTACTGTTTGTTAATGTTTCAATCAGCTGTGTGTTGAGGAATGTGGAGCAGTTTAACCTGAACTTCCCCAGGTGTGCCGAGGCGCCTCTCAGTCTGGGCCGCACCGCCCGCCCCTGCCCTTGGCACAAAGCTATCACACAAAGACAATCCCACACTGGCCGTGCCTCAGAACGCCGGGGCTGCAGCTGTGCGCGTCGCCAATGCAGGGAAATGGGAAAACATTGCACCAGGGAGACAGAATAAATCTTATAACGAATTGCCTTTCCAAAAACAGTTTAACCCCTGCCCTGCCAAAATAGAAAACGCTAGTGTAGAGGATCCTCAACTAAAACACAATTTACATCAGTGTTTTAGCATGTTCCAAATTGCTATTACATTTTTTTTATGAACAGACGTTACTTAATTCCTGATTAGACCTAATGCTTTCCTATAACTTGTGCTGAATTGTCAAACAGATTAGCAATATTTTCTGCTAGTTATCATTGTCAATATCTGTCACGACCTCTCGACTCAAGACTTATTATATATACTGTATGCTAACTTGTAAGTTGCTGTTGTAGGCTGCATTAACTGTTAACTGCCTCAGCTCCTCAATGACTTAATTCTGATAGTAAAAAGTATTTTGAATAGTTGAAGGTGAATGATATATTAAGAAGTAAGACCCCCCACCTATATTTTACAAAAACGGATGTTATTCCTGAACTTAGTCCAGGGAATGTTTGTCTCCCTCATCTCTCCAAGCCTGTGCATCTTATGTGCACAAATGAACAGTATATGAATGTATTATGCCTAACTGAATGTGATGTGGAGTGGGAATGATCTGTGACACACATACCATAAAAGTCATGTTTAAAAATAATTGTCTTGTTTTAATAAAAACACAATTTAAGGTACATTGTATAAAAAAATAAACATTTTTTTCACATAGTGTGACATTGTAATATACAATACAGTTTGTCGCTCAGGAATCTGAGAAAATGAATGACTTTTCTTTATAAAATGTTGAATTTCGACATGTTTCACAAGAAAACTTATTGAGCAACTACACAACAGGCAAAGCTGTTTGCAGTAACTGCCATGGTCCCCTGGCTAACACAGTCTATTCGGACCCAATCGTCTCTGAGATCCGAGATCTCGAAATGGATCGAATGCCTTGAGTGACAGTTCCTCGCTTCTTTAGAATGTCCATCGAAAGTATTTTCTAGCATGGGAGTTTGCAACTTCCCTACTTGGCTCAAGGTTTGGTAGTGATAAAATGTCACATAATGTAACCTTGTTCATTCATAGTGGTGGTCGCTCTGGAATGATGGGTCGATACTCCGAGAGGTCTAGCGGCACATGATTCTGTCATCCGAGCATCCATTCTGGAAAGAGAGAAAATAAAAACGTTTAGGTCAGTGTTTGCAGTGAAATGATTTGCCTACTGAAACGCATGTGAAACTGAACATAATTTTGCGCAGTTATAAACAAACCCATTTACGCACAGTTAGACTTTTCTTATTACTACTAACAGTTAGGTCAGAAGGGAGACACTAGGTAGCTCTTGTAAAAACTCATAAAGACGTGTCAGAGTGATATTTACCTCGACAGTGATGCTGGCCAGCTCTGCGTTCAGGGTTGTCAGAGGTGTGCGGGGCACGCTGCTCTGCTGGCGGTTATTTTCCGGCTCGTCCAGTTCGACCTGCAGGTCCCAGATGTAGTCAATGACGTGTTGGAGGATCTCCACCTTGCTGGCCTTCTTGTTGGTAGGCAGAGTGGGGACCAGCTCCTTCAGCTTGCTATAACAGCTGTTCATGTCCTGCAGAAACACGGTCATCTGCTCGTCCAGCAGCGGGATCTTACATTTGGAGATGGAAAGGCTCTGGTCGGATAGGCACCGCACCATGTCCTTGCCTCCAACCTTGCTCTTCAGTGCGCAGGTAGGTCCGACAACCTTCATATTGGCTGATATTGTAGTTTCCAATGGTGCGTAAAAAGATAAGCGAAGGCTCCAAACGTCTTGTTAGTAGTCTTGTGAATGTTGTCTCAGTGATGTTGACAGTTCTCAACAACGCACGAGTGTACAGCTTTGAATTTATAGTAGACTATTTGGGGGCGCCCACAGCTGTCCTGTTTGCAGAGCGAGGGCCAATAGCACCGCCGTTTTAGCGCTAGAAGGACGGCTCACAAATGCGTTATTGGCCAATGGGAGCGCGCGCTGGTTATCAGGATTTACATTCTGTTTGAGGGATGCTGTTACAAATCGAAACAAATTTCTGTCTTTTTACGGGTGAGATGTGGGAATCCAGCTGTCCATGGTTTAGGGACTCTGCAGGTGTAGAGTTCCTGGGGACACTCAAGGGGTGGTGTTGGGTATGTGTGCTGTGTTTGTGAATGTGTGTGGGATGGGATTGATTGAATGGCTGATGGTAATAACCATAGCGCTTGAGAATTTTCTCGCCCAATAACCGTTAGAGAGTGCACCACAGATATGACCATGTTATTAAGGTGCCATAAACGTATACCTACCCAGACTATGGATCATAAACTGGTTTATTACCATTGGGTAGTATATGGTTCAAGTCCATTCAAACAATTTGCTAGATCTATAGGCCCAACACGCACATTCACAATTTAGTGTAGCAGTACTTCTTTATTATAAGGGTTTATTTATACATGTCTGTCTTTGGTGCACTTTCTCCTGTTAACATAGATGGCAGAGAATCTGTTGTCTCTTTATTGCCTACTTACAAACTGCACTTTTACAAACTGCACTTTTAGCACAGACTCTTTCCTCTCGTGAAGGGAAGTTCCTGTGAGCAACTTCACGAATTCCTTCACATGTTCTCCGTGTGTGCTCAGCCTTGTATGCACATTGAAATTGCATTGCTCTGAATCTTCCCCCAGATTGTCCAAACAAGACGGGGCAGACTGGCAGGCGCCAGCGCCGTGACGTCACCCATTCATCCGAGCCTTGACGCCTGTCAGCCTGGCGCCGAGCGGGCGGTCGCTATGGAGACCTCAAACAACAGGCTCTCATTCCCCCATTCACCTGCATAGCGCGCAAACCCTGAGAACAAACTGGCTGCGGTGATCATCATTCATTTATCACCTTAAATCACTCTGATGATATTACCGCCCCACGCACCTGGAAACGGCCATTGTTGCCAGTTTACTCGAAAATACTATTTAGGGAAAGAAAGATAAAGACGGAGAGCTGTAAAGTGAAAGCATGCTTTTGTACCGCATTTTTACCAAATTGATAGGATAAGTTGTGGCAGCATTCCTTCACATGGAAATATGTCTATATGCAGGAGTCTGTCTCTCTGTGGATGTCTCATTACATGAACACACTAGCAACCAGCAAAATGTGTTATATGAAATATGCAGCTTTTCTAAAAGCTAGAATGTCCAAGAAAAAGTTATGTATTCATTAACAAAGCTATTGATTGCAAACAGTGTTTTAAAGTGCAATTATATGTTGTGCAACATTTTAAGACCATATGCAAAAATAACTATAAAGGTAATATTTTCTGTTTTTAATTAGTTTTTCCCCCCTAGTTTTTCTGGTGATATCTAGGTTAATTTTCTTATGTATATAATTGCAATTGTTTTTAATACTACATTTATGAACTAAACCCATTGTTATAAGGATCCAAATAAATTACGCATAGGTGTAGGCAACCAGCCTCACAAGCAAACATTATGACTTAATTTTCTTTTTACCAGTAATAATAGTTAACAAGGAACCTTTTTTTACTTGCTGCAGTAGCCCCTAAACCTAATATATATATATTGCCCTCTGTCCCAGGTCGCAGATGACATGGCAGAGGGAGAAGGGGGCAACAATGGGAGTGCGGTGCAGGGATTGTGGGAGAGAATCTAGACTGGAGCCACAGTGTCTGGAGCGCCCCTCCATTCCCCTCATCCAGCTTTTGTTCAGCTGCAAAAGCTATCAGCACTTCCTACTGACACCAACAATAACTCCACACAGCTGGGCCCTTTTCAGCCTGTTTGCACCACATCAAGGCAATGGAAGAGAGAGAGGAGAGAGGGAAGAGGCAGAGGAGGGAAAAGAAAAGTGAAACATATTAGCTCCTGATTTTAACTGACAGAATAGCAATGCCTCCCACCATCACCCACTCTTCCATGGCCAGTCATTCATTGTAGTTAATGCTGGAATGCAAACTGACATGTAATTGCACCAATGAATTATAATGATGTGTGGTAAAAATTTGATCCCACGTTGTATTTCATCTTTGTACATTGTATTCTGTATGTATCAATGTCAACACATGCAATTAAAGCATCCATCAAATTACTTGATGATGGCAGCTGATGACGGAGACACTAGCATCCTTTTACTTCTTTCTGGACAAGACAGCAGCCTTTGACACAGTGAATCATGAGATTTTCATCAGCAGACTTAAGAACTTTTTGGGATTCTCTGGCACAGCACTCCAGTGGTTTTGCTCCTATCTGACTGATAGACAAGAATTTGTGACACTTGGAAATTATGAACCCAACCCTGCCACAGTCACTCAAGGGGTCCCACAGGGCTCTGTTCTGGGGCAACTCCTGTTCTCTATATACATGCTGCCACTTGATATACTAATCCAAAGATTTGGACTAAACTTTCATTTTTATGCTGTTGACCCACAAATATATTTGAGAACAAAAGGGGACACTGAGACTGTAACAACCAAACTGACAGAATTGTCTAGATGCAACCAAGAGATGCATGCAGTTGAACTTCCTAAAACTTAATTGCAGCAAAACAGAGCTTGTGCACTTTGGCTCTAAGAGTGCACAGAGTAAGATGAGCACTTTCAAAAATTTTCCACCTGTATAACATTGCTTGAATCAGGTTATTCTTGTCCACTGCGGATGCTGAGAAGCTTGTCCATGCCCTGGTAACATCTCAGCTTGACTCTTGTAATGCACAGCTGACAGGAATCGCAGTAAGGCTTCTGTCTCGACTCCAGATGATGCAGAACGAAGCTGCCAGGATGCTCTCACAAACTACACAAAAAACTCACAGCACCCCTATTTTATTCAACCTCCATTGGCTTCCTGTTCAATACTGGATCACATTTTAAATTCTGCTGCTGACTTTTAAGGCCCTTAAGGGTGATGCACGTAAATACATATGCAAACTTCTAGAGGACTATTCCCCCAGCACGCACGCTACAAACATCAAACTCAAACAGCCTGGTCACACCAGGCACAAACCTTTGCAGCATGGCTGACAGGGCCTTCTGACATGTCGTCCCACAGCTCTGGAATGCTCTACCTACAGATGTCAAGGAGTCTGCTTCAATTTCCTTTTTTTAAACACATCTAGCTTTTAATGTTTGATCACTTAATCTGCTTAAAGTCTATATTTTGTTTTAGTAGGTAATGGTTTGAGGTATCGTTATTGTTTTTTCAAATTTTTTATGTATTGTTGCTGAATTTTGTTTGTGTTTTACAAATAAATTATTATTACTATCAAAAAGGCTGGCATGCAAGATTTTCAGTCTGTCACTCAGAAGGAACACTGTGTACAGCACAGCAGTGTTTTCAACAGTTTGTGCCAGTACAGAAACTTCCCCCCCCCCCACAGCCTTGTCATTATACTGTAAATTGTCCCATTTGTAGAGGGGAAGTGTATTGGCTAATACGCCCTCTTTATCACTACAGAAAGTAGTTCCACAAAAGCAGAGTACAGGAAGTAGTGAGGGGAGAAGTTGGTGTTCAGAGGGAAAAGGCCATTCCAGTAATGTTTTAACCATGTTGCTGCTGCTATTATTACCATGGAACAATAGCTACTGCTCAAAGGGCTTCCTGAAACATGGACCTTCTAAAACAGTGTTGTCAAACTAATTCCATGGAGGGCCTAGTGCCTGCTGGTTTTTGTTCTTTCCTTTCAAATAAGACCTAGACAACCAGGTGAAGAGAGTCCCTTACTAATTAGTGACCTTAATTCATCAATCAAGTACAAGGGAGGAGCGAAAACCTGCACACACTCGACCCTCCGTGGAATGAGTTTGACAATGATTATGGATATCGTTGTTAGTTGTGGACGTCACACTTAGCAATAATCATTCAATCATATAACATGACATAATATAGAATCTATTTTATAATGTAATTTAACTTGAGCACAAGTACTCACGCACCAGCGCGCACACATGCACACACACACACCATCTCCCTACAGCTGTGAGATTAGTTTCCAGTTCCCAGTCTGGCTCTTCCTATTTGGTCGATAATGATCACACCTGCACAGGTATGTGGAGAAGAGGGGCGTCATTCATATGGAAGTGGTGCGGTGTCACGTATAGAGAATGTGTGATGTGATAGTGGAACGCTGTCATGGTTTTTTCATAGCTGCCTCAATGTCAAATGTATAATGTTGATAGTAATTGAGACACCTTAGTAGCAGGGACAATAATGATGATAATATGGAGTGGGTGGGGCTGAGTGTGTCATTTCTGCTTACTCAATGGGTTTGTTATGATTGGTTCCCTGTGGTGACTGCTCGTCTCTGCCATGGCCTGCTATGCCCTGCCCTGCTCTGGCCTGGTCAGCCATGGCGTCCCCCTGGGGAGACTGGCCTCTAATGAGCGCCTGGCCGTGGGGAGTCAGTCACATTCTGTCCGATGACAGGGCAGCTCCTGTTCACAGATGTGTCATCAGCAGAACAGGCTTGCTGCTGTAAGGTCTGGAGGCGTCTGAACAGTTACTGTATGTGAGACTATTTATTTTCCTGAGCTCCACAGGCTTGTCCTGCTCTGAACTGAAATACTCTGAGAAACAGCATGTTGCAGGGGGAGGTGGTGTTGCTGACAGCTGAGAGGATGAACAAAGTTAGTTCATGGCTACGTCGCTGTTCATCCTAACAGTCTATTAATTGACATCAATATTGTCAGATCTCTGGATTATAAATGTAACGTGTTGTATTCACTGATCGTAAGTGCTGCGGCCATAGATGTAGAGATCCATCCAGTCCCACAGTTGTCTAGGACTGTGTCCTTGGCCCTGGCTGCCCTCTCCCTCACACTCAGGGACAGGCACATCTTGGGCACTCTGCATCCAGCAGCAGCTTCTGTGCCTACGCGTTCACAGTGGGACCAGCGGACCTCGGCCTAACCCCCTGTCTCCGCCTGGTTCCCACACACACTATCAAAGCCCTTTAATGGCTTCTAATTAGCTCCCCATCTGCTGGTGACGGCGCACTGGTGGCATGCAAAAGCACCCATTGAGAGCATCGGCATTGTGCTCTGGAATACTTTCCACTCCAGTGGCAATTGTCTGGAGAGAGTTTTAGCCAGGGGGGAGTGTTCTACGGTCAGGGGTTTGGGGAAGGGACAGACAATGGAAGACAGTGTTACGGCTTGTTGCAAATCTAATAATGCCAGAGTCCCTTCCATCCCTAGACATCCTCTACACTACCCCCCCTTACCTCTCCTTTCATTCTCACAGTTAGGCCTCTCTAAAGTGTTCTACATGGAGAAGGTGCTGTTCTGTGTTCCGTTTTGAGTGTAGGTAATAAACCTGATAAGGTGTTCCGATTCATTACGTTGCATACGACTCTCCAGCTCTACCTCTCCACAGGGGAAACAATGACTCTACCTCTTTAGAAACTGCGATGTCTTCTAATGAGGCCTAGTCATTAGAAGCTCCTCTAGTGGCCTGCTATGCTATATGTGAATAGGGCCTGTGTTTGGACTACATGGTCCTCACACAGACAGACACAATAACAGACAGACAAACAAACAGACAGTGGGGCCCAGCTCAGGTTCAGTAGATCCATTAGGGGGAACCAGCTGTTCACAGCGGGGGAGGACTATGGAGGACTATGGGGACCAGGGCCCACTGCTGCTGGGCAGCTGTCACCAGCAGCAGGGAGATGATAGAGGGCAAACTGCTGCTGAAAATCATCAACTCAACCAGCCAGCCTCCTCTGCCTCCCCAGACCAGAGCACATCCTCACCTCAGACTACCTAGCGCATTGAACTGGACATGGAGAGTTCCAAGTCATCTAGCTTACGATCATACACACTGGGACCTGATCAAATCTGTTTTAAATTACATGGCAGAGATATACACTGTTCACGAGTGTGGAGTGTTGTTCAGAAGCATCAAGATGCTGAATTAATAACAAGATGGAATGCTTTGTGGTGGAGTATAGGCATGTACTCATAATTGAGAATATTTAACCTTTAAGATAGAGAGCCTTTATTTCAGATGATGCGTGAGTGCCTGTGTGTAGGCTGTGTGTGTGTGATGAATGGTCAGTCACCTGACCTCTCTCCCTATTACACACACATCCCCACAGCTGCACAGAGGCGTCCAGTCAGCACAGCCAGGGGACATGGGAGCCAAACCCTAAAGATGGAGCCTGGACAGTGGCAGCTGGGCAGCTCACAAAGCCCCATTCAGAGGGCCCAGGGCTGGGGACAATGGCTGGGCCAGGCTGAGCCCTCTCCTCCGCTGTTCCACCCAAAGATTAATACTTCAGATCGGCTTCCCGGTGGCAGGCTCAGCTAAAAGGAGAGCCCTCCTGTTTGTCAGTGGGCATTGTGCAAGTCGCCTGAGAACCAACCTCTTGGATTGGCTTGACAAATGAGCTCCGCCATTGACAGTGAAAAGATTGTCCCACCACTTTTGTTTTGATTGTGGCATGTATATAATCAGGTTATTTGGGTGTTGGTTTTTTGTTTCTCTCCCTTTAGGCACTTGACACTTCTGCACTTTCGAAAGGGCAATGATGAGGCTTCCTCTGTTGTTTATTGTTTTGTTTATCTAAGCTATGTTGAATGAACATCACAATCATGATGGTATTGGATGTTGGAATTCATACATCCATTCCATTCATCCTCCATCTTTTTCTGAAGATGCGGTACAGGAGCCACAGGTGTGAGCGTGAGTCTCAGTCAACAGACTTACATAGTTATTGCTTTGTATTCTATGCAGGCTTCCCCATCTACCTGACCTAAACAAAGTGTTAGAAAGAACACCCTCAGTGCGGGAAGCTCAGTAACATAATACAGTGTTAGGTGAAGTGGTGTGATGTGAGATACCAGGGCACAGTGCCCTATGGGAGGGTCCGCCCTCAGCCTGGGAGTGGAGTGCAGGTGTTTAGCTCCCAGCAAGGCACCATTTCAGGTTTGACTAAAATAATCCCCCCCACCTCCCTCCATGTAGGAAACCATAGGTGTCCACTAAACAACGCGCACAGTCAGTCGCACACCTGTGCTCACAGGAAGTTGGCTAATCTGTTTAGATCAGAACAGTTCATTGCACAGTCCTAGAAAATATTTCATCAGGAGAACTTGAGGCAAAGAAATGTTGTCGTTGATAACTATCAAAGCTATGAGATTTGTCTTTAAGAGTTCAACATCTAAACTATGCTTCTAGTGGCATCTCCTTAAGCTTTCTTAAGATTATTTATAACAATAAAAACCAATGTTATAACAGTTCAACATATGACTCGAGAAGTTTGAACGATTTTTTATATTGAAACAGTTTGTGAACAACTTTGGTCCTCTAATTGATTACAGTAAAGGATGATTCATCTGTCCATCTGTCCCGTCTGTCCCTGTGTGTTGGCTGTATTCTCACGATAAAGGAATTTGACCGCCACATAAACACAGACCCCCCTACAAGCCCTCTAACCCCCTCCCTACAGCCTCATTCCCTCAACGTCTAAACATAAGACACTACTCTGTTTCCCTGTCTCCCCCTCTCCCTCTCCTTTGACTCCTTGGTCTCCCCTACTCTTCCCTCTCTCCTTCCTCTCCCCCTCTTCTAGCTATAGCACCACTCTCATAGTCATGCCGGCAACAGCACCTCAAGGATGCTCTTGTTTCACACGTTGTCTAAGGCACGCTCAGCTAGGACGTCACCCTGCTTCTCACCCAGCTAGGGCCCACTTCCAGGAATCCACTTAAAGGTAGCAGAAGGTGCCCTAGTTTTAAAGTTCTTTCCCTGGGATTGTTTCAGGGAGTTAACAAAGGGGGATAGAGTGTGTGTCTGGGTTTTACACGCTAGTGTGTGTGTGAGTGTGTGTAACAGTGCGTATGTGTGCACATGAGGGGAGGTGTGTAGGATTATAAAGAGGAAGTGAATGGGAAGTACACACTCAGTGACAGAATGGGAGGGAGACATTCCTTCGCAGGCCCTTCCCCTCCTCCTCCCTCCTCTCCACTCCTCTGTCGCTCGCAGGCCCTGGGAAAATCAAACAGGTGGTTTGGCTCTGGCAGGAAAGCTGGCTGGGCCCGGGGTAGGCAGGCTACAGGCTGCTGGGGGCTATCAAAAGCTCTTAGGCCCAGCTTTAGGCTGGCGCTCTGAATGGCCCTCCGCTTCATTATCATGTGAATTCTGGGAACTGCCTTGGACCCCCAGTAACACAAGTGAGCTGCCCATATGGAGTTTGCTTGGCAACTAGGGAGCCCCTTGTCTCCTCACCCCTCACTCTGCACCCCTCCCTGCGCTACCCTTCTATTCCACCACTCCTGATATCAAAGGAGGACAAGAAGGAGAGAGACACTGAGGGGCCCAGCAGCTCCCCCTGTAACCCCCTGGTGGGCTGGACCACACAGACTAATATTGGACAGGCCTCATCATGGTCATTTGACGCTGCCTGCTGCCCTAGAGGGAACTTTAAGGTAGTGAACCTCTGGGTGGATTTAGCATCCTGACGTATTCTAGTTGTAGCTATGATTGACAGAGACACTGTGAGCCTCCTCTTAGTGTGACAGGGGGTCCCAAATCAATGAGAATTTATTTATCATTTCCCATATCCTACTCTGTGAGAATAAGAGTGTAGTTTGTAACACAACAGGGTCAGTGGAGTGTGCCAACCCAAACCACACACTTTGACCTGTCTCAGCCAGCCTTCATTGTTTGTATGTGACACATTTACAAAACATTGTGTATCGAACATTAACACGATTTGCCTGACGACTCGAACTGAGAAGAAACCCACTCAGCACAGACGTCAATTCAACGTCTATTCTACGTTGGTTCAACGTAATTTCACTGAAATTACATGGAAACAATGTTGATTCAACCAGTGTGTACACAGTGGGAACGTTCCTAGGCGTAGCTGGGCGTTTGGCCGGAGCAATGTGTTTGGATAGCCAGGCAAAAACACAATCACAAAGTTTTTAAAATTGATTTATTTAACCTTTATTTAACCAGGTTGTAACGATCGTCGTCTGAAGATGAGGAATCATCATTGGACCAAAGCGCAGCGTGGTAAGTGTTCATGTTAATTTATTAAAACAGAACACTAAACAAAATAACAAAGAGAATGAACGAAACGAAACAGTTCTGTCTGGTACAGACACAAAGACAGAAAACAACTACCCACAAAACACAGGTGGGAAAAGGCTGCCTAAGTATGGTTCTCAATTAGAGACAACGATAGACAGCTGCCTCTGATTGAGAACCACACCCGGCCAAACACACAGAAATAGAAAACATAGAACACAAAACATAGAATGCCCATCCCAACTCACGCCCTGACCAAACAAAAATAGAGACATAAAAAGGATCTCTAAGGTCAGGGCGTGACACAGGTAGGCAAGTTGAGAACAAGTTCTCATTTACAATTGCGACCTGGCCAAGATTGTAACGTCCTGACCAGAGTTCTTATGTGTTTTGCTTGTTTAGTGTTGGTCAGGACGTGAGCTGGGTGGGAATTCTATGTTGTGTGTCTAGTTTGTCTGTTTCTGTGTTCAGCCTAATATGGTTCTCAATCAGAGACAGCTGTCAATCGTTGTCCCTGATTGAGAATCATATATAGGTGGCTTGTTTTGTGTTGGGGAGTGTGGGTGGTTGTTTCCTGTCTTTGTGTTTTGTCTGCACCAGCTAGGACTGTGACGGTTAGTTTGTTTTGTCATTTTGTATAGTGTCTTGTTTTGTGTTTATTAAATCATGGAAAATTACCACGCTGCACATTGGTCCTCAGATCCTTCTCGCCTCTACTCGTCTGAGGAGGAGGACGACTTAGACTGCCGTTACAAAGATAAAGCAAAGCAGTTCGACACATACAACAACACAGAGTTACACATGGAGTAAAACAAACATACAGTCAATAATACAGTAGAAAAATAAGTCTATATACAATGTGAGCAAATGAGGTGAGATAAGGGAGGTAAAGGCAAAAAAAGGCCTTGGTGGCGAAGTTAATACAATATAGCAAGTAAAACACTGGAATGGTAGATTTGCAGTGGAAGAATGTGCAAAGTAGAAATATAAATAATGGGGTGCAAAGGAGCAAAATAAATAAATAAATACAGTAGGGGAAGGGGTAGTTGTTTGGGCTAAATTATAGATGGGCTATGTACAGGTGAAGAAATCTGTGAGCTGGTCTGACAGCTGGTGCTTAAAGCTAGTGAGGGAGATAAGTGTTTCCAGTTTCAGAGATTTTTGTAGTTCGTTCCAGTCATTGGCAGCAGAGAACTGGAAGGAGAGGCGGCCAAAGGAGGAATTGGCTTTGGGGGTGACCAGAGAGATATACCTGTTGGAGCGCGTGCTACAGGTGGGTGCTGCTATGGTGACCAGCGAGCTGAGATAAGGGGGGACTTTACCTAGCAGGGTCTTGTAGATGACCTGGAGCCAGTAGGTTTGGCGACGAGTATGAAGCGAGGGCCAGCCAACGAGAGCGTGGTGGGTAGTATATGGGGCTTTGGTGACAAAACGGATGGCACTGTGATAGACTGCATCCAATTTATTGAGTAGGGTATTGGAGGCTATTTTGTAAATGACATCGCCGAAGTCGAGGATCGGTAGGATGGTCAGTTTTACGAGGGTATGTTTGGCAGCATGAGTGAAGGATGCTTTGTTGCGAAATAGGAAGCCAATTCTAGATTTAACTTTGGATTGGAGATGGTTGATGTGAGTCTGGAAGGAGAGTTTACAGTCTAGCCAGACACCTAGGTATTTGTAGTTGTCCACATATTCTAAGTCAGAACCATCCAGAGTGGTGATGCTGGACGGGCGGGCAGGTGCAGACAGCGATCGGTTGAAGAGCAGTTGGAGGCCACGGAAGGAGAGTTGTATGGCATTGAAGCTCGTCTGGAGGGTTGTTAACACAGTGTCCAGAGAAGGGCCAGAAGTATACAGAATGGTGTCATCTGCGTAGAGGTGGATCAGAGACTCACCAGCAGCAAGAGCGACATCATTGATGTATACAGAGAAGAGAGTCAGCCCAAGAATTGAACCCTGTGGCACCCCCATAGAGACTGCCAGAGGTCCGGACAACGGGCCCTCTGATTTGACACACTGAACTCTATCAGAGAAGTAGTTGGTAAACCAGGCGAGGCAATCATTTGAGAAACCAAGGCTATCGAGTCTGCCGATGAAAGTGATCCAATTGAGCTTGAAACAACACAATAAAGGCTAAACTTACTCATGTGACTAATCTAACATTGTGATGAATGTAATTTTCCTAGACGATTATCATTTTTTTGTGATTTTCCTCTACAATTATCTATTGTAGTGGAGACATCAGTCATCAGCAACAATATACCAGGGGAATGCTCTGCTCTACAGCCACCTGTGGTTGAAGGGCAGGAAGGAAGTCTCTAAACAGTATGTCACATGTACCACATGATTTCATAATGATGCAGAGAATGTATAATTTTTTATATGCTGAACCTTGTTTGTGTGTGTGGTTGGGTGTGTGTGTATGGGTGGCGCACATGTGTGTGTAATCTCTTGGCTTACTTCCCTGCTTGCACCTGTGTAAATGGGCAGAGGCATGGAAAATGCATGGATGGGGTTTGGGACAGTAGGGGAAAAATTTGAGTCTGATCCTAGTTCAGAGGAACACCCCTGATGACTCATGTTCTTGCACATGGAGCGATTCACTCCCTCTGCAGCAGTGCAGCCACATGCGCAATATTATTTCACAACATCTTCTCTGTCCTTGGAAATTCCTCCCCCTCTCCCTTTCCACCCTCTCACCATCCTGGCTTCACTGAAACACCCTGAGTAGGAGCAGCTGCAGGTGTTACGCATGTCCTCTTCCCCTCTTCCCTGGATGTGCCTGTGCTGTGAGAGGCTTTAGTCAGCTAATAAGCTTCTCTATACCACAAAAACCTGACAGCCTCAAGTATGTGTTGTAATCACCCTGCCCCGCCCTGTGTGTAAACACACAGCTTATGACATCCTTAAAGGCCAAGTGCAGTCAGTAACATTATTTACCTGTAGTTTTTAAAATATATTTCCACACTATGAGGTTGGAATAATACTGTGAAATTGTGAACATTATGATAATGACCTTTTAGTGTAAGAGCTGTTTGGAAAGACCACCTCAAATTTCAGCCCGTCATCAGGTGGTATAAGTTAATAGACTAATAACAACTGGTGGATTTACATGTGTAAAATATGTCTAGTGAGATCTATGTCTCTGTAACATTGTATTTTCAATGTTTTTCTGTTTACAATAGCCTTGAATGTGGTGTGGCCAAAGCCACATTCCTGCTTCATGTGTGAGTGCAGCTATTAGCATACTGTAAATACCATAATGTATAGACAAACAAAATAAGGATATCAATTCAAGCTGTGTAGGAGCTTCTCATCTAAACAATATTGCACATAGTGTTGCACACTTGATTAATACAATGATTCACAAATGTGTGGATATTTTAAGCCTTTAATTTTCTATAGGGCTGACAGAGAAAACATGCTGTCCACTGGTATTAAGGTAATTGAGGTCATTCTTGCAGGGACATGTGGTGTGGGAGAGCCATTGTCTTTACACTGTATCACTCAGAGAGGGGTTATGTGGTGTAGATGTCTCCAACACTACCTCCAGAGGTAGTGTGGTAGACATCTCTTAAAGAGATTTGAATCTATATCCGTCTCTTTACACTACACAAGTATCTCTCTTGGACATAGTTTGTGTCGTTAAAGTAGTGTCGTATAAAGAGGCTCAAAGAAAGTTTCAAACCTCTCTGCCAATAACAGCTAGTTTTCACATAGCGTTTTCCTTGATGGCCAAAAAGCTCAATTATAGTCTCATCTGACCAGAGTACCTTCTTCCATATGTTTGGGGAGTCTCCCACATGCCTTTTGGCGAACACCAAACATGTTTGCTTATTTTTTACTTTAAGCAATGGCTTTTTTCTGGCCACTCTTCCATAAAGCCCAGCTCTGTGGAGTGTACGGCTTCAAGTGGTCCTCTGGACAGTTACTCCAACTTTGCAGCTCCTTCAGGGTTATCTTTGGTCTCTTTGTTGCCTCTCTGATTAATGCCATCCTTGCCTGGTCCATGAATTTTGGTGGGCGGCCCTCTCTTGGCAGGTTTGTTGTGGTGCCATATTCTTTCCATTTTTTTAATAATGGATTTAATGGTGCTCTGTGGGATGTTCAAAGTTTCAGATATTTTTTATTACCCAACCCTGATCTGTACTTCTCCACAACTTTGTCCCTGACCTGTTTGGAGAGCTCCTTGATCTTTATGGTGCCGCTTGCTTGGTGGTGTTGCAGACTCTGGGGCCTTTCGGAACAGGTGTGTATATATACTGAGATCATGTGACACATAGATTGCACACAGGTGGACTTTATTTAACTAATTATGTGACTTCTGACGGTAATTGGTTGCACCAGATCTTATTTAGGGGCTTCATAGCAAAGAGGGTGAATACATATGCACGCACCACTTTTCCGTTTTTTAAATATTTTTTTATTTTAATTAAACAAGTTATTTTTTTCATTCCACTTCACCAATTTGGACTATTTTGTGTATGTCCATTACATGCAATCCAAATCAAAAGATATTTAAATTAAAAGGTTATAATGCAACAAAATAGGAAAAACGCCAAAGGGGATGAATACTTTTGCAAGGCACTGTATCCCTCCCATGAGGCTTGTCCAATTAAGCCCTTCACTCAGACCACTTCTAATTGCTAAGAAGCTATTTTTGTTTCTTTTTGACAATTTGAATTGAAAACAATCACAGTAAGGTACTTAACTGTTACCCAGAAATGATAAAAACGGTTGCATTGTACCTTTAATACAGTTTTGTTCAAAGCTTTTGTGCAATTTTAACAAGTCTGTGGTACATTTTCGCAACTGTTAGTACAAAACTCAAAACAGATACACACAAATAATACATTATTTGATGAAATTGCTTTAGAAAGGGAAAAAAGACAGGGTGTCCCCTCTCACCCCTCTTGTTTGTAATGGCAATTTAACAGCTTGAAGAAAGAATTAAACAGGACCCAAACGTAACAGGTATCAGTATTGGTAAACATGAATATAAACTAAACTTATTTACAGACGATCTCCTGATATACCTGCCCAATATTGAAAACTCAATGCCCCCTTTGCTAAAAATGTTTTCAGAATTCTGCTAAAATTTCAGGATATAAAATTAACGTGGAAAACCCCCGAAATAATGACAATAGGAAAGAGAAAAACAATAACTCACGATTTGCAGCAATACTTTAAGCGGACCACAAAAAATATGAAATAATTAATAGGATGTAGGAACAAGTGACAACAAATAGGAACAAGTGACAACAAATACACAGTGCATTCGGAAAGTATTCAGACCCCTTCCCTTTTTCCACATTTTATTACGTTACAGCCTTATTTTCAAATTGATTATATTTTTTTCCCCTTATCAATCTACACACAATACCCCAAAATGACAAAGCGATAACAGGTTTTTATAAATTAAGAACAGAAATACCTTATTTACGTAGGTATTCAGACCTTTTGCTATGAGACTCAAAATTGAGCTCAGGTGCATCCTGTTTCCATTGATCATCCTTGAAATGTCTCTACAACTTGATTGGAGTCCACCTGTGGTAAATTAAATTGATTGGACATGATTTGGAAAGGCACACACCTGTCTATATAAGGTCCCACAGTTGACAGTGCCTGTCAGAGCAAAAACTAAGCCATGAGGTTGAAGGAATTGTCCGTAGAGCTCCGAGACAGGATTGTGTCGAGGCAGAGATCTGGGGAAGGGTACCAAAAAATGTCTGCAGCATTGAAGGTCCCCAAGAACACAGTGGCCTACATCATTCTTAAATGGAAGAAGTTTGGAACCACCAAGACTCTTGCCTAGAACTGGTCTCCCAGCCAAACTGAGCAAACGAGGGAGAAGGTCCTTGGTCATGGAGGTGACCAAGAACCCGATGGTCACACTGACAGAGCTCCAAAGTTCCTCTGTGGAGATGGTTGTCCTTCTGGAAGGTTCTCCCATCTCTCCAGCACTCCACCAAGCAGGCCTTTATGGCAGAGTGGCCAGACGGAAGCCACTCCTCAGTAAAAGGCACATGACAACCCGCTTGGAGTTTGCCTAAAGACTCTCAGACCATGAGAAATAAGATTCTCTGGTCTGACGAAACCAAGATTGAACTCTTTGGCCTGAATGCCAAGCGTCACATCTGGAGAAAACCTGGCACCATCCCAACAGTGAAGCGTGATGGCAGCATCATGCTGTGGGGATATTTTTTCAGCAGCAGGGACTGGGAGACTAGTCAGGATCGAGGGAAAGATGAATGGAGCAAAGAGAGAGATCCTTGATGAAAACCTGCTCCAGAGCGCTCAGGACCTCAGACTGGGGCGAAGGTTCACCTTTCACCAGGACAATGACCCTAAGCACACAGTCAAGACAACGCAGGAGTGGCTTCGGGATAAGTATCTGAATGTCCTTGAGGGGCTCAGCCAGAGCCCGGACATGAAACCCGATCGAACATCTCTGGAGAGACTTGAAAATAGCTGTGCAGCGACGCTCCCTATCCAGCCTGTCAGAGCTGGAGAGGATCTGCAGAGAAGAATGGGAGAAACTCCCCAAATACAGGTGTCCGAAGCTTGTAGCGTCATACCCAAGAAGACTCGAGGCTGTAATCGCTGCCAAAGTTGCTTCAACAAAGTAGAGTAAAGGGTCTGAATACTTCAGTTTTTATTTTTTATAAAATTGCAAACATTTCGAAAACAACAGCTTTTGCTTTGTCATTATGGGTTATTGTGTGTTGATGAATGAGGGGAAAACCCCCAATTTAAACCATTTTAAAATAATGCTGTAACACAACAAAATGTGGAAAAAGTAAAGGGGTGTGAATACTTTCCGAATGCACTGTATAAAGATCATTTTATTCTATTACTTAACAATATGAAAGCAGATATAATTAAATGGAACAATGTTACAGGTAGCATAAACCTCTTCAGAATGGCTCCCAAAGTTGTTGTATTTATTTGATTTATTTACCAATTACCTCACCGAAGACATTCTTTAAAAAAGTCAACTTTGTCATAACAGACTTTAAATGGACAAATACAATTCATAGAATAAGAAGGAAAGTTTTACATATTCCTAAATGTGGTTTTCACTTTCCAGACCTGGAATTGTATGAACTTGATACCCAAGGGTTTTACTTTCTTACATTTGAGTCATTTAGCAAATACTCTTATCCAGAGCAATTTGGGTTAAGTGACTTGCTCAAGGACATAATGACACATTTTAAACTAGCCAGCTCAGGGATTCGAACCAGCGACCTTTCAGTTACTGGCTCAACACTCTTAACACCTGCCGCCCACTTGCTTCGTATAGTTAAATGCACTAAAGTGGTACACAATGAAGCTGCGCATGCATCATCTCCAGAGTCTTTTTACGTGTCTATTTTCAGAACATGAAAAACTTCATAGTTAAGAACACTATACAAATATGGAAGAAAATGAAACTTATTCTACAGGAACCAATATCACTCCCTAAAAACACAAAGCCTTGGATAGCTTTTCAGAATTCACAGATAAATTGGTCCACATAGAAACATAAAGGAATAGAAACCGTAAATGACTTGGTAACAGGAAATACATTTATTTCCATGATAGAATTAAAAAGCAATTTTGCACTGGCCAATGTAAATATTTTCAAATACATGCAACTTAAAAGTTACATGTCACAAAATTTAAATTTGAAATCTTTTGGACATCAGCGCAACCTTCAGGGAATTTTATTTGAGTCAGAAAAGGATGTTCATATGATAGGTAAGATATACAAAACCTTGCAAAGAGCCTATCCAAATGACAATCTCTTGAAACTATTGGAACCAAGACTTAAAAGGAACTGATGTTGGCACAAAATGGAGGGAATGTTGGAGCATAAGTAACAAAATTACAGTTAACAAAAATACATGCTTAGTCCAGTAACTAATGTATTGAATTTATTATACAAGAGACAAAATTCACAAATTCTACAGCACAACTCCATGGTCATGTCTTAATAAGTGTAAAATGTATAATTAAGTGATAATCCCAGAGAAGCCGGTGTTTGGAGGAGATATTGGCACGGGTGTTGTTAGGCCCGAGACGAAGTCCTCCAAACACCGGCTTCAATGGTATTATCACTTTTATACAACGGGTTACTGTTATATTCTAATGATGATTTACATATTTTCATTAAAAAAAGTATTTTGATGCATTTTTTCATAGTATTGAATCCTTCCACAAGATATAGTCCCGACACAAATCTAGGGTTGCTACCCAAGCCGGCTGGTCGTTCGTTCTATCGGTTTGGTTGCCAGAGACGCAACCCAATCTTTTTGTTCTGTATCTATGGACCCGACCCAGTCGTTTGTTCTAAATGTTCCATTGCCATACTGGCTTGCAACATTGTTTTCCCTTGCTTACTAGCTAGCCAACTACGACTAATTTACAGTCACGTCAAAAACCACAGGCAGCCAGAATAACAGCAAAGTAGCCCCATTTGCATTTGTTTAAGGTGTTTTCTAGTGACATTTATTTGGATAAATCCATAACAATGTGCTAATGAGGTGTGATTTCGAATGGCATAGAAAATGTGCTCACTCATCAGGACACACAGCTGACACAATCACTTCAAACTGAAGCTGGAAAGACTGCAAACTAGCTGCACTTTGTTTCGTTTGACCTTTTTTTATTTACATATTTTTTTATATATCCAGATAAATTATGCCAGCTGATTTATGATTTTGACTGGCTGAGAAATGCTGCCTGTCTGTCTGTCCGTCTCGTCCCGACTCCCTACACGTTCATTACTATGGGACAATGTTGCAAATGTCGGAGAGACAGACATACAAATCTCCGCTGTTGAAAACTAAATGTTAGTCTAAAAGAAATGTGACATAATGTCTAGAGGCTTTTTGTAGTGGAGATCAAGTTTATGAATTGCCTGGCTGGGCTGACGAGACAGTGGATTGCTCAGTCAGATGGAACAGAGTAAATAGGTATTTTAAAAATCATAGATTTAACTGGCGGTAACTTGTGGAATAGACACCGGCTGGAATGCGGTTTTAACCAATCAGCATTCAGGATTAGACCCACCCGTTGTATAATGACTCAATAATCCATGCCGTCTGGGAATGCTCAATAATCCATGCCTTCTGGGAATGCTCAATAATCCATGCCTTCTGGGAATGCTATAAATTCTAAAAGTTATGGGCAGCAGTAGAAAGTTGGCTGTCAGAAGTATTACAATGTAAACTTACTTTTAATCCATCTGTCTGCATATTTCAAGACGTCATATGGGGGTCTAGTGAGATATCCAATAGGCTGGATGATTCTTTTCTTATCACTCATCTTGAAAAAACGTATACTAAAAACGTGGAAATCAATCAATCCACCATTATTAACACAATGGAAAAATCTTAGAATTTATCATTGAAATAGCATGGGCAACCATGTAACGGCTGTCTAATGCCTCCTCCTCGGATGAGGAGGAGGAGTAAGGGTCGGACCAAAACGCAGCGTTGAATGAAGACATAATTAATTTATTTACAGACAGACGAAGACGGTAAAACTCCTAAACAAACTACAAAACAACAAACGACGTAGACAGACCTGAACTTGAGAACTTACATATACACGAAGAACGCACGAACAGGTACAGACTACACAATCGAACGAAAACACGAAACAGTCCCGTGTGGTGCATACAGACACAGACACAGGAACAATCACCCACAAACAAACAGTGAGAACAGCCTACCTTAATATGGTTCTCAATCAGAGGAAACGTCAAACACCTGCCTCTAATTGAGAACCATATCAGGCAACACATTTAACCCCACATAGAAACACATAACATAGACTACCCACCCAGCTCACGTCCTGACCAACTAAACAAAGTTAAACAAAGGAAAATAAGGTCAGGAACGTGACAGTACCCCCCCCCCGCCCCAAGATGCGGACTCCGGCCGCATAACTGAACCTCAAGGGGAGGGTTTGGGTGGGCATCTGTCCACGGTGGCGGCTCCGGCTCCGGACGTGGTCCCCACCCCACCATAGTCAATCCCCGCTTCCGTAGCCTCCTCCAAATGGCCACCCTCCAAATTAACCCCACTGGATTAAGGGGCAGCACCGGACTAAGGGGCAACACCGGAATGAGGGGCAACACCGGACTGAGGGGCAGCTCCGGACTGAGGGGCAGCTCCGGACTGAGGGGCAGCTCCGGACTGAGGGGCAGCTCCGGACTGAGGGGCAGCACCGGACTGGCTGGCGGATCCTGGCTGGCTGGCTCTGGCGGATCCTGGCTGGCTGGCTCTGGCGGATCCTGGCTGGCTGGCTCTGGCGGATCCTGGCTGGCTGGCTCTGGCGGATCCTGGCTGGCTCTGGCGGATCCTGGCTGGCTGGCTCTGGCGGATCCTGGCTGGCTGGCTCTGGCGGATCCTGGCTGGCTGGCTCTGGCGGATCCTGGCTGGCTGGCTCTGGCGGATCCTGGCTGGCTGGCGGCTCTGGCTGCTCATGGCTGGCTGGCGGCTCTGGCTGCTCATGGCTGGCTGGCGACTCTGGCTGCTCATGGCTGGCTGGCGGCTCTGGCTGCTCATGGCTGGCTGGCGGCTCTGGCTGCTCATGGCTGGCTGGCGGCTCTGGCTGCTCATGGCTGGCTGGCGGCTCTGGCTGCTCATGGCTGGCTGGCGGCTCTGGCTGCTCATGGCTTGCTGGCGGCTCTGGCTGCTCATGGCTGGCTGACGGCTCTGGCTGCTCATGGCTGGCGGACGGCTCTGGATGCTCATGGCTGGCGGACGGCTCTGGCTGCTCATGGCTGGCGGACGGCTCTGGCTGCTCATGGCTGGCGGACGGCTCTGGCTGCTCATGGCTGGCGGACGGCTCTGGCGGCTCCTGTCTGGCGGACGGCTCTGGCGGCTCCTGTCTGGCGGACGGCTCTAGCGGCTCCTGTCTGGCGGACGGCTCTAGCGGCTCCTGTCTGGCAGACGGCTTTGCAGGCTCAGTACAGACGGGCGGCTTTGAAGGCTCAGTACAGACGGGCAGTTCATGCGGCGCTTGGCAGATGGACAGCTCAGACGGCGTTGGGCAGACGGGCAGTTCAGGCGCCGTTGGGCAGACGGGCAGTTCAGGCGCCGCTGGGCAGACGGCAGACTCTGGCCGGCTGAGGCGCACTGTAGGCCTGGTGCGTGGTGCCGGAACTGGAGGTACCGGGCTAAGGACACGCACCTTCAGGCTAGTGCGGGGAGCAGCAACAGGACGCACAGGACTCTGGAGACGCACAGGAGGCTTGGTGCGTGGTGTAGGCACTGGTGGTAATGGGCTGGAGACACGCACCATAGGGCTAGTGCGTGGAGGAGGAACAGGGCTCTGGAGATGCACAGGAGGCTTGGTGCGTGGTGTAGGCACTGGTGGTACTGGGCCGAAGACACGCACCATAGGGCTAGTGCGGGGAGGTGGAATAACCCGCACTGGGCTATGTAGGCGAACCGGGGACACCATGCGTAAGGCTGGTGCCATGTATGCCGGCCCGAGGAGACGCACTGGTGGCCAGATGCGTTGGGCCGGCTTCATGACATCCGGCTCAATACTCAATCTAGCCCTGCCAATGCGGGGAGGTGGAATAACCCGCACCGGGCTATGCACACGTACAGGAGACATCGTGCGCTCTACCGCATAACACGGTGTCTGCCCGTACTCTCGCTCTCCACGGTAAGATCGGGAAGTTGGCGCAGGTCTCCTACCTGTCTTCGCCACACTACCCTTTAGCCTCCCCCAAGACATTTTTGGGCTTGACTAACAGGCTTCCTACCGCGTCGTCGTGCTGCCTCCATTCGCCGGTATCCCTCCTCACACTGCGCCAGAGAATCCCAGGCGGGCTCCGGCACTCTCCTAGGGTCGATTGCCCACCTGTCGATCTCCTCCCACGTAGTGTAGCCCAGATCCTTCTCCTGCTTCCGGGCTAGCTCCTCAAAACGCCGCCTCTCTGCTTTCGCTGCCTCCAGCTCAGCTTTGGGGCGGCGATATTCTCCTGGCTGTGCCCATGGACCGTTACCGTCCAATATTTCCTCCCATGTCCATGAATCCTGCGATCGCTGTTGCTTTCTCCCACGCCGCTTGGTCCTAGGGGGGTGGGTGATTCTGTAACGGCTGTCTAATGCCTCCTCCTCGGATGAGGAGGAGGAGTAAGGGTCGGACCAAAACGCAGCGTTGAATGAAGACATAATGAATTTATTTACAGACAGACAAAGACGGTAAAACTCCTAAACAAACTACAAAACAACAAACGACGTAGACAGACCTGAACTTGAGAACTTACATATACACGAAGAATGCACGAACAGGTACAGACTACACAATCGAACGAAAACACGAAACAGTCCCGTGTGGTGCATACAGACACAGACACAGGAACAATCACCCACAAACAAACAGTGAGAACAGCCTACCTTAATATGGTTCTCAATCAGAGGAAACGTCAAACACCTGCCTCTAATTGAGAACCATATCAGGCAACACATTTAACCCCACATAGAAACACATAACATAGACTACCCACCCAGCTCACGTCCTGACCAACTAAACAAAGTTAAACAAAGGAAAATAAGGTCAGGAACGTGACAGTACCCCCCCCCCCGCCCCAAGATGCGGACTCCGGCCGCATAACTGAACCTCAAGGGGAGGGTTTGGGTGGGCATCTGTCCACGGTGGCGGCTCCGGCTCCGGACGTGGTCCCCACCCCACCATAGTCAATCCCCGCTTCCGTAGCCTCCTCCAAATGGCCACCCTCCAAATTAACCCCACTGGATTAAGGGGCAGCACCGGACTAAGGGGCAACACCGGAATGAGGGGCAACACCGGACTGAGGGGCAGCTCCGGACTGAGGGGCAGCTCCGGACTGAGGGGCAGCTCCGGACTGAGGGGCAGCTCCGGACTGAGGGGCAGCACCGGACTGGCTGGCGGATCCTGGCTGGCTGGCTCTGGCGGATCCTGGCTGGCTGGCTCTGGCGGATCCTGGCTGGCTGGCTCTGGCGGATCCTGGCTGGCTGGCTCTGGCGGATCCTGGCTGGCTGGCTCTGGCGGATCCTGGCTGGCTGGCGGATCCTGGCTGGCTCTGGCGGATCCTGGCTGGCTGGCTCTGGCGGATCCTGGCTGGCTGGCTCTGGCGGATCCTGGCTGGCTGGCTCTGGCGGATCCTGGCTGGCTGGCTCTGGCGGATCCTGGCTGGCTGGCTCTGGCGGATCCTGGCTGGCTGGCGGCTCTGGCTGCTCATGGCTGGCTGGCGGCTCTGGCTGCTCATGGCTGGCTGGCGGCTCTGGCTGCTCATGGCTGGCTGGCGGCTCTGGCTGCTCATGGCTGGCTGGCGGCTCTGGCTGCTCATGGCTGGCTGGCGGCTCTGGCTGCTCATGGCTGGCTGGCGGCTCTGGCTGCTCATGGCTGGCTGGCGGCTCTGGCTGCTCATGGCTTGCTGGCGGCTCTGGCTGCTCATGGCTGGCTGACGGCTCTGGCTGCTCATGGCTGGCGGACGGCTCTGGATGCTCATGGCTGGCGGACGGCTCTGGCTGCTCATGGCTGGCGGACGGCTCTGGCTGCTCATGGCTGGCGGACGGCTCTGGCTGCTCATGGCTGGCGGACGGCTCTGGCGGCTCCTGTCTGGCGGACGGCTCTGGCGGCTCCTGTCTGGCGGACGGCTCTAGCGGCTCCTGTCTGGCGGACGGCTCTAGCGGCTCCTGTCTGGCAGACGGCTTTGCAGGCTCAGTACAGACGGGTGGCTTTGAAGGCTCAGTACAGACGGGCAGTTCATGCGGCGCTTGGCAGATGGACAGCTCAGACGGCGTTGGGCAGACGGGCAGTTCAGGCGCCGTTGGGCAGACGGGCAGTTCAGGCGCCGCTGGGCAGACGGCAGACTCTGGCCGGCTGAGGCGCACTGTAGGCCTGGTGCGTGGTGCCGGAACTGGAGGTACCGGGCTAAGGACACGCACCTTCAGGCTAGTGCGGGGAGCAGCAACAGGACGCACAGGACTCTGGAGACGCACAGGAGGCTTGGTGCGTGGTGTAGGCACTGGTGGTAATGGGCTGGAGACACGCACCATAGGGCTAGTGCGTGGAGGAGGAACAGGGCTCTGGAGATGCACAGGAGGCTTGGTGCGTGGTGTAGGCACTGGTGGTACTGGGCCGAAGACACGCACCATAGGGCTAGTGCGGGGAGGTGGAATAACCCGCACTGGGCTATGTAGGCGAACCGGGGACACCATGCGTAAGGCTGGTGCCATGTATGCCGGCCCGAGGAGACGCACTGGTGGCCAGATGCGTTGGGCCGGCTTCATGACATCCGGCTCAATACTCAATCTAGCCCTGCCAATGCGGGGAGGTGGAATAACCCGCACCGGGCTATGCACACGTACAGGAGACATCGTGCGCTCTACCGCATAACACGGTGTCTGCCCATACTCTCGCTCTCCACGGTAAGATCGGGAAGTTGGCGCAGGTCTCCTACCTGTCTTCGCCACACTACCCTTTAGCCTCCCCCAAGACATTTTTGGGCTTGACTAACAGGCTTCCTACCGCGTCGTCGTGCTGCCTCCATTCGCCGGTATCCCTCCTCACACTGCGCCAGAGAATCCCAGGCGGGCTCCGGCACTCTCCTAGGGTCGATTGCCCACCTGTCGATCTCCTCCCACGTAGTGTAGCCCAGATCCTTCTCCTGCTTCCGGGCTAGCTCCTCAAAACGCCGCCTCTCTGCTTTCGCTGCCTCCAGCTCAGCTTTGGGGCGGCGATATTCTCCTGGCTGTGCCCATGGACCTTTACCGTCCAATATTTCCTCCCATGTCCATGAATCCTGCGATCGCTGTTGCTTTCTCCCACGCCGCTTGGTCCTAGGGGGGTGGGTGATTCTGTAACGGCTGTCTAATGCCTCCTCCTCGGATGAGGAGGAGGAGTAAGGGTCGGACCAAAACGCAGCGTTGAATGAAGACATAATGAATTTATTTACAGACAGACAAAGACGGTAAAACTCCTAAACAAACTACAAAACAACAAACGACGTAGACAGACCTGAACTTGAGAACTTACATATACACGAAGAATGCACGAACAGGTACAGACTACACAATCGAACGAAAACACGAAACAGTCCCGTGTGGTGCATACAGACACAGACACAGGAACAATCACCCACAAACAAACAGTGAGAACAGCCTACCTTAATATGGTTCTCAATCAGAGGAAACGTCAAACACCTGCCTCTAATTGAGAACCATATCAGGCAACACATTTAACCCCACATAGAAACACATAACATAGACTACCCACCCAGCTCACGTCCTGACCAACTAAACAAAGTTAAACAAAGGAAAATAAGGTCAGGAACGTGACAGTACCCCCCCCCCCCCCCCGCCCCAAGATGCGGACTCCGGCCGCATAACTGAACCTCAAGGGGAGGGTTTGGGTGGGCATCTGTCCACGGTGGCGGCTCCGGCTCCGGACGTGGTCCCCACCCCACCATAGTCAATCCCCGCTTCCGTAGCCTCCTCCAAATGGCCACCCTCCAAATTAACCCCACTGGATTAAGGGGCAGCACCGGACTAAGGGGCAACACCGGAATGAGGGGCAACACCGGACTGAGGGGCAGCTCCGGACTGAGGGGCAGCTCCGGACTGAGGGGCAGCTCCGGACTGAGGGGCAGCTCCGGACTGAGGGGCAGCACCGGACTGGCTGGCGGATCCTGGCTGGCTGGCTCTGGCGGATCCTGGCTGGCTGGCTCTGGCGGATCCTGGCTGGCTGGCTCTGGCGGATCCTGGCTGGCTGGCTCTGGCGGATCCTGGCTGGCTGGCTCTGGCGGATCCTGGCTGGCTGGCGGATCCTGGCTGGCTCTGGCGGATCCTGGCTGGCTGGCTCTGGCGGATCCTGGCTGGCTGGCTCTGGCGGATCCTGGCTGGCTGGCTCTGGCGGATCCTGGCTGGCTGGCTCTGGCGGATCCTGGCTGGCTGGCTCTGGCGGATCCTGGCTGGCTGGCGGATCCTGGCTGGCTCTGGCGGATCCTGGCTGGCTGGCTCTGGCGGATCCTGGCTGGCTGGCTCTGGCGGATCCTGGCTGGCTGGCTCTGGCGGATCCTGGCTGGCTGGCTCTGGCGGATCCTGGCTGGCTGGCTCTGGCGGATCCTGGCTGGCTGGCGGCTCTGGCTGCTCATGGCTGGCTGGCGGCTCTGGCTGCTCATGGCTGGCTGGCGGCTCTGGCTGCTCATGGCTGGCTGGCGGCTCTGGCTGCTCATGGCTGGCTGGCGGCTCTGGCTGCTCATGGCTGGCTGGCGGCTCTGGCTGCTCATGGCTGGCTGGCGGCTCTGGCTGCTCATGGCTGGCTGGCGGCTCTGGCTGCTCATGGCTTGCTGGCGGCTCTGGCTGCTCATGGCTGGCTGACGGCTCTGGCTGCTCATGGCTGGCGGACGGCTCTGGATGCTCATGGCTGGCGGACGGCTCTGGCTGCTCATGGCTGGCGGACGGCTCTGGCTGCTCATGGCTGGCGGACGGCTCTGGCTGCTCATGGCTGGCGGACGGCTCTGGCGGCTCCTGTCTGGCGGACGGCTCTGGCGGCTCCTGTCTGGCGGACGGCTCTAGCGGCTCCTGTCTGGCGGACGGCTCTAGCGGCTCCTGTCTGGCAGACGGCTTTGCAGGCTCAGTACAGACGGGCGGCTTTGAAGGCTCAGTACAGACGGGCAGTTCATGCGGCGCTTGGCAGATGGACAGCTCAGACGGCGTTGGGCAGACGGGCAGTTCAGGCGCCGTTGGGCAGACGGGCAGTTCAGGCGCCGCTGGGCAGACGGCAGACTCTGGCCGGCTGAGGCGCACTGTAGGCCTGGTGCGTGGTGCCGGAACTGGAGGTACCGGGCTAAGGACACGCACCTTCAGGCTAGTGCGGGGAGCAGCAACAGGACGCACAGGACTCTGGAGACGCACAGGAGGCTTGGTGCGTGGTGTAGGCACTGGTGGTAATGGGCTGGAGACACGCACCATAGGGCTAGTGCGTGGAGGAGGAACAGGGCTCTGGAGATGCACAGGAGGCTTGGTGCGTGGTGTAGGCACTGGTGGTACTGGGCCGAAGACACGCACCATAGGGCTAGTGCGGGGAGGTGGAATAACCCGCACTGGGCTATGTAGGCGAACCGGGGACACCATGCGTAAGGCTGGTGCCATGTATGCCGGCCCGAGGAGACGGACTGGTGGCCAGATGCGTTGGGCCGGCTTCATGACATCCGGCTCAATACTCAATCTAGCCCTGCCAATGCGGGGAGGTGGAATAACCCGCACCGGGCTATGCACACGTACAGGAGACATCGTGCGCTCTACCGCATAACACGGTGTCTGCCCGTACTCTCGCTCTCCACGGTAAGATCGGGAAGTTGGC
This sequence comes from Salvelinus namaycush, assembly GCF_016432855.1. NCBI lineage: Eukaryota > Metazoa > Chordata > Actinopteri > Salmoniformes > Salmonidae > Salvelinus > Salvelinus namaycush. The sequence goes on along the minus strand of NC_052308.1, from coordinate 23,721,800 downwards.
GCAGGTCTCCTACCTGTCTTCGCCACACTACCCTTTAGCCTCCCCCAAGACATTTTTGGGCTTGACTAACAGGCTTCCTACCGCGTCGTCGTGCTGCCTCCATTCGCCGGTATCCCTCCTCACACTGCGCCAGAGAATCCCAGGCGGGCTCCGGCACTCTCCTAGGGTCGATTGCCCACCTGTCGATCTCCTCCCACGTAGTGTAGCCCAGATCCTTCTCCTGCTTCCGGGCTAGCTCCTCAAAACGCAGCCTCTCTGCTTTCGCTGCCTCCAGCTCAGCTTTGGGGCGGCGATATTCTCCTGGCTGTGCCCATGGACCTTTACCGTCCAATATTTCCTCCCATGTCCATGAATCCTGCGATCGCTGTTGCTTTCTCCCACGCCGCTTGGTCCTAGGGGGGTGGGTGATTCTGTAACGGCTGTCTAATGCCTCCTCCTCGGATGAGGAGGAGGAGTAAGGGTCGGACCAAAACGCAGCGTTGAATGAAGACATAATGAATTTATTTACAGACAGACAAAGACGGTAAAACTCCTAAACAAACTACAAAACAACAAACGACGTAGACAGACCTGAACTTGAGAACTTACATATACACGAAGAATGCACGAACAGGTACAGACTACACAATCGAACGAAAACACGAAACAGTCCCGTGTGGTAGACACAGACACAGGAACAATCACCCACAAACAAACAGTGAGAACAGCCTACCTTAATATGGTTCTCAATCAGAGGAAACGTCAAACACCTGCCTCTAATTGAGAACCATATCAGGCAACACATTTAACCCCACATAGAAACACATAACATAGACTACCCACCCAGCTCACGTCCTGACCAACTAAACAAAGTTAAACAAAGGAAAATAAGGTCAGGAACGTGACAAACCAAGACATTTTTAGTGGTACAATTGAAGGCCATGTGGCAAACAATAATGCAGGCACTAGAGATGGGGGTGTGAACATGCGTGTTTGGGTGGAGGAGATTTTTTATTTCACCTTTATTTAACCAGGTAGGCTAGTTGAGAACAAGTTCTCATATACAACAGCGACCTGGCCAAGATAAAGCACAGCAGTTCGACACATACAACAACACAGAGGTACACATGGAATAAACAAACATACAGTCAATAATACAGTAGAAAAAAGACAAATATATGCACAGTGAGTACAAATGAGGTAAGATAAGGGAGGTAAGGCAATAAATAGGCCATGGTGGTGAAGTAATTACAAAATAGCAACTAGACACGGGAATGGTAGATGTGCAGAAGATGCATGTGCAAGTAGAGATACTGAGGTGCAAAGGAGCAAGATAAATAAATAAATAAAGTATGGGGAGGAGGTAGTTGGATGGGCTGTTTACAGATGGGCTATGTACAGGTGCAGTGATCTGTGAGCTGCTCTGACAACTGGTGCTTAAAGCTAGTGAGGGAGATATGGGTCTCCAGCTTCAGTGATTTTTGCAGTTCAGACCAGTCATTGGCAGCAGAGAACTGGAAGGAAAGGCGGCCAAAGAAGGAATTGGCTTTGGGGGTGACCAGTGAGATATACCCGCTGGAGTGCGTGCTATGGGTGGGTGCTGCTATGGTGAGCAGTGAGCTGAGATAAGGCGGTGCTTTACCTAGCAAAGACTTGTAGATGACCTGGAGCCAGTGGGTTTGGCAAAGAGTTTGAAGCGATGGCCAGCCAACGAGAGTGTACAGGTCGCAGTGGTGGGTAATATATGGAGCTTTGGTGACAAAACGGATGGCACTGTGATAGACTGCATCCAATTTGTTGAGTAGAGTGTTGGAGGCTATTTATAGATGACATTGCCGAAGTCGAGGATCGGTAGGATGGTCATTTTTACGAGGGTATGTTTGGCAGTATGAGTGAAGGATGCTTTGTTGTGAAATAGGAAGCCAATTCTAGATTTAACTTTGGATTGGAGATACTTAATGTGAGTCTGGAAGGAGAGTTTACAGTCTAGCCAGACACCTAGGTATTTGTAGTTGTCCACATATTCTAAGTCAGAACCGTCCAGAGTAGTGATGCTGGACGGGCAGGCAGGTGTGGGCAGTGATCGGTTGAAGAGCATGCATTTAGTTTTACTTGCATTTAAGAGCAGTTGGAGGCCACGGAAGGAGAGTTGTATGGCATTGAAGCTTGTCTGGATGTTAGTTAACACAGTTTCCAGAGAAGTGCCAGAAGTATACAGAATGGTGTCGTCTGCGTAGAGGTGGATCAGAGAATCACCAGCAGCGAGAGCGACATCATTGATGTATACAGAGAAGAGAGTTGACCTGAGAATTGAACCCTGTGGCACCACCATAGAGACTGCCAGAGGTCCGGACAACAGGCCCTCCGATTTTACACACTGAACTCTATCAGAGAAGTAGTTGGTGAACCAGGCCAGGCAGTCATTTGAGAAATAAAGGCTGTTGAGTCTGCCAATAAGAATGTGGTGATTGACAGAGTCGAAAGCTTTGGCCAGGTCGATGAATATGGCTGCACAGTAATGTCTCTTATCGATGGCAGTTATGATATCGTTTAGGACCTTGAGCGTGGCTGAGGTGCACTCATGACCAGCTCTGAAACCAGATTGCACAGCGGAGAAGGTATGGTGGGATTTGAAATGGTCGGTAATCTGTTTGTTGACTTGGCTTTCGAAGACCTTAGAAAGGCAGGGTAGGATAGATATAGGTCTGTAGCAATTTGGATCTAGAGTGTCTCCCCCTTTGAAGAGGGGGATGACCGTGGCAGCTTTACAATCTTTGGGTATCTCAGACGATATGAAGAGAGATTGAATAGGCTAGTAATAGGGGTTGCAACAATTTCAGCAGATCATTTTAAAAAGAGAGGGTCCAGATTGTCTAGCCCGGCTGATTTGTAGGGGTCCAGGTTTTGCAGTTCTTTCAGAACATCAGCTATCTGGATTTGGGTGAAGGAGAAATGGGGAGGCTTGGGCGAGTTGCTGTGGGGAGTGCAGGGCTGTTGACCGGGGTAGGGGTAGCCAGGTGGAATACATGGCCAGCTGTAGAAAAATGCTTCTTGAAATTCTCAATTATCGTGGATTTATCGGCGGTGACAGTGTTTCCTAGCCTCAGTGCAGTGGGCAGCTGGGAGGAGGTGCTCTTATTCTCAATGGACTTTACAGTGACCCAGAACTTTTTGGAGTTTGTGCTACAGGATGCAAATTTCTGCTTGAAAAAGCTAGCCTTAGATTTCCTAACTGCCTGTGTATATTTGTTCCTAACTTCCCTGAAAAGTTGCATATCACGGGGGCTATTCGATGCTAATGCAGAACGCCACAGGATGTTTTTGTGCTGGTCAAGGGCAGTCAGGTCTGGAGAGAACCCAGGGCTATATCTGTTCCTGGTTCTACATTTTTTGAAAGGGGCATGTTTATTTAAGATGATGAGGAAGGCACTTTTAAAGAATGACCAGGCATCCTCTACTGACGGGATGAGGTCAATATCCTTCCAGGATACCCGGGCCAGGTCGATTAGGAAGGCCTGCTCGCTGAAGTGTTTTAGGGAGCGTTTGATAGTGATGAGTGGTGGTCGTTTGACCGCAGACCCGTTACGGATGCAGGCAATGAGGCAGTGATCGCTGAGATCTTGGTTCAAAACAGTGAGGTATATTTGGAGGGCAAGTTGGTTAGGATGATATCTATGAGGGTGCCCGTGTTTATGGATTTGGGGTTGTAGCTGGTGGGTTCATTGATAATTTGTGAGAGAGTGAGGGCATCAACCTTAGATTGTAGGATGTCCCAGTTTAGGTCACCTAGCAGCACGAGCTCTGAAGATAGATGGGGGGGCAATCAGTTCACATATGGTGTCCAGGGCACAGCTGGGGGCAGAGGGTGGTCTATAGCAAGCGGCAACGGTGAGAGACTTGTTTCTGGAAAGGTGGATTTTTAAAAGTAGAAGCTTGAATTGTTTGGGTACAGACCTGGATAGTAAGACAGAACTCTGCAGGCTATCTCTGCAGTAGATTGCAACACCGCCCCCTTTGGCAGTTCTATCTTGTCGGAAAATGTTATAGTTAGGGATGGAATTTTAGGGTTTTTGGTGGTCTTCCTGAGCCAGGATTCAGACACTGCTAGGACATCCGGGTTGGCAGAGTGTGCTAGGGTAGTGAATAAAACAAACTTAGGGAGAGGCTTCTAATGTTAATATGCATGAAACCAAGGCTTTTACGGTTACAGAAGTCAACAAATGAGAGCGCCTGGGGAATGGGAGTGGAGCTAGGCACTGCAGGTCCTGGATTAACCTCCACATCACCAGAGGAACAGAGGAGGAGTAGGATGGGTACGGCTAAAGGCTAAAATAACTGGTCGTCTAGTACGTTCAGAACATAGAGTAAAAGGAGCAGGTTTCTGGGCACGGTAGAGTAGATTCAAGGCATAATGTACAGACAAAGGTATGGTAGGATGTGGATACAGAGGGTAAACCTGTGCATAGAGTGACGATGAAAGAGATATTGTCTCTAGAAATATAATTTAAACCAGGTGATGTCACCGCATGTGTGGTAAGTGGAACTAAAGTGTTAAATGAGGCGTATTGAGCAGGGCTAGAGGCTCTACAGTGAAATAAGGCAATAAATACTAACCAAAACAGAAATGCACAAGGCATATTGACGTTAGCGAGAGTCATGTGTAGCCGAGTGATCATAGGAGTCCAGTGAGTGGCTTCAGGCAGCTTGCGGGCCGGTGCTAGCAAGCTAACAGAAGGGTCTTGGATGGACGTCGCGACGGAAGAAAGTCTGTTGTGGCCCCCTCGTGCTATTACGTCAGCAGACGGATCAGCAGGGCTCCGTGTGGTAAACCAGGCCAAATTAGCAGAATAGGTATAGTGGCCAAAGAGTTTGTCCGGTGGGCCTCTTAAGCTAACAGTCCGATGTGCTCTGGACAGCTAGCAGGCCGGGGCTAGCATGCTAGCGGATGGGCATTCAGGGGACAAAGCGACGGCGGAGCCAGTTGAGAAAAACCCCATCGGGCGAATCACGTCTGTGGTCCAGTCGTGATGAGTTGGGGGGGGTCCAAGCAAGTTGGCAAAAAGAGGTATTGTAGCCCAAGGAGTGGCTGATGGACCTATTTGGCTAGCCGGGAGATGGGCCTAGCAAGGCTAGCTCCAGGCTAATTGGTTCTTGCTTCGGGACAGTAACGTTAGCCAGGAGTGGCCACTCGAATAGCAGCTAGCTAGTTGCGATGATCCAGGTGAAGAAAAAAAAGGTTCAGAGCTTGCGGTAGGAATCCGGAGATATGGAGAAAAATAAGTCTGATTTGCTCTGGTTTGAGACGCGCTGTCCAGCCTGGCGAGAGTTGTCCGTGCTAGAGGTGGCTGATGACCGCTAGCAGTGGATAGCTGACTACTAGCTAGTAGCTGGCTAGCTTCTGTTGGGGTTCCGGTTGAGGCGACGGTTCAGACGACGGATCAGCAGGGCTCCGTATGGTGGGTATGGTGGCCAAAGAATTTGTCCGATGGGCCTCTTAAGCTAACAGTCCAATATACTTTAGACAGCTAGAGGGCCGTGGCTAGCTGGTAGCCAGTTAGCTGGCTAGCTTTTGATGAGTTGATGAGTTCTTAAGTATAAAAACTGCAGATCCGTACCGCATTGGGTGAGGCGGGTTGCAGGAGAGTATATTCAGTCCGTAGATAGAAAGTGATATTAAACTATTAAATATATATACGGAAAAAAACAAGGAAAAACGATGTTTACACGGGACAGGACAAAAACACACGTCCAACTGCTACACCATCTTGGAAAACAGTGATTAAGTTAGTTGTTGTTTAGTTGTTAGTTTAGTTGTTGTTTGTGTGTATCTGTAAATTGTTGTTCTGTGTGTTTGTTAATATTTGGTGTGAGAAAAATAAATGCATATATTTTTTTTAAGCAGTTCCCGCTGGGCGAAAACTGGTTGAATCAACACTGTTTCCAAGCCATTTCAACCCCCCAAAATCTATGTGAGGACGTTGAATCAACATGGAAAAATGATTGAATTTGCAAAAAGTCATCAGCGTAAGCACATTTAGAATTTTTCTCACCCAACTTTTAACCTAAATCCAATGACTTGATGACACTTTTTGTTGATTTCACATTAGGTGAAAGCTCAACCAAATGTAAACCAAAACTAGACGTTGAACTGACATCTGTGCCCAGTGGGTTGTTTAAAAACTCTAAGCACATTTTCAATTGAAAAAGCACAACAAACAAAATCATAGTCACTTTTTCACCAAAATCAGTGTTTCATCTAGAAATACATGTTTCACATTGCAGTACATGTTCATATAATGTAATTACCTTTCACAATGCAATGCTCACATTACTTATAAAATGATTATCTTCTCTTTTGTTAAAATACATTTTACTATTACTTAATTAAACTGCTCTTAATTGATAATCAACGTTTGGTAAACCTATAGATTTTAAACTGGCTTGTATACTACAGATTTGGAGAACTACATAATGAAAATGGAGGTATGTAAAGTAGACACATAAAAATGATGATACATACTCGAATGTCCTACTATGATGATGACTGTTAAGATTTTACTTCACAGTAATATATTTTTTAAATCTGATATTGACAAGGTCAGAGATGTAACATATCAAATCAAAGTTTATCAAATGAAATCAAATTGTATTGGTCACATGCAGATGTTAATGCAAGTGTAGCGAAATGCTTGTGCTTCTAATGCCGACAGTGCAGTGATATCTAACAAGTAATCTAACAAATTCACAATGACTACCTTATACACACAAATGTAAAGGGATGAATAAGAATATGTACACACAAATACTTGGATGAGCGATGGCCGTGTGGCATAGATGGTATAGAATACAGTATATACATATGAGATGAGTAATGTAGGATATGTAGACATTATTAAAGTTGCGTTATTTAAAGTGACTAGTGATACCTTTATTACATCCATTTATTAAATGTATTAAAGTGGCAGCCACTCTATGTTAGTGATGGCTGTTAAACAGTCTGATGGCCTTGAGATAGAAGCTGTTTTTCAGTCTCTCGGTCCCAGCTTTGATGCACCTGTACTGACCTCGCCTTCTGGATGGTAGCGGGGTCAACAGGCAGTGGCTCGGTGGTTGTTGTCCTTGATGATCTTTTTGGCCTTCCTCTGACATCGGTTGCTGTAGGTGTCCTGGAGGGCAGGTAGTTTGCCCCCGGTGATGCGTTGTGCAGTCATACACATACACAGATTAGCAGATGTTACAGCAGGTGCAGCGAAATGCTTGTGTTTCTAGCTCCTACAGTGCAGTAATACAATATCAGTACAATACGATACCAATACTCAGATTATCCAGAAAGTCCAAAACAAGAAAGAAATGCATCCTCTATACAGTTAATATGTATCCAAAACAAATTTGCGGGGGGATCACACTGGGGGGGAGGATCACACTGCTTTACTAAAATTGCATTGGCCAACACAGTACTGTAATACTGTAATATATGCCATTTACATAGCATTTAAATAAACATTTATTTAAAAAACATAGCAGACACTTTTATCCAAAGTAACAACAGTCCACACATCTTGGTATCTGACCCCCAGGGGGAATCAACCCCACTCTGGTGTTGCTAGTGCCATGCTCTCATGAACTGAGCTATGTACAGGACCCCTACAATACATACGTACAATACAATACTGTAATACAATACACAATTACAGTACAATTGGAAGATGTATGAGTGTGTGTACCACCCTCCTTCAGGGCATGGATAAGGCATGCAATGATTTCAATCCAGACCTATGTCAGGCTTGGATTCACCATGCCAAAAGGTTTTTCCCCGGGTGCATGAACAATGAGGATATTTACTGGGATTTTGATAAGAACCTAACCATTTAACTCTGTTTTGTTTGTAGCTACATCTTGTTTGGCTATCTTTGTGTCAAGTCACTCCGGTTCACACTGACCATGGTGTGTGCAGAAAGTAGGCCATCACTTTTTCCTACTGATCTGTCGATAGCGCCTACTAAATTCAGGGCATCAATGTTGTTGAGAAAAGTAGCAAAACGTTTGTAGTTCTCGATGGCTAACGTAATATCTTTCAGAAACGGTACGGTAGAAAGGACTGTCAACACATACTGAACAGCTCACGTTATAGACAGAAGTGCTCTACATGGCAGACCAATCCAAATTCGTCTCCTGGTATGTCCGGCCCATATATTATCTCAGCCAATCATGGCTAGTGGGAAGGTTCCTGTCTTTTTCCATGGCTAAACCAACTAGGCTCGTAATTTAAAATGTTATTCGTATTTTGATAAAAAATACATGTTTACGTTCAAATGCTGCTCCTGTGAAGTAGTGATGTGCAGCATATACCTACTTTCCTGAAACGAGTCACCTACGGCCAAACGCTCAAGACAGGCTTGATGCAAACTACTGCCTGCTAAACATTATGTTGCTTTAATTTCTTTCATTTGATTACAGTACACCTAAGTTGTAATGATATCGAAACAATACATTTATTTTATTGCATTAATGACCGTTAAAGATGTCTTCAATGATCATACTTTTGATCAAACATTAATAGAAATTATGGAAATTATATGTTCAGTCAATTTTAATTTTAATCGGTAGTGAAAACAGTGTTATGTACTGTAATTTACAGTACTGTAGTATATTACATTCAAAGGGAAATGTTTTAACGTATCTTGCTTTTTTTATTACTATGTTGAACAGATTTGTTGTTGTGTTTTGGTGATGGTATTTCACAGTCAACTTATATTTTGGATGGTTGTGTGGTGAAAGAGCCATCAAACAAAATGAATGCACAATAAAAATATTTTAATATGAGACTTGCTGCATTACAAGTGTTACCAGTTTGGAGTTTTGTACTAAGAGTTTTGAAAATTCACCAAATACTTATAGCAACAAAGTGAATGAAAAAAACTGTAGCAACAATGTTGGTACTGTCATTCACCTGTGTGTGTGTGTGTGTGTGTGTGTGTGTGTGTGTGTGTGGGGGGGGGGGGGGGGGGGGGGCATGTGGACAGATAGGGGTCTACTTGTGCTCGAGCACCTGCCCCTTTGCCCTCCGATTCGCCAAGAGCCCTTTTTGGGGGCAGTTTTTATCGTTGTTGTTCAAGTCGTCGTGACGTCATCAAGTTCACCACCGTCCTCTCCCACCCCACCCCATCTGTTGGTTGCTTGCGACTGTTGGTCTGCCATGTATAGAGCTCGCACGTGCCCGGATGCGGCCACCGGTCGAGTGTGTGTAGCAAGCTACCTAGTTTAAATATCAACAGTACTACCACAGCCGTTGCAGCATAACATTTGATTAACACAATTGATAACACTTGATTTACTTACATCATCATCAATATGCAGCCTGGTTGGCTGATAGCCTACGTGCAGAAGAGAGGCAGAAAGACATAGAGAGGAGTAGCTGCATCTACGACCCTCCGACCCAACTCTATCCCTTCTTCAGTCGGGAGTTGCACAAGTGTGTCAGGACAGCAGCATCACAGGTAGTCTAGACTCTAGCTTACCACCATATGTACTGTATACACTCAAATATCCACACAAGCCACTAGACAGACAGCCATATTTGAGTTAGAAGATTATGACTATTCTATTATTAAGTTATTATTTAAGAGCTTTGAAGATGAATCACAATCAGGTAAAATTTTTTTTTAACAAGCTGACTAGCAGATGCCGGTGGTGACCCTTTTTTCATTAGCACCTTCCCCCTGAAATGTCTTTGCACAGCCCTGTGTGTGTGTGTGTGTGTGTGCGTGCGTGCGTGCGTGCGTGCGTGCGTGCGTGCGTGTGTGTGTGTGTTTGTGTGTGTGTGTGTGTGTGTGTGTGTGTGACAGTATCTCTCTAGAGGACTACCAGCTCTGGTCCAGCTCTGGTCTAGGGGAGCGCCGCTCTGTTCCTCCCCAGGATGACGTGTGTGTGTGGCACCCGTATCATCACACAGCTGCCCCTGGACTCCCACCCACCCTGGAGGAGTGGGCTCAGTCAGACCAGGTAACAGGCCAGTGGTGACACCACAGTGTTTACAGCAAAACTAATGATGTCTGAGGAATAATACACATTCTACTATAGCACTACTCACTGATATGGGTACTATTTCACAGCACATACAACCTGTTGAACATGCACATCATGGATCAATCTCCACTCAGACTCAGACCTGGGTTCAAATACTATTTGAAATATCTCAATTACTTTCACATACATTCAAAGTAAGTATTTTTTTGAAAGTATTTAGATATGTTTGATTTGAAAAGACAAGTAGTTGAATATTTGTATGTATTTGGAAATACACTTGGTAAGTATTTGAAAATACTCAAATACACTGACTCAAATACACTCATATGCATTTAAACCAGGTATTTGAAAATAGTACTTGAAAAAAGTATTTGAAAATGCTCTCAAATACAATTTGGTAGACTATTTGGATTTTACAAATTAACATTCAAATACTAAAATAAAAGTACTTTTGGGTGTGTATTTGAAAATACTTGTATACACAAAAAAGTGTTTTAAATATCAGATACACAAATACACATGTATTTAAACTCAGTTCTGCTCATAATAACACATTCTTCAAATGGCTTCACCTTCACTAGAACATGGTAATGTCATGTCTCCGTGAGGAGGGTTATTCAAATTGCTTCTATTCACACATTATGATCTCTACTCTAGCGTTTACCAGTGAATGGCGTTTTGTTATATGCAAGTCCAAATAGCCTATAGAAATTCATATGGAAAATTTAACTTTTCATTCAAGAGAGTAATTTACCAAACCCAGTCCTCCCGCCAAAACAGAAAGAGAATGAGCCTTGAATAGAGAGAGATGAGAGTTGAGTGAGGAAAGAGTGAGTGAAAGATAGAGAGAATGAGAGGGAGAGAGAGAACAGATCCTTTTCTGAGGGGCCTAAAGACATGTTTCCCTCAGATGTTGGGTCTTCTTCAGATGCTAATGGGAAATGTCTATTCCCAAGCAGACCTTAGCATAACAATGCTATAGAAGTGAAAGAGCTAAACCTCTGCTTTCTTTAGGAAGCCAAAGCTGGTCTTTCTTATGGACTAATGCCCTTCTCTCTTTGTACAGAGAGTGAAAGCCCTCTGGAACGCGATGGCAAGGTGATCACAGCGCTAACTGAAATTAGATTGAAACAACACATTATCCACCCAAAGAATACCACTTTAACTCAAGAAATGACCAAAATATAGCATTGTGTAGAAAGACAATGCCAGATACACTTACTTTTAGACAGAGATTGTTTCAAATATTATCTGGCTTTTGTTTTTTAAATCTGTGGTGAATGATGTCTATTGGAATACACAAACCCAAATGTTATGGCTGTATGTCTCATTCAGACGCCAAAATTATATCTGAAATTCAGAGCTTGAAGCATTTTTTGGAAGACTGACCTTGAGGATTACAATAGAATACTTTTATCAGCTCTGATATGAAGAGTTCATGAGTTTCCTTTATGTTGCTTAAAACAGATGAACCTTCATTCAGGTTGTGTGGTTGAATGGTGGTAGATATCATTTTAGAAATGTTAGTAATCCTGTCTGTCAAATTTCACAAAATGTTGTTTCAAGTTATTCTCCATGGAATTTTGGGCTATTTATTCATCCTTAAAAAGCTGTTTTTTGAGAGGCGGTTTCATAGGCATCCGTTAATGAGTGTGTTTATGGCATATAACATAGCCTATATATTATAATCCAACGCTCAAGATGTATGGATGTGTTATTCATTGACATTTTACTGGCCCGAGGGAGTGGCTGTTAATGTGATTTTATTTGTTGACATTGAAGAAGGGGACAACAGAAATGGTTTGATTAGAGGGTACGATCCACCAGTTGTGTTGGGAGACTTTGTCACGTTCGTTGTAATAATGATCGGACCAAGGCGCAGCGTGCGTAGAGTTCCACATGTTTAATAAATGAAACTCACCAAAACAATACAGAACAAAACAAATAAAGAAACAAATAACGAACTGTAACTAACGAGATGCTACGTGCACTAACTCCAAACAATATCCCATAACACATAGCTGGGAAAAATGCTACTTAAGTATGATCCCCAATTAGAGACAACCATAGCCAGCTGCCTCTAATTGGGAATCATACTAAAACACCAACATAGAAAAAACAAACTAGAACCCCACATAGAAAATATTAACTAGACTAAACCCCTAGTCACGCCCTGACCTACTCTACCATAGAAAATAAAGTCTTTCTATGGTCAGGACGTGACAGACTTCATGTCTCTGGAGAATATGACATAACCTGACATGGGTCATATGGGTAACAGTAACACAATTAGGCTTAATCTCTTTTTCCTGTTGCCTCATGATGACAATTGTTGCTTAAATACCCCACAATGACCAGTCTTTATCTCATTAACACCTCTCCTGTTCCCCCGTCTGTCTCTGAAACTCTCTCTTTATGCAGATCAGATGCAAGTCCAGGACCAGGTGCAGCACGGCGGAAGTTAGCACCTTCTCAACCAGGCAGACACACTCCATTTACATGCAAAATGCATGCAGGTTTATTCAGCAAATGTGTGAGCACAGGTGTGAGTGATGTATGGGAGGGGGACACACACTGTTGTCACTAGAGAAGCATACGGAAAGTGTTCAGACCCCTTGACTTTTTCCACATTTTGTTATGTTACAGCGTTATTCTAAATTTGATTAAATATAATTTTTTCTCCCAGCAATCTGTACACAATACCCCATAATGACAAAGCGAAAACATTTTTTTTTGCATTTTTGCAAATGTATTATAAATAAAAAACAGAAATACCTTATTTAGATGTTTCTACAACTTGATTACAGTCCACCTGTGGTCAATTCAATTGATTGGACATGATTTGGAAATGCAAACACCTGTCTATATAAGGTCCCACAGTTGACAGTGCCTGTCAGAGCAAAAACCAAGCCATGAGGATGAAGGAATTGTCCGTAGAGCTCCGAGACAGGATTTTGTCGAGGCACAGATCTGGGGAAGGGTACCAAAACATTTCTGCAGTATTGAAGGTCCCCAAGAACACAATGGCCTCCATCAATTTTTAAATGGAAGAAGTTTGGAACCACCAAGACTGGCCACCCGACCAAACTGAGCAATCGGGAGAATGGTGACCAAGAACCCGATGGTCATTCTGACAGAGCTCTGGAGTTCCTCTGTGGAGATGGGAGAACTTTGAAGAAGGACAACCATCTCTGCAGCACTCGACCAAGCAGGCCTTTATGGCAGAGTGGCCAGACAGAAGCCACTCCTCAGTAAAATGCACATGACAGCCCACTTGGAGTTGGCAACCATGAGAAACAAGATTCTCTGGTCTGATGAAACGGAGATTGAACCCTTTGGCCTGAATGCCAAGCGTCACGCCTGGAGGAATCCTGGCACCATCCCTACGGTGAAGCATGGTGGTGGCAGCATCATGCTGTGGGGATGTTTTTCAGCGGCAGGGACTGGGAGACTAGTCAGGATCGAGGCAAAGATGAACGGATCCTTGATGAAAACATGCTCCAGAGTGCTCCAGAGTGCTCAGGACCTCAGACTGGGGTGAAGGTTCACCTTCCAACAGGACAACAACCCTAAGCACACAGCCAAGACAATACAGGAGTGGCTTCGGGACAAGTCTCTAAATGTCCTTGAGTGGCCCAGCCAGAGCCCGGACATGAATCTGATCAAACATCTCTGAAGAGACCTGAAAATAGCTGTGCAGCAACGCTCCCCATCCAGCCTGACAGCGTTTGAGAGGATCTGCAGAGAAGAATGGGAGAAACGCCCCAAGTACAGGTGTGCCAAGCTTGTAGCGTCATACCCAAGAAGAGTCGAGGCTGTAATCGCTGCCAAAGGTGCTTCAACAAAGTACTGAGTAAAGGGTCTGAATACTTCTGTAAAACATTTTGCAAAATAAATCTAAAAACCTGTTTTTGCTTTGTCATTATGGGTTATTGTGTGTAGATTGATGAAGGAAAAAAACAATTTAATCAGTTTTAGAATAAGGCTTTAACGTAACAAAATGTAGAAAAAGTCAAGGGGTCTGAATACTTTCCGAATTGATGTATGTCTCTATCTTGACTCTATTGTGGGGGAAAACTCAGATGCTTTATATCGGTTATTGTCCCGTGTAATATGTGTTATGTACTTCATTGAGGCTTATTTGCCGTGTTCTTTATGTTTTGCACGCATTCATGCAGCACAGCATGGATAACGCTATATTTATGCATGGCACAAAACACAGTTTTGTTTTATTGTGGAGTAGGTAACAGGTGTCCTATCTCAATTTATTAGCTGGGTGCTCTGTCATATATGACAATTACTTCAAATTAATGTTTATTTTCGTCCGGGCCGGCTAACGCATTTTGGCAGTTATGCGTTCATCAGAGCAAGATACCACACTTGTTACCCACTCCACAATCATTTATATTCAGGTTGCAGCTCTCAATTTTTTTAATTATCTAAAGACACCACCTCCATCATGGCCCATTCTCTTTTCCAGGAAGCTCTGATGAAGGTATAACTGCCGAAATGCGGAAGCCTGACTGGCCCAAAATATAAAGGTAAAATGAGGTGACGTCCTTTTGTCTTTTTTTAAAAACACTTTGGAGTGCTGCCATTTCCAAATGTTCTTGAATTTGGGATTCCACTTGACGGTTTGGTTTCACTTGTGTTTAAGTGACCACTATGAATGTGTTCTTTCATGTGTGTGTGTGTGTGTGTGTGTCCATTTGAAGATGGGAGCTCAGCACCTGAGCATCAGGACATCACTCCCTGGTGCCAGTCTCGTATTTATAAAGTAAATGAAACACAGCTGGTTCTGTGGAAACAGATGTCACTGCCATCCACTGTAGCGTATCCCTTTGCGCGTAGTGAAGTTATTAATTACACTTTGGATGGTATATCAATACACCCAGTCACTACAAAGATACAGGCGTCCTTCTTAACTCAGTTGCTGGAGAGGAAGGAAACCACTCAGGAATTTCACAATAAGGCTAACGGGGACTTTAAAATAGTTACAGAGTTTAATGGCTGTGATGGGAGAACTGAAGATGGATCAACATCATTGTAGCTACTCCACAATGCTAACTTAATTGACGGATTGAAAAGAAAGAAGCCTGTACAGAATACAAATATTCCAAAACATGCATCCTGTTTGCAACAAGGCACTAAAATAATACTGCAACGAATGTGGCAAAGCAATTCACCTTTTGTCTTGAATACAAAGTGTTATGTTTGGTGCAAATAAAATCCAATACATTACTGAGTATGACTTTCCATATTTGCAAGCATAGTGGTGGCATCATCATGTTATGGGGAAAACCTGGTTCAGACAGCTTTCCACCAGACACTGGATGATGAATTCTTCTTTCAGCAGGACAATAACCTAAAACACAAGGCCAAATCTACACTGGAGTTGCTTACCAAGAAGACAGTGAATATTCCTGAGTGGCCGAGTTACAGTTTTGACTTAAATCTACTTGAAAATCTATGGCAACACATGAAAATGGTTGTCTAGCAATGATCAACAACCAATTTGACAGAGCTTGAAGAAATTTGAAAAGAATAATGGGCAAATGTTGCTCAATCCAGGTGTGGAAAGCTCATAGAGACTTACCCAGAAAGACTCACAGCTGTAATCGTTGCCAAAGCTGCTTCTACAAAGTATTGACAGGGGTGTGAATACTTATGTAAATGAAATATTTCTGTAATTCATTTTCAATAAATTTGCAAACATTTCTAAAAACATGTTTTCACTTTGACATTATGGGGTAGTGTGTGTAGATTTATGAGAAAAAAATATTTAATGCATTTTGAATTCAGTCTGTAACACAACAACATGTGGAATAAGTCAAGGGGTATGAATAGTTTCTGAAGGCACAGTAGGTGTGTTGACTGTGATAAAGGCACTGGATTATGAGCCGTCTTGTTTGCTAAATGAACAAATGAAGTAGGCAGTGGCATGGTGCACATAGCCATAGAAGCACAGTGACATATGCCTAAATGTGGTCATATTCAATGCTTATTGGGGGTGTGGCTTTCAGTTAGTTATTTTTGGCCACCTGTCCCATGAGAGTGAATGTCATACGAGTGCACTGCTTGCTATGAATTCTATCTGATGGTGTTTGCTTGTTTAGTTAAAAGGACAAATAATGTACCTGTTTGGAACACTAACCAGGTTTCCATCCAACCTTTTCATGTGAGTAAAGTACATGTTGGATAAAACAAAATATGCTAGACAAGGTGGGATTGTTTTGTGTCTGTAAAATTAATGAGGGAAATGTCAGTGGAAACGCTTTTATTTGGACATATTGATATACAGTTGAAGTCGGAAGTTTACATACTGTCACGACTTCCACAGAAGGTGACTCCTCTCCCTGTTCGGGCGGTGCTCGGCGGTCGTCGTTGCCGGCCTACTAGCTGCCACCGATCCATTTTTCCTTTTCATTTGTGTCTGTCTGTTGTTGTTATCACCTGTGTCTGATTAGGTAATTTCGGTGGGTTTATTAACCTCCGCTGCCTGCTAGTCTTTGTGTGGGATTATTTTGCTGTGTTTAGCTCTGTTAGGGGTGCGTGTTTGCGCCACAGGGTTTTTTCCCTCACAGTCGTTGTACCGTTGGTACTGTGTTAGGAGTAGAGGTTTCTCCTCCGTGTGTTTCGTGATTTTCCCCACCTGTTGTTGGTGGGTTGGGACTTATAATAAACGACTGTGCAAACTGGAATTCCTTGCTCTCCTGCTCCTAACTCCTGCACCTACCTCTTCTTAGGAGGCACCTAACAGAATCCCGCACCATATTAAATGGAGTCAGCAGGACCTGACGCGCTCTCCACTTCCATGGAGGAGCACGTGCAACACCACACCACCGTTCTCCACCGTCTGGGGACCGCCATGGATCAAGTGATGGCGACGATGGAGAGATGGGAGAGGGGTGGCCTTCCTACCCCTCCACCAGCCACACTCCAACCAGCACCACCACCTTCTCCGACGTTGTCCGGCCCCAGCGGTATTCGGCTCGCGCTCCCGAGGGAGTACGATGGGATGGCTGCCGGGTGCAAGGGGTTCCTGCTCTGGAGCTTTACCTGGGAACCGTTCACCCGGCTCCTTCGGGAAGTGAGAGCGTGAACGCCCTCGTCTCTTGCCTGTCAGGCAAAGCTCTGGAGTTGGCCAACGTGGTCTGGGATGGACCAGACTCGGCGAGGGACAACTACCCAGAGTTCACCCGCCTCTTCCGGGCTGTGTTCAACCATCCACCTGAGGGTAGAGCGGCGGGTGAACGTCTTTTCCATTTACGGCAGGAGACGAGGAGCGCACAATACTTCGCTCTGGAGTTCAGGACCTTGGCCGCTGGCGCAGGGTGGAATGACAGGGCCCTGATTGACCACTATCGGTGCAGCTTACGGGAGGACGTCCGCAGGGAGCTAGCATGCAGAGACGCCACCCTCACCCTGGACCAGCTAGTGGACATATCCATAAGGTTGGACAACTTGCTGGCTACATGCGGGCGTCCGGATCGGGTCCTGTTGGTTCCACCCCCAGCGCTTCCATGCCAGCCCCCATGGAGTTAGGGGGTGCTGCAGCGAGGGCGACCGGAGGAGGAGCCCCTTCCTGCACTAGGTGTGGTCGGAGAGGGCACACTGCCGACCTGTGCTGGAGGGACTCGTCTGGGAATCGAGACGGCAGGCTGAGCACTGTTCGGACACCCCAGGTGAGTCAGCACCAGGCTCACCCAGAGCCCCCTGTTGGTCACATGTATGTGTTGATTTCTTTCCCTGAGTTTTCCCCCCATTCTCACTATAAGGCGCTAGTAGATTCAGGCGCAGCGGGGAATTTTATGGACCGCGGTTTCGTGCATAGGTTAGGGATTCCCCTGGTTCAGATGGACAAACCCTTCCCCGTGCACTCCCTAGATAGTCGACCATTAGGGTCAGGGGTGGTCAGGGAGGCCACGGCTCCACTGGACATGGTTACGCAGGGGGGGTCATGAGGAGAGAATTAGTCTCTTCCTCATTGATTCCCCTGCGTTTCCGGTGGTGCTGGGGATTCCCTGGTTGGCCTGTCACAACCCCACTATTTCGTGGCAACAGAGGGCTCTAAAGGGGTGGTCAGAGGAGTGCTCAGGTAGGTGTGTGGGAGTTTCCATCGGTGCAACGACGGTGGAGAGTCCAGACCAAATCTCCACCGTGCGCATTTCCCCCGAATATGCCGATTTGGCTATCGCCTTCTGTAAAAAGAGGGAGACTCAATTGCCACCCCATCGACGAGGGGATTGTGCGACAAACCTCCAGGTAAACGCCGCACTTCCCAGGAGTCACGTGTATCCCCTGTCACAGGAGGAGAGGGTGGCTATGGAAACATATGTCTCTGAATCTCTGAGGCAGGGGTGCATTCGGCCCTCCACGTCACACGCCTCCTCGAGTTTATTTTTTGTGAAGAAGGAGGGAGGTCTGCGTCCGTGCATTGACTATAGAGGTCTAAATTCTATTACGGTGGGGTACAGTTACCCGCTACCTCTCATCGCTACGGCGATTGAGTCATTTCACGGAGCACGCTTCTTCACAAGACTGGATCTCAGGAACGCTTATAACTTGGTGCGTATCCGGGAGGGAGATGAGTGGAAGACAGCGTTTAGTACCACATCCGGCCATTAGGAGTACCTCGTCATGCCGTATGGGTTGAAGAATGCCCCAGCCGTCTTCCAATCCTTTGTAGACGAGATTCTCAGGGACCTGCACGGGCAGGGTGTGGTGGCTTATATCGATGACATTCTGATATATTCCGTCACACATGTCTCTGGTGTCTTCTGCGCATGTGTCTCTGGTGCGCAGAGTACTTGGGCGACTGTTGGAGCATGACCTATACGTCAAGGCTGAGAAATGCGTGTTCTCCCAACAGGCCGTCTCCTTCCCGGGGTATCGATTTCCACATCAGGGGTGGTGATGGAGTGTGACCGCATTGCAGCCGTGCGTAATTGGCCGACTCCCACCACGGTAAAGGAGGTGCAGGGGTTTTTAGGGTTTGCCAATTACTACCAGAGGTTTATCCGGGGTTTTGGGCAGGTGGCTGCTCCCATTACTTCACTGCTGAAGGGGGGACCGGTGCGTCTGCGGTGGTCGGCTGAGGCGGACAGTGCGTTTTGTCGCTTGAGGACTCTGTTTACCGAGGCTCCCGTGTTGGCGCATCCAGATCCCTCTTTGGCATTCATAGTGGAGGTGGACGCATCCGAAGCCGGGATTGGAGCCGTGCTCTCACAGCGCTCGGGCGCTCCACTGAAGCTCCGCCCCTGCGCTTTCTTTTCGAGGAAGCTCAGCCCGGCAGAGCGAAACTATGACATGGGGGACCGGGAGTTGCTGGCTGTCGTAAAAGCTCTGAAGGTGTGGAGACATTGGCTTGAGGGGGCTCAACACCCTTTCCTCATCTGGACTGACCTCCGTAATTTGGAGTACATCCGGGCGGCAAGGAGACTGAACCCTCGCCAGGCAAGGTGGGCCATGTTTTTCACCAGATTCAGATTTACGATATCGTATTGACCAGGGTCCCAGAACGCTAAGGCAGACGCACTGTCCAGTCTTTATGATACAGAGGAGCGGTCCATCAATCCCACCCCCATGGGACGCGGACATCGAGCGGGCATCTCGGTCAGAGCCTACTCCACCTCAGTGTTCAGCTGGACAGAAGTACGTTCAGCTTGGTGTTCGCGACAGATGGATTCGGTGGGCTCACACGTTACCCTCCTCTGGTCATCTGGGTATCGATAGGACGGTACGATGCCTTAGGGGGAAGTACTGGTGGCCCACTTTAGCTAAGGACGTGAGGGTTTATGTCTCTTCCTGTTCGGTGTGCGCTCAGTGCAAGGCTCCTATGCACCTGCCCAGAGGGAAGTTACAACCCCTCCCCGTTCCACTGCGGCCTTGGTCACACCTGTCGGTGGACTTCCTGTGATGTAGGTTACAGCTCCCCCCTTATTACCGTATTAACCCCTCGTTTCATGTGTCTATCCTCAGGCCGGTGGTAGCTGGTCCGCTTCAAGAAGCTGAGGTGCGGGAGGTCGCTCCACCCCCCCTGGACATCGAGGGGGCTCCGGTGTACGCAGTGCGATCCATACTGGATTCCAGGCGTCGGGTGAGGGGCCTGCAGTACCTCGTGGATTGGGAGGGATACGGTCCGGAGGAGAGATGCTGGGTGCCGGTGGAGGACGTCTTGGATCCATCTCTGCTGAGTGAGTTTCACCGCCTCCATCCGGATCGCCCTGGACCTCGTCCTCCGGGTCGTCCTCGAGGCCGGCGTTGGCGCACTGCGGGAGCCACGCGTCAGGAGGGGGGTACTGTCACGACTTTCCCCGAAGGTGGCTCCTCTTCCTTTTTTTATTGCCACTCTTCTGTAAAGCCCAGCTCTGTGGAGTGTAGGCCTTAACTTCTTGGCGCTATGGATCCCGTTACCGGGATCATTTTCCTAAACAACCACTGAATTGCAGAGCGCCAAATTCAAAAATAATCCTAAAAATATTTATAATCATGGAATCACAAGTGAAATATACCAAAACACAGCTTAGGTTGTTGTTAATCCACCTATCGTGTCAGATTTTGAAAATATGCGTTACAGCGAAAGCAATCCAAGCGTTTGTGAGTGTATCAGTCAATGCTAGAACAGTTAGCCTTAAATTAGCTTGGTCACGAAAGTCAGAAAAGCAATAAAATTAATCGCTTACCTTTGATAATCTTCGGATGTTTGTACTCACGAGACTCCCAGTTACACAATAAATGTTATTTTTGTTCGATAAATATTAGTTTTATAACAAAAAAACGCCATTTGGGTTGCGCGTTATGTTCAGAAAACCACAGCCTCGTTCCGTTCCTGAAAGGCAGACAAATTCCAAAAAGTATCCGTAATGTTCGTAGAAACATGTCAAATGTTTTTTATAATCAATCCTCAGGTTGTTTTTAACATACATAATCGATAATATTTCAACCGGACGATAACCTACTCAATAAAAGAGAGAAAGAAAATGTCGAGCTACCCCTCTCGCGCGCAGAAACTAATCAAAGGACACCTGACTCGTTTTGAAAAATCTCGCTAATTTTTCAAAATAAAAGCCTGAAACTATGTCTAAAGCATGGTCACAGCCTGAGGAAGCCATTGGAAAAAGAATCTGGTTGATACGCCTTTAAATGGAGGAGGGGCAGGCAACAGAACAGGGATTAAAAAAAAGCACTTCCGGGTTGGATTTCCTCAGGTTTTCGCCTGCAGAATCAGTTTTGTTATACTCACAGACAATATTTTGACCGTTTTGGAAACTTTGGAGTGTTTTCTATCCTAATCTGTAAATTATGGGGTCAATGTCTTAGGGTCAATGTCCTGTTGGAAGGTGAACCTTCCCCCATGGTTCTGAGCTCTCTGGAGCAGGTTTTCATCAAGGATCTCTCTGTACTTTGCTTCCTTCATCTTTCCCTCGATCTTGACTAGTCTCCCAGTCCCTGCCGCTGAAAAACATCCCCACAGCATGATGCTGCCACCACCAAGCTTCACCTTAGGAATGGTGCCAGGTGTCCTCCAGGCGTACCTTATTTAAATAAGTATTTTGACCCATTGCTATGAGTCTCAAAATTGAGCTCAGGTGCATCCTGTTTCTATTGATCATCCTTGAGATGTTTCAACAACTTGATTGGAGACCACCTGTGGTCATTTCAATTGATTGAACATGATTTGGAAAGGCACACACCTGTCTATATAAGGTCCCACAGTTGACAGAGCATGTCAGAGCAAAAACCAAGCCCTGAGGTCGAAAGAATTGTCCGTAGCGCTCCGAGACAGGATTGTGTCGAGGCAGAGATCTGGGGAAGGGTACCAAAAAATGTCCGCAGCATTGAAGGTTCCCAATAACACAGTGGCCTCCATCATTCTTAAATGGAAGTAGTTTGAACCACCTAGACTCCTCCTAGAACTGGTCTCCCAGCCAAACTGAGCAATCAGGGGAGAAGAGTTTTGGTCAGGGAGGTGACCAAGAACCCGATGGTCACTCTGACAGAGGTCTAGAATTCCTCTGTGGAGATGGAAGAACCTTCCAGAAGGACAACCGTCTCTGCAGCACTCCACCAATCAGGCCTTTATGGTAGAGTGGCTAGACGGAAGCCACTCCTCAGTAAAAGGCACATGACAGCCCACTTGGAGTTGGCCAGAAGGCACCTAAAGACTCTCCAACCATCAGAAACAAGATTCTCTGGTCTGATGAAACCAAGATTGAACTCTTTGGCCTGAATGCCAAGTGTCAAGTCTGGAGGAAACCTGACACCATCCCTACGGTGAAGCATGGTGATGACAGCATCATGCTGTGGGGATGTTTTTCAGCGGCAGGGACTGGGAGACTAGTCAGGATAGAGGCAAAGATGAACAGAGCAAAGTACAGAGAGATCCTTGATGAAAACCTGCTCATTCAGACCTCATTCAGACAGGGGTGAAGGTTCACCTTCCAACAGGACAATGACCCTAAGCACACAGCCAAGACAACGCAGGAGTGGCTTCGGGACAAGTCTCTGAATGTCCTTTAGTGGCCCAGCCAGAGCGCGGACTTGAACCCGACACAACATCTCTGAAGAGGCCTGAAAATAGCTGTGCAGCAACGATCCCCATCCAAACTGACAAAGCTTGAGAGGATCTGCATAGAAGAATAGGAGAAACTTCCCAAATACAGGTGTGCCAATTTTGTAGCGTCATACCCAAGAAGAATCGAGGCTGTAATCGCTGCCAAAGGTGCTTCAACAACGTACTGAAATTAGCAAAAATGTTTTTTCTTTGTCATTATGGGGTATTGTGTGTAGATGGATGAGGAAAAAAATCTATTTAATTCATTTTAGAATATGGCGGTAACCTAACAAAACGTGGAAAAAGTCAAGCGGTCTGAAGATTTTCCAAAGGCACTCTGTATATATATATAATATATATTTTTCTCAATCAACCCAAGCCCACCCGTGCCTACGCGGCTGGCGTTCACTACTCCCTGTTCTCTCTCTCTCTTCCATTCCTTCTTTCTATCTCTTTACCCCTCCCATTTTGCCCTCTGTGTCTATCTTTCCTCTCTCCATCTCTCTGATGTTGTGATGGGTCCCTCCCTCCTCCCTCACTTCAAAGTCGAGACTTCATGGAGCCGAAGCTGCAAAACTTACTTCCTGGAGCTAGTGCCCACTTCCTGTCTTTTTTTGACTTCCTGTCCTGACTCTGTGATCAGGCCCCGCGGAGCCACCTCTCTGGGAGAGACTTCCGGTTCCACAGACAGCTGTGTAGATAATTGCACCTTCCTGCTTTTGTCAGGGATTTTTCTCTTTTGTTCTCTATAAGGTCTTTCCCCTGCACTGTTTTTACACTTTCTTTGCTGGGCTGCAGGTTTATTTTGATATCAGGTGAACCGAATCAAATCCCCTTGAGAGGTGTCATCTCAACCTTTGGAGGCACAAAGTAAATATTAGGCACAAAGTAAATATTCCACATGGTGATTTGAAAGTCTAACCGCAGTATTTCACCAGTCTATCCTCAGTGGACTGTGTATTCCCATCAGTTCCCTTCTCCCCAGAGCCTCCTATCCAGCCCTCCAGGCCACTTGCCCTGCCCTTCGTGTGTGTGGAGGAATGCAGTGGGTGTGGTGACTGTGGGCCCCGGTAGAGACAGGCGCTGGCTGGTACATGAAGCCCTACCACAGCCTCCCCTGACAGGCAGGGCAGAGCAGAGACAGCCTGCATGGAGGAGGGCACCACTGGGTGAGGGAGCACAGGCCAGAAGCAGAGGGGAGAGGCAGAGAGTCAGTACAGGGAGAGGGAGAGGAGAAGGGAACATTGTGTGGATGAGGCTGTTTTGGGTGCCTTGCTTTCTGGGATTGCAGTGTAAATCTTCCAAAATAATACATCTCTCTGCCCAGCTGAAACTGTTTATTTATATATGAATGCATATTTTTGTGTGTTGATGTGATGTGTACACCAGCTGATTTAAAAGATTCCACATGCTCTACATTGACATGGTGCCTCTAGGCTGATGAATCTCTCAGTCCTCCCATTCCTCTGTCAAGCCCACTGAGGCTATATGTATCCCCACACGTGGCTAACTAACGACACCACCAGTCATACTGGTCAGCATATGTTCACCTTATGCCTTCATTGTGTCCATGTGGCCACCTACATGGACCAGGGGTGACAGCAGAGTGGCTGCTAGGGCCTGGGGAGTGGGGAAAAGGTCTGGGGAGTCAGCCCAGCCTGGGGAGGGTACAGGCCTGTCGGTATGTCTCCCCTCAGAGAAGGTAAACTGTGAGGGGACATCACAGCCACATGGGCTTCTCATAGCGGTCAGTGGGGGTCCATCTGGGCCGGTCATGGTGTCAGTGTGGTTTGAGTACCCATTGAGTTCAAATGAGTATGAGTCCCTTAGATTCATTGATGTATGTTTAAGGATTTTTGTGGGGTATTTTATTAGGATCCCCATTAGCTGTTGCAAAGGGCGCAGTTACTCTTCCTAGGGTCAACACAGAACATGAAACATGACATAATACAGAACATTAATAGGCAAGAAATCTAAATGACCGAACTACATGCATTTAAAAATAGCACACATAGCCTACATATCAATACATACACACAAAATATCTAGGTCAAATTGGGGAGAGGTGCTGCTTTATCTGTTTTTTTAAACCAGGTTCTCTGTTCATTTGAGCAAGATGAGATGGAAGGGAGTTCCATGCAATAATGGCTCTATATAATACTGTATGCTTTCTTGAATTTGTTCTGGATTTGGGGACTGTGAAAAGACCCCCGGTGGCATGTCTGGTGGGGTAAGTGTGTGTGTCAGAACTGTGCATAAGTTGACTATGCAAACAATTTGGAATTTTCGACACATTAATGTTTCTTATAAAAAGAAGAAGTGATGCAGTCAGTCTCTCCTCAACTCTTAGCCAAGAGAGACTACCATGCATAATATTCATATTAGCCCTCTGATTACAATGAAGAGCAAAATGTCACTCTGTTCTGGGCCAGCTGCAGCTTAACTAGGTCTTTCTTAGCAGCACTTGGCCACGTGGCTGGACAATAATCAAGATAAGACAAAACTAGAACCTGCAGGACTTTGTGGAGTGTGGTGTCAAAAAAGCAGAACATCTCTTTCTCACGGACAGACCTCTCCCAATCTTTACAACCATTGAATCTATATGTTTTTACCATGACAGTTTGCAATCTAAGATAACACCAAGTAATTTAATCTCCTCAACTTGTTCAATTTGCCAATGAAGTAATCATTAAAACAATTTTCAACATCAACTGGTTTTGTGATGAATAAGCCATCTTCTTTGGTTAACGATGGCGTTGAATTTGCCCATAATTTAATTGAAAGTACGCCACAATTCTTCCCCCATCATTCTTTATATCATTGATCTTGGCTTCATAATACAGTTTCTTCTTCTTTTTGTTAAGTTTCGTCACAAAATGTTTCAATTTGCAGTAAGTCAGCCAGTCTTATTTGCCACTCCTTTTGCACCATCTCTTTCTACCATACAGTTTTTAATCACTCCATGGAGCCTTAACAGAGAGACTGGGGCGGCAGGTAGCCTAGTGGTTAGAGTTTTGGGCCAGTAACCGCAAGGTTGCTAGATCAAATCCCTGAGCTGACAAGGTAAAAATCTGTTGCTCTGCCCCTGAACAAGGCAGTTAACCCACTGTTCCTAGGCTGTCATTGAAAATAAGAATTTGTTCTTAACTGACTTGCCTAGTTAAATAAAGGTAAAGTAATTAACAGTTCTAACAGTCAGTTTCTTAACAGGTGCATGTTTATCAATAATTGGAAGAAGCAATTTCATAAATTCATCAAGAGCTGCGTCTGGATGCTCCTCATTAATCACATCCGACCAACAAATATTAGTTACATCATCCACATAATAGTCACAGCAAAAACCTTTATATGATCTCTTATACACTATTTTAATCCCAGTTTTTGGAACCTTGGTTATCCTACATATAGCCACTATATTGTGATCACTGCATCCAATTGGTACGGATACAGCTTTAGAACAGAGTTCTACAGTATTAGTAAAAATGTGATCAATACATGTGGATGATCTTGTTCCTGTAGTGTTTGTAAACACCATGGTAGGTTGATTAATAACCTGAACCAGATTACAGGCACTGGTTACAGTGAAAAGATTCTCAGGACATCGTGCAGACAGGAATAAATCTCTGTCCGGGAAGCATGAGAGCGGAGGGATGTGTTTCATGATTAACAAGTCATGGTGTAATTCTAGGAACATACAGGAACTCAAGTCATTTTGTTCACCCGACCTAGAATACCTCACAATTAAATGCCAACCATATTATCTCCCAAGAGAATTCTCCTCCGTCATCGCCACGGCTGTTTACATCCCACCTCAAGCCGAGACGGCCCTCAAAGAACTTCACTGGACTTTATGAAAACTGAAAACCACATATCCTGAGGCTGCATTTAATGTAGCTGGGGATATTAACAAAGCAAATCTGAGGACTAGGCTGCCAAAGTTTATCGACATCTTGACTGTCCTACGCGCGCTACTAAGACTCTCGTCTATTGCTATTCAAACTTCCGGAATGCTTACAAGGCTATCCCCCGCCCTCCTTTCGGCAAATCTGACCATGACTCCATCTTGCTCCTCCCGTCCTATAGGCAGAAACTCAAACAGAAAGTGCCCGTGCTTCGTACTATTCAACGCTGGTCTGACCAATCGGAATCCACGCTTCAGAATTGTTTTTATCATGTGGACTGGGATAAGTTCAGGGTAGCTTGTGAAAAATTATCTAAACGCATACACGGATACGGTGACTGAGTTCATAAGGAAGTGTATAGGAGATGTAGTACCCACTGTGACTATTAAAACCTACCCTATCCAGAAACTGAAAATAGATGGTAGCATTCACGCAAAAATAAAAGTGCAAACCACCGCATTTAACCATGGCAAGGCGACTGGTAATATGGCAGAATATAAACAGTGTAGTTATTCACTCCCAAAGGCAATCAAACAAGCTAAACATCAGTATAGAGATAAAGTGGAGTCGCAATTCAACGGTGGCAGGCAACGGTGGCAGACACTACAAACAATCACAGACAACAAAAGTCTTGCTTCCGGACAGGCTAAACACAGTGCCACCGACGCGGCCCGCTACCAAGGACTGTGGGCTCTCCTTCTCCATGGTTGATGTGAGTAAAACATTGAAACGTGTTTACCCTCGCAAGGCTGCCGCCCCAGACCTAGCCGCATCCTCAGAGCATGCGCAGACCAGCTGGCTGGTGTGTTTACGGGCATATTCAATCTCTTCCTATCCCAGGCTGCTGTCCCCACATCCTTCAAGATGGCCACCATTGTTCCTGTACCCAAGAAGGTAAAGGTAACTGAACTTAATGACTATCGCCCCGTAGCACTCACCTGTCATAATAAAGTGCTTTGAGAGACTAGTCAAGGACCATATCACCTCTACCTTACCTGCCACCCTAGACCCACTTCAATTTGCTTACCGCCCCAATAGATCCACAGACAATGCAATCGCCATCACTCTGCACACTGCCCTATCCCATCTGGACAAGAGGAACACCTATGTAAGAATGCTGTTTATTGACTATAGCTCAGAATTCAACACCATAGTACCCTCCAAGCTCATCATTAAGCTCGATGCCCTGGGTCTGAACCCTGCCCTGTGCAACTGGGTCCTGGACATCCTGACGGCCCGTCCCCAGGTGAAGGTAGAAAACATCACCTCCACTCCGCTGATCCTCAACACTGGGGCCCCACAAGGGTGCGTGCTCAGCCCCCTCCTGTACTCCCTGTTCACCCACGACTGCGTGGCCAAGCACGCCTCCAACTCAATCATCAAGTTTGCAGACGACACAACAGTAGTAGGCTTGATTACCAGCGATGACGAGACAGCCTACAGGGAGTAGGTGAGGGCTCTGGGAGTGTGGTGCCTGGAAAACAACCTCTTACTCAACGTCAACATAACAAAGGAGATGATCGTGGACTTCAGGAAACAGCAGAGGGTGCACCCCCCTATCTACATCGACGGGACCGCAGTGGAGAAGGTGGAAAGCTTCAAGTTCCTTGGCGTACACATCACTGACAAACTGAAATGGACCACCCACACAGACAGTGTGGTGAAGAAAGCACAACAGAGCCTCTTCAACCTCAGGAGGCTAATGAAATTTGGCTTGTCACCTAAAACCCTCACAAATTTTTACAGATGCACAATTGAAAGCATCCTGTCGGGCTGTATCACCGCCTAGTACGGCAACTGCACTTCCCGTAACCGCAAGGCATTCAAGAGGGTGGTGCGGTCTGCCCAACGCATTACCGGGGGCAAACTACCTGCCCTCCAGGACAGCTACAGCACCCGATGTCACAGGAAGGTCAAAAAGATCCTCAAGGACATTAACCACTTGATCCACTGCCTGTTCACCCCGCTATCATCCAGAAGGCAGGGGTCAGTACAGGTGCATCAAAGCTGGGACCAAGAGACTGAAAAACAGCTTCTATCTCAAGGCCATCAGACTGTTAAACAGCCATCACTAGCCCATTAGAGGCTGCTGTCTATAGGCATAGACTAGGAATCCCTGGCCACTTTAAGGAATGGAACACTAGTCACTTTAATAATGTTTACATATCTAGCATTACTCATCTCATATGTATATACTGTTTTCTATCCTATTCTACTGTATCTTAGTCCGTTCCGCTCTGACATCGCTCGTCCATAAGTATATAGTCTTAATTCATTCCTACTTAGATTTGTGTGTATTGCGTATATGTTGTGTAATTTGTTAGATATTACTTGTTACATATTACTGCACTGTCGGAGCTCAAAGCACAAGCATTTCGCTATCTGCTAAAATGTGATTTGATTTGATCTTGAGCGGACAGCTTGATGAAAACCAGTCAAAATTCAGATCCCCAAGAAAGTAGACCTCTGTTTACATCACATACACCATCAAGCATTTCACACACATTATTTAGATACTGACTGTTGGTGGCCTATAACAACACCCCAAAAGCATAGGCTTTAGATGAGGCAGGTGAACCTGCAGCCACAGTACTTCAATAACACTTGAGATCCTCTCTAAGGAGAGGGATATGGGATATGGCTCTAAATATATATAGCAACACCTTCCCCATAAGCATTCCTGTCTCTTCTATAGATGTTATATACTTGTCTAAACTACTGTATTCTAGGGAATATATGGTTGATATATTACTAAACAATTAATAATCAGACTGGATAAATAACAGTATTTAGGGTCGTTCCACCTAAGCTGTATGTGAAACCACATAACTTAAACTGTTAGAAAAGGAGGTACGGTACTATCTAGAACCAAAAAGGGTTCTTCAGCTGTCCCCATAGGATAACTCTTTTGAAGAACCCTTTTTGGTTCCAGGTAGAACCCTTTCCCCAGAGGGTTCTACATGGAACTCTAAAGGGTTCTACCCGGAACCAAAAAGGGTTATACCTGGAACCAAAAAGGGTTCTCCTATGGGGACAGTCGAATAACCTTTTTGGAACTCTTTTTTTCTAATTGTGTAGGGGCTGTCTAGTCAAGGCTATGGTATCTGAAAGCATAAATTGCTTCAGTTAACATCTATACAGATAGCATTTAAAATCTAAGCTATGCCAATATTACTGGACAAGGGCAGCTGAAAATCCACCACAACGGTGCTTAAGAGCAAGAGAAGCTTTTGGCATGAGCCTGTGGCATTTCACTTTCCTTACACAAGAATGAACAGCTATGATACAATCTCAATCCATCACAATTAGTGGGTGAGTGTGGTTTTAAGAGTCAGACTTGAGGTGATGGAGTTGAAGCCTCTACTCAGGACAAAGTCTCCATCCTGGGGGACCTGAGCATGTCCTGACTGGGTCTCCCTTGGTCCTGGTTCTGGCTCTGCCTGGCTGTGCTGAGTGACAGGGACACACATGGGCTACTTCACACTTACTCCACTTCCTGCTAATGCTGGGCACTGCACTGCATCCCTCAGGACCAGCATGTAGGCCAGGGCAGGAGACCACGCAAAGATAGATAAGGGTTTGTCCTCCTAAGCAGTAACAGTAAAGAGCACATGAATAAAAGTGAAGAAACGTAGTATGAATATGAAGTGGCAAGTATATGCTGTCTCATTGCATTTGGACTCTGTGATCCCTCTCTGTGGACCATACTGTATTCATCTCTATTCTACCCCAGCAGCATTGTTGTGACAGTGGTATCTGATTTACAAACTCAATACCAGCTAATGAAAAACAAGATTTGAAGACAAAAAAAAATGTGTGTGTGTGTGGACATCAACCAATAGTTTAATTGCACTGACATTTTCAACCTGGAAAAACATCAGTAGCATAGTCTGCAAAAGCATGAACACCACTATAACCACACAAAAGTATAATTAAATATACTTTTTCAAGTTTTTCAGTCTAGGTGGGAAAACACAACTATGTTCAGTTATCAAACAAAATAACATAATAATATGTTACCCAGTAAAAGGATAGTGACATGTAAAGAGCAGTAGAGAGAGAGAGGGGCTGTATGTGTAATGAGCTTGAAATAACCCAGTTTGTTTCTCTCTCTCGCTTTGTGACTGTCCTCCCTTCCTTTTTTCTCCCTCTTTTGGGAGATATGCGTTTTCCAGCTGCACAGCCCCCACACTGCGAGGCCAGGCCAGGAGCACAGCTGGCCAGACATGGTGGAGCCAGTCGACAGGCGCATGGAGCGCCGCCCGCCCTCTTCCTCCGCAAACATGTCCAGGTGTGGGGCCTCCGAGCTGGGCTTCTGATCTGCACCAAACAGGTTTGTGTGTGGGGGGAGAGAGTGGGGGGAGGAGGGGGGTGTCCGGGTGTGGAGGGAGTGTCCTGCTGAAGCTGTGTCAACACTGAGAAAGAGAAAGAGAGAGAGAGAGAGAGCGCGAGAGAGAGCGAGAGAGAGTGTGTGTGTAAGAGTGTACGAGAAGGTTACCCAGGGGGAGACAGTTGGCAACAACGATTACCACAGCGTTGTAGCTAAATTGTTCACTTCATACCTAGCCTACTTCGAGCCCTGCCAGAGGAGAGAAATACAGATGGGATAAGTGGTTTGCAACGGCTTTGATTTAAAACATATAGGAACACTGGTTATTATATTTTTATGAAAAACAAATGGCCACCTGCAGTACACACACACACATATGCATGAATTTACACAGAAACACACAGCTGCGTATAACTCCCGCCACACAGCCTGCACAAATAAGGTTAGAAAAAAAAGATCATAAAATACTGTACACTTGAACGATTTCAAATCAGTTCAGTTTAATGACATTACCTGTGGAGATTTGATTTGCAATTTTATTTCATTACCTCAACTGAAGATGACTTCACCCGGCTCTCATCCAAGTCAAGCATTCCACACACACACACACACACACACACACACACACACACACACACACACACACACACACACACACACACACACACACACACACACAGACAGACAGACAGACAGACAGACAGACAGACAGACAGACAGACAGACAGACAGACAGACAGACAGACAGACAGACAGACAGACAGACAGACAGACAGACAGACAGACAGACAGACAGACAGACAGACAGACAGACAGACAGACAGACAGACAGACAGACAGACAGACAGACAGACAGACAGACAAAGAACAGGAGGCATATAAGTGGAGATCAGATAAGACAGGGCCAGACACAGATAAGGCCTTGAACAGATTCATCTCAGGAGAGAGGGAGAGAGAGAGTCCCCCTCCAGCCGTCTCACACGATGAAAGGTTGTTGGGCTGTTTGTTGACAATATTGCTACTAATTAACTGGGCCAGTAAAAGCCCTGAGTGCCTGTATGGCCTCCAGTGTCCCCCCTTGCATGCACACAGACAGAGACAAACAGACACCAACTCATCATCCTGTGGAGTCCCTCAGCGTCAAGTGGTGTATGTGGCCCCCTTGTGGTATAGGCAAGACACTGCAGAAAAACAGGAGGAACCATTTTGTCCCCCTTTCTCTTTCTCTCTCAGTATGTTATGAGGCAGATTCATTATGAAGTCAACTTTCACCTGTTCACATGCAAACATGTCCATGTCAGACTGTCACTGACCATGTAATGGGTGCATATATGGCATAGTAGAGCTCCCTCCCACTGTGCATGTTGTCAGCAGGCAGGGTTAAAGCCTAGTTAACCTCATAGATGAATGATTCCATAAACCTTCAGCTGTTACTTCTGATGCTACCATGGACCCATGGAGGGACTGGGGCCTGATGTCCAGAGAACTCCCTAACTGTGGCAAAAACAAACAAAAGCAAGGTGTTTAAACAACCACAGGAGTGTGTGTATATGTGTGTTTGTCTCTGTTTGTATTTGTTGGGAGCAATGCCTGTGGCTTGCTCACCTGTTCACACACAGGGACAAAAGACATTGGGAGGAAACAGACGTCCCTGAGGGAGAACAAGCCTTGTGGTGAACAGCCTCCACTACACTACACCTGTTTGTTTAGAGGACGGCCACACCCTGATCAACTTCAACACAGCCTGCATGTCTACACACTACCTGTTTAAACAGCTGAGTAAGCCTTGACTCTAGAGGCCTCACAATGGCAGAGGATCAGCTGGAAACACATGCTGCTCTTTGGGTGTAATTGTGCATCCATTGCTGCCCTAACCACTACTGTCCAAATGAGCCACCATAAGCAGAGAAGGGGAAAGAAACACATTCTGATGTACGATGAGAAAGCCTGGGATCAGTGAATGTCTGTGGTGTGCATGGCTTACTATATATGGACTAGAGCTTCAACTAAAACATCTCATCATGTGTTGGAGCTGGTGTGGAGATTACACACATAAACCAAGAATCTGTAATTCTGTGAATTAATTCTCTGGAGTTGGATTGGATGAGAGTCGAGAGCTGGGCCCAGTTTGGATGTAGTGTGCTATTGAAGGAATGACATGGAACCAGAAAGCGTATATTTAAAATTACTTTGTGGTAAGCTAAATGAGGACAACTTCTGTGCCAATTATCACACAAAAGTATATTCTTCTGTACTTTATAGTAATGTGTTGATGATCACATGCACAGCTGTTCACACACACACACACACACACACACACACACACACACACACACACACACACACACACACACACACACACACACACACACACACACACACACACACACACACACACACACACACACACACACACACACACACACACACACACACACACACACACAAGTATAATTTAACTGCAACCAGAGCCCAGAGGTACTGTACATGGAAAAGGGTGGTAGCATTAGTTGGAACCCTGTGCATCTCAAATACTGTGAGTAGAGGGAAGGTTATTGGCGCCACGCGTTGAGTCAGGCTGGCCGGCCTGTCGCTGGCTTGCACGTTTTGGGGGTCCGGGCGGAGGAGGTTTTGTGGCCGCGGTGCTGCCTCAGCCCTGGCCTGGGTGATTTACAGGCGGAGCGGTGATATTTTCTGGGGATATTCAGAGAGCAGAGCGGGCGTAGCAGGCCAGGCAGAGCCACAAAGCACAGCACATCTGGAGTCTAGACTCACTGGCTCTCCCTCTCTCATACCCTCTCTCCCTCAGCCACTCGCCTGCCTTCCATGCCTGGGCCACCGTCCTCTCTGTCTTCTGTTTGCATAGCTGCTGGTGTTAAATGAAAATGGAATCCCCCTCACCCCCACACTCACATACGCACACTCCCCTCTCTCATCTCCAAATTCATATGATGAAGGACAGACTAACTAGGAAAATGACTGTAGTCATAGAGAGCATGTGGAAGACATCATAAATGGATTGTTATTACTATCCTTACAAAGACACGGAGCATAAGTGTTCAAAGGGGACACCTGTCATCTCTCCCTCTCCTGTATATATCTTGTTGTAGGAGTCAGTGCAATAGAATGTTCGCAGGCTGATAAAAGAATGTTGAGACAAGTTGGAATGTTCACATGCTCATACTCAGAGTCACTATTCACGTCATGAACAAGTAGTCCCCTGAACAACGGCCGCTGTGGGGGAGAACAACTGCAGTTTGTCATCTGTGCCCATTCAACTTAGCCTACAGAAAAAGGATCTTGATTTCAGCCAGTTTGCTACAGCAGGAAAACAATCCTCCAGCAACAGGAAATCTGAATTATTATGTGGATTTTTTGGGGGGATTGATACATTTTTTGTTTGGGCAAATCAAGTCTGACATTTCAAAGTGGAAATTACAAACTTTAGAGGCCTTTTTAAACATTGAGTACACCACAAGTTTGTGTTTCCTGCTGTGCAGGACAATTCTCAGCAACAAAAGAGTGATCAACTTAAGATAGTTATATATTCTAAACAAAACACATTTTTGGGGTTCTCATACTCTTACAATGTTGTTTTGATTATTGCTTCAACTGTCGCTAAGATTATATTTGGTTGTGATCTTTGAAAAATGCCTATTTTGGATGCAGCAGTTAGCTAGAATTCTAATGCTCATTGACATAGGCTGTAGCAAAATTTGCCAAAGGGCATTTATTACTGGTTGAAGTTTAAGTGTTTTTCAAGCATAATGCAGTTAATTGGCTACGATGACACAACAAGATGAAAGGTGTGCTCTGTTTTTTTAATTTTTTATTTAACCTTTATTTAACCATGTAAGCTAGTTGAGAACAAGTTCTCATTTACAACTGCGACCTGGCCAAGATAAAGCAAAGCAGTGCGACACAAACAACAACACAGAGTTACACATGGAATAAACAAGCTTACAGTCAATAACACAATATAAAAAAAAGAAAGTCTATATACAGTGTGTGCAAATGGCGTGAGGAGGTAAGGCAATAAATAGGCCATAGTAGCGAAGTAATTACAATTTAGCAAATTAACACTGGAGTGATAGATGAACAGAGGATGATGTGCAAGTAGAAATACTGGTGTGCAAAAGAGCAGAAAAGTAAATTAAAACAATATGAGGATAAGGTAGGTAGATTGGGTGGGCTATTTACAGATGGGCTATGTACAGTTGCAGCGATTGGTAAGCTGCTCAGATAGCTGATGTTTAAAGTTAGTGAGGGAAATATAAGTTTCCAGCTTCAGCGATTTTTGCAATTCGTTCCAGTCATTGGCAGCAGAGAACTGGAAGGAAAGGCGGTCAAAGGAGGTGTTGGCTTTGGGGATGACCAGTGAGATATACCTGCTGGAGCGCGTGCTACGGGTGGGTGTTGTTATCGTGACCAGTGAGCTGAGATAAGTCGGAGCTTTACCTAGCATAGACTTATAGATGACCTCGAGCCAGTGGGTCTGGC
The DNA here is from genome assembly GCF_016432855.1 of Salvelinus namaycush. Lineage (NCBI taxonomy): Eukaryota > Metazoa > Chordata > Actinopteri > Salmoniformes > Salmonidae > Salvelinus > Salvelinus namaycush. Next base: position 23,686,507 of record NC_052308.1, on the reverse strand, counting down.
GATGAATATGAAGCGAGGGCCAGCCGATTAGAGCATACAGGTCGCAGTGGTGGGTGGTATAAGGGGCTTTGGTAACAAAACAGATGGCACTGTGATAGACTGCATCCAGTTTGCTGAGTAGAGTATTGGAAGCTATTTTGTAAATGACATAGCCGAAGTCAAGGATCGGTAGGATAGTCCGTTTTACGAGGGTATGTTTGGAGGCGTGAGTGAAGGAGGCTTTGTTGCGAAATAGGAAGCCGATTCTAGATTTAATTTTGGATTGGAGATGTTTAATATGAGTCTGAAAGGAGAGTTAACAGTCTAAACAGACACCTAGGTATTTGTAGTTGTCCACATATTCTAAGTCTTAACCGTCCAGAGTAGTGATGCTAGTCGGGCGGGCGGGTGCGGGTTGCGAACGGTTGAAAAGCATGCATTTGGTTTTACTAGCGTTTAAGAGCAGTTGGAGGCCACGGAAAGAGTGTTGTATGGCATTGAAGCTCGTTTGGAGGTTAGTTAACACAGTGTCCCATCAAGTTAACACAAAGATTTAGATAAACATAAATCTCTTCTGATCTCTTCAGTCCCTGACCATCTTAAAATGATGCTCTCTAACCTTCAACCTTACAGGTTATTTAATGAAATTTGTTACCTAATCATTTTGTAGCCATTAGTTTTGTGGCTGGTTGATAAATGTAATTGAAATTCTGCAATTGGTGATGAGAAAAAATCCAACCTTTTAACAATTGGACTATTGCTGATGCTGGTCTCAACAACCCTCAGTAGCCACTAACCAATACATATTTTAGTAGGCCCTGTACTTCCATATTTCTTCCATCATGTAACTAGACACCATTTATAAAAGCTGTAAACCTAAGGCTTTAATACATCAACAGCTATGCAAGTTGATGCCCTCATCATCAGGTGGTGTGTTAGAATGTTACAGTTGAAGTCGGAAGTTTACATACATCTTAGCCAAATACATTTAAACTCAGTTTTTCACAATTCCTGACATTTAATCCTTGTAAAAATTCCCTGTCTTAGGTCAGTTAGGATCACCACTTTATTTTAAGAATGTGAAATGTCAGAATAATGGTAAAGATAATTAGTTATTTCAGCTTTTATTTCTTTCATCACATTCCCAGTGGGTTAGAAGTTTACATACACTCAATTAGTATTTGGTAGCATTGCCTTTAAATTGTTTAACTTGGGTCAAACGTTTTGGGCAGCCTTCCACAAGCTTCCCACATTAAGTTGGGTGAATTTTGGCCCATTCCTCCTGACAGAGCTGGTGTAACTGAGTCAGGTTTGTAGGCCTCCTTGCTCGCACACGCTTTTTCAGTTCTGCCCACACATTTTTATAGTATTGAGGTCAGGGCTTTGTGATGGCCACTCCAATACCTTGATTTTGTTGTCCTTAAGCCATTTTGTCAAAACTTTGGAATTATGCTTGGGGTCATTGTCCATTTGGAAGACCCATTTGCGACCAAGCTTTACCTTCCTGAATGATCTTGAGATGTTGCTTCAATATATCCACATAATTTTTCTCCCTCATGATGCCATCTATTTTGTGAAGTGCACCAGTCCCTCCTGCAACAAAGCACCCCACAACATGATTCTGCCACCCCCGTGCTTCACGGTTGGGATGTTGTTCTTCGGCTTGCAAGCCTTCCTCTTTTTCCTCCAAACATAACAATGGTCATTATGGCCAAAGAGTTCTATTTTTGTTTCATCAGACCAGAGAACATTTCTCCAAAAAGTATGATCTTTGTCCCCATGTGCAGTTGCAAACCATAGTCTGGCTTTTTTATGGCGGTTTTGGAGCAGTGGCTTTTTCCTTGCTGAGCGACCTTTCAGGTTATGTCAATATAGGACTCATTTTACTGTGGATATAGATACCATTTCTAGGAGACAGAACGCGTCTCCTTCCTGAGCGGTATGACGGCTGCGTGGTCCCGTGCTGTTTATACTTGCGTACTATTGTTTGTACAGATGAACGTGGTACCTTCAGGCATTTGGAAATTGCTCCCAAGGATGAACCAGACTTGTGGAGGTCTACAATTGTTTTTCTGAGGTCTTGGCAGATTTTTTGGGATTTTCCCATGATGTCAAGCGAAGAGGCACTGAGTTTGAAGGTAGGTCTTGAAATACATCCACAGGTACACCTCCAATTGACTCAAATTACATAATTTTCTGGAATTTTCCAAGCTGTTTAAAGGCACAGTCAACTTAGTGTATGTAAACTTCTGACCCACGGGAATTGTGATACAGTGAATTAAAAGTGAAATAATCTGTCTGTAAATAATTGCTGGAAAAATTACTTGTGTCATGCAGAAAGTAGATGTCCTAACCGACTTGCCAAAACTATAGTTTGTTAACAAGAAATTTGTGGAGTGGAGTGGTTGAAAAACGAGTTTTAATGACTCCAACCTAAGTGTTTGTAAACTTCCGACTTCAACTGTATGTTGGAATGCAGTGTATTAGACAAGATTCAAAACATATATTTTATAGTTAACATTATAGCATAATATTGTATATCATTATAATCACTACAAACCAGTGAAAGATCCCTTCGGGGATTTTATAGATGCATAAAATATAGCGATTAGGGATAAAAATACTGACCAAAACCATATGAATGGTGTTTTTGGAATATGTTTGAAACTATTTTTCTAATATTTTACAAATATTACATATTTTAGCAAAACTGGCTTGTGTTATCTGCATAACTGTAATATTTTTTTAAATTATCATTAGGCATATTCCACCTGTTGCGATGTCAGACCAATTCAATAAAAACCAACAGAGGCTGTTGGCGGATGGACCTTAATGACAAACATCATTAGAATTTTGCCACAAGTATGGACAAATATGTGAAATTTGGCCAGCTGGCCCATGGATTAATGTAACAAATGACCAAGTCATCCAATGCCTGTTTAGTCTAAAGTTGCCATGCTGTATGTGTGTTTCCACAGAAGTTTCTGGTTCTAACTTTATTTCTGGTTCTGTTGTAAACAGCATCCAACCCAGGGTTTCCCCTGGCATAAAAACACAATCACAATAGTGTCCCCCTCTGAAAGGCAGAAAACTAGAAGAGACCTTTGTCAGAGAACCCAGAGAGTTAGGCGTCCTGAGCGGCAACTTGGTTTACTGCAGACAAACAGGGGCCTCCGTTTACCATGTTCCCTGATTTCCTCCCAAGTAATGAACATGGTGTTTTTACGGCCCTGATCGCACTATCGCATTCACACTGTGTCATACACTCTGGGATAAATGGCTGGGTTCAGGTTTCTGGTGTTAAACAGGTCATAATTGGCAGCTACCCAATACCCCAACAAGGCCATAACCTGCATGAGCTGCCTGTCCTCCTCCCTCCAGCTCTCAAATGGAAAAAACGACTGTGGATACTTGGAAACCACAAGGTAATATCCATTAAAAAAAGAAAACACAGCCTAGTCACATCTGGATTACACTGGTTATGTTTGCCTTCTCTGGAAGCCATTATCACCTATAGACAAAGTGTGCTTTGCGTGTCTGAATGGCTCTCACTATGAAGTCAATCTCTCACAGTTGCACTGCTGAAGCGCTCACACCCATTTGCCACCTGTATCCACTCTGGTTCCCACCCTTGTTTTCTGTGTGATGAAGAGGGAGAGGGAATACTGAGAGGGGGTGATACCAGATACAGGAGAGAGTAAGCACTCCCAGGTGAGTGGGGGCTAGAAGTGACCTTAATTCCTCTGATTACAGGTGCAAACGCCACTGTTGCTGTCACCTGTTGAGGAGGTAGTTTGGGCTGACTATCACACTATATAAAAAAGGTCACAAAGATCGTCTTCCCCTCCTGCATTCTGAAGGTGAGATTTTGAACAGTTCTCACTGACTGATTGTCAAAGCACCAAGCTGACTCCAGCTGACACTAAGAACAGAATATGGAACACTACATTGGCACTCATCACCCAAAGCATATCATTCACATGAGCATCCAGTCATATTGTCATTACAGTATGTGATATAATATTTGCAGAATATTTGGTACAGTAGTTAAAACTATGAAATGCATGTTTCCCCATAAATAGAAAACCACCAAACAAATGAGCCAATACTCTGACAGTAAAACACGCACAGAGGCAGCTGAATAGGATTTCTGTTATTTCCTTTAGAGGCAAAAATAAGTGCTGATTCATAGTGACAATCAGAGACTTATAAGTTGTGCAATAAAACTTTGGGGAGGTGTGTGTGTGAATATGTGTCAGAGTTTGTATTTACATGTTGCCACAGAACCAAGGCCCTCTGTGTTGGTAATTGGCTTTGCACAATGAATGAGACTTAGCAGTATAGTGCCAACAACAACCTCTCCCTCAACACCAGTAAGACCAAAGAGCTGATCATGGACTATAGGAGAAAGAGGGGAGAGCACGGCCCCATCAACAGGGCTGTTGTGGAGCGAGTCGAGAACTTCCAAGTTCCATGGGGTGCGCATCACTAAGGACCTAACATGGTCCACACACACCCACACAGTCGTGAAGAGGACACGGCAGTGCCTCTTCCCCCTCAGGAGGCTGAAAAGGTTTGTCATGGGCCCTCGGATCCTCAAAAAGATCTACAGGTGCACCATCGAGAGCATCTTGACTGGCTGCATTACTGCTTGGTATAGTAAATCCAAAGTGCAAGAGAGGGTGGAGAGGACAGAACGGTACATCACATGGGCTGAGGTCCCTGCCATCCAGGACCTCTATATCAGGCGTTGCAAGAGGAAGGCCCGAAAAATCGTCAAAGAGTCCAGCCCTCCAACCCATAGACTGTTCACTCTGCCCTCGTCTGGCAAACGGTACCGGAGCATCAGCTCTCGGACCAACAGGCTTAAACACAGCTTCTACCCCCAAGCCATAAGACTGCTAAATAGTCAATTAAGGGTACCAAAACTATCTGCACTGACTATCTTGCACTGACCCTACGTACACTCAATAGACTATATATACAAACCATATACACACACACACTCACTCACACACAATACATTGACACTCCCACACAAAATCCACACACATTCACATAATCTACACGCACACACACACACACACACACACACACACACACACACACACACACACACACACACACACACACACACACACACACACACACACACACACACACACACACACACACACACACACACACAATTTACGAACACTCAACACCCGTTGACTATGACCGGTGTCAGTAAATATCGGCAAAAAAAAATCTTATTCTTGCCAGATACAGCAACGAGAGAAAAATCCACACACATTCACATAATCTACACGCACACACACACACACACACACACACACACACACACACACACACACACACACACACACACACACACACACACACACACACACACACACACACACACACACACAATTTACGAACACTCAACACCCGTTGACTATGACCGGTGTCAGTAAATATCGGCAAAAAAAAATCTTATTCTTGCCAGATACAGCAACGAGAGAAAAATCCACACACATTCACATAATCTACACACACACACACACACACACACACACACACACACACACACACACACACACACACACACACACACACACACACACACACACACACACACACACACACACACACACACACACACACACACACACACACACGTGTTTAATAATGCATTTATTAATAATGTTTAATAATGCATTTATAGTACATTATTATGGGGAATGGGAATGAGAGGGCTACTTACACCATTTTGGGAAAGGATCACAGCAGTGATTGAATGGGTGTATGAGTCATGAGTTGAGGTGTTCAGAGGCTTGACTTCAGTGCAGGACAGGATTTGACTGGGAAGACAAAAACAATAACACAACACACTACATAGTTAGACAAAAGAGCTAAGAATGAGTTAGTACAGCAAGGAGTAAAATCACTGATGTGTAGTCATGTGATTGTGTTTGTGTATGTGGTTGACTCTACATACAGCAACGAGAGAAAATTGCTAAGGGTTCTCACAGTGCCTGGAGAGGAAACATTAAATGTGCCAGTGGATGAGAGGGCACATGAGACACGGCTTCAGTTCATGTCAGGAGAGAGTTGACAATGGTAGTGGAGTGGAGTGGTCATCACTTCTTAAATCAGGGAACAGGAGGGAACATAACTGGAAATACAAAATAGCAGATACATTCGATTACAGCGGCGCCATCATAGGTTTGTACAACAAGTTTGTCCTTGAAGTTAAGCAGACTGAGCATCTCGCTCACTTGAGACATCAAAGTAGCCCAAGAACTGTTCCTGAATAAAGCTCTGATCATCCACATACCTGACGATAACTGACAACGGCAAGCAGACTGATGGCAACCAGAGTTAACGGGCAATTCTTATCCCCTGGGGCCCGGAGTTTTTCCTTATCTGTTAACCTAACCAGGAAAACTCTGGGCCCTATAAGGTCCCTAATCAGGTCACATAGTTTTAAAAAACTGAAACAAACTCCTGGCCCTGGGGGTGGGGGGGTGAAAACCCTGTCAAACTGCAGCAAACTTACACTTGTTCATATGAATTATATTGAGACTAGATTAGGAGGGGGATTTCCTCTACCCAGACACAGAGACAACAACTGATACCGAGACCCCTCTTTTACGCTGCTGCTACTCTCTGTTTATAATCTATGTATAGTCACGTTAACGCTACTTACATGTACCTATTACCTCAATTACCTCAACTATTACCTCTTCAGGTTACTGTACCCCTCTTTTGCCCCAGGCTCAGACTTTCCAAAAAGCAGGCAAGACCAGCAATAAAGGCGGATCGATGAAAGGCTCCCTGTTAACCAGCTATACTTTTGAAACCAATTGGTATTGAATGCCATAACCTTTTCATCTTTCTTCTGAACATCAATCTCAGGTTCGTTCTCTGATCCTAATCATATGATTGGATGGACAACATGTCAGTTCATACTGAAAAAGCTTTGATTGGTTGGAGGACGTCCTCTGGAAGTGGTCATATAGGTCTATGGAAGGGGGTGAGGCCTACGAGCCTCCTAGGTTTTGTACTGAAGCCAATAGATCCAGAGGAGGACAGAAGCTAGCTGTCCTCCGGCTACACCATGGTGCTACCCCAGAGAGTGCAGTTGAAGTTACTTTAGACCTTCATTGCAAAATAATGTGTTTTAATCAATTATTTGGTGACATATGAATATATTTAGTATAGTTTATCTAAAAAGCTAAACTTCTTTAGTGTTTTACTATTTTTATTTTTATGAAATGTCATTGAGGAGAATATGGTTCTCTCCTTCCTCCTCTGAGGAGCCTCCACTGCTCTACACATTGATCTGGTACTGCTACTCACTGTATATAGCTTCATTCTTGTGTATTTAATTTTTTTCCTCTTGTGTTATTATTGTTGGGAATGGTTTGTTAGCAAGCATTTCATTGTAAAGTCTACACCAGTTGTATTCGGCACATGTAACAAATACAATTGAATTTTATTTAATGTGCTGCTTGCTGGCTGGTGGGTTGTGTGTGTTTGGAGCTGACAGGCTGGCAGAACACAGTGTGACACACCAGAGCCACTGGGGTGGCACCACCGTCAACAGAGCACAGAGCAGCTGGACCAGGCCGGGCACCCACAGGGCCTAGGTTAGCCTCTCCCATCAGACCTGCCCACTGAAAGACTAATAGAACCAATGACTTACAAGATAGAAACAGGGGCAAGCAGAGAATCTACTGCATGTTTGAGCACTGGTTGTTGTTGTCCATAAAGCTATGTATGAAAAAATGTAATAGTGTATCTTGAGACGTATTCCTTATGGACAAAGCCACACAGTGGTATCAGCAAACACCATATTCAATCAAATGAAATCTACCTTCGCAACATAAGAAATAGTAGTGAAAGTCACAGATTTTCTAAAGCACATTCAAATGTTTGGACAGCAGCCATTCCACACAGATCAGAAAACAGTTGCAGAGAACAGGACGGGTATTTCTGAGGGGCTCAGTGGACCATAACAGAGCAACCTAACTCACAGATAATGGGAGTGTTATTCTTTCAGCCAGTTGACTGAAATGTAAAATAGACCCACCAATATGACAGCATGTCTGTGTATGTCTGTGTATACTGCATCTGTCAAACCAGTCTGTTACGTTCAGTGTGTAAAGCATTTTACTACACTCTAACCATAGTTGTAAAATGCTCTAGTCTGGTGTGTTAACCTGGTTTGTAACACACTACATAATGACATAAGTTGGGTTGATATGGCTGGGTTATGGTACCCTTAACGGGCTGCTGCCAGAAAGACATCCCTACACACGTTGTAGTCTACCTTTCTCATCCTGACTGAGAGAGAGAAAGGGATACAGTGTCTCGCCATATACAAGCACATGCACATACACGGAGGCACACACACTTACACGAATACTAATGAACAGGTGCCGTGTCTGTTCATGTTTATAATAACACCAGTGATGTGAGAAAATCTTACAATGACTTGAATTAGTCAGTGTCAGGTAACAAAACCAACAGGATGTGAAGCCTACGATAATAGCAGTAATAACAACACTGGTAATAACAACAATACAGATTGTGAGGTGAAACTCAACTTGTGGTGTGTTGGTTTTGTGCAGCAGAGCATCATGGGAGTTGTATGAGATGATTATGTTCATACAAATGGTTGAACTGATTCCTGTCTCCCGTCTCATCATTATTGAATTTTTATAAAGACGTGGTTATGAAACCCATGAGACATAACACAACTCTAGCCAGCTTTAAGAATGATTATAGCGTCATGTCTGTGAGGGATCGCTCTCTCCATCTTAGAATAAAATGTATTAAAACAGAGATCAATTTAAATTTTGAAAATGTATGCAAATGGTTGAATTAGAGATGGCTCCTGAAGTGAAATCCAAACATTAGGGTTAGAAACAGCACCGTGTGGTGTGTCTCCTGTGAAGCTGGAAATAGGTGGTAGTAGGAAGACACTGTGTTCATTAGTAAGGTCATGGGAACCTCACTGGAAGCTCTGCGCCACAAAACAAACAGTGAGCCTTGATGTTTACTCTGAGTGAAGTGTTCCACAGGTTATTATTATGGCGGTGTTCTCTCTGCTTACTGAGCTCCTGATCCAGCTTAGAGGAGATTGACCTCTCTGACATCCAGTACCCCCGGGTACTGGATGTCAGATGCTCATGCCATGTCTCATTTACACCTATGGAAGAGCGTAGACCACAGGGGTGCACTGTGGACACAACTGGCATTGGAACAAATCCAAATCACATTATAATCTTTTTACCTGGATCTCAATCACCTCCTCAGGAAAACTGTAATCATGTGGAATGTAGGCCTAACAGCTCGACTTGGGGTCTAATATCACAACAGAGAGAGAGAGAGAGAGAGAGAGAGAGAGAGTTAGGTTTACCATTTCATGCATAATATCAAAGTCAACGTTGTCAGCATTGTGGTCAAGAGTTGCTTGTCACAAACTGCAGGGACACAGTCAGGTTTAAGAGATGTGCTCTGAAACTTTGCTTTGAGTTTTGTGATTTGTTTCTTGTTCCTGGAGCAATGTATTGTCACCCCCTTGTGTCTAAAATATGTTACTGCGATTAAAATATATAATTTTTAATATTTTTTTACCTTTATTTTATTTTTTTACCTTTATTTAACTAGGCAAGTCAGTTAAGAACAAATTCTTATTTACAATGACGGCCTACCACAAGGCAAAATACCTCCTGCAGGGGCAGGGGCTGGGATAAAAAAAAACATATATATATATATAACATAAATATAGGACAAAACACACATCACAACAAGAGAGACAACACAACACTACATAAAGAGAGACCTAAGACAACAACATAGCAAGGCAGCAACACATCACAAACATTATTGGGCACAGACAACAGCACAAAGGGCAAGAAGGTAGAGAAAACAATACATCACACAAAGCAGCCACAACTGTCTGTAAGAATGTCCATGATTGAGTCTTTGAATGAAGAGATTGAGATAAAACTGTCCAGTTTGAGTGTTTGTTGCAGCTCGTTCCAGTCGCGAACTGAAAAGACGAGCGACCCAGGGATGTGTGTGCTTTGGGGACCTTTAACAGAATGTGACTGGCAGAACGGGTGTTGTATGTGGAGGATGAGGGCTGCAGTAGAAATCTCAGATAGGGGGGGAGTGAGGCCTAAGAGGGTTTTATAAATAAGCATCAACCAGTGGGTCTTGCGACGGGTATGACCAGTTTACAGAGGAGTATAGAGTGCAGTGATGTGTCCTATAAGGAGCATTGGTGGCAAATCTGATGGCCGAATGGTAAAGAACATCCAACCGCTCGAGAGCACCCTTCCCTGCTGATCTATAAATTATTTATCTGTAATCTAGCATGGGTAGGATAGTCATCTGAATCAGGGTTAGTTTGGCAGAGGGGTGAAAGAGGAGCCATTACGATAGAGGAAACCAAGTCTAGATTTAACTTAAGCCTGCAACTTTGATATTTGCTGAGAGAAGGACAGTGTACTGTCTAGCCATGCTCCCAAGTACTTGTATGAGGTGACTACCTCAAGCTCTAAACCCTCAAAGGTAGTAATCACACCTGTGGGGAGAGGGGCATGCTTCTTACCAAAACACATAACCTTTGTTTTGGAGGTGTTCAGAACAAGGTTAAGGGTAGAGAAAGCTTGTTGGACACTAAGAAGGCTTTGTTGTAGAGCATTTATTACAAAATCCGGGGAGGCAAGTTAGTTAAGAACAAATTGTTAGTGAACAGGGACAATGAGAAATGCTCTTTAATAAGCAACAAATCCTTATCCCTCGTGGCTACAGGATTTCAGATTTTTAAGGAAATATATGTATATATGCCACAAATCAACATACCAGATTCATTTAGAATAGGGAGAACTGTGCAACTTAAAGAGAACAGAGTCTCAACGTCAACAGTGAAGAGGCGACTCAAGGGATGCTGGCCTTCGAGGCAGAGTTGCAAAGAAAAAGCCATATCTCAGACTGCCCAATAAAAATAAAAGATTAAGATGGGCAAAAGAACACAGACACTGGACAGAGGAACTCTGCCTAGAAGGCCAGCATCCTGGAGTCTCTTCTTCACTGTTGACGTTCAGACTGGTGTTTTGAGGGTACCATTTAATTAAGCTGCCAGTTGAGGACTTGTGAGGCGTCTGTTTCTCAAACTAGACACTCTAATGTACTTGTCCTCTTGCTCAGTTGTGCACCGGGGCCTCCCACTCTTCTTTCCATTCTGGTTAGAGCCAGTTTGCGCTGTTCTGTGAAGGGAGTAGTACACAGCATTGTACGAGATCTTCAGCTTCTTGGCAATTTCTCGCATGGAATAGCCTTCATTTCTCAGAACAAGAATAGACTGACAAGTTCTTTGTTTCTTTTGAGCCTGTAATCGAACCCACAAATGCTGATGCTCCAGATTCTCAACTAGTCTAAAGATGGCCAGTTTTATTGCTTCTTTAATCAGAACAACAGTTTTCAGCTGTGCTAACATAATTGCAAAATGGTTTTCTAATGATCAATTAGTCTTTTTAAAATGATCAACTTGGATTAGCTAACACAGCATGCCATTGGAACACAGGAGTGATGGTTGCAGATAATGGGCCTCTGTACACCTATGTAGATATTCCATAAAGAAATCAGCCGTTTCCAGCTACAATAGTCATTTACAACATTAACAATGTCTACACTGTATTTCTGATCAATTTGATGTTATTTTAATGGACAATCTTTTAAAATGTTCTTTCAAAAACAAGGACATTTCTAAGTGACCCAAACCTTTGAACAGTAGATGACCATAAAACATGTATAGGCTAGAAAAACCACACACACACACACACACACACACACACACACACACACACACACACACACACACACACACACACACACACACACACACACACACACACACACACACACACACACACACACACACACACACACACACACACACACACACACACACACACACACAGCTTACAGTGGTAATGGGGCTTCTCAGTCTCTCTGTGGGGTAGAAATTACGTCATCACAGTTTGCAGCTCAATTTGCTTGTGAGTACACACACACACACTGCTGGTCATAACTGCAGCTTACAGTGGTAATGGGGCATCTCAGTCTCTCTGCGGCCTTCATGGGAAGGTCAGCCTCTTTCTAAAAAACTTTAAATCAAGGCCCACAGTCTTTTTATGGAATTTATCTAACACTTGCCTTATTTTAGCAGTTTTATTTGGGCCTGACTTACCCAGAGTGTAAGTTCAAGTCTTGAAGTCATTCAACTTCAGTATAAATTCACCTCTCTCAGCAACTTGGTGCATCTATTTTCAATAGTCATAAGCGGCCTCCTCCCCCATGTGTCCTTTCCAATATCTGAAAGAAAATATCCGGTAGGTTTCCACCATACTATTCAACTATTCGGAGTTGTCAGATCAGTGCAAATAAAGAAGGGACTCTGGTAGAGTAATGTATTGAAATGTTCGATGGATGCCTAGAGTCAGCAGAGGCTGGTGGGAGGAGCTATAGGAGGCTCGTTGTAATGGCTGGAATAGAATAAATGGAACGGTAGCAAAGACATCAAACAGATAGAAACCACATTTGATTCTGTTCCATTCATTATATTCCAGTCATTACAATGAGGCTGTCCTCCTATAGCTCCTCCCACCAACCTCATAACACATCAGCTTTCTCTGTAGGGGTCTTAGGTGGAAATTAGAATTTTTATTTATTAAGGATCCCCATTAGAGATCCTGGGGTCCAGCAACATTAAGGCAGTTATATACAATATAAAATATTACATGACATTACATTTCATAACACTTTTCACAACACATTAAGTGTGTTCCCTCAGGCCACTACTCTGTGTCTTATCATGTGTATATGTAGGCGTGTGTCTGTGCCTGTGTGTGTCTCTTCACAGTCCCCGCTGTTCCATAAGGTGTATTTTGATCCGTTTTTTAAATCTGATCCTACTGCTTGCGTCAGTTACCTGATGTGGAATAGAGGTCCATGTACTGTATTCATGGCTCTGTGTAATACTGTGTGCCTCCCATAGTCTGTTCTTGACTTGGAGATTGTGAAGAGACCTCTAGTGGCATGTCTTGTGGGATACATGGCTGTCCGAGCTGTCTGCTAATAGTTTAAACAGACACCTCGGTGCATTCATCATGTCAACACTTCTTACAAAACAAGTAGTGATGAAGTCAATCTCTCCTCCACTTTGAGCCATAAGAGATTTACATGCATATTATTAATGTTAGCTGTCCGTGTACATTAAAGGGCCAGCTGTGCTGCCCTGTTCTGAGCCAGTTGTAATTTTCCAAGGTCCCTCTTTGTGGCACCTGACCACACGACTGAACAGTAATCCAGGTGCGACAGAACCATGTTGATAGTGTTGTTAAAAAGACAGAGCAGCACTTTATTATGGACAGACTTTTCCCCATCTTAGCTACTGCTGTATCAACATGCTTTGACCACAGCAGTTTACAATCCAGGGTTACTACAAGCAGTTTAGTTACCTCAACTTGCTCACTTTCCACATTATTTATTACAAGATTTAGTGGAGGTTTCGGGTTTAGTGAATGATTTGTTCCAAATACAATGCTTTTAGATTTTTTTGTTATATTTAGGACTAATTTATTCCTTTCCAGCCATTCTGAAACTAACTGCAGCTCTTTGTTAAGTGTTGCAGTCATTTCAGTCGCTGTGGTAGCTGGCTTGTATAATGTTGAGTCATCCGAATACATAGACACACTGGCTTTCCTGAAAGCAAGTGGCATGTCATTAGTAAAGATTGAAAGAATTAAGGGGCCTAGACAGCTGCCCAGGGGAATTCCTGATTCTACCTGAATTATGTTGGAAAGGCTTCCATTAAAGAACAGCCTCTGTGTTCTGTTAGACAGGTAACTATTTTTCCACAATATAGCAGGGGGTGTAAAGCCATAACACATACATTTTTCCAGCAGCAGACTATGATCGATAATGTCAAAAGTTATCATCCGTTTCTCTCAGCCAATCATCAGTCATTTGTGTAAGTGCCGTGCTTGTTGAATGTCCTTCCCTATAAGCATGCTGAAAGTCTGTTGTCAATTTGTTTACAGTAAAATAGCATTGTATCTGGTCAAACACAATGTTTTCCTAAATTTTTGTAAGGGTTGGTAACAGGCTTAATGGTCAGCTATTTGAGCTAGTAAAGGGGGCTTTACTTTCTAGTAGGCTTAGATTGAAGTTATGACAAATTGGGGTGGCAAAATCGTCCGCTATTATCCTCAGTAATTTTCCATTCTAGGTGTCAGACCCCGGTGGCTTGTCATTGTTGATAGACAACAACAACAAAATTAACCTCTTCCACACTCACTTTATGGATTTCAAAATTACAATGCTTGTCTTTCATAATTTGATCAGTTATACTTGGATGTGTAGTGTTAGCGTTTATTGCTGGCATGTCATGCCTAAATTTGCTAATCTTGCCAATTAAAAAATAATTAGTGTCACGCCTGCTCCCGCTTTCCCTCTCTGGCACTCGAGGGCGCCAGGCTGCCCTTCATTACGCACACCTGTCACCATTATTACGCGCATCAGAGCTCACTGGACTCACCTGGACTCCTTCACTTTGTTGATTGCCTTCACTATTTCTGTCTGTTCCTCCGTTGGTTCCCTGTGTCAGCATTAATGTCGTTATGTGTTCATGTCCAGATGCTGTCCTGTCCTGTTCCATGTCTGTTGCTGTTAAATGTTCACTCCCTGTCCTTGCTTCTTGTCTACCAGCGTCGATCCTTACAATTAAAGTAATTGGCAATTTCAATGGGTTTTGTGATGAATTAGCCATCTGATTCAATGAATGATGGAGTTGAGTTTGCCTTTTTGCCCAAAATGTCATTTAAGGTGCTCCAAAGCGTTTTACTATCATTCTTTATATAATTGATCTTTGTTTCGTAGTATAGTTTCTTCTTGTTTTTATTCAGTTTAGTCACGTGATTTCTCAATATGCAATATGTTTGTCAATCAGTTGTGCAGCCAGACTTATTTGCCAGTCCTTTTGCCTCAACCATACCATTTTTTAATTCCTCATAAATCCATGGGGATTTAACAGTTTTTACAGTTATTTTCTTAATGGGTGCATGCTTATTAGTAACTGTAATAAGCAATTTCATAAATGTGTCAAGTGCAGCATCTGGTTGCTCCTCATTACACATCACAGACCAGCAAATATTTTTGGGGGCAGCTTGATGAAAGCTAGTCAATATTTAAATCACCCAGAAAATATACCTCTCTGTTGATATCACATACATTTTCAAGCATTTCACACATGCTATCCAGATATTGACTGGTCTACAGCAGCTTCCCACAAGAATGGGCTTTATGTGAGGCAGATTAACCTGTAGCCATAATACTTCAACAGTATTTAACATGAGATCCTCTCTAAGCTTTACATGAATGTAGTACTGGATATAAACAGCAACATCTCCACCATTGCCATTTCTGTCTTTTCTGTAGATGTTATAACCGTGTAGGGCATCACGATACAGTAAGTCCCTTAGACTTAGGAATGGCAACGTGTGACACACCCTGTGGGGGACAGGGGTATGTACAGTAGAGGAACGAAGGTATCCAAGATAACAATATACTCTCAAGATTTGTGTAAACAGGTTTTGTCAGAGCAAATTTATTGAAGGCTGAATGGAAAAGCACCTGATTTAAATGACAATTAGGGGTTCGCTCCCTTTCTCCTTCTAGTTTAAATTCTAATATTGCCATCCCATATCCACTCCCTCAACGACTGCTATCGCCTCATTTTCAAATTAAAATACCAGAGGCTGCAGAGGAGAAACTATGTTTTGAAAAATGAATTCTGAAATCAAATGAAGTGTACGTACCATGCGTGTCATCAGTTGGCCTGGAAACATCGTTATTTAGATCGCTGTGGGAGCAGCCGATCTGATTTGACAGAATCTCATCTGGGTAGTCACCAGTCAGATAGGAAGATTACTCAGCCATATCTGAGTGGAAGGCTGCTGATGAGCAGCATGGTAATTTATTGTGTTGCTGTTCCTCCCATTAGGACAAAGAGACAGCTAATTAAAGTGAGATGTGTACAGTACGTCTCCCTGGCGATGGGAGAGGCCTATTTCTCTGATGGTGTTCTGGGCTCTGTCTGTCTACATCAGCTTTTTTTGCTTTTGCCTCACCAATCTCTGGATTTTTAATATGAAATGCCGAAGATGATTTTACTCATCACTTAGCTCAGGGGTGCTCGTTTTGCACGCTCCTGCCCCCCCGATCTCTGGAGCCTACCTCACACCCTGCCTAGTACTGGGCCATCTCTGGAGCCTGCCTCATATGTTGCCTAGTACTCGGCCATCTCTGGAGCCTGCCTTACACCTTGTCTAGTACTGGGCCATCTCTGGAGCCTGCCTCACACCCTGTCTAGTACTCAACCATCTCTGGAGCCTGCCTTACACCTTGTCTAGTACTGGGCCATCTCTGGAGCCTGACTTATACCCTGTCTAGTACTGCGCCATCTCTGGAGCCTGCCTCACACCCTGTCTAGTACTCGGCCATCTCTGGAGCCTGCCTTACACCTTGTCTAGTATTGGGCCATCTCTGGAGCCTGTCTTACACCCTGTCTAGTACTGGGCCATCTCTGGAGCCTGCCATACACCCTGTTTAGTACTGGGCCATCTCTGGAGCCTGCCTTACACCCTGTCTAGTACTGGGCCATCTCTGGAGCCTGCCTTACACCATGCCTAGTACTGGGCCATCTCTGGAGCCTGTCTTACACCCTGTCTAGTACTGGGCCATCTCTGGAGCCTGCCTCATATGTTGTCTAGTACTGGGCCATCTCTGGAGCCTGCCTTACACCCTGCCTAGTACTGGGCCATCTCTGGAGCCTGCCTTACACCCTGTCTAGTACTGGGCTATCTCTGGAGCCTGCCTTTCACCGTGCCTGGTACTCCCCCTAGCGTGCGAGAGAGTGTTTGATTGCAGACAGCAGTAGAAGTGGGGTCCGCTTTTGGTACAAACAACCCATTAATTATTGAGGACAGCAAACATGACTGGCTGCTAATCTACATAGCCTTTAAATGCCCAGTGGTTTAAAATTCAGGCCTTTCTCTCCCACTGTGGGGACATTCTGGGCTTCCCTAACCCTGGCCAGACACAACACTGCTATTTCTCTGGAATGGAGGCCACTCCAGAACTCTTCCAGTGCATTCTCTCTTTACCCTGTGTGTGTGTGTGTTTGTGTGTGCGTATGTGTCTGTGTGTGTGAGTGAGTCTGTGCGTGCCTGCGTGCGTGTGTGTTTGTGTGTGTATGTGTCTGTGTGTGTGAGTGAGTCTGTGCGTGCGTGCCTGCGTGCGTGTGTGTTTGTGTACTTAACTGTACAAGTTTTTGGAGCAGGGTTGAGTATAGCCTAAACATGTTTGTGAATGGCTGTATGTACAGGAACTTTCCATTTACAGAACAACTTGACACATTCCGTAATGTACTCGCCTGTTTAAAAAGTGATTACATGAGTATTTATATTGAAGAGAATGGGGTTCCTTGTTAGACAAACCTACAGGCACCACCCGCTTAATATGTGTGGCAGATATTACAGAAAATGTGGTATATTATATATGCAAATGGTAAGACGTCAAAGGGGTTTAGTTAATTAGCCAGAGATGTGTGCATGGCTTTCCCCACAGAGGCTTCTTTTACTCTGGAGTGCATGTCTCTGCAGGGGGCCCCACTTTGATCTGTAGATCCCACGGTCTGAAGGAACACTGCTCCTACCAGCAGCACTGACAGACAGATGGGAGAGAGGAGGATACAGGGTACAGGAAGGGTGTGTGTTTGTTCTGATGTATCCTCCTGTACTGATTAATGTGCAGCAGCTTTGTAATGAGAGGATATTGTGTTACGTCACTGATTAATAAAATGTGATCCTTCTTCAAGGTAATCTTCCGCTTCTCAGATTTCCAAATCCGACCTCTCACATTGTCATTTTAGGAACTGATGATGATACTGATGTGGACACATGGCCGCCATGCTCCAGACTGCGCTAACACTTCCTCCTGTTGGCATGGAAGTCCAGACATGAGATGGAGGAGGGGACATTGGTGAGGATCTCCCTCTTTCTCTTCTTTTCTGTCTGTCTGTCTATCTCTGTCTGTCCCATTGTTTCCTTTCTCCCACATTGAAGATCATGTATATATGGAGAGGTGGGCGCTCATTAATTAATTATTACAGTACTGTGGGGCATAGAGCCAATTGCTTGAAATAAATGGTTGTTCATAAACTATTTATGGTCATAATGGGAGATTGTGATGTGAGAGGACAAATAAATAAGGTCGAGAATACATTAGACATGTCAAGATGATGAGTGATATTCATCATCACTGACCCTTGGATGTTCGGCTAAATCATTGCCTTGCATTCAGATGGCATCCATGGAAAATGGGTGTACTACCAATATATTGCGTGCCCAACAGCTAAATGTGTCCATTAGCACAAGTCCCCCGTACACACTGGTGAATATGTACCAAATGGTACTCTGGACGCTAGTCCAAGTGGCTGTGTGTTGTGTGTTCAGAATACTGTAGCACTTTCAGTAATGGCCACAGGCTGATATAGTGTGATTTATATGCAGGGCCATGAGTCAGACCAGTGGAGTATGGTGATGGGCCAATAGTGGGTTAAAGCCAAATGCCTAGAGATTACTATTGGCTATATGCATACTAGGAGTAGCCTATAAGCTATGTTGAGGGTTCTGCAACTCTGTACTCATCCCCAATGTCATTCAAGCCTCTGTGGCTGAGTCTCCACATTCAGAGCACCTCCATTCACATCCTCTGTGATGGCTCACTCTCTCCCTGAGTAGTCATGGTGATCAAGGGGTGTCTCAATGCTAGGGCGTACTGATGGATAGACACCCGTATTCAGCCATGGATTTCTCTTTTTGAAGAGGGTGGGAGGAGCGGAGGGTTGGGGGAGGACTGGAAGAGGGGCTCAGCTCAGCCTTGAACCAAAAAAACAGAGAGAATAGAAAGAGGAGTGCTTTCAGAGATAGAGAGGGGTCAGTCTCATTTGCACAAAGTCCTCCCGCTTCACAAACACAGCTGACACGGGATATTTTTATCAGTGAGCCGCGCACTGTGCAAAATAACATATTCATTTGTAACTGGGACTGCGAGCCAAGGACAATAGCCCAGCAGGACGCAACATAGATGTCTGTTTGGAGTATTAGAGGAAAGATCATTCTTTCTTATTTATTTGCTGGCCCAACAACCTCACCCAAAGGGGCTAACATGGCTCTCAGCTTGAAGCCCACTGAAGCACAAAATGTAAGGCAAAACAACACGTTTCCCAAGGTTACTGCATCCAGCTAGGGCTCTCTGTGAGTTCAAGGCTGGACTCTTTCCAGCCTATAGCTGCACAGTTTTCTAATGTACTTAGAAACTATGATGTACATAACATATTGTACACTTTTGTAATACAACTAAATCTCTCTATACTGATCCTCTACTCTAGATGAATAGTTGTCCAAATACCACTGAATAAATGTCCACTTATTAATAGTTAATTAGCTTGTTAATAAAACAGCATCATTATCCACAGTGTTAGAGTACATTTAAAAAAAATCTGAATCAGCCGTCATGGTAGATGAGAGAAGAGCACCCATCAGGTCATTAAACCTGCAGGGTTAGACTGACTTTATGACATAACCTTCCACAGTATGTCTGCTACTTATCTAATTCATCTATTGTCAATATAATGTCAGCTGTTTTCAACCCAAACTAATAATTATCTTATAGATCTTCCCAGAAATCTGAGGCAATAGCAGTCTCTAAAATGGATTTTTGCAATAACAAACCTCAATCTCTCACCTATCAGTCACCATAAAACCTAAACGAGGAACGTAGATGACAAACGGGTAGTAGGATGTCAGAGTGAGGATGAGATTAGGTGGTAATACAGTCAGACGTCAGTGCCACGATGACACAGCTGAAGTGTATGAATAAATCATATCATAAAGTGGTGTCATGGGCTCATGTGTTGCCATGTCATCTCTGCTCAGGAAAAACACTCATCCTAATCCAGCCTCTTTTATGTTCACTGGATCTCTGGAATGTGGTTTATATTAGGAGCTTGACTTGGGTCAGAAATACACTCAGAGATAAGATCATTTTATAACAGTATGTGTTGTTATGAGTCGTGTCAAACTTGACTAAGTCAATCAGACAATAGCTTCAGACTGTTCTTGGGGACAGACAATGTTCAGGAGGATTGTGACAAGACTGACCATTTACCAACAATGTAAAACTCAGTATTTCAAGGTTCTTCTGTGCTGTAAGGAAGGTCATCACATAGAAGTATAATTTAATGTTTTCGAGGCAGCATGATATTATCTTTGCAGCAAGGGAATATGCTTGCCTGTCAAACTGACAGATAGATTAAATATTGCAGGCGTTGCAATTGAATCGATTGTGAGTGGCTCAAAATTAATCTCCCTCTCTGATTTCCATGAGCAGTATAGAAATACAGAACTAGATAAGGGAGTTATTGATTGGATGGGTGAGAGGAGAGGAAGAGGGGGGAGTGCGAAAAGGAGGAGAGGGAGAGGAGGGTTTCCATCTGTAATCTGTGGTGCTGCGGATGCATCTAAATAACCTGCAGAAAATAATCAACAGAAGCATTAGTCACCAGGGAGACCAGAAGACAGTGATGGATTCCTCCTCCAGCCCCGTCTCATCTCTTCCTGAGGAGAGATGGGAAGTGACACTGGCACTTATGAGAAATACTTGCTGCTGCATCGAACACATACAAGCAAATGCAGGTTAGTGTTTTTTGTCATGA
The DNA here is from genome assembly GCF_016432855.1 of Salvelinus namaycush. Taxonomy (NCBI): domain Eukaryota; kingdom Metazoa; phylum Chordata; class Actinopteri; order Salmoniformes; family Salmonidae; genus Salvelinus; species Salvelinus namaycush. Next base: position 23,665,686 of record NC_052308.1, on the reverse strand, counting down.
ATCTTTTTCTGGAGGCAGCTCTGCAGAGTGGTCACTAGCTGGCACAGCTACAAAGTAATAAAATCTGATTTTAAACTTAACCTTAACCCTAAACCACACTGCTAACACTAATGACTAACCCGAACCTTAAATGAAGACCAAAAAGCTATTTTCATGATTTGCTGTTTATGTTTTCGTGATTTTTTGGGGGGGACGTTGCAGTTAGTGATTGCTCAGTTCTGCCTCCAGGACAAGACTCATGACAATAAATGTCAACCTGCTATACAAACAGGAAAATGAACGCATTGGCTACATTACAATGGAGATACTGTATTTAGGGATGTGTATGGGAAATTGTGCTCTGTTTTACTCTGACAGTGTGTTTATGCTTATTTGTGGAAGTGTGTGCATGCGTGTGTGTGTATGCATTCATGTGTGTATGGTGTGTGGGCGTGGTGTTGGGTGGGTGTGCATGCGTTTGTACTTGAATGCATATTCCTCTCTTCAGGTTGTTGGTGTCTGTTCCTCTAAACGGGCATGGCCATGCCAGCGAGCCTATTAGAGGTGCCAGGCTAATAAATATAGTGTGTATGCCAAACTCTCCCTCTCCCTCTCCCTCTCCTCTCCTCTCCCGCCCTCCAGCATTAAGATTGATCCCTGGTTCCCTCCCCTTCCTTTCTCTCTCTCCTCTCCCTGGCCCTGCCTTTATAAGTCTGTGAATAGGTAAAGCGCAGAGGCTCCAACAGATGGCTAGATCTGCCCTGATTCACTCACACACACCACAGCCACATGAATGAGAGTCGAGCGAGAGAAAGAGAGAGAAAGAGACAGGGAGAAAATTAGGGTGAAATTGACAAGTAGAAAGAGATATGAAGAAAAGAGTGGGAGAAAAAGAGAAGGGGATAGAGAAAGAGGGGGAGACCGTGAGGACCACGAGGAGAAAGAGAGATGGAGAAACAGAGGGAGTTTCAGTGTGTTGGAGAATAAGAGAGCTAGAGCGTTTCAGGAGTGTGTGTGAGTGAATGTTAAAGAGTGCAAGATAATTATGTGATAGAGAGGGAAAGGGAGACAGAGACGATGTGAAAAGGGGAGTGAGGAAAAAATGAATTGCAGATTGAGGGACCTTCTCTTCTTCTCCCTCCCTCTTTTATCTATCTCATCTGAAACCACGCCTCCCTCCTTTCACTTGTGTGTGCATCTATAACAGCAGGCTTTCAACGTCGGGCTATGTGGGGGTTAGACTCTCAGACTGCCAGCAGAGCGGATACTAGGGCACAGGACAGGAGTGTGTCCAGGACTGGTCAGAGCAGGTGTGTGTGTGAACTGACGGACGGAGCTTTGTGTGTATCCTATGTGTGTCGCCTCACTCACTCCAACCAGGGACATCGCTACTGAGGAACACAGCTGGGAGGTATAGTACTGTAGCTTTGCTCTACTTTACACTTCACCGCTCTTCTCTATTGGACTCGCCTCCATGAGATTTACTGTCACCACCACCATCATCATCATCATCATCATCATCTTCTCTGCTTATTGGAGGAGGACGTAATACTCACATGCAGGTGGCACTGACTCCTTCACAAAGTATCTGACTTTGCATTAGGCTGTTGTGGAATTTGAGCCAGGAGAGATTGACATGCATACTATTATTGTTAGATCTCTGTGTACATTTAATGGCCAGCCGTGCTGCCCTGTTCTGGGCCAATTGCAATTTTCCCTCTTTGTGGCACCTGACCACACAACTGGACAGTAGTCCAGGTGCAACAGAACTAGGGCCTGTCATGGTCAAAACATATTGATACAACAGGAGCTAAGATGGGGAGAGGTCTGTTCATAATAAAGCGTTGTTCGGCTTTCTTAGCCACCCTTTGCCTTGATGACAGCTTTGCAAACTCTTGGCATTCTCCCAACCAGCTTCATGAGGTAGTCGCCTGGAATGCATTTCAATTAACAGGTGTACCTTGTTAAAAGTTAATTTGTGGAATTTCTGTCCTTTTTAATGCGTTTGAGTTGTGTTGTGACAAGGTAGGGGTGGTATACAGAAGATAATACTATTTGGTAAAAGACCAAGTCAATATTATGGCAAGAACAACTCAAATAAGAAAAGAGAAACGACAGTCCATCATTACTTTAAGACATGAAGGTCAGTCAATACGGAAAATGTCAAGAACTTTGAAAGTTTCTTCAAGTGCAGTCACAAAAAACATCAAGCACTATTGATGAAACTGGCTCTCATGAGGACCACCACAGGAAAGGAAGACCCAGAGTTACCTCTGCTGCAGAGAATAAGTTCATTAGAGTTAGCAGCCTCAGAAATTGCAGCCCAAATAAATTCTTCACAGAGTTCAAGTAACAGACACATCTCAAAATCAACTGTTCAGAGGAGATTGTGTGAATCAGGCCTTCATGGTCGAATTGCTGCAAAGAAACCATTACTAAAGGACACCAATAAGAAGAAGAAACTTGCTTGGGCCAAGAAACACAAGCAATGGACATTAGACCAGTGGAAATCTGTCCTTTGGTCTGATGAGTCCAAATTTGAGATTTTGGGTTCCAACCACCGTGTCTTTGTGAGACGCAGAGTAGGTGAACGGATTTATGGTTCCCACCGTGAAGCATGGAGGAGGTGGTGTGATGGTGTGGGAGTGCTTTGCTGGTGACACTGTAGGTGATTTATTTAGAACTCACACTTAACCAGCATGGCTACAGCATTCTGCAGCGATACGCCATCCCATCTGGTTTGCGCTTAGTGGGACTATCATTTGTTTTTCAACAGGACAATGACCCAACACACCTCCAGGCTGCGTAAGGGCTATTTGACCAAGAAGGAGAGTGATGGAGTGCTGGATCAGATGACCTGTTCTACACAATCATCAGACCTCAACCCAATTGAGATGGTTTGGGATGAGTTGGACTGCAGAGTGAAGGATAAGCAGCCAACAAGTGCTCAGTATATGTGGGAACTCTTTCAAGCTGTTTGAGAGAATGCCAAGAGTGTGCAAAGCTGTCATCAAGGCAAAGGGTGGCTACTTTGAAGAATCTCAAATATGAAATATATATTAATTTGATTAATTTTTTTTTGGTTACAACATGATTCCATATGTGTTTTTTCATAGTTTTGATGTCTTCACTATTATTCTACAATGTAGAAAAAGGTAAAAATAAAGGAAAACTTGAACTTGAATAAGATGTTTCCAAACTTTTGACTGGTACTGTACGTTTTTCCAGCAGCAGATTATTATCGATAATGTCAAAAGCTGCACTTAAGTCTAACAAAACAGCTCTCACAATCTTTGTATTATAAATTTCTCAGCCAATCATCAGTCATTTGTGTAAGTGCCTTACACGTTGAATGCTCTTCCCTATAAGCGTGCTGAAAATCTGTTGTTCATTTGTTTACAGTGAAATTGCATTGTATCTGGTCAAACACATTTTTTTATCCAAAAGTTTACTAAGGGTTGGTAACAGGCTTATTGGTTGGCTGTTTGAGCCAGTAACGGGTGCTTTGCTATTCTTGGGTAGCGGAATGACTTTGCTTCCCTCCAGGCCTGAGGACACACACTTTCCTGTACGCTTAGATTGAAGAGATGGCAAATAGGAGTGGCAATATCGTCCGCTATCATCCTCAGTAATTTTCCATCCAAATGTTCAGATTCAGGTAGCTGGTAATTGTTGATAGACAACAATAATTGTTTCACCTCTTCCACACACTCACCACTCACTTTACAGAATTCAAAATTACAATGTTTGTCTTTCATAATTTGGTCAGTTATGCATGGATGTGTTGGTTCAGAATTTGTTGTTGGCATGTCATGCTGTTGGCATGCCTAAGTTTGCTAATCTTGCAAATGAAAACAATTATTAAAGTCGTTTTGTGATGCCATCTGATTCAATGAATGATGGAGCTGTCACGATCGTTGTTAGGTGAAAGAGAGGACCAAGGCGCAGCGTGATAATGATACATCTTCTCTTTATAATGAAGACGAAACAAACACTTTTACAAACTAACAAAACAACAAACGACCGTGAAGCTATATAAACAAATAGTGCTGCCACTAAACACTACACATAGACAACTACCCACAACCTACCTAATGCCTATGGCTGCCTAAATATGGCTCTCAATCAGAGACAACTAATGACAGCTGTCTCTAATTGAGAACCAATCCAGGCAACCATAGACATACATAAACACCTACACTGAACACAACCCCATGAAATCTACAAAAAAAAACTATACAATACAAACACCCTATACGAGACAAAAACACACAAACATCCCCCATGTCACACCCTGACCTAAAATAATAAAGAAAACAAAGATAACTAAGGCCAGGGTGTGACAGTACCCCCCCCAAAGGTGCGGACTCCGGCCGCAAAACCTGACACAGAAGGGGAGGGTCCGGGTGGGCCTGCTTACGGCGGCGGCTCGGGTGCGGGACGTGGCCCCCACTTCACCATAGTCACTACCCGCTTTGGTGGCGCCTCTGGAGCGGCGACCCTTTCAGCGAGTCCTGGACTGAATACCATCCTAGAGGGCGCCACTGGACTGAGGGGTAGCTCCGGACTGAGGGGCAGCTCCGGACTGAGGGGTAGCTCCGGACTGAGGGGCAGCTCATGACTGGCGGACGGCTCTGGCAGATCCTGGCTGACTGACGGCTCTGGCAGATCCTGGCTGACTGGCGGCTCTGGCAGATCCTGACTGACTGACGGCTCTGGCAGATCCTGGCTGACTGACGGCTCTGGCAGATCCTGGCTGACTGACGGCTCTGGCAGATCCTGGCTGACTGACGGCTCTGGCAGATCCTGGCTGACTGACGGCTCTGGCAGATCCTGGCTGGCGGCTGGCTCTGGCAGATCCTGGCTGGCGGCTGGCTCTGGCAGATCCTGGCTGGCGGGCGGCTCTGGCAGATCCTGGCTGACTGACGGCTCTCGCAGATCCTGGCTGGCGGGCGGCTCTGGCTGCTCCTGGCTGGCGGGCGGCTCTGGCTGCTCCTGACTGGCGGGCGGCTCTGGCTGCTCCTGACTGGCGGGCGGCTCTGGCTGCTCCTGACTGGCGGGCGGCTCTGGCTGCTCCTGACTGGCGGGCGGCTCTGGCTGCTCCTGACTGGCGGGCGGCTCTGGCTACTCCTGACTGGCGGGCGGCTCTAGCGGCTCCTGACTGACGGACGGCTCTAGCGGCTCCTGACTGACGGACGGCTCTGAAGGCTCAGGACAGACGGGCGGCTTTGACGGCTCAGGACAGATGGGCAGCTCAGACGGTGCTGGGCAGACGGGCAGCGCAGGCGGCGCTTGGCAGACGGACAGCTCAGATGGCGTTGGGCAGATGGGCAGTGCAGGCGACACTGGGCAGACGGACAGCGCAGACGGCGCTGGGCAGGCGGCAGACTCTGGCCGGCTGAGGCTCACAGTAGGCCTGGTGCGTGGTGCCGGAACTGGTGGTACCGGGCTAAGGACACGTACCTCACCAGACATCACCGGCAACAACGTCGCTTATTAGCACAAACCCATCGTTTCTGGACCAGACAGGACTGGCAAAAAGTGCTCTTCACTGATGAGTCGCGGTTTTGTCTCACCAGGGGTGATGGTCAGATTCGCGTTTATTGTAGGAATGAGGAATTTAAGGAATGAGCGTTACACCGAGGTCTGTACTCTGGAGCAGGATCGATTTGGAGGTGGAGGGTCCGTCATGGTCTGGGGCGGTGTGTCACAGCATCATCGGACTGAGCTTGTTGTCATTGCAGGCAATCTCAACTCTGTGTGTTACAGGGAAGACATCCTTCTCCCTCCTCCCTCCTCCCTTCCTGCAGGCTCATTCTGACATGACCCTCCAGCATGACAATGCCACCAGCCATACTGCTCGTTCTGTGCGTGACTTCCTGCAAGACAGGAATGTCAGTGTTCTGCCATGGCCAGCAAAGAGCCCGGATCACAATCCCACTGATCACGTCTGGGACCTGTTGGATCAGAGGGTGAGGGCTAGGGCATTCCCCCCAGAAATGTCCGGGAACTTTCAGGTGCCTTGGTGGAGAGTGGGGTAACATCTCACAGCAAGAACTGGCAAATCTGGTGCAGTCCATGAGGAGGAGATGCACTGCAGTACTTAATGCAGCTGGTGGCCACACCAGATACTGACTGTTACCTTTGATTTTGACCCCCCCTTTGTTCAGGGACATATTATTCCATTTATGTTAGTCACATGTCTGTGGAACTTGTTCAGTTTATGTCTCAGTTGTTGAATATTGTTATGTTCATACAAATATTTACACATTTTAAGTTAAATAAACGTAGTTGACAGTGAGAGGACGTTTCTTTTTTGCTGAGTTTATATTAGGCCCAGCCTTTGGAACTTTGGTTTTCCTAGATATGGCTACTATATTATGATCACTACATCTGATGGATTTGGATACTGCTTTAGAGCAGATTTCTGCAGCATTAGTAAATATGTGATCAATACATGGTAGGTTGACTGATAACCTGAACCAGGTTGCAGGCCCTAGTTACAGTTTGAAGCTTGAGTGGGCAGCTTGATAAAAGCCAGTCAGTATTTAAGTCATCCAGAAAATACACTTCTCTGTTGATATCACATATATTATCGAGCATTTCACACATATAGCCCAAATATTGACAATTAGCATTCTGTTGCAGCTTCCCACAAGAATGTGCTTTAGGTGAGGCAGGTAAAACTGTAGCCATATTACTTCAACAGCGTTTGACATGATATCCACACCAAGCTTTACAGGAATATGACTCTAGACATATATGGCAACACCTCCACCATTGGTATTCCTGTCTCTTCTGAAGATGTTGAAACCATGTATTGCTAGCACTGTATCATCAAAGTTATTAATTATCTAAGTGAGTTTCAGAGATAATGAGTATATATGAATGTTATCAATTACTAGAAAGTTATCGATTTCATGAACCTTGTTTCTTAGACTACATATGTTAATGTGGTCTATTTTTAGAACTTTTCTGGTGTGCTTTATTGCTTTACTGGGAGGCTTATGAGAGGTAGACATGACAGTGATATTTATGTTTGAGCTAATGTGCATGGTAGGCTTCACACAGTGGATATCCTACTACGGCAAACCGCCTCAGTGCTAACAGCATTACTCAGGTTCATAGGCGCATGATTAATTCATACAACAGCTGTAGGATTGACAGACGCATTCAGAGGAGTTAGAGGGACAAAAATTAGGTTACTTACATTATGACTGCCAACGCCCCTGGGACAATGTACATTTGCAGCAGCACTACGACAACTCAGCAACACGATGGTAGAGATTATCTGAGCAGGGCTTGGGTCACTGATAAATCATTGTCTCAGCGCAGCCCATTAGGCATGTAGCTTTATAATAAGCATTATTACAGTAAGTCACTGTATATGTTAGTGGGCGACTTGAGATGCCAATACTGTGCCTATTAGCACAGGAGTTTGGATCTTTTATAAATAGGGCACTGATTTTACAGATTATTCCGAAAGTTTACAATTTCCCCTTAGGTTTATCAAGAAAGGAGTTTAAGAGTTAAGAGATTCATCCATCTTGTAGAGCATTGTTCTGCTCACACTGACTCCACTCATATGTGTTCTTGATGTGGTTTCTGTTCTTTTGGGTTACAGTATTGGTTTGGTCCTCTCTCTGATATTTCACATTCTTTTGGTTTTGCTGTTGGTCTTCGCATTGTCATAATATATGAGAAAATACTGTATTATTTAATCTTGTGTTTATATCAGATGTATACAGTATAACGCCATTGTTAAAGAACATGGAAATATGTTCTTTGTTGAATGTACATGCACAACAATTGTTCTTTCAAAAATAGATACACTACAGAGTAGAAACAGCTCTCTTGTCATGTCCCAGCAGTAGGCTAGACTAGTTTAGATGTTCACATCAGTGTTTTGTCTGTGTCTTTATGGGTCAAAAGGATCAGGCGGTAGTGAGTGCTCTCTGAGTGCTGAGATAGACAGTAGAACTGAGGCTGAAATATTAATGCCTGACACTGGTTTGGCTGCCTGGATGGCTAGCTGCTGCTACTGACTGGAGGGATGGAGGGCTGTTTGTTAGAGGGGGCAGAGATCTGTAGTTAAGACATTCATTATTTACTGAGCATTCTGCTGCTGGAGGCTGGAGCTAGCCCCCAGCTCAACTGGCCTCTTTTCTCTAAAAGACGGTGGACTGGAGGAGGCTGCTCCTGTTTAGTTCACCTGTCAGCTAGCCCCTAGGCATTACGCTGGTTCAGGCACACGCACACACACACACGCACGCACACACACACACACACAAACACACACACACACACATACACACACACACATTATACCTTGTATGCTCTTTCTGTCTTTGTCCTCACACACACTCTCAGCTCTAGGCTTAACCTTGAGACCTGTTGAGAGGCTGTCTGCTGTGGCTCAGTGGGAATACATAAAAGGGTTGCATGTGTAGTCTAAGTTTAAGAGGGAATGTGCTTACATGTGCTGGGAGAGAGTTTGGTTCGAAGCTATGCAAACATGCATGAGTGTAGAATGTTATGTACTGTAGATACTGCATGTAGAGACTGTAGTATTGACAGTTGTTTACTTGAGTACAGGACACGTCTGGTGTCTCCCAGATAGGGGGAAGACATATTGGCAGGCCATTACACACTAACCACAGAGCCAGCCCACAGGAGTGACAGGAGGCAGATATCAGTGACAGTGACAACACTCAAGGTGACATGTCTGGCCAATTATAGACAGAGCTGGAGGTTGAAAGAGGAGACAAAATTATGCTGAAAGACTGAGATGTAAAGAGCATGATTAACATTGGAGGATGATTTGGAGGATGGTGACTGTCTCTATTATTTTGAGCAATGAGTGAGGCCTATAACTAGCCCTGTATCTAGTGCTCCTGTTCCTCTCTGTGGTCCCTGTTCATCAGTATGTATGAGCTATTGTGTGCTAGGCCCTGTAATGATAAGATATCTGGAGATCACTGTTTTCATCTAAGCCTGCAGCTCTACTCTTTAATGATAGTGGCTGAGAGGGCCTCTTTAATTAGGGTTTTGAAGTGTCACTTTACTGATGAACTGATGTCCCGAGAGAAGACTGTTTCTATATGTGTGTATGTTTGTATATGTGTGTATGTGTGCTATTTGTGTGGAGGCGTGTGCAATGTGATTCCAATCTGCTATCTATGTGAGCAATGCTGCAGTGTATGTGTCCTGCAGAGAAATGTAATTACAGCCAACTAGTAAGCCCCAGAGTGGAGACTTAAGAGTCCTGCATCACTGGAGATAAATGAACACTGGGCTCTTACACTGGACATATCGAACACCAGTGTTGTCAGTAAGATTCAACCTTCGATTTCAAATAGATCACTGCTTTTGTGTCGTCCTCTGATCAGTTTTGTCTGGCATGGTGTTGAATTACTTTTCAAATAAACTTTGTAGTTTCCCTCATATTTTCAAGAGGAGAAATCTTGAAGTACTCATACCCTTCAGTCTGAGATGCTTTGGTTGAGGTCACAAGCATCCTTATCATTATAACAATTATTATCATGACCATCGTCATCTTACCCTCTGCATCCCTGCCATCCCCTTTTCAACAAAAATTGTTTTCTGCATCCTGACCATCCCCTTCTGAGGCATTTCCCATGTTCCCCATTAGGACAGCAGCAGCAAACAAACACACCCTCCCTCCCTCCCTTCTTCTCTCCTCCCTCCTGGACAACAATGAGGGACAACAATGGAAGACAGGTCTTAGATAACAGTGGTGCTATGTTGCCCATCGATGCTCTGATTAAATGACTACAGTAGTGGTGCAGTGGTGGAATGGGAACAAACATTAAAGGCACCATGGTGAGCAACAGGGAGAAGAGAAGGAAGGCAATCATGTGAGGACAGTGATTGATGTTTCTGACAGAGGCAATGAGTTCCTCATGTTCTCTAATCTTTTAAAATTACTTCAACTTTTCTTTTGCTGCTTGAAGATACTGTAACATACCATGTGAAGGAGTCCTCATCTACAATTTCATGTTATTATGACTGCAGAAAGAGAGGTAAATGATTAATGTGTTCTCGTAATGATTCTGTGGCTCATCATTTAGATAGACAGCTTTAGCTTCAACACTTCTGCATATCTATTTGGAAGCATTCTTGTAGGACTAACAAGATTGCAACCCCTGGCTATGGATCTCTCTTGATCATTCTGACTCTCTTTTCTTCAGTTTCGGTGTTCATCTTCTCATCATTCAGTTCCATTTCTTCCAATTTCCCCCCCTTCTTTCCTCTCTATTTCTTCCAGTGTTGAGAGGGTCCCTGCCCTAGCGCTAGCCAATCCTCTCCTTCCCTGTTCCCTCCTCTCCACTCAATCCCTGGTCCCCAGAGATAGAACAGCCACTGTGGTGCCTAATAAGGTTTATGGAATTACAGATCTCTGGAATTGGATTTTCTCACTCCAGTAAAGCATGGAGATTAGCGGTTTAGTGCTTGGTACATTAGGGCCTCAGTGACCTGTAACTGAACTGCTTTGGTCAAGGTGGGCAGATCAAGGGACAGAAAGATGAATCCACCACCCAGGATTTCTGGAAAACCAGGAAATTTGTTGAAAGTTCCCTGAATTTTGCAACCCTATTTACACCTCAGCCCTCTTTGATCTGCTTAGTTAACACGTAAGATACATAGATACAGTGCATTCGGAAAGTATTTACCCATTTTCCACATTTTGTTACATTACAGCCTCACAATTGGCCCAGCGTCGTTAGGGTTTGACCGGGGTAGGCCGGCATTGTAAATAAGAATTTGTTCTTAACTGACTTGCCTAGTTAAATAAAGGTAAAAAACAAAAACAAAAACAAAAAAAACATGTAAACGTAGGACGTAGGACGTAGGACTCAAGGCTGTAATCGCTGTCAAAGGTGCTTCAACAAAGTACTGAGTAAAAGATCTGAATACTTATGTAAATGTGATATTTATTTAGCAAACATTTTTTTTAAACAGTTTTTGCTTTGTCATTATGGGGTATTGTGTGTAGATTGATGAGAATTATTTATTTTTTAAAATCCATTTTAGAAGAAGGCTGTAACATTGCAAATATTTTGAAAAAGTGAAGGGGTCTGAAAACGTTTTGAATGCACTGTATATACAAAAACATGTGGACACCCCTTCAAATTAGTGGATTTCGCCATTTCAGCCACACCCGTTGCTGACAGGTGTATAAAGTCGAGCACACAACCATGCAATCTCCATAGACAAACATTGGCAGTAGAATGGCCTCACTGGAGAGCTCAGTGACATTCAAAGTGGCACCATCATAGAATGCCATCTTTCCAACAAGTCATCAAATTTCTGCCCTGCTAGAGCTGCCCCGCTGTCAACTGTAAGTGTTGTTATTGTGAAGTGGAAACGTCTAGGAGCAACAACGGCTCAGCCACGAAGTGGTAGGCCACACAAGCTCACAGAACGGGGCTGAAGTGCGTTGCGCGTAAAAAACGCCTGTCCTCGGTTGCAACTCTCACTACCGAGTTCCAAACTTTCTCTGGAAGCAATGTCAGCAAGGTCTCCCGACCTGTTCGTCGGGAGCTTCATGAATTGGGTTTTCATGGCCGAGCAGCCGCACACAAGCTTAAGAGTGGTGTAAAGCTCGCCGCCATTGGACTCTGGAGCAGTTGAAACACGTTCTTTTATGGCAGTCCGACGGACTAATCTGGGTTTGGTGGATGCCAGGAGAATGCTACCTGCCCCAATACATAGTGCCAACTGTAAACTTTGGTGGTGGAGGTATAATGGTCTGGGGCTGTTTTTCATGGCTCGGGATAGGCCCCTTAGTTCCAGTGAAGGGAAATCTTAACGCTACAGTATACAATGACATTCTGGATGATTCTGTGCTTTCAACTTTGTGGAAACAGTTTGGGGAAGGCTCTTTCCTGTTTCAACATGACAATGCCCCTGTGCACAAAGCGAGGTCCATACAGAAATGGTTTGACGAGATCAGTGTGGAAAAACTTGACTGGCCTGCACAGAGCTCTGGCCTCAACCCCATTGAACACCTTTGGGATGAATTGGAGCGCCGACTGTGAGCCAGGCGTAATCTCCCAACATCAGTACCCAACCTCTATAAAGCTCTTGTGGCTGAATGGAAGCAAGTCCGCGCAGCAATGTTCCAACATCTAGTGGAAAGCCTTCCCAGAAGAGTGGAGGTTGTTATCGTATCAAAGGGGGGACCAACTCCATATTAATGCCCATGATTTTGGAATGAGATGTTCGATGAGCAGGTGTACACATACTTTTGTGGATATAGTGTACCTCTGCCTTTGAGGCCACAGCATATAGTTCATGAGCCAGACCCACAAATTTGGGCCGTCGGGCTCACTTTGGGTGATGATGTCTCATATTGCAGCCATAGCAGAAAGAGTGAAAAGACAGAGAAAGCTGCCATTGCTGCACTGCTATCACACATGCTTCAACTCTAGGGACAAAGACCTTCAAGAAAATCACTATGAGAAATCGTCTCCCCAAGTGAGCCTGACCATCCCCCCCTGGCTCATGGATTAATAGGGTGGCATATAGAATCTTGAGAGCGTTCTGTCCTTTTGTCCCTCAGATAGACAGACAGACACAGGTGCTCTGCCTGTCCTCCCTTTGATGCCCCAGTGTGGCTGGCAGACCTGGCAGGGACCGAGAGCAGCTGAGGTCGGGTCACGGGCATGCCCTGGCATTGAACTCCATGGGTGCTAAACAGTAGGTGGTATTCTTAGAATATCAAACACCCCCTAACACACGCACAGGAACTCACATACACTCCCAAAATGCTACCCTTGCTCAGTGGCTCAAAAGCGTAAAGCATTATCTACTTCAGGACAACAGTATTATTTTCCTTAGAACAGAGAATTACATGTTTGTTGAGTCATAATTACTGAGAGCTGTAGGTCAGAGTTCGGAATGGAAAGTTTGGTGCAGTGTTCAGTCTCCATTCTTATGGAGATAGAGGTTGTTTTGGCAGCATGGCTGAGTGGTTTTTAATTTTTAATTTTATTTAACCTTTATTTAACCAGGTAGGCTAGTTGAGATCAAGATCTCATTTACAACAGTGACCTGGCCAAGATAAAGCAAAGCAGTGCAACACAAACAACACAGAGTTACACATGGAATAAACAAACATACAGTCAATAATACAATAGAAAAAGTCTATGACACAGTGTGTGCAAATGAGGTAGGATAAGGGAGGTAAGGCAATAAATAGGCCATAGTGGCGAAATAAGTACAATATAGCAATTAAACACTGGAGTGATAGATGTGCAAAAAACTTGTGTGCAAGTAGAGATTCTGGGGTGCAAAGGAGCAAAATAAACAAAATAAATAACAGTATGGGGATGAGGTAGTTGGATGGGCTATTTACAGATGGGCTATGTACAGGTGCAGTGTCTGTGAGCTGCTCTGACAGCTGGTGCTTAAAGTTAGTAAGGGAGATATGAGTCTCCAGCTTCAGTGATCTGCTGGAGCGCGTGCTATGGGTGGGTGCTGCTATGGTGACCAGTGAGCTGAGATAAGGCGGGGCTTTACCTAGCAAAGACATATAGATGACCTGGAGCCAGTGGGTTTGGCGACGAATATGAAGCAAGGGCCAGCCAACGAGCGCATACAGGTCGCAGTGGTGGGTAGTATATGGGGCTTTGGTGACAAAACGGATGGCACTGTGATAGACTGCATCCAATTTGCTGAGTAGAGTGTTGGAGGCTATTTTGTAAATGACATCGCCGAAGTCAAGGATCGGTAGGATAGTCAGTTTTACAAGGGTATGTTTGGCAGCATGAGTGAAGGATGCTTTGTTGAAAATAGGAAGCTGATTCTAGATTTCATTTTGGATTGGAGATGCTTAATGTGAGTCTGGAAGGAGAGTTTACAGTCTAACCAGACACCTGGGTATTTGTAGTTGTCCACATATTCTTGGTCAGAACCGTCCAAAGTAGTGATGCTGGAAAGGCGGGCAGGTGTGGGCAGCGATCGCTTGAAGAGCATGCATTTAGTTTTACTTGCATTTAAGAGCAGTTGGAGGCCACGGAAGGAGTGTTGTATGGTATTGAAGCTCGTCTGGAGGTTAGTTAACTTCTTCTGGCTGCAGGGGCAGTATTGAGTAGCTCTGATAAAAGGTGCCCATTTCAAATGGCCTCGTACTCAATTCTTGCTCGTACAATATGCATATTATTATTACTATTGGATAGAAAACACTCTCTAGTTTCTAAAACCGTTTGAATTATATCTGTGAGTAAAACAGAACTCATTTGGCACAAACTTCCTGACCAGGAAGTGGAAAGTCTGAAAACTATGCTCTGTTCTAGGTCCTGCCTATAAATGGGCATGATACGTATTAGTATACATGCACGTCATACACCTTCCCCTAGATGTCAAGAGGCAGTGAGAGAAGAAATGGAGTGTTTATCTTGGTCTGAGGTGGAATAAATCCTCTTGGAATGACGTGTCACCCATTTCCTGTTTTCTGGAAAGCGCGAGGATGGACCTGGAATTGCCTTCTGAAAAGCTGTCGTTATATACTATCTCCGGCTTTGATTTTATTTGATACATGTGACAATATCATCGTAAAGTATGTTTTTTCAATATAGTTTTATTAGATTATTGAAATTTATTCGGGACGTTAGGCGTGTTGCGTTGTGTGCCTTTGTTCAGGAAGGAGAGCTTCGCGCCACTTGGCTAGTGCGCTTGCTAATTCAAGAGGGAAAAAGGACGTTCTAAATCCAAACAACGATTGTTCTTGACAAAGGACCTCTTGTACAACATTCTGATGGAAGCTCATCAAAAGTAGGACCCATTTTATGATGCTATTTCATATATCTGTCGAACTGTGTACTATTAGTTTTGCGCCCAGGTTTTGGGCACTCGCTCGCCATAACGTAAGCCTTATGTCGTAATGAAGTTATGTTTAGAATTCTAACACTGCGATTGCATTAAGAACTAGTGTATCTATCATTTCCTATACAACATGTATTTTTTAGTAATGTTTATGAATAGTTATTTGGTCAGAATATGTGAGAGTCAGAAAAATATCCGGACGTTCTGGGAAAAAGATGCTACCTTAGCACAATGTGTAACCACTGATTTCAGCTCTAAATATGCACATTTTCGAGCAAAACATAGATTTATTGTATAACATGTTATAAGACTGTCATCTGATGAAGTTGTTTCTTGGTTAGTTTGGTTGGTTCTTGGTTAGTTAGGTTGGCTTTGTGCATGCTACCTGTGCTGTGAAAAATGTCTGTCATTTTTTGTATTTGGTGGTGAGCTAACATAAATATACGTGGTGTTTTCGCTGTAAAACATTTTAAAAATCGGACATGTTGTTACGGCTATCGTCATATTCTTCCTCCTCCTCGGATGAGGAGAGGCGAGACGGATCGGACCAATACGCAGAGTGGTTAGTGTTCATAATGATTTATTAAAACGAAACTGAATACTGAATTACAAAAACAAATAAACGAAGTGCATAAACCGATACAGTACCGTGTGGTGCAACAAACACAGACACGGAAACAAACACCCACAAAACACACGTGAAACCCAGGCTGCCTAAGTATGATTCTCAATCAGGGACAACGATTGACAGCTGTCTCTGATTGAGAATCATACCCGGCCGAACACAAACATCCCAACATAGAAAATCAAACATAGACAAACCCACCCAACTCACGCCCTGACCAACTAAATAAATACAAGAAAAAGGAAAACAGGTCAGGAACGTGACACATGTTGGCTGGATTCACAAGATGTTTATCTTTCAAATGCTGTATTGGACTTGTTAATGTGTGAAAGTTAAATATTAAAAAAAATATATATTTTGAATTTCGCGCCCTGCACTTGAGCTGGCTGTTGTCATAAGTGTACCGACGTCGTGCTTGCAGCCAGAAGAAGTTAACACAGTGTCCAAAGAGGGGCCAGAAGTACACAGAATGGTGTCGTCTGCGTAGAGGTGGATCAGAGAATCACCAGCAGCAAGAGTGACATCATTGATGTATACAGAGAAAAGAGTAGGCCCGAGAATTGAACCCTGTGGCACCCCCATAGAGACTGCCAGAGGTCCGGACAACAGGCCCTCCGATTTGACACACTGAACTCTGAGAAGTAGTTGGTGAACCAGGCAGGCAGTCATTTGAGAAACCAAGGCTGTTCATCACCTTGGCCAGGTCGATGAATACAGCTGCACAGTATTGTCTCTTATCGATGGCGGTTATGTGCTACAGGCTTGTTCTACAGGATGCAAATTTCTGTTTGAAAAAGCTAGCCATTGCTTTCATAACCGCCAGTGTTTATTGGTTCCTAACTTCCCTGAAAAGTTGCATATAGTCTGTTTGGATGACTGTTCAAAAACGTATTTTCCCAGTCGTAGCTCGTTTTTTTCTGAGTTCTTGAACTCATTGAAGTCATATTTCCCAGTTTCTAGTTTACAGTTGTTTTGAGCGGAGCACAAATAATGCTTCATTATGGCAGTACCCAAGGGGCTTCCATAAAGTTCTACCCTTAGACTTGGCGGTGACATAGTGTCCCCATGAGTGACAGAACACTGAGCCAATCATGGCACAACTAGAGAACATTACCATCCCCTACGCTCCATATTTTCCGCTTGCTGCCCCACCACCACAGGAAACACTGAGCTTGGCTGAAACACCTGCATTTTGGAGCTGCCTTACTCAAGAAAGCAAAAAAGAGACCATGTTTGCAAGCGGCTTATTAACTCAATGATTTTTTCTGCAAACAACTGATATGTTTGCAAACAATAACATGCAAAACAGGTGAGGCCAAAAAATATATAATCTACTATTGTTATACCAGAGGTGTAACGTCTTTCGTCGGTAGAAGGAGAGGAGGACCAAAGCGCAGCGTGGTGCGTATCCATAATTTATTAGAATACTTCTCAATATGAACAAAAACAATAAACAGACGAAAAACCAACGAAGCTACAGTCCCGAAGTTGTGAACACAGAAAAAAAACAGGAACACACGAACAGGAACAATCACCCACAAACCAACAGTGAAAACAGGCTACCTTAATATGGTTCCCAATCAGAGACAATGCAAAACACCTGCCTCTGATTGAGAACCATATCAGGCCAAATGACAAACCTCAACATAGAAACACATAACATAGACTGCCCACCCCAACTCACGCCCTGACCATACTAACTAAAGACAAAAACAAAGGAAAATAAAGGTCAGAACGTGACAGTACCCCCCCCCCCCCCCCCAAAGGTGCGGACTCTGGCCGCAAAACCTGAACCTATAGGGGAGGGTCTGGGTGGGCGTCTGTCCGCGGTGGCGGCTCTGGCGCAGGACGTGGACCCCACTTAACCATAGTTTAGGTCCGCCTCAACCGCCCCCGTGGCCTCTTACCAGCGGCGCTCCTTGCCGCCGCACTCTGACTGGGGACCCTAGCCATGGGTCCCGAATGAACGGGAGATTCCGGCAGCACCGGAGTAAAGGACGACTCCGGCAGCGCCGGACAGGCGGGAGACTGTGAGACTATGATAAGAAATATTATGGCAGTCGTCCAATGCCTCCTTTCTCAGTTTCTGCAGTCCATCGATTGTAACTTTAGAGGCCATTTTCCTCTTTTCTAACAGGCAGCTCTGGCAGCTCCTGGCTGACTGACGGCTCTGGCAGCTCCTGGCTGACTGACGGCTCTGGCAGCTCCTGGCTGGCTGGCGGGTCTGGCAGCTCCTGGCTGGCTGGCGGCTCTGGCAGGTCCTGGCTGGCTGGCGGCTCTGGCAGGTCCTGGCTGGCTGGCGGCTCTGGCAGGTCCTGGCTGGCTGGCGGCTCTGGCAGGTCCTGGCTGGCTGGCGGCTCTGGCAGGTCCTGGCTGGCGGGTGGCTCTAGCAGCTCCTGGCTGGCGGGCGGCTCTGGCAGCTCCTGACTGGCGGGCGGCTCATGACTGAAGGGCGGCTCTGGCAGCTCCTGACTGGCGGGCGGCTCTGGCAGCTCCTGACTGGCAGGCGGCTCTGGCAGCTCCTGACTGGCGGGCGGCTCTGCAGCTCCTGACTGGCGGGCGGCTCTGGCAGCTCCTGACTGACGGACGGCTCTAGCGGCTCAGGACAGACGGGCGGCTCTGACGGCTCAGGACAGACGGGCGGCTCTGACGGCTCAGGACAGACGGGCGGCTCTGACGGCTCAGGACAGACGGGCGGCTCTGACGGCTCAGGACAGACGGGCCGCTCTGACGGCTCAGGACAGACGGGCGGCTCTGACGGCGCTGGGCAGACGGGCAGCGCAGGCGGCGCTGGGCAGACGGACAGCTCAGGCGGCGCTGGGCAGACGGGCAGCGCAGGCGGCGCTGGGCAGACGGGCACACCTGTAGGGAGGAGACGGAGAGACAGCCTGGTGGGGAGACCTACAGGAGGCTTGGTGTTAGGAGGAGGTACCTGAAGGACCGGGCTGTGGGGGAGCACTGGAGCTCTGGTGCGCAGCCTTGGCACCACTCCCCCAGGCTGGAATACTACTCTAGCCCGGACCCTCCAGAGTGCAGGCACAGGTTGAACCGGGCTGTGGGTGAGCACTGGAGATCTAGTGCCTACTACACGCACCTCTCCCTTAGGCTCCACTCCCACATTTGCCCGGTACGAGCGGAGCGCAGGCATAGGACGCACTGCACCCTCCCAGCACCCCGGAGACACAGCACGCAGAGCCGGCGCAGGATACCCTGGACCGAAACGGCGTACCGGAGACCAGACACGCTGACCAGGCACAATACGCCCTGGCTGGATGCCCACACTCGCATGACACTTTCGGGGGGCTGCCCTATAGCGCACCGGGCTATGGGCACGTACTGGCGACACCGTGCGCTTAACCGCATAACACGGTGCCTGACCAGTAACGTGCTGCTTATAATAAGCACGAGGAGTGAGCTTAGGTCTGCTACCTGGCTTAGCCACACTCCCCGTGTGCCCCCCCCAAATTTTGGGCACACGTACCACACGTTGCCTCTCGTACCTGTCGCGCTGCCGTGCTGCCTCCTCATATCGCTGGATCCTCTCTCCGGCTGCCTCTGCTCTCCTAGCTGCCTCCACCTGTTCCCATGGGAGGCGATCCCTTCCAGCCAGGATCTGGCTAAAGACAAAAACAAAGGAAAATAAAGGTCAGAACATGACAAGAGGCGACTGATTTGAATACTGTAGGATTGGGGTTGATTGTGTGGTCTCAGTAAGCGGTGATCGTTGGTTTTAACAACCACACAACCCCTCCAGTGGATTCATCTATCTATCTGTCACTCACCCTGAATAAAGAGAGGATCAGGGGTGGCAGAGGGTGACAGCTCGCAGGATTGATGTCCTGGTTAAGAGTTATAAATCAATGACTGAAACAGCAGAACCCTCTGTGGTTTGGGATTCCCTCAACGCATGGATTTATACCACAAGCTGAGCTGTTATTTTCATGATGCTACCAATACTGATCACATACCTGATACATTCATACATAACACAGTGCTGTTTAAATTGACTCTAGACCAAGGAGAGAGTTGGGTAAGTTGAGAATTTTTTTACAATCAGCATCACTCTGTCAAGGAAATATAGTATTCTTTCTAACAAAAATATCTACTTATATTTCAGGACGTTGTGTATCCCTGGAAATAATCTGAGTTCATGTAAACATTACAGATTTGAAAGTATACAGTAGCTTGTCCCAAAAAATTGGTCTCTTGGCACAACTTACTACGGAAATGGGGTAAGCTGAGCCGCGGGACAGGGTAAGTTAAGCCACCTACAAATGTCTTTCTGAAATATTACCACTACCTTTTTGAAACTTTATTTCCCAAACACAATTCAACACAATCACTATCACTTTTTTGTATAATTTTAAGCATATTTTAACAAAGGCTTAACACCAAACAAACACTTTGTAATTTTTAAAACACTTTCAACATAAGAACAAGGGTGGCTTAACTTACCCTTTTGGCTCAACTTACCCCACTCTCCCCTACTGGAAAGCCTATCTCTTTGCAACAGATAATGGTGTGGTAACAGATTAATCTATTGTAGTCAATATGAACAGTTGGGCAGCAGTGAGCAAATGTAGCCAAATGTACACAGCTGTATACCTCCCACAGCCTCATTATCATTTGTAAAAACGGCATTAATTTATCACCTGTATTCACCAATGAAGTTAGAGGTAGTTTCGCGAGCCAATGCTAACTAGAGGTAGCGAAACTACCTTTAACGTCCTTCATGCTGGACACAGAGACATAAAAATGGTATCCAAGAGTTAATCTGATTCTGTTGAAGTAGAAAAAAGGCCTCATTGTCAAAATCCTGAAGTATCCCTTTAAAGAGGATTGTTTTCTGAATCAACATGTGTTTTATTTTTACACTTCTTGCAGGCGGTTGCGTGAGGTGCTTTTGATAGCTCACCACAAAGGGCCTCTTCTCTCTCAGCTCTCTGAATCTGCCCGTTGTGGGGCCAGTCTTTCCTCATAGTATATTACAATCAGATCCCCTCTCATCTCGGAAGTAGCACTATGTGTGTTTTCCAATGTTATTTTCCAGATCACCACCACTCACCACACTGGCTGGCTCCATCTCCCCTTACCCCTGCTCTCCTCCTGAACATTGATTAAAAGTCAAATATGATAGTGGTTTGTTGTAGGCTGGCTTAACTTCTTCTGGCTGCAAGCCCGAAGCCGGGCACAATATGACAACAGCCAGCTCAAGTGCAGGGCGCGAAATTCAAAATATATTTTTTAGAAATATTTAACTTTCACACATTAACAAGTCCAATACAGCATTTGAAAGATAAACATCTTGTGAATCCAGCCAACATGTCCGATTTTTAAAATGTTTTACAGCGAAAACACCACGTATATTTATGTTAGCTCACCACCAAATACAAAAAAGGACAGACATTTTTCACAGCACAGGTAGCATGCACAAAACCAACCTAACTAACCAAGAACCAACCAAACTAACCAAGAAACAACTTCATCAGATGACAACCTTATAACATGTTATTCAATAAATCTATGTTTTGTTCGAAAAATGTGCATATTTGAGCTATAAATCAGTTTTACATTGCAGCTACCATCACAGCTACCGTCAGAAATGGCACCGAAGCAGCCAGAGTAATTACAGACACCAATGTCAAATAACTAAATACTCATCATAAAGAATTTCTGAAAAATACATGGTGTACAGCAAATGAAAGACAGGCATCTTGTGATTCCAGCCAATATTTCCGATTTCTTAAGTGTTTTACAGCGAAAACACAATATAGCATTATATTAGATTACCACAATAGCCAGAAACACAAGCCATTCCCCAGCACCAAAAGTTAGCGATCGTAACAAACCAGCAAAAGATATATAATTTTTGACTAACCTTGATAAGCTTCATCAGATGACAGTCCTATAACATCAGGTTATACATACACTTATGTTTTGTTCGAAAATGTGCATATTTAGAGCTGAAATCAGTGGTTATACATTGTGCTAACGTAGCTACTTTTTCCCACAACGTCCGGATATTTTTCTGACACTCACATATTCTGACCAAATAACTATTCATAAACATAACTAAAAAATACATGTTGTATAGGAAATGATAGATACACTAGTTCTTAATGCAATCGCCGTGTTAGAATTCTAAAAATAACTTCATTACAATATGCAGTTTACGTTATGGCGAGAGCGTGCCCAAAACCTGGCCGCAAACTACTAGTTCACATGTACGACAGATATATGAAATAACATCATAAAATGGGTCCTACTTTTGCTGATCTTCCATCAGAATGTTGTACAAGGGGTCCTTTGTCCAGAACAATCGTTGTTTGGATTTAGAATGTCCTCTTCTCCAGTCAATTAGCACGGAAAGCTAGCAAAGTGACGCGAAGCTCTCCTTCCTGAACATACGCAGACAAAGCAACACGCCTAACGTCCCGAAAAAATTTCAATAATCTAATAAAACTATATTGAAAAAACATACTTTACGATGATATTGTCACATGTATCAAATAAAATCAAAGCCGGAGATATTAGTCGTCTATAACGACAGCTGTACAGAAGGCAAAACCAGGTCCCTTCACGCGCTCTCCAGAAAACAGGAAACTGGTGACACGTCATACAAAGAGCTTTTATTCGACCCCAGATCAAGTTATACACTCCATTTCTTCTCTCATTGCCTGTCGACATCTAGTGGAAAACGTATGAAGTGCATGTATACTGATATATATCAAGGACATTTATAGGCAGGCCCTAGAACAGAGCATCGATTTCAGATTTTCCACTTCCTGTCAGGAAGTTTGCTGCAAAATCAGTTCTGTTTTACTCACAGATATAATTCAAACGGTTTTAGAAACTAGAGAGTGTTTTCTATCCAATAGTAATAATAATATGCATATTGTACGAGCAAGAATTGAGTACGAGGCCGTTTGAAATGGGCACCTTTTATCCGGCTACTCAATACTGCCCCTGCAGCCCAAACAGGTTAACTGATTTTTAACACTAGGTGCACAAAGAATTGGCTGATAGCAGACCATACCAGGCTTTGTCAACATTGGGCCCAGTGCCCCATTCTCAGGAAGGCACCCCAGTAAAGCCACTGTGTGTGTGCCAATGTACAGGCCACACATTGAGACATCCTTCAGTGTACCAGCCTGCCAGCCTGTCAGTCGAGCATTATAGTGACAGACAGATAGACTACAAGCAGCTCATCCCTTCTCTTTGTGTCTGTATCTCTGAGCTCCCATCAGCTGGGTGGGAAGCATGAACCAGAAGGGTCTGTGGGAGGGGGCTTGCAGGTGGTTGATTTGAATATGTGTTTGGGGGTAGGGTGTGTAGGCACTAGGCAGCTTCTTACCTTCTTACTGTATCTATGTACTCTATCTGTTGCATAACCATTCATCTTACATACACATTTCTTGAGGGACGCTGCTGAAAGTGTCTAATATCCGGATTCTCACAAAAGGCTTTTCTCCAATCCACAACTCTCCTGATCAAATCAAGTTTATTTTATATAGCCCTCGTACATCAGCTAATATCTCGAAGTGCTGTACAGAAACCCAGCCTAAAACCCCAAACAGCAAGCAATGCAGGTGTAGAAGCACGGCGGCTAGGAAAAACTCCCTAGAAAGGCCAAAACCTAGGAAGAAACCTAGAGAGGAACCAGGCTATGAGGGGTGGCCAGTCCTCTTCTGGCTGTGCCGGGTGGAGATTATAACAGAACATGGCCAAGATGTTCAAATGTTCATAAATGTTCACAAATAATAATCAGGAGTAAATGTCAGTTGGCTTTTCATAGCCGATCATTAAGAGTATCTCTACCGTCTCTAGAGAGTTGAAAACAGCAGGTCTGGGACAGGTAGCACGTCCGGTGGACAGGTCAGGGTTCCATAGCCGCAGGCAGAACAGTTGAAACTGGAACAGCAGCAAGGCCAGGTGGACTGGGGACAGCAAGGAGTCATCATGCCCGGTAGTCCTGACGCATGGTCCTAGGGCTCAGGTCCTCCGAGAGAGAGAAAGAGAGAGAGAAGGAGAGAATTAGAGAGAGCATACTTAAATTCACACAGGACACCGGATAAGACAGGAGAAGTACTCCAGATATAACCAACTGACCCTAGCCCCCCGACACATAAACTACTGCAGCATAGATACTGGAGGCTGAGACAGGAGGGGTCAGGAGACACTGTGGCCCCATCCGATGATACCCCCGGACAGGGCCAAACAGGAAGGATATAACCCCACCCACTTTGCCAAAGCACAGCCCCCACACCACTAGAAGGATATCTTCAACCACCAACTTACCATCCTGAGACAAGGCCGAGTATAGCCCACAAAGATCTCCACCACAGCACAAACCAAGGGGGGGGCGCCAACCCAGACAGGAAGATCACGTCAGTAACTCAACCCACTCAAGTGACGCACCCCTCCTAGGGACGGCATGAAAGAGCACCAGTAAGCCAGTGACTCAGCCCCTGTAATAGGGTTAGAGGCAGAGAATCCCAGTGGAGAGAGGGGAACCGGCCAGGCAGAGACAGCAAGGGCGGTTCGTTGCTCCAGAGCCTTTCCGTTCACCTTCACACTCCGTGGGCCAGACTACACTCAATCATATGACCTACTGAAGAGATAAGGCTTCAGTAAAGACTTAAAGGTTGAGACCGAGTCTGCGTCTCTCACATGGGTAGGCAGACCATTCCATAAAAATGGAGATCTATAGGAGAAAGCCCTGCCTCCAGCTGTTTGCTTAGAAATTCTAGGGACAATTAGGAGGCCTGCGTCTTGTGACCGTAGCGTACGTGTAGGTATGTACGGCAGGACCAACTCGGAAAGATAGGTAGGAGCAAGCCCATGTAACGCTTTATAGGTTAACAGTAAAACTTTGAAATCAGCCCTTGCCTTAACAGGAAGCCAGTGTAGGGAAGCTAGCACTGGAGTAATATGATCAAATTTCTTGGTTCTAGTCAGGATTCTAGCAGCCGTATTTAGCACTAACTGAAGTTTATTTAGTGCTTTATCCGGGTAGCCGGAAAGTAGAGCATTGCAGTAGTCTAACCTAGAAGTAACAAAAGCATGGATTAATTTTTCTGCATCATTTTTGGACAGAAAATTTCTGATTTTTGCAATGTTACGTAGATGGAAAAAAGCTGTCCTTGAAACAGTCTTGATATGTTCGTCAAAAGAGAGATCAGGGTCCAGAGTAACGCCGAGGTCCTTCACAGTTTTTTTTGAGACGACTTTACAACCATCAAGATTAATTGTCAGATTTAACAGAATATCTCTTTGTTTCTTGGGACCTAGAACAAGCATCTCTGTTTTGTCCGAGTTTAAAAGTAGAAAGTTTTCAGCCATCCACTTCCTTATGTCTGAAACACAGGCTTCTTGCGAGGGCAATTTTTTGGGCTTCACCATGTTTCATTGAAATGTACAGCTGTGTGTCATCCGCATAGCAGTGAAAGTTAACATTATGTTTTCGAATGACATCCCCAAGAGGTAAAATATATAGTGAAAACAATAGTGGTCCTAAAACGGAACCTTGAGGAACACCGAAATGTACAGTTGATTTGTCAGAGGACAAACCATTCACAGAGACAAACTGATATCTTTCCGACAGATAAGATCTAAACCAGGCCAGAACTTGTCCGTGTAGACCAATTTGGGTTTCCAGTCTCTCCAAAAGAATGTGGTGATCGATGGTATCAAAGGCAGCACTAAGGTCTAGTAGCACGAGGACAGATGCAGAGCCTCGGTCTGACACCATTAAAAGGTCATTTACCACCTTCACAAGTGCAGTCTCAGTGCTATGATGGGGTCTAAAACCAGACTGAAGCATTTCGTATACATTGTTTGTCTTCAGGAAGGCAGTGAGTTGCTGCGCAACAGCTTTTTCTAAAATTTTTGAGAGGAATGGAAGATTCGATATAGGCCGATAGTTTTTTATATTTTCTGGGTCATGGTTTGGCTTTTTCAAGAGAGGCTTTATTACTGCCACTTTTAGTGAGTTTGGTACACATCCGGTGGATAGAGAGACGTTTATTATGTTCAACATACGAGGGCCAAGCACATGAAGCAGCTCTTTCAGTAGTTTAGTTGGAATAGGATCCAGTATGCAACTTGAAGGTTTAGAGGCCATGATTATTTTCATCATTGTGTCAAGAGATATAGTACTAAAACACTTAAGTGTCTCTCTTGATCCTAGGTCCTGGCAGAGTTGTGCAGACTCAGGACAGCTAAGCTTTGGAGGAATACGCAGATTAAAAGAGGAGTCCGTAATTTGCTTTCTAATGATCATGATCTTTTCCTCAAAGAAGTTCATGAATTTATTACTGCTGAAGTGAAAGCCATCCTCACTTGGGGAATGCTGCTTTTTAGTTAGCTTTGCAACAGTATCAAAAATTAATTTTGGATTGTTCTTATTTTCCTCAATTAAGTTGGAAAAGTAGGATGATCGAGCAGCAGTGAGGGCTCTTCGATACTGCACGGTACTGTCTTTCCAAGCTAGTCGGAAGACTTCCAGTTTGGTGTGGCGCCATTTCCGTTCCAATTTTCTGAAAGCTTGCTTCAGAGCTCGGGTATTTTCTGTATACCAGGGAGCTAGTTTCTTATGACAAATGTTTTTCGTTTTTAGGGGTGCAACTGCATCTATGGTATTGCGCAAGGTTAAATTGAGTTCCTCAGTTAGGTGGTTAACTGATTTTTGTCCTCTGACGTCCTTGGGTAGGCAGAAGGAGTCTGGAAGGGCATCAAGAAATCTTTGTGTTGTCTGAGAATTTATAGCACGACTTTTGATGCTCCTTGGTTGGGGTCTGAGCAGATTATCTGTTGCGATTGCAAACGTAATAAAATGGTGGTCCGATAGTCCAGGATTATGAGGAAAAACATTAAGATCCACAACATTTATTCCATGGGACAAAACTAGGTCCAGAGTATGACTGTGGCAGTGAGTAGGTCCAGAGACATGTTGGACAAAACCCACTGAGTCGATGATGGCTCCAAAAGCCTTTTGGAGTGGGTCTGTGGACTTTTCCATATGAATATTAAAATCACCAAAAATTAGAATATTATCTGCTATGACTACAAGGTCCGATAGGAATTCAGGGAACTCAGTGAGGAACGCTGTATATGGTCCAGGAGGCCTGTAAAACAGTAGCTATAAAAAGTGATTGAGTAGGCTGCATAGATTTCATGACTAGAAGCTCAAAAGACGAAAACGTCATTTTTTTTTTTGTAAATTGAAATTTGCTATCGTAAATGTTAGCAACACCTCCGCCTTTGCGGGATGCATGGGGGATATGGTCACTAGTGTAACCAGGAGGTGAGGCCTCATTTAACACAGTAAATTCATCAGGCTTAAGCCATGTTTCAGTCAGGCCAATCACATCAAGATTATGATCAGTGATTAGTTCATTGACTATAACTGCCTTTGAAGTGAGGGATCTAACATTAAGTAGCCCTATTTTGAGATGTGAGGTATCACGATCTCTTTCAATAATGGCAGGAATGGAGGAGGTCTTTATCCTAGTGAGATTGCTAAGGCGAACACCGCCATGTTTAGTTTTGCCCTGCCTAGGTCGAGGCACAGACACAGATAATTGCTTTAATAGGGTTTATTTGAATCATGAAGTGGCAACAAATAAACCTTTGCTGCTGCACTCTCTAGTAGCTTTAGTTTAGGAGTTTTCCTTTTAACTAAAAGATTATACATTATCTCTTTGCAGTAATATAGAGGTCATTAATTGAATAGTAAAACATAAAGCGTCCATATCTCTTCCTATAGAAAGGCAGTAGATGTCTGTGTCTGTGCCTACGGGCACTATGGATTTATGGCCTATTTTATGGTGGCTTGAATTGGTTCCTCCACTGCCCATTTGGTTTTAGTGCTTTTTTTCTCCACATGTTGGAGTCACACACTGCATGGCATGCTGTTCATTACCAGAGGACATCCATCTGTGAAGTTCTTTTTTTTTTTTATAAGATATTATTTATGTAATAATAAAAACAATACAAAACATACAGTGCCTTCAGAAAGTATTCACACCCCTTGACCTTTTCCACGTTTTGACAGCCTGCATTTAAAATGGCATGAATTGCAATTTTTTTTGTCACTGGCCTACACACAAAACCCCATAATGTCAAAGTGGAATTATTTACAAATTAATTAAAAATGAAAAGCTGAAATGCCTTGAGTCAATAAGCATTCAACCACTTTGTTATGGCAAGCCTAAATAAGTTCAGGAGTAAAAATGTGTCACTTGTCACATAATTTGTTGCATGGACTCCGTGTGCATTAATAGTGTTTAATATGCTTTTTGAATGACTACCTCATCTCTGTACCCCACACATACAATTATCTGTAAGGTCCCTCAGTCGAGCAGGGAATTTCAAACAGATTTAACCACAAAGACCAAGGAGGTTTTCCAATGCCTCGCAAAGAAGGGCACCTATTAGGGAGATGGGTACAAATAAAAAAAATTGACTTTGAATATCCCTTTGAGCATAGTGTATCAATACACCCAGTCACTACAAAGATACAGGCGTCCTTCTGAACTCAGTTGCCGGAGAGGATGGAAACCGCTCAGATATTTCACCATAAGGCCAATGGTGACTTTAAAACAGTTACAGAGTTTAATGGCTGTGATAGGAGAAAACTGAGGATGGATCAACAACATTGTAGTTACTCCACAATACTAACCTACAGTAATTGGCAGAGTGAAAAGAAGGAAGCCTGTACAAAATAAAAAATATTCCAAAATGTGCATCCTGTTTGCAAGAAGGCATTAAAGTAATACTGAAAAAGAAATTGTCAAAGCAATTAACTTTTTGTCCTGAATTATGTTTGGGGCAAATCCAATACAACACATTACTGTGTACCACTCTCCACCTTTTCAAGCATAGTGGTGACTGCATCAAGTTATAGGTATGCTTGTAATCGTTAAGGATTGGGGAGTTTTTAAGTATAAAAAAAATTACGGAATGAAGCTAAGCACAGGCAAAATCCTAGAGGAAAACCTGGTTTAGTCTGCTTTCCACCAGACACTGGAAGATTAATTCCCTTTCAGCAGGACAATAACCTAAAACACAATTTACACTGGTGTTGCTTACCAAGAAGACAGTGAATGTTCCTGAGTGGCGAGTTACAGTTTTTACTTTAACCTTTTACTGAAGCAGATAAATCAGGGTCACTGTCTTGTTTTGCACGCTTTGTACAAAATAATAAAATGCAGTACTACAGGATATTTCTTAACGTAGCTCTTTATTAGCTAGATATAACTTGCATGTTCACGTATCTCCAACCATGATCAACTGACCATGACCTAACCATCTGGGTGGTCTTAACCAATCATAGCACAGTATGATACGGCGGTAAAATGCATCCAATTATAATTCAGTATGTTTACACATATGAATATTACAGTCATCTAGAATGTTTCTTGGTAGTCTCAAACAAATCTACTTTGAAACAAAAGTATACACAATAAATGTATTCAATTTTGAGTTTTCATCTTAATATTACACTTTATATACATCACTGAAGACTGAAACATGACAAAACCATTTAACATAGAAAAAAAAGATTTGAGGCGTTTGAAAAATAATGTTAATTCAAATATTAATAACATTCCACCAAAGAGGCAACTAGAGGGCGATTTGGTAATTTGACTGCAAGGAAGGGGCATACTCTACTCTCTTGAAAATCTATGGCAAATGGTTATCTAGCAATGATCAACAACCAATTTGACAGAGTTTGAAGAATTTTGAAAATAATAATCAGCAAATGTTGCACAATCCAGGTGTGGAAAGCTCTTAGAGACTTACCCAGAAAGATTCACAGCTGTAACCACTGCCAAAGGTGCTTCTTCAAAGTATTGACTCAGGGGTGTGAATACTTCTGTATTTAATTTTCAATACATTTGTAAAAAAAAATCTAAAAACATATCACTTTGTCATTATTGGGTATTGTGTGTAGATGGGTGAAAAAACATATACACTATATATACAAAAGTATGTGGACTCCCCTTCAAATGACTGGTTTCGGCTATTTCAGCCACACCTGTTGCTGACAGGTGTATAAATCGAGCACACAGCCATGCAATCTCCATAGACAAACATTGGCAGTAGAATGGCCTTACTGAAGAGCTCAGTGACTCTCAACGTGGCACCGTCATAGGATGCCACCTTTCCAACAAGTCAGTTCGTGAATTTTCTGCCTTACTAGAGCTTCCCTGGTCAACTGTAAGTACTGTTATTGTGAATTGGAAATGTCTAGGAGTCAGCCGCGAAATGGTAGGTCACACAAGCTAATAGAATGGGACTGCTGAGTGATGAAGCGCATACCGCTTAACAATCATCTGTCCTCGGTTGCAACACTCATTACCGAGTTCCAAACTGCCTCTGGAAGCAATGTCAGAACAATAACTGTTCATCGGGAGCTTCATGAAATGGGTTTCCATGGCCAAGCAGCCGCAGACAAGTCTAAGATCACCATGCGCAATGCAAAGCGTCGGCTGGAGTGGTGTAAAGCTCGCTGCCATTGGACTCTGGAGCAGTGGAAACACGTTCTCTGGAGTGATGAATCATGCTTCACCATCTGGCAGTCCGACGGACAAATCTGGGTTTGGCGGATGCCAGGAGAATGTTACCTGGCTAGGCCCCTTAGTTCCAGTGAAGGAAATCTTAACGCTACAGCATACAATGGCATTCTAGACAATTCTTTGCTTCCAACTTTGTGGCAACAGTTTGAGGTAGGCCTTTTTCTGTTTCAGCATGACAATGACCCGTGCACTTAGCAAGGTCCATACAGAAATGGTTTGTCGAGATCGTGTGGAAGAACTTGACTGGCCTGCACAGAGACCTGACCTCAACCCTATCGAACACCTTTGGGAGGAATGGGAACACCGACTACAAGCCAGGCTAAATCACCCAACATCAGTGCCCGACCTCACTAATGCTCTTGTGGCGGAATGGAAGCATGTCCACATACTTTTGGTCATGTATCAGGTCTGGTAATACTTTGGCCATTCTGTTTTTTATGAGCTTTGTTATTGTTTAATTGTTACAATTTATTAAACTTATGGGTCTGCAATCAGCTGGGGACTCTCCAGATTTCCCTGGTTTTACTACAACTGAAATAACTGTTTGATACATAAAACTAAGAAGCACTGAATTGAGTGACATAGTGTGTTGTCATTTGTGTAAATAGGGGCGCTATTTTGTACCAAAATATTAAATAGAATTCTATGGGAAAATCGTCCATTCCTGGTGCTTTTCTTCGCACAAATGTTTTAATAGTGTCTAATATTTATTTTTGGGTGATCTCTGTTTTTAGTGATTCTTCTTTTGTCTGCTGATAATTGCTTCATGAATCTAATTGACCTTTTTCTTAATGTGATACACAGTAAAAGGTGATAGGCCTCTATAATTCCACATGCTTGAATAGCTGGGTGTATATCCTGCACTGTGCCTGTTTAATCACCCATCTGAGGAGAGGGAATTGAGGAAATGGAGAGGGCTCATCTGACCCTCCCTCATAAAGGGAGGGTCAGAGAGATGGCCATTGGTCTGGTGATAACTTTATTAGGGGGATGGGGCTGCTCTCTACTGTTTGATACTGTGTTAATTAACAGACAAGGTTGGTGATCTTCATCAATGCTCGTTTAATTCCTTTTTAGTGGAATGAAGAGAGTGTGTTAAAATAAATGATACGAGGGGAATATATTTCTAAAAGAATAAGACTTTATTGGAATCATTCTGTATGTATTAATTTATGGCACTATGTAACTGCATCCATTACTACAGAGGATTATTGTCAGTTAGCACACAGAAGTCTGTTCTTCCAGATCAGAAGAATATAAGATTAATATTTGCATTGTGTCATACATTCTTTTTGTGACAGGTAATCCTGTCTGTGTGTATCGTACTAGAACTGTGGACTAGCTGGATGGGTATGCTGCACCTCATCCTTCTCTCTCTCTCTCTCTCTCTCTCTCTCTCTCTCTCTCTCTCTCTCTCTCTCTCTCTCTCTCTCTCTCTCTCTCTCTGTCTCTCTCTCTCTCTCTCTCTCTCTCTCTCTCTCTCTCTCTCTCTCTCTCCCCCCCCCCCCCCCCCCCCCCCCCCAAGTGGGCCCTGGGGTGGCAAGTGAATGTAGCAGGGTCAGGAGCATTGCCACAGGGTCCTGACAGCTGTGTGTGGTTGTGACACGGGTCTAATGTATGCCTAATTAGAAATGCTGGGGTCCCACCACAGGACTCACCTTGACATTGGGGTAGGGATGGTGGTAGTGGCGGGGTTATGGGGTGTGGGTGGGGTTGGTGGTGATGAGACAACATGAGAGGGGTGAAAGGTCACTCTGATTCATAGGATTCAGAACAAATGTCTTTCTGGATCATTCTCTGGTCTCCCTTTCTCAAGTTGTCTTCCTTTATCAGCTTCTTGATTTTCTCTTTGTCGTGTTGACTGGTGGTTGATACATGTGCGTGTGTGTGACTGTGGTGTGTGCGTGTGTGTGACTTGGCTCCCCAATATAGATTTACAAGCCAAGCTCTGCAGGGAGAAACAAATGATAGCAATCAGAATGATCCAGAGGAGGTCAACTGATGCATGATCAATCTGAGCCTTCATTAAAAGCCAACTAGGCATCTGCAACCCTATACGATATCAATACTGCAGCGCCACAGAGAGATGTCTGGGCTGTTAGTGAGGGAGGCTGCTGGCAGCCTGACTGACTGTCGTTACACTGTGGCCAATCAGCCAGAAGATCAGTTAGACAGTTACACTTACCATCGTGCCAAAACACAGGTAATTTCAGACTGATGGGGTGTCTGGGCTGCTGCTGTTAAAAGGGAGGGAGTGGAGATGGACCTGTACCGTTAGCAAGGGGGATAGTGTTTGTTCACTATGGGATCATATAGTATGAGTGAAGACAAAGGGTTGTGTTGAGTTTGTGTTGTTTCACACTGTGTTCCCGCTGTCTAATTGTACATTATGGATTATTAAGCTTCCATTACTAATGTATGACGTAGTCTAATAGCCAAACGGAGCATTACTGTAACGATTGTCTATGTCGTCCTCCTCATCGGACGAGGAGAGGCGAGAAGGATCGGACCAATATGCAGAGTGGTTCGTGCTCATGATGATTTATTAAAACCGAAACTGAACACTGAAATACAAAACAATAAACGAAGTGCAGAAAACCGAAACAGTACTGTGTGGTGAAAACACTAACACGGAAGACAAACCCCCACAAAACACACGTGAAACCCAGGCTGCCTAAGTATGATTCTCAATCAGGGACAACGATTGACAGCTGCCTCTGATTGAGAATCATACCAGGCCGAACACAAAACCCCAACATAGAAAAACACACATAGACAACCCACCCAACTCACGCCCTGACCAACTAAATAAATACAAAACAAGGGAAAACAGGTCAGGAATGTGACAATTACAAAAAACTCAGAGAAACATAGTTATTGAACCATTCTTTTCATGGCTCCCTGCTGGGACTAAGGTGGCATTGAACGGGGCATTGAATGAGGCATTGAAGGGAGCATTGAAGGGGGTGTTGAAGGGAGCATTGAAGGGAACATTGAAGGGGGTGTTGAAGGGAGCATTGAAGGGAACATTGAAGGGAGCATTGAGGTCCCGCTCTTATTCCCCTCGTTATGTTTCCATCTCTCATCCAGTCTTAACCCCCTGTGTGGTTCTGAAAGAGTTTAGGGTAGCCAGATAATCTATCGACAAAGGCTAAGAAGGAGGGAGAAATGGGAGAATTAGGATGGAGAAAGGGAGTGAAGAAGCAAATAAGTGGTATTTACCTTTCCATTCCCCAAGGGCAAGCTTAACAGCAGATAAGACCGTCCCCACTGTGCCCATGTTCCCATTACCAGGCCCTGTATGAGACAGGCAGGCAGCGCTGGGCTGAGCACTGTGACAGGAGATAATCCTTGTCTCTGTGAGAGCTGCAAGTGGCCCCCTGGGAAGAACATGGGACCCCCAAAGGACTCACCAGAAGTTGGAAGCTAAAAAAAGAATCCAGTCTCTTTGAGAACTCTGCCTAAACGTGTGCTGTTCTCTACTGTAGCCTATTGATTTATCTGTAGCCATAATTTATTCTCCAGCAGCCAGTGGCTGTTTACTGAAAGGCGAAACCAATATTGTCTATAATCATCATTAAGTCAAGGCCATTAGGAGTGGCCTCTCCCTGCACTAATTTGATGACAGAAGAGAAATGGGCAGTAATTCATAGAAAACTAATTACAATATAAACCTCTCCTGTGGCGCTCTTGTGATGATAGTTGATCTTATTTGACTAACCTGCTGATAGGAGACTGAAAATAAACAAACATTCAAGGTCCAATGCATCTGTTTTTATCTCGATATCAAATAATTTCTGGGTACCAACTTAGTACCTTACTTGTTTTCGTTTAAAATGGTCAAAAATAAACAAAAATAGCCAAGAGTAATTTCTCAAGAAAGAATTTTGCTATGACTGTCTGGAAGTGGTCTGACTGGGGAGGGGAAAACTGAAAATGTGTTGTTATTGGCAGAGATGTTTGGAACTCTTTCTTATTGGTCTATTAACTAATTCACCCCATGGTGATGTCACCAGGCAGCCCAAAACTCCATCCCACCAAAACAGGCAGGATTTGAGGCAGCTCTTACACTAAAAGGACATTATCATAATTTTCACAATTTCACAGTATTATTCCAACCTCATTGTGTGAAAATACATATAAAACACAGGAAGATCATGTTTTTGACTGCACTGTGCCTTTAAGAAGTGCGGTCCCATTACCATCACTTCTGTGGTTCTACCAGTGTGTAATGAACACGAGGGAAACAGATGGCTGGTTTCAAGCGCAGAGCGCAGTAGGTGTTTAATGAAATGGACCATAGGAGGAGGCAGGGTCCAGGCAGAAGGTCATACACTTCTGTCAACAGTACAGGCAGGGAATAGGCAAAAGGCTTCGTTCGTGAATGAGGCGGGCAGGCAAAAACAATCATACACGGGAGGAGAGAAGGACGGGAAAAAACAGAGCCCCGAAAAAGTGTGTCCCAAAACAAACAATATCTCACAGTGATGGGGTGCAAGGAACTGAACTAAATAGTGTGGGATGATGACATACAGGTGATTAGAATTCCGGTGATTGGGATCTGGAGAGTTAACTGGAAAGTGGGCTGTATTCCGGGGATCTAAGAGTTGGACGCGGCCGTTACACAGTGAGGTTTAGGTTCTATAACTAAATGGGATCTATCAGGTTCTCTGTAAGGTGGTTACTGATAGCCAAATGTCTAATCCGTTTAGTTTACATGTGACACATTGTACGGGGGTTTCCTTCTGGTCAATAAGTGCCAATAAGATGGCCCAATCTTTCAGCAGGTTGTCATGTCAACCTGCTCAGTCACTTGTGTCAGCCGTCAGCTAGAATAAACCCATCCAGACTGAAACAGATAAGTGAAGCCCTCTTCGGCACAATCAAGGCTCTGTTTGTGTTTTCTCTAGCACCTCCATGTTCTTTTTGGGTTCTCTTGGAGTGTACCGCAGGGAGCGCGGAGGGGGGCTAAGTGGCCGACCCCACCGGGTCACCTCACACAGTCCTGGCCTCTGTTGGGAAGTCCCCAAACCGCAGCGCTCACAGACTACCACACTCGCCCGCAACCCGCCCTGTTGCCGATGGATACGAAGAGAAGGACTCCACTGGTGACTGAGTTCCCTGCTTCTCTTATTCAAAAGAATACCTCTGCAACAATTTCCAATATTGTTTTTTGCGATATAACTGAATTACACAAAAACAAGCAAATGAGATGCATGCAGTCTAATGCATGCAGTTATTGAGGTTAGGGACAAGGCAGAGGTAAGACAGCAATGTCCCTTTACAGTTGTATTGGAGTCGAGACAGAGGAAAAACTGCTTGAGCAGTTGGGATCTTCTTATGTTCACTTCAGTGAGCGTGGCTAGTTTCCTAGAGATCTCAGAGATAATGAGATGTTTCTCTATGCCTTTGTACTGTGGATCACACTCCAGCAGAGTGCTGTTTGAAGTCTGTTATGCTGTGTCTTGTCTGTATTGTACGTTTCTAGTCCACAGGGAGCCTGTCTGAGCTCTTTGTTATCATGACTGGGCCTTTTGTCTGTAGCGAGACCATCACATATCCTCCTCCCCATTTATCCAACAACCCAATCATCAGGCATCTCATCTCTCTCCCTGTCTCATCGAAGGAATTTAAAAGATGATGTGTGATATGGATGTAGGGAGAGGGGAATGGTGTGTGTGTTTGTGTGGTACAATTTTCCTGTAACAGCCAGAACACATCACCAATTCCCAGTCCTCTTGAAAAAGAAAGAAAAACAGACCCGTCGCAGGAATAATGATGTGTTAGGTGCTAAATGTATACACATTCATATCTCACTGTCTGTGGATCTCACTCTACTAGACTGATATGGAGGGCTGTGGAAGAGTGTCCCTGTGGTGCATTCAGAGATTACTTGCATGAGGAAACACTGCCTGATGATTCTACTGAGACACACACACACACACACACACACACACACACACACACACACACACACACACACACACACACACACACACACACACACACACACACACACACACACACACACACACACACACACACACACACACACACACACATACACACACACACACTGGGACTGTCCATCACAAACTATTTCATCAGCCATAAATCACTCGTCTGTTTTTCCTCAGACCTGGTAGAGACTATTACTGCAACTGTTCCATTGTGTCTCTGTATTAAAATGGGAAATTGTTTCCGATTCTGATTGTCAAGTTTTATAACAAATACGTGGAGCTCATCACAACCTGAGAAAATCTAAATTAAATATTTGCTGTGATGGTCTTCCACCAGCGAGGAAGTGTCTCTTGTTTCTCTGGGATATTTACATACTATATATTATTAGTACTCCTGCAGTAAAATCACTCCAATAAAAGGATGTGTGTTTTGGTACTTGTCAGGGTTATGTGCTTTTTCTTGAAAACTGAGGGGTCTCTGCATTGATTTATTAAGCAAGGATTGTTCTGTCATTGTAATCCTTGGGCGGGCCGCCTAAGCATTTAAAAAATATATACTTATTTTGTTTAAATACATTTTCGGGATGGGAAAACGCTTTAAGTGTAAACTTAAATGAATAAAACCAGATATAAAGTATGTAGAAAAAATTATGGACCTATATATTTTTTAAATAATATAATCATTGAGAACTAACAATCACCAAAATAAAAGCTAGACATTCAGGGAGAATTGAAAATTCCAAACAACAATGAATTCAGCAGTATTCATTTTGTTATTATGTTTGAGCAAAAGAACACAGCATTAGACACAGCCGACCGCACTCATTGCCACGCCCTCTGCCACGTCTCTTTTGATCAAGAAAAAACCTTGGTAAGAAGTCAATGTTTTAGCGGTCATCAAATTATTGTTCACCAGCATATCGATTGTGCTACCAGGGCTGGTAAAACCCTGGATCATTGTTATTCTAACTTCCGCGACGCATATAAGGCCCTCCCCCGCGCTCCTTTCGGAAAAGCTGACCACGACTCCATTTTGTTGCTTCCAGCCTACAAACAGAAACTAAAACAAGAAGTTCCCGCGCTCAGGTCTGTTCAACCTGATTCCACGCTTCAAGACTGCTTCGATCACGTGGATTGGGATATGTTCCGCATTGCGTCCAACAACAACATTGACGAATATGCTGATTCGGTGAGCGAGTTCATTAGAAAGACCAGCTGGCTGGTGTGTTTACGGACATATTCAATCAATCCTTATCCCAGTCTGCTGTTCCCACATGCTTCAAGAGGGCCACCATTGTTCCTGTTCCCAAGAAAGCTAAGGTAACTGAGCTAAACGACTACCGCCCCGTAGCACTTACTGCCGTCATCATGAAGTGCTTTGAGAGACTAGTCAAGGACCATATCACCTCCACCCTACCTGACACCCTAGACCCACTCCAATTTGCTTACCGACCCAATAGGTCCACAGATGACGCAATCGCAACCACACTGCACACTGCCCTAACCCATCTGGACAAGAGGAATACCTATGTGAGAATGCTGTTCATCGACTACAGCTCAGCATTTAACACCATAGTACCCTCCAAACTCGTCATCAAGCTCGAGACCCTGGGTCTCGACCCCGCCCTGTGCAACTAGGTACTGGACTTCCTGACGGGCCGCCCCAGGTGGTGAGGGTAGGTAACAACATCTCCACCCCGCTGATCCTCAACACTGGGGCCCCACAAGGGTGCGTTCTGAGCCCTCTCCTGTACTCCCTGTTCACCCACGACTGTGTGGCCATGCATGCCTCCAACTCAATCATCAAGTTTGCGGACGACACTACAGTGGTAGGCTTGATTACCAACAACGACGAGACGACCTACAGGGAGAAGGTGAGGGCCCTCAGAGTGTGGTGTCAGGAAAATAACCTCACACTCAACGTCAACATAACAAAGGAGATGATTGTGGACTTCAGGAAACAGCAGAGGGAGCACCCCCCTATCCACATCGACGGGACAGTAGTGGAGAGGGTAGTAAGTTTTAATTTCCTCGGCGTACACATTACGGGCAAACTGAATTGGTCCACCCACACAGACAGTGTTGTGAAGAAGGCGCAGCAGCGCCTCTTTAACCTCAGGAGGCTGAAGAAATTTGGCTTGTCACCAAAAGCACTCACAAACTTCTACAGATGCACAATCGAGAGCATCCTGTCGGGCTGTATCACCGCCTGGTACGGCAACTGCTCCGCCCACAACCGTAAGGCTCTCCAGAGGGTAGTGAGGTCTGCACAACGCATCACCGGGGGCAAACTACCTGCCCTCCAGGACACCTACACCACCCGATGTCACAGGAAGGCCATAAAGATCATCAAGGACAACAACCACCCGAGCCACTGCCTGTTCACCCCGCTATCATCCAGAAGGCGAGGTCAGTACAGGTGCATCAAAGCAGGGACCGAGAGACTGAAAAACAGCTTCTATCTCAAGGCCATCAGACTGTTAAACAGCCAACACTAACATTTAGTGGCTGCTGCCAACATACTGACTCAACTCCAGCCACTTTAATAATGGGAATTGATCAAAATTGATGTAAAAATGTATCACTAGCCACTTTAAACAATATCACTTAATATAATGTTTACATACCCTACATTGCTCATCTCATATGTATATGTATATACTGTACTCTATATCATCTACTGCATCTTGCCATCTTTATGTAATACATGTATCACTAGCCACTTTAAACTATGCCACTTTATGTTTATATACCCTACATTACTCATCTCATATGTATATACTGTACTCTATACCATCTACTGCATCTTGCCTATGCCGTTCTGTACCATCACTCATTCATATATCTTTATGTACATATTCTTTATCCCTTTACACTTGTGTGTATAAGGTAGTATTTGTGGAATTGTTAGGTTAGATTACTCGTTGGTTATTACTGCATTGTCGGAACTAGAAGCACAAGCATTTCGCTACACTCGCATTAACATCTGCTAACCATGTGTATGTGACAAATAAAATTTGATTTGATTTGACTGATATGTCAATGATTTACAGGTCATTGGCATTATAATCCATTTGCAGCTGCCTCACCAGCATGTTTTTGTATTGCAGCTTTCTCTCTTCTGTGTCAGCACCTGACTATTATGAACAATATGATATCTGGATACCATGTCATGTACTATGTGTTAATGCATGGATGATGTCTGGATACCATGTCATGTACTATGTGTTAATGCATGGATGATGTCTGGATACCATGTCATATACTATGTGTTAATGCATGGATGATGTCTGGATACCATGTCATGTACTATGTGTTAATGCATGGATGATGTCTGGATACCATGTCATGTACTATGTGTTAATGCATGGATGATGTCTGGATACCATGTCA
The DNA here is from genome assembly GCF_016432855.1 of Salvelinus namaycush. Taxonomy (NCBI): domain Eukaryota; kingdom Metazoa; phylum Chordata; class Actinopteri; order Salmoniformes; family Salmonidae; genus Salvelinus; species Salvelinus namaycush. The sequence goes on along the minus strand of NC_052308.1, from coordinate 23,626,297 downwards.
TGTACTAAGTGTTAATGCATGGATGATGTCTGGATACCATGTCATGTACTATGTGTTAATGCATGGATGATGTCTGGATACCATGTCATGTACTATGTGTTAATGCATGGATGATGTCTGGATACCATGTCATGTACTAAGTGTTAATGCATGGATGATGTCTGGATACCATGTCATGTACTATGTGTTAATGCATGGATGATGTCTGGATACCATGTCATGTACTAAGTGTTAATGCATGGATGATGTCTGGATACCATGTCATGTACTAAGTGTTAATGCATGGATGATGTCTGGATACCATGTCATGTACTATGTGTTACAGTTTTTTACAATCGCTAGGATCCATTTCTCAATAAGGTCACTTTTTCAAAACTCTTCACACAGTGAGCACAAGTCTATGTGGGCTAAACTATGGATAATTTTTCATTGCTTTGGCACAAAATGCATTCAATGACTACATCTTTAAAATTTCATGAATTATTTTCTCACTCAGACACAACCACCACCAAAACTCTATGTACCTACAGGCCAATTTGCACATATTTACATATTCTTTTCAAACTGTTAAACTTAAGTTCAAAACCTAACATAACACAAAATTGAATAAGACAGCAATTTGCTACATTTCTTCAGTAATACCGTAATTAAATATATTCCAAATCTAAAAAATGAAATACTATCATAACAATTAGACCAACCACAGCTGATTCCCATTGTAGCTGAACACTTACCCAGGTGTTAGTCTTTCAATTCCATTACCATCTATACAAAAGAGGACATTTTAGGAATAATGCTGTACTGTAATGTAAACATGGACCCAGACAGAGATAGAGAAGTGGCTGACAGAGGAAGAAGAGTGGCTGGGAGAGGGAGAGGAGTACGTATCCGTGGTGGAAGAAGACTGGGAGGAAGATCAAGAGCTGTAGTCTCAGATGAAATTAGGGCTACTATAATTGATCATGTAATAAATCATGATCTATCAATGAGAGAGGCTGGTCTGAGAGTGCAGCCAAATCTGCAACGCTCAACAGTGGCATCTATTGTGAGAAATTTCCGGCAAAACAACAAGTAAGATGTACATTCTGCAAGGGCATCTGACTGAACTGCACATTACAGAAGTAAATTGAGCAAAGCCTCCAAACCCACTTGTGTGTAATTGTTTTTGTATTTCTGCTTAGGACCCAACGGTTACCTCCCACAGGCGGGAGAGGTAGAATTTTCACTGCTATGCAGGAAACTGCAATCGTTGACATGGTCATCAGAAACAATGACATAAAACTCACAGAGATTCGGGACAGAGTGTTGGCAGACAACATTAAATTTGGAAATATTCACAATGTAAGCATAACAACTATTTCTAGAGTCCTGAAACAATATCAAGTCAGGATGAAGCAGTTGAACACTGTCCCCTCTGAGAGGAACTCAAGCAACTTAGGAACCAATATGTCCAGGTAAGAGGACTATAAAATACAGAACTGGTTTTGAACAAAACCAAACAGGGCAGAGGCACACAATGGCATGTTTTTAGGTATAATGTAAACTACCGTAATAGCCTAACTCTTATGTTGCCTTGTGGATTTATTTTAGAGAGTCATGGAGATTGAAGCCAGGCAAACACCCCACATATTCAACTTTGCGTATGAGGCTGGTTTCAACTTGGCCAAAACACGGCGGCAAGGAAGGAATGTGATTTGGAAAAGAGCCACAGTGGATGTCCCGGGCCAGAGTGAGGCCAACATCACAATGTGTGCAGCAATATCCTCTGATGGATTGCTGTTACACAAACCATACAACACCGAGCGTCTCATTTCATTCCTAGATGTCCTCTATGGAGGGGTTGTGCCAGGTGAGGAAAGGGTTGCAGTGAGGCGAAATCGGCCAACGTTTGTAATTGTATGGGACAATGTGGAATTTCACCACTCCCGTGCAGTCACAGAGTGGTTTGCAGCACATCCCAGGATGGTGTCACTTTTCCTCCCACCTTACTCTCCTCTCCTCAACCCCATAGAATAATTATTTTCCTCATGGAGGTGGAAGGTTTATGACCACCATCCACATGATCAATAGTCCCTCCTGGATGCAATGAATGCTGGATGCCTGGACATATCTGCAGAAGATTGCCAAGGATGGACCAGGCAAGCCAAAATATTCTTTCCTATGTGTATTGCACAAGATGACATAAGATGTGATGTGGTGGAGAACCTGTGGCCAAATGCAGAAGACAGGGTTGACGGGCATTGCTACAGTATCTGTATCGGGAGATGGTGTATATGTAACGGATGTGAAATGGCTAGCTAGTTAGCGGTGGTGCGCGCTAATAGCGTTTCAATCGGTTACGTCACTCGCTTTGAGACCTTGAAGTAGTGGTTCCCCTTGCTCTGCAAGCGCCGCGGCTTTTGTGGAGCGATGGGTAACGATGCTTCGTGGGTGTCAGTTGTTGATGTGTGCAGAGGGTCCCTGGTTCGCGCCCGGGTCGGGGCGAGGGGACGCCATAAAGTTAAACTGTGACATTGATGCTGTTGACCCGGATCACTGGTTGCTGCGGAAAAGGAGGAGGTCGAGAGGGGGGTCAGTGTAACGGATGTGAAATGGCTAGCTAGTTAGCGGTGGTGCGCGCTAATAGCGTTTCAATCGGTTACGTCACTCGCTTTGAGACCTTGAAGTAGTGGTTCCCCTTGCTCTGCAAGGGCCGCGGCTTTTGTGGAGCGATGGGTAACGATGCTTCGTGGGTGACTGTTGTTGATGTGTGCAGAGGGTCCCTGGTTCGCGCCCGGGGCGAGGGGACGGACTAAAGTTATACTGTTACATATATACAAATTCTTGTATTTTGGAATCAGTCAATGCCAAAAAATGACATAAAACATACTGAAGCATATTGCATCATCTGATTTATTCCTGTAACATATACTGCAGTGAATGCTAAACTGTAGAGAGGTGTCATTCTTGTTTTGTAAAGACATTTTACAAAAGAAAACATTGTGTAATGCTACCTGTTGTTAGTGTTTTTTAGGTCATTGTTTCATGAGTGACAACGTGTGCTTGTTGGGTGACAACCTTTGCTAGTGTTATGGAAGAATGAGTTGATTTGAGACATATATTAAGTGTTTTGGTAGTTTTAGTGCATTTTGGATGTGAAATTAACTGCTGTGCCATGTTGAAAGTTGGTTTGGAGAACTGTGTGAAAAGTGACCTAAGTATTGAGAAATGGGTCCTAGCGATTGAAAAAAAACTGCAAAGCATGGATGTGTGAGTGGAGAATAGATTATGAATAGCAATCGCTACAACTATATAGTATTATTGTGAAAACGGGGATTCCAGTTCTATACAGTATTCACCATCCCAATCTCTACCCCTCCCCCAACACACACCAATCATCCTCCAAACATACTCTCTCCCCTCTAACATAGAGGCATGTCATTGCAGAATTTGCATCTGAATACCAACTTTTGTTGGTAAATTCAAGGGTCCTTGGAGAGCTGGCACATTCTGTCCAATGGGAACAAAGTCACACATTCTCAAAGCCTTGTCAGTCTCAAATATAACCAAAGGAATCTAGTTGATAGTGTTGCCAACCGGCTGCATTAATTTATTTAAAAAATATATATATTTCACCTTTATTTAACCAGGTAGGCTAGTTGAGAGCAAGTTCTCATTTACAACTGCAACCTGGCCAAGATAAAGCAAAGCAGTGCGACACAAACAACAACACAGAGTTACACATGGAATAAACAAACATACAGTGAATAATACAATAGAAAAAGTCTATGATACAGTGTGTGCAAATGAGGTAGGATAAGGGAGGTAAGGCAATAAATAGGCCATAGTGGCGAAATAATTACAATATAGCAATTAAACACTGGAGTGATAGATGTGCAGAAGATGAATGTGCAAGTAGAGATACTGGGGTGCAGAGGAGCAAAATAAATAAACAAAATAAATAACAGTATGGGGATGAGGTAGTTGGATGGGCTGGAATATGTGTTTCACGTTCTTACTGTAGGTGTTTCATTCGTTTGTATGATGTGGATGAGTATAGAAATTGAGTGTCACGAATGTGAAATGGATAGTGAATTGTTCTATTTAATTTGACTCTATTCTATCTGAAATCCTTGCAAATGAGATCCAGTCATTTTGTAAAAAAATACCTGGAACATAAGCTCTCATGCTTTGTTCTATCCAGACAAAGCTCTCTCTCTCTCTCTCTCTTTTCCCCTCTCTCTTTCTCTCTTTCCCTCTCTCTCTCTCTTCCCCACTTCCCCTCTCTCTCTCTCTCTCTCTCTCTCAATTCAATTCTCTCTCTCTCAATTTAGTTAAATTCAAAAGGATTTATTGGCATGGGAAACATCTGTTTACATTGCCAAAGAACGTGAAATAGATAATAAACAGAAGTAAAATAAATAATCAAAATGAACAGTAAACATTACAAACATTACAAAAGTTTCAGAGGAATAGAGACATTTCGAATGTCATATTATGGCTATGTACAGTGTTATAACAATGCACTGTTCTGGCCGGAGGGGGAGAGACTCGTCGAACAGACAGAACATCAGAACCTGGAGAAGATTATCTCTCTTTCTTTCCCTTTCTCTCTCTCTCACACTTTTGCTCTCTTTCCCTCTCTCTCTGTCTTTCACGCTCTCTCCCTCTCCCTTTCCCAGTTGGAACGTTGGTTGAGCCAGACTCGGTCTGGTTTATGCTTCTGGGCTCTTCCATATTTCATTGGCATTATGAGTCAGGGAGCTGATTAAAATATGAGAAATGTACAGATGGAATCATTCATCCTTCTTTAATATGTAATACCAGTTTGCTTCTCTGCATTTTCTCATATTCTCTATTTTTCGCCCACTCTTCCTGGGGCATTGCTTGCATGCATGAGATGGTGCTCATTGAACAACCAAACATATTTTATTCATGAGAAAACTGCATTAACTCCACTGCTAAATATTTCTATTATATTATATATTATATATATTCTATTTCTATTAGATTATATATTATATATATTATATTTCTATTATATTATATATTATATATATTATATTTCTATTATATTATATAATTTATATTTCTATTATATTATATATTATATATATTATATTTCTATTAGATTATATATTATATATATTATATTTCTATTATATTTCTATTATGTATTGATGTTTTTGTTCTACTTGCTAAGATGTGTCTGTCTCTCTCTCCTCTGAGGAAAGCATTTGGCCCCTACACTAACCTCTGTTTTACCACAACAGCCTATAGTGTGGCACAGCTCTGTTGTCATGACATTTATAATTAATTTGTATCCATGAAAGATACAGCCATCATTAACATTTAATCCAATGGTGGAGTAGAGCGTTCAACATTCAAATTTCCAATGGTCACTTTACATGAGGAGGATTTCAGTGTGTAACAGATTCCTGTGCAGCACTTTTAACCAAGATACAGACCGCATTGATATAATTTTGGATAATGGCTATTGATCGTCAATCAGGTTTACAAAAATGTGCTGTGTTCGCTCTCTTTCCCTCTTTGTCTCTCTCTCACTCTCTCTCTTTCTCTCTCTCCTTTCTCTTTCTCTCTCACTCTCTCTCTCTTACTCTCTTTCTCTCTCTCACTCTCTCTCTCACTGTTTCTTCTTCAGTTTTTAATGAGCTACTCAGATTAACATTTACTCATGTTGTGGTTTGTGCTTCTGTCTAAATAGCACATTTCTGCCATGATTCTGTCTAATTCAGCAGTATCAGCACTGTGGTAGTGTAACGCCCTGACCGTAGAGAGCTTTTTATGTCTCTATTTTGGTTTGGTCAGGGTGTGATTTGGGTGGGCATTCTATGTTCATTTTCTATGTTTTGTATTTCTTTGTGTTTGGCCGGGTGTGGTTCTCAATCAGAGGCAGCCGTCTATCGTTGTCTCTGATTGAGAACCATACTTAGGAAGCTTTTCCCCACCGATGCTTTGTGGGTAGTTATTTTCTGTTTTGTGTTTCTGCACCTGATAGGACTGTTTCGGTTTTTGTTCATTCTCTTTGTTATTTTTGTTATTAGTGTTCAGTTGTAATAAAAAGCATGAACACTTACCACGCTGCGCTTTGGTCCGATCCTTCTCATTCCGACCACGAACGTTACAGGTAGGGCCTTTCATTTAGTGTAAAGAGCTGATCTGAGCAATATTCTGCCTTCAACATTCTGCCTTTTGTATCAGCATGGTTTAGATTTAAATCATCAGTATTTACACAAAAGCACTGTCTGAATATTCCTATGTATGCATTATGAAAAACCTACAATTACTCAACTCAATGCATTTACGCTAAAGGGAATGTTTATGTTGACACGCATTCAGTAGAAAAACATACTGTATGGCTCTTGTTTATTTAGGAATTGTTATTTCTGCTGGTTTTTGTGTAGCAGTGCTAACTGTTTTGAGTAATTGCCCATATACAGTACCAGTCCAAAGTTTGGACACACCTACTCATTAAAGGGTTTTTCTTTATTTTTTTACTATTTTCTAAATTGCAGAATACTTGTGAAGACATCAAAACTACTTTGCACACTCATTCTCTCAACTAGCTTCATGAGGTAGTTACCTGGAATGCATTTCAATTAACAGGTGTGCCTTGTGAAAAGTTCATTTGTGGAATTTCTTCCCTTCTTAATGTGTTTGAGCCAATCAGTTCTGTTGTGACAAGGTAGGGGTGGTATACAGTGGCTCCCGCGTGGCGCAGCGGTCTAAGGCACTGCATCTCAGTGTTTGAGGCGTCACTACAGACATCCTGGTTTGAATCCAGGCTGTATCACAACCGGCCGTAGTTGGGAGTCCCATAGGGTGGCGCACAATTGGCCCAGCATCATCTGGGTTTGGCCGGTGAAGGCTGTCATTGTAAATAAGAATTTGTTCTTAACTGACTTGCCTAGTTAAATAAAGGTTAAATACGGAAGATAGCCCTATTTGGTAAAAGACCAAGTCCCTATTATGGGAAGAATAGCTCACATAAGTTAAGAGAAACAACAGTCCATCATTACTTTAAGACATGAAGGTCAGCCAATGAGGAAAATGTCAAGAACTTTGAAAGTTTCTTCAAGTGCAGTCACAAAAAACATCAAGCACTATGATGAAACTGGCTCTCATGAGGACCACCACAGGAAAGGAAGACCCAGAGTTACCTCTGCTGCAGAGGATAAGTTCATTAGAGTTAGGAGCCTCAGAAATTGCAGCCCAAATAAATGCTTCACAGAGTTCAAGTAACAGACACATCTCAACATCAACAGTTCAGAAGAGACTATGTAAATCAGGCCTTCATGGTCAAATTGCTGCAAAGAAACAACTACTAAAGGACACCAATAAGAAGATACTTGGCCTCCCGGGTGGCGCAGTGGTCTAAGGCCTACAATTACTATTTAGACAGAGACTCTGGGTTCGAGCCCAGGCTCTGTCGCAGTCGGCCGCGACCGGGAGGTCCATGGGGCGACGCACAATTGGCCTAGTGCCGTCTGGATTAGGGAGGGTTTGGCCGGTAGGGATATCCTTGTCTCATCGTGCACTAGCAACTCCTGTGGCGGGCCGGGAGCAGTGCACGCTGACCAGGTCGCTTGGTGTACGGTGTTTCCTCCGACACGCTACAACTCCCGAGCCCGTACGGGAGTTGTAGCGATGAGACAAGACAGTAACTACCAACAATTGGATACCACGAAAAAGGGGGTAAAAAAGAAGAGACTTGCTTGGGTCAAGAAATCTGTCCTTCAGTCTGATGAGTCCGATATTGAAATGTTTGGTTCCAACCACCGTGTCTTTGTGAGACGCAGAGTAGATAAACGGATTATCTCCGCATGTGTGGCTCCCACCATGAAGCATAGAGGTGTGGGTGCTTTTCTGTTGACACTGTCAGTGATTTATTTTGAATTCAAGGCTCACTTAACCAGCATGGCTACCACAGCATTCTGCAGCGATACGCCATCCAATCTGGTTTGCGCTTAGTGGGACTATCATTTGTTTTTCAACAGGACAATTACCCAAAACACACCTACAGACTATGTAATGGCTATTTGACTAAGAAGGAGAGTGATGGAATGCTGTATCAGATGACCTGGCCTCCACAGTCACCCAACCTCAACCCAATTGAGATGGTTTGGGATGAGTTGGACCGCAGAGTGAAGGAAAAGAAGCCAACAAGTGCTCAGCATATGTGGAAATTCCTTCAAGACTGTTGGAAAAGCATTCCAGGTGAAGCTGGTTGAGCGAATGCCAAGAGTCTGCAAAGCTGTCATCATGGCAAAGGGTGGCTACTTTGAAGAATCTCAAATATCTCAAAACCACATTTTTTTTGGTTACTACTGTCACGTTCTGACCATAGTTCTTTTGTGTTTTCTTTGTTTTAGTGTTGGTCAGGACGTGAGCTGGGTGGGAATTCTATGTTGTGTGTCTAGTTTGTCCATTTCTATGTATGGCCTGATATGGTTCTCAATCAGAGGCAGGTGTTAGTCATTGTCTCTGATTGGGAACCATATTTAGGTAGCTTGTTTTGTGTTGGGGTTTGTGGGTGGTTGTCTTCTGTCTGTGTTCATTGCACCAGATAGGACTGTTTTCGGTTTTGCCACATTTGTTATTTTGTATTGTGTTCATGTTTAGTTGTTTATTATTAAAACATGGACACTAACTACGCTGCGTCTTGGTCCGATCCCTGCTACACCTCCTCTTCAGACGAAGAGGAGGAAGGCTGCCGTTACAACTACATGATTCTATATGTGTTATTTCATAGTTTAGATGATATCACTATTATTATACAATGTAAAAAAAACGAAATGACGAAAAACCCTTGAGTAGGTGTGTCCAAAATGTTACTGGTACTGTATGTTAGATTTTTGTTTCCATGTATTTTTTGAGCTACACCATGTGTTAGAAAGAGAAAAGAGAGAGAGGGAGATGGAGGAAAAGCGCAAACAAAAAAGTTTGTGAATTTGAATGCTCATGAATGTGTCCATGTAACTGATAAAATGCAATAAATCCAATCTGACTTCCTATCAGGGAAACACTGAGGTCTCAGGAGAATAACACTGGACAGTTTTCACTGTTTTTCCTCGTCTATATGATCACATTTACATGTTATCTATCGTTGTATCAAGGCAGCGTGTAAAATTTTGCTGGACATTTCTTGCAAACCGTGCGACTATAGAGTTTGGATCCCTGACTTGAGAACCCAGTGTTGCTTGGATCATCTTTTTAACATATACTGAAGAGGAGAAAAAATGGTTAGACCATTAATGCTGCTGCTGCAGTATTTCATACATCACAAACACTCACAACGGAAAGGAGTGAACCATCTATTCCTTTATATATTGACAAAGTCCTGGCTGGCAGCAGTGTTGGCCAGGCATTTCTGGTGTTTGGCGACAGAGCTGTTTAATGACGTTTTTGTATAGTGTTCCTTGTTGTTTTAGTTTTCACTGCATGCCAGCGATGCGAGGAAAAGGGAGGGATGGAGAGGGGTACAGGAGGGGTAAAAAGAGGAAGAGAGAAGCAGAGGAGAATGTAAAACAGCAGAGCCCCCCAGGTCAGAACCTCATCCATTCTCCAGAGAGAGAACAAAGCCCTGAGAGAGAGAGGCAGAAGGAGAGGAGCAGGAATTAAAGCAAAGACAACACAGCTGTGTGTGTGTGTGTGTGTGTGTGTGTGTGTGTGTGTGTGTGTGTGTGTGTGTGTGTGTGTGTGTGTGTGTGTGTGTGTGTGTGTGTGTGTGTGTGTGTGTGTGTGTGTGTGTGTGTGTGTGTGTGTGTGTGTGTGTGTGTGTGTAGTTGTGCATGAGTGCGAATTATGTGTGTGGGTCCATACTTGCATGCTAAGAGGGTGGGGTGAATGCGCATAATATGTGTGTGTGAGAGCTTGAGTGTTAGTATGGAGAGGGGATAAGTGTGTTATGGAATCAGGAGGTACACCAACTGAAGGACCTGCTTGGATACTGGTACATTTTGGCACAGAGGTCTGTTCTCTATGAGGATATCCCTGGGCATCAACATTATGAGGTAGGGGGGTGGCAGAAACAGGTAGCCACCCCTCCTCTGGAATAGTAACATAACCAACTGACTTAGTTAGTTTTGTATTTTCTTGAGATTGATGGAAGTGGTGAAATAGTGTTATTAATAGCCCACATTATTTAGTTTTAATGTGAAGTGTGTGTCCCCGTGATGCATGCATGTGTGTGTATGTGTGCGACTATTCATGTGTGTTAGTGAGTGCATGCATGCGTGTGTGCTCTATTGTCCCCCTATTCAATAGCATCCCAGTGAGGTTGATATTGTTGAGTGTTGCCACGCAGCAGAGGGAGGCTGGGTTGTGTGTTTTGTGTTCATACAGGTTCCATGCTGGGGGGCATGCTCTCCCTGTAGACCCACACAACACTGAGCAAACACAGGCTATTATAATAGACGGAAACCTGTCAACGCGCTCAGTCAGTTGGTTAATTGTTTTTGTGAGGAGGCCTAGTGATGCTCTTTTACATTTGACCAGTGAGCCTGGACTCAGAGACAGTGTTATGACGTTGCAGCAATGTCATAGTAAATGCTAATATTCAAAGCTGTGAGAAGAAACACCACAACACCTTTCTATTCCGCAAGGTCTTTGCTTTAAACTGTGGATTGAAAACAAGGTCATGTCAGTCTGTTAGGAACAATCTCAGCAAGAACATTTCACTTCTATTTAATGTATTTGTGAACATACAGTGCCTTCAGAAGGTATTTAGATCCCTTGACTTATGTCACATTTTGTTGTGTTACAGCCTGAATTCAACAAATTCACCCGTCTGCACACAATACGACATAGGGAAAACATGTTTGCATCCTATTTCCTTTGATCATCCTTGAGATGTCACTATATGATTGGAGTCCACCTGGGGCCAATTCAATTGTTTGGACATGATTTAGAAAGAAACACACCTGTCTATATAAGGTCCCACAGCTGACTGTGCATGTCAGAGCAGAAACTATACCATGAAGTCCAAGGAACTCTCTGAGATATAATTGTGATTAGGCATATTATCTGGGGAAGGGTAGAAAACAATTTCTGGCATTGAAAGTTTCTAAGAGCACAGTGGTCTCCATCATTGGGAAATTGAAAAAATATGGAACCACCTCAGACTCTGCCTAGAGCTGTCCGTCCGACCAAACTGAACAACCAGGCAAGAAGGGCCTTGGTCAGGGAGGTGAATAACCCATTGACCACTCTGACAGAACTACAGAGTTCCTTGGCTGAGATGGGAGAACCTGCCAGAAGGACAACAGTCTCTATAACACCTCACCAATCTGGAATTTATGGGAGAGTGGCCAGAAGGAAGCCACTCCTGGGAAAAAGGCACATGGCAGTGTAACAGTACTGCTTTCGTCCCTCTCCTCTCCCCAACCTGGGGGTCAATGTAAATTGTCCGGTGACGATTTTTATGAATTGTTCAGCAGTCTAATGGTTTGGGGGAAGAAGCTGTTAAGGAGCCTTTTGGTCCTAGACTTGGCGCTCCGGTACCGCTTGCTGTGCGGTAGCAGAGAAAACAGTCTATAACTTGGCGACTGTAGTCGCTGACAATTTTATGGGCTTTCCTCTGACACTGCCTATTATATAGGTCCTGGAAGGCAGGAAGCTTGGCCCCAGTGATATACTGGGCCGTTCGCACTACCCTCTGTAGCGCCTTACGGTCAGATGCAGAGCAGTTGCCATACCAGGCGGTGATGCAACTGGTCAGGATGCTCTCGATGGTGCAGCTGTAGAACCTTTTGAGGATCTGGGGGCCCATGCAAAATCTTTTCAGTCTCCTGAGGGGGAAAAGGTTTTGTCGTGCCATCTTCACAACTGTCTTGGTATGTTTGTACCATGATAGTTCGTTGGTGATGTAGACACCAAGGAACTTGACACTCTCGACCTGCTCCACTACAGCCCCATCGATGTTAATGGGGGCCTGTCCGGCCCGCATATTCATGTAGTCCACGATCAGCTCCTTTTTCTTGCTCACATTGAGGGAGAGGTTGTTGTCCTGGCACCACACTGCCAGGTCTTTGACCTCCTCCATATAGGCCGTCTCATCGTTGTCGGTGATAAGGCCTACCCCTGTTTTGTCATCAGCAAACTTAATGATGGTGTTGGAGTCGTGTTTGGCCATGCAGTCGTGGGTGAACATGGAATACAGGAGGGGACTAAGTACACACACCTGAGGGGCTCCAGTGTTAAGGATCAGCGTGGCAGAAGTGTTGTTGCCTACTCTTACCACCTGGGGGCGGCCCGTCGAAGTCCAGGATCCAGTTGCAGAGGGAGGTGTTTAATCCCAGAGTCCTTAGCTTAGTGATGAGCTTCGTGGGCACTATGGTGTTGAAAGCTGAGCTGTAGTCGATGAACAGCATTCTCACATAGGTGTTCCTTTTGTCCAGGTGAGAAAGGGCGGTGTGGAGTGCGATTGAGATTGTGTCATCTGTGGATCTGTGGCCTTTCTGTGGTCTTTCAAAGCACGTCATGGCTACCGACATGAGTGCCATGGGGCGGTCATCACTTAGGCAGGTTACCTTCGCTTCCTTGGGCACAGGGACTATGGTTGTCTGCTTGAAACATGTAGGTATTACAGACTCGGTCAGGGAGAGGTTGAAAATATCAGTGGAGACACTTGACAGTTGGTCCGCGCATGCTTTGAGTCTACGTCCTGGTAATCCATCTGGCCCAGCGGCTTTGTGAATGTTGGCCTGTTTAAAGGTTTTGTTCACATCGGCTACCGAGAATGTTACCACACAGTCATCCAGAACAGCTGGTGCTCTAATGCATGCTTCAGTGTTGCTTGCCTTGAAGCGAGCATAAAATGCATTTTGCTCGTCTGGTAGGCTTGCGGCACTGGGCAGCTCGCGTCTGTGTTTCCCTTTGTAGTCCGTAATAGTTTTCAAGCCCTGCCATATCTGACGAGCGTCAGAGCCGGTGTAGTAGGATTCAATCTTAATCCTGTATTGAGACTTTGCTTGTTTGATGGTTCGTCTGAAGGCATAGCGGGATTTTTTACAAGAGTCCGGATTAGTCTCCCACTCCTTGAAAGCGGCAGCTCTAGCCTTTAGCTCGATGAGGATGTTGCCTGTAATCCATGGCTTCTGGTTGGGATATGTACGTACAGTCACTGTGGGGACAATGTCATCGATTCACTTATTGATGAAGCCGATAACTGAGGTGGTGTATTCCTCAATGCCATTGGAATATGTTCCGGGATTCATCCAGTCTGTGCTAGCAAAACAGTCCTGTAGTGTAGCATCCATCTCATCTGACCACTTCTGTATTGAGCGAGTCACTGGTACTTCCTGCTTTAGTTTTTGCTTGTAAGCAGGAATCAGGAAGACAGAACTATGGTCAGATTTGCCAAATGGAGGGTGGGGGAGAGCTTTGTATGCATCTCTGTGTGTGGAGTAAAGGTGGTCTAGGATTTTTTCCCCCCCTGGTTGCACATGTGACATGCTGGTAATAATGTTGTAAAACTGATTTAAGTTTGCCTGCATTAAAGTCCACGGCCACTAGGAGCGCCGCTTCTGGGTGAACATTTTCTTGTTTGCTTATGGACTTATAGAGTTGGTTGAGAGCAGTCTTAGTGCCAGCTTCGCTTTGTGGTGGTAAATAGATGGCTACGAATAATACAGATGAGAACTCTCTGGGTAGATAGTGTTGTCGACAGCTTATCATAAGGTACTCTACCTCAGGCGAGCAATACCTCAAGACTTTTTTAATACTAGACATCGCGCACCAGCTGTTATTGACAAAAAGACACACACCCCCACCCCTCGTCTTACCAGAGGTAGCGTCTCTGTTCTGCCGGTGCATGGAAAATCCCGCCAGCTCTATTGTCCGTTTCTTCATTCAGCCACGTCTCGGTGAAACATAAGATGTTACAGTTTTATTGTCCCGTTGGTAGATTAATCTTAATAGTAGGTCATCAATTTTATTTTCTAACGATTGCACGTTAGGAATGGGAATGGAAGGCATTGAGAGTTTACTCGCTCGCCTCTTTATTCTCAGAAGGATCCCTTATCTGCGTCCCCTTTTCCGGTGTATTTTCTTCATGCAAATGCATGGATCTGGGTCTGTTCCAGTGAAAGCAGGATATCCTTCTCGTCGGACTCGTTAAAGGAAAAAGTTTATTTCTGTCCGCGGTGAGTAATCACTTTTCTGATGTCCAGAAGTTATTTTCGATCATAATGTTGCTGCTACCGTCTCTTATGTACACAATAAGTTAAAAAAAATAAGTTACACAAAACGCAAAAAAAATTACAAAATTGCACCATTGGTTGGGAGAATGTAAAACGTCAGCCATGTTCTTCGGCGCCATCTTTTACTTGTCCTGAAGCCACTCCTACGTTGTCTTGGCTGTGTGTTCAGGGTCGTTGTCCTGTTGGAAAGTGAACCTTCGCTCCAGTCTGAGGTCCTGAGCGCTTTGGAGCAGGTTTTCATTGATTATCTTTATACTTTGCTTCCTTCATCTTTGACTCGATCCTGCTTAGTCTCCCAGTCCCTGCCGCTGAAAAACATCCCCACAGCATGTTTCTGCCACCACTTTGCTTCCCCGTAGGGATGGTGCCAGGTTTCCTCCAGACGTGACACTTGACATTATGGCCAAAGAGTTCAATCTTGGTTTCATCAGACCAGAGAATCTTGTTTCTCATGGTCTGAGAGTCCTTTTGGCAAACTGGAAGCGGGCCGTTGTGTGCCTTTTACTGAGGAGTGGCTTCCGTCTGGCCACTCTACCATAATGGCCTGATTAGTGGAGTGCTGCAGAGATGGTTGTACTTCTAAAATGTTCTCCTAGCCACAGAGGAACTCTGGAGCTCTGGCAGAGTGACCAGCGGGTTCTTGGTCACCTCCCTGACCTCCCTCAATTGCTCAGTTTTGCCGGGTGGCCAGCTCTAGGAAGAGTCTTGGCGGTTCCAAATTTCTTCCGTTTAAGAATGATGGAGGCCACTGTGTTCTTGGGGACCTTCAATGTTGCAGAAATGTTTTGGTACCCTTCCCCAGATCTGTGCCTTGACACAATCCTGTCTCTGAATTCTACAGACAATTCCTTTGACCTCGTGGCTTGGTTTTTTCTGTGACATGTCAACTGTGGGACCTTATATTGACAAGTGTGTGCCTTTCCAAATCATGTCCAGTCAAATTTACCACAGGAGGACTCCAATCAAGTTTTAGAAACATCTCAAGGATGACCACTGAAAACAGGATGCACCTGAGCTCAACTTCGAGTCTCCTAGCAAAAGGTCTGAATACTTACGTAAATAAGGTATTTCAGTTTTTACTTTGTAATACATTTGCAAAAATTTCTAAAAACATGTTTTTGCTTTGTCATTGTGGGTTATTGTGTGTGTAGATTGATGAGAAAAAAATAGATATTTAATACATTTTAGAATAAGGCTGTAACGTATTCTTTTTTGAAAAAGTCAAGGGGTCTTGAATACTTCCCAAATGCACTGTATCTCTCCACAAAACCCTAAGCCCTTATAGAGTAAGGGAAACAACTAGTTCAAGGTTTCAGAGTGATTGATGCCACCGATTGAAATGTCACTAGCGCGCACACCTCTAACAAGCTAGCCATTTCCCACCAGTTACAACAGCACGCCTGGAGTTTTCAAAAAGGCACGTAAAAGACTCTGAGAGCAGAAGGCAAAAGATTCTTTGGCAAAAGATTCTTTGATTCTTTTTTCTTTTTGGCCTGAATGCAAAGCGCTATGTCTGGAGAAACCCAGACAAAGCTCTTCACCCATCTAACACTATCCCTACCGTGAAGCATGGAGGTGACAACATCATGCTATGGGGATGCTTTATAACGGCAGGGACTGGTAGACTGGTGAGGATAGAGGGAACAACGAATGGAGCCAAATACAGGCAATCTTTGATGAGAACCTGTTTCAGAGTGAGAACGATCTTAGACTGGGGGCGAAGATTTGCGTTCCAACAGAACAATGACCCCAAGCACACAGAAATAGCAACATTGGAATGGCTTCAGAACAAGAATGTGAAAGTCATTGAGTGGCTCAGCTAAGAGCCCAGACTTGATTCTCATAGAAAGTCTCTGGAAAAACTTGAAGATTGCTGTTCACCGCATCTCCCCATCTAACTTAATAGAGCTTGAGAAAATCTTCAAAGAAGAATGGGAGAAAATCCCGAAATCCAGATGTGCAAAGCTGAACTACAGACATATCTAGTACGACTCAAAGCTGTAGTCACAGTCAAAGGTGCTTCTACAAAGTATTGAGTCAGGGGTGTGAATACTTATGTAAATGAGATATTTCTGTATTTCATTTTCAAAACATTTGCAAACATGTTTTCATTTTGTCATAATGGGGTATTTATTGTGTGTAGATAGGTGAGAGAGAAAAAATCTAATCCATTTTGAATTCAGGCTGTAACAACAAAATGTGGAATAAGTAATGGGGTATGAATACTTTCTGAAAGCACTGTATATGTAATTAACAGTTTCCATGACAAACTCTGTGGGGGTTTCATTTGTAATAAGTCAGAGGTGTACTTATGTTATCAAGTCAATATGAAACAAGTATAAATGTAGCAAATGAAGCATGAAGCTATCATTTAGAGGAAATTGTACTAAATTGAAATTGTACTAAATTAATAAATCAGATTATTAGAAAATACACCACCAAGTCTACGTTGTCTGGAATCAATCTCATGAGCACTTTGTTATTTGACTGTTCAACACACACTTTTTTATTTTTTTATTATTTTCAATGACGGTCTTGTTCAGGGGAAGAACGACAGATTTTTTACCTTGTCAGCTCGGGGATTCGATCTTGCAACCTTTCGGTTACTAGTCCAACGCTCTAACCACTAGGCTACCTGCCGCCAAATAATCTCTGTCTCCTCATCCAGTCTTTAAACTCTCTCTTCTCCTTAACCTCTGCCCCGCTCCATTCCCCCTGCTTTGTCTGGTTGGTGAGGGAGCGTTGTCCCCGGGCCCCTGGCTCAGGCCCAGGCCCATTAGCCCCAGACTGGCAGCCATGTGTTTATCAGCAGAGATTATTACACTGTGGCAATGACACCGCTCTAATGAAGGGAGCCCAAACTTGTCATTGTACGGAAGAGCACCCTGTAATGCCTCTGCTTTTGTGTGTGAGAGAGAGAGAGTGTCTCTGTGAGAGATACAGTTGAGAGATGAAGAGAGAGGGAGGGAGAGAGAGAGTGAGAGACCGAGATAATCCTGATGACAATACATCACAGAGTTTCTCACTTGTCAATATTACATGTTTTGTAATTGTCATAGCATAGCTACCAGATTGTAGCAGTTTGTATGTTACGTAATGTTTCGTTCTGGTCTCATCTCTGTGTCTGTCAGGTGGAGTGAGGGAGCTGCGACAGCAGCAGAGTGCCCCGTGCTACAGTGAAAAGGAGGTGAAGAACACAGGGTAGAGCCATGGCAGGATGGGGCCTCCTTCTCCTCCTCCTCCTGTGGGTGGTCTCCCTGGCCCAGGGCTCGTCCTTGCTCTCTGGTCAGCGCCACCGGACCCGTCTGCAGAGGGACCGTCAAGCACGCAACAACGTCCGACCCAACATAATCATCATCCTCACCGATGACCAGGACATCGAACTGGGTAAGACACAGCAGGGTGTGTGTGTGTGCGCGCGTGCATGCATTCTCCATTTGCCCATTCAAAGTCAAGCACCCCATGACCAACTCCATTATTGCCATGGAGTGAGTGGCCTATGGTATCCATTGTCTGAGTGCCAAATCCTGGCCATCTCCCTACCCGTTTAAGCCTTTAAACTGCATATTAGTCTGGAGTGTCAGTATAATGGCCTCGCTGACACCCCTTGTCCCACTCTGATTGGTGAGAAAACCTCCATTGAAAACCAGGAATTTATGGTTGAGCATCTGTTCCACTAAATAATCGGCATCAGCCTGAAATGCCTTTAGTACACATGAATTAAAATGGGCGACACATCACAGAAAATATTTACTCTTATAAAGTTGCTGCTTCCACTAGTGGAGCCTCTAAGTCCAAAGGCTTGGTTATTTTGATTAAAATGAATTTAACTTTAGTTATTGAAAAGACTAGCAAGGACATTTCAGGCCACTTAGCACATCTATATATGGCAAGAAAGTAGCATTTGTGTCTATCTATAAACCCACTGTTTTTGAGGACAGCTTTTTCCCTGGGCTTACCAAAGAATTGTTAGCACTTTCAGAGTATGAATTGGTTTTAGGGGCAGTGTGGCAGACCAGGGGGTTTGGTCAAGACGTTTTACACAGATCAGACACGGACAGAATATGATTAGCTCGGGTTCAAGGGTGTTTATTAAATAATAAATCAAAAGAAAAGGATAGGTCTCCCCCATGAGAGCCTCTCCGGGATACCGTCTTCTGGGCTCTGGGTCTGCTGTATCCTGTCGGGCACACAAACGCAACTCCCTCGTCTTAGCTCGGGCACCGTCTCCAACTACACGGAAGTTACCTTACTTCCCCCAGTCCTCCCTGTGTGCTGCCCTTCTGGCAGCTTTATGGGGCTTGTACAGCTGGTCAGCAATCAGCCCTTGATTACTCACCAACTCCCCAATCACCCACAATTAGTTGGTGAGGGCGTAGAGCCCGTCGAGACCTGGCACGTCCAGCAGATGAAGCCATCGCCTTGTGATGTACAGTGGGGCAAAAAAGTATTTAGTCAGCCACCAATTGTGCAAGTTCTCCCACTTAAAAAGAGGAGAGAGGCCTGTAATTTTCATCATAGGTACACTTCAACTATGACAGACAAAATGAGAAAAAAAATCCAGAAAATCACATTGTAGGATTTTTTATGAATTTATTTGCAAATTATGGTGGAAAATAAGTATTTGGTCAATAACAAAAGTTTATCTCAATACTTTGTTATATACCCTTTGTTGGCAATGACAGAAGTCTTCACAAGGTTTTCACACACTGTTGCTGGTATTTTGGCCCATTCCTCCATGCAGATCTCCTCTAGAGCAGTGATGTTTTGGGGCTGTTGCTGGGCAACACAGACTTTCAACTCCCTCCAAAGATTTTCTATGGGGTTGAGATCTGGAGACTGGCTAGGCCACTCCAGGACCTTGAAATGTTTCTTACGAAGCCACTCCTTCGTTGCCCGGGCGGTGTGTTTGGGATCATTGTCATGCTGAAAGACCCAGCCACGTTTCATCTTCAATGCCCTTGCTGATGGAAGGAGGTTTTCACTCAAAATCTCACGATACATGGCCCCATTCATTCTTTCCTTTACACTGATCAGTCGTCCTGGTCCCTTTGCAGAAAAACAGCCCCAAAGCATGATGTTTCCACCCCCATGCTTCACAGTAGGTATGGTGTTCTTTGGATGCAACTCAGCATTCTTTGTCCTCCAAACACGACGAGTTGAGTTTTTACCAAAAAGTTCTATTTTGGTTTCATCTGACCATATGACATTCTCCCAATCTTCTTCTGGATCATCCAAATGCTCTCTAGCAAACATCAGACGGGCCTGGACATGTACTGGCTTAAGCAGGGGGACACGTCTGGCACTGCAGGATTTGAGTCCCTGGCGGCGTAGTGTGTTACTGATGGTAGGCTCTGTTACTTTGGTCCCAGCTCTCTGCAGGTCATTCACTAGGTCCCCCCGTGTGGTTCTGGGATTTTTGCTCACCGTTCTTGTGATCATTTTGACCCCACGGGGTGAGATCTTGCGTGGAGCCCCAGATCGAGGGAAATTATCAGTGGTCTTGTATGTCTTCCATTTCCTAATAATTGCTCCCACAGTTGATTTCTTCAAACCAAGCTGCTTACCTATTGCAGATTCAGTCTTCCCAGCCTGGTGCAGGTCTACAATTTTGTTTCTGGTGTCCTTTGACAGCTCTTTGGTCTTGGCCATAGTGGAGTTTGGAGTGTGACTGTTTGAGGTTGTGGACAGGTGTCTTTTATACTGATAACAAGTTCAAACAGGTGCCATTAATACAGGTAACGAGTGGAGGACAGAGGAGCCTCTTAAAGAAGAAGTTACAGGTCTGTGAGAGCCAGAAATCTTGCTTGTTTGTAGGTGACCAAATACTTATTTTCCACCATAATTTGCAAATAAATTCATTAAAAATCCTACAATGTGATTTTCTGGATTTTTTTTCTCATTTTGTCTGTCATAGTTGAAGTGTACCTATGATGAAAATTACAGGCCTCTCTCATCTTTTTAAGTGGGAGAACTTGCACAATTGGTGGCTGACTAAATACTTTTTTGCCCCACTGTATGTATTCATTTGGAGCTGGTCTGATTAATTAATTGATTACATTTATTGAGCATGGAAGCCAGTGGCTTTAAAATAAAAATCATATTTATTTTTCCAGAATATTTTGTTTTTACAGAGATAAAGGTTTGCTTCATGTGGCCATATTGTTAGCAGTATGAGAATAGTTTTTCTCATGTCTATAAAGAAGAAGTGAAGTGTGACTGGCAGACATAATGTAAAGGAGCATCTTGCTTACATCTAATTAGGCTAATTGATGTAGAAATATTTGATTGCTGAAAAAGAAAGAGTCATTACAACAAGAAGGAGCTCAATAAAATGCAAAATTCAAAGCTGTGACAAATGTGTTTTAGAAAAATTGAAAAACAAATACAGTTGAGTGATTGATTGATTAAAACAAATGTCTCTTCATTTACACTCTTACTTTCACCTTACTATACCTTCTATTATTACTTTCATCATGGAAAAACAAGTGCAAACTTTGCACCTGGTGCGTAAATCAGGCGCCAAGTAAGCTGCGGAATCCTTTTTTAAAAGTCTGTTCTGTGCACTGCATACAATATATCACACACATGCCTGTGCTGCACAATACACATAATCCTACACCATTTTACTCATTCACTTGTGTGGAAGAAAGAGCAGTGAAAGTCTCCAATGCACAGTATAACATTCCAGGTTATTGGTACTGTCATGACAGGAACAACGTTTTTTGGCATTTATAGTGAAAACATGTAGTTGTATTTATTTATATTTTTACACACAGTTATTGCATTTTGCACACAGTCAACTGATTTGATAGACAAATAATTGGAATACAAAAAGTAAATATAACTGCGAGCAGCAATGAATGGGGTTCACAGGATGACGGAAAGGACACAACACCAGTTGCATAACAAAGCAAGCACTCTATCATGTAGGAACTCATTGTCTTACGTCAGATCGCGACGCTCATCCCTCAACCGATCTGTCTTGTAGGACATGGAACACATCTAAAACAAAAATTGATTTTGCTCATCCGCCTAACACTAGTTCCTAATTCTGAAAATCACTCCGCTCTCGGTAGCTATAGATGCACCTGATATTATGGCAATCCAAACCATGCTCCAGCTAGCAGCAAAGTGCAAGCTTGTTTCAGTGGTCATATGTGACTCCACCTGGATTCGGTCTTATGTAGCAAAATTTGAAATTGTGTTTTTTACATTGGAGACTCAGAGCTACAAAAGGGTATATCATACACTGCATTTGAGGAACAATGTGGAAGTAATTCTGCTTTGAAAGTTGATCAACTTTAAACTTACTTTTGAGAAAATGGCCTTTGAATATTTTGGTATCTAGTGAAGAGCTCATCTTTGTCTACACCCATTCAGGATTGTTCACACCCTCTTAGACAGTAAATCATGCAGCGCCTTGTGTCACAAACGCAGATTTTAGAGAAACAACAAATGTCGGTACATATAAGTATCTTATATCGGCTGAAAGCTTAAATTCTTCTTAATATAACTGCACTGTCCAATTTACAGTAGCTATTATTGTGAAAAAATGCCATGCTATTGTTTGAGGAGAGCTCCTAACAACAAAACACTTTTTTCACTGCGGTAGGTTTGATCAATTCACCTCTGAAGGTGAAATGTGTACTTCCATTCTGAAATATTGCTTTGATTTATCATCCAAAGGGTCCCAGAGATAACATGAAGTGTCGTTTTGTTAGATAAAATCATTTTTCCTATCTTAAAAAGGTCCATATAGCATGCACGATTAATTTTATATTTCCACTCGTTCAATTTGCAAAGAAGAGAATCTGTGAAAATCTAACCCAAAACATTGTTTCAACCAGTCAAATCAAGTTCGTACATATTCCTCAGAGATCCTAAAACGTAACCAGACTTCACTATATCATTAGGGGTGTAGTATAACCTATAGGACACCAAATGAGGTCATAGCACGCCGATGACGCGGGCGGTCTTCACTTGAACAACTCTAACTTTATGAAATAAGCGCCAATCGGGGTCAAACAAAGCTAGCTAGATAGCCAATGAGCTGGGCTTTACGGGAGTATCTGGAAACCCTGTATCTGTCGTAAAATGTAGCTACTAACCTTGTGCAACAGCATGCCTTTTCCTTTTGGACAAAAATTATAAGAATATTCAGAGTTATGAAGTTATGAAAACTGGTTGTTTTGCAAATGTTGAACTTATAATATGGCTACTAATACTGGAAAAGCTAAATCAAAGTCCAAGTATACAGATTTGACGATATTCTTACAGAAAAATGTAATATGAATGCAAATGTCTCCTTCACGATTTGCCCAAATATACCTGGGTGACTTAACACTGGCCCGGATGCCATTCCATCTGAACTGTTACCACATTTTTGGGGCATTAATCTCTCTACTGCCAAAGAAAGGGAAAGATCACACAGATTGTCGTCTGATATCTTTAAATTATTCGGACAAAATGTTGTTCAAAAATGTTGGCGTTACGGATGGCAAAGTATTTGTGTTAGGATAAGTTCATTCACATAGAGCAGTCAGGTTTTATGAAAGGTTGAAGCTGACAATGTCCATCGATGAATGCGTGTAATACATGAAACACTGTCTCTAGATGCCGAGAAGACTTTTGACAGGCTTGAATGGTAGTACTTGTGGGCTGTCTTGGAGAAATCTGGTTTGGGAAAGAATTTTACCGATATGGTTTGTGTGTTAACCCTGTTGCTATGGTGTCTAGTGATGTCATACACTCAGGTCCATTCCCTATTTTTTGGAGATGTAGACAAGGGGACGGCCTCTCCACAACGTTACTCAGAGCCTTTAGCACAACATCTAAGGCAGAATGTAATTGCTTTTCCTATACTGATTACATCTTCCTCTCATATCATATCACTACATGCAGATGATATTTTCCTATATATGACAGATATTCAGAATTCAATCTCATCTTTATTATCCGTATTTGAAGAATTCAAAAGATAAAATGGACAAAATCAGCATTAATGTTGCTTAATGAAGCAGTTTCCAGAAAGTTTCCCTTCCCTCAACAATTCCTATAAAAACACAGTTCACTTATTTGGTTATTAGTATACAAACATCTATGCATGGTCTGGTGAAGTATAATTATGAGAACATTTACTAGGATGTTGAATGAGATTTAACCGTTTGGGAGAAGTTGCCTGCTTCTTTACAAACTAGGGTCACTTCCATAAAGATGAATGTGTTGCCATGTATTAGATTCCTGAGCATAACAATCCCACTCCCTCCACCAGTGGGCTATTGGGGAATGATTGATAAATGCATACATAAATACCTTTGGAATGGCAAACATCCAAAGATTAGGCTGGAGGTGTTAAAACGACAGAAGTGTTATGGTGGACTTGCATTACCAAATTGTTTTATTTACCACCAGTATTTCCAGTTACGCCCACTTAGATCATGGTTTGATCAGTCTCTTGGAGAACTATTGAGGAAGAACGTGTTTCAGCTATTAGATTGCAGGATGTGTTATTTTCTGGTATATCTAATAAGAAATGCATGTTGTATTTTGGTCCTATTATTTCTAATACAATATAGAATTTTAGGAAGGTTGAGAAGTGTGTAGGTGGTAACTGGAAATGGCATCTCCATACACATAACAAGTCTATTACTTCCGGTAATAAACATTTTGAGTCGAGAGCCTGGTCTGCAAAAGGCGTCAATAATCTAGGGGCTATATTCAATTCAAACGGTCTCCTTAGTTTTCAGGAACTCCGTCTTTGTTTTGATTTGCCAGGGTCGTCATTCTTTCTAAACTCAGCAAAAAAGAAACATCTATTTTTCAGGACCCTTTCTTTCAAAGATAATTCGTAAAAATCCAAATAACTTCACAGATCTTCATTGTAAACACTGTTTCCCAGGCTTGTTCAATGAACCATAAACAATTAATGAACATGCACCTGTGGAACGGTTGTTAAGACACTAACAGCTTAGACGGTAGGCAACTAAGGTCACAGTTATGAAAATTTAGGACACTAAAGAGGCCTTTCAACTGACTCTGAAAAACACCAAAAGAAAGATGCTCAGGGTCCCTGCTCATCTGCGTGAACGTGCCTTAGGCATGCTGCAAGGAGGCATGAAGACTGCAGATGTGGCCAGGGCAATAAATTGCCATTTCCGTACTGTGAGACGCCTAAGACAGCGCTACAGGGAGACAGGACAGACAGCTGCCCAGGATCGGTACATCCGTACATCACACCTGCGGGACAGGTACAGGATGGCAACAACAACTGCCCGAGTTACACCAGGAACGCACAATCCCTCCGTCAGTGTTCAGATTGTCCGCAATAGGCTGAGAGAGGCTGGACTGAGGGCTTGTAGGCCTGTTGTAAGGCAGGTCCTCACCAAACATCACCGGCAACAATGTCGCTTATGGGTACAAACCCACCGTCGCTGGACCAGACAGGCCTGGCAAAAATTGCTCTTCACTGGCGAGTCGCGGTTTTGTCTAACCATGGGTGATGGTTGGATTCGCATTTATCGTCGAAGGAATGAGCGTTACACCGAGGCCTGTACTCTGGAGCGGGATCGATTTGGAGGTAGAGGGTCCGTCATGGTCTGGGGCGGTGTGTCACAGCATCATCGGACTGAGCTTGTTGTCATTGCAGGCAATCTCAACGCTGTGCGTTACAGGGAAGACCTCCTCCCTCATGTGGTACCCTTCCTGCAGGCTCATCCTAACATGACCCTCCAGCATGACAATGCCACCAGCCATACTGCTCATTCTGTGTGTGATTTCCTGCAAGACAGGAATATTGTGTTCTGCCATGGCCAGCAAAGAGCCCGGATCTCAATCCCATTGAGCAAGTCTGGGACCTGTTGGATCGGAGGGTGAGGGCTTGTGCCATTCCCCCCAGAAATGTCTGTGAACTTGTAGGTGCCTTGGTGGAAGAGTGGGGTAACATCTCACAACAAGAACTGGCAAATCCGGTGCAGTCCATGAGGAGGAGATGCACTGCAGTACTTAATGCAGCTGGTGGTCACACCAGATACTGAATGTTACTTTGGATTTTGACCCCCCCCTTTGTTCAGGGACATATTATTCCAATTCTGTTAGTCACATGTCTGTGGAACTTGTTCAGTTTATGTCTCAGTTGTTCATATCTCAGACTGCGGTCAGCGCTTCGTACCTATGGAGTTCTATATCTTAGACTGCGGTAAGTGCTTCGTACCTATGGGGTTCTATATCTTAGTCTGCGCTTCGTCCCTATGGGGTTCTATATCTCAGACTACAGTCAGTTCTTCGTACCTATGGAGTTCTATATCTTAGTCTGCGCTTCGTACCTATGGGGTTCTATATCTCAGACTACAGTCAGTGCTTCATACCTATGGGGTTCTATATCTGACTACAGTCAGTGCTTCATACCTATGGGGTTCTATATCTCAGACTACAGTCAGTGCTTCATACCTATGGGGTTCTATATCTGACTACAGTCAGTGCTTCATACCTATGGGGTTCTATATCTCAGACTACAGTCAGTGCTTCATACCTATGGGGTTCTATATCTGACTACAGTCAGTGCTTCATACCTATGGGGTTCTATATCTGACTACAGTCAGTGCTTCATACCTATGGGGTTCTATATCTGACTACAGTCAGTGCTTCATACCTATGGGGTTCTATATCTGACTACAGTCAGTGCTTCATACCTATGGGGTTCTATATCTCAGACTACAGTCAGTGCTTCGTGCCTATGGGGTTCTATATCTGACTACAGTCAGTGCTTCGTGCCTATGGGGTTCTATATCTGACTACAGTCAGTGCTTCATACCTATGGGGTTCTATATCTGACTACAGTCAGTGCTTCATACCTATGGGGTTCTATATCTGACTACAGTCAGTGCTTCATACCTATGGGGTTCTATATCTGACTACAGTCAGTGCTTCATACCTATGGGGTTCTATATCTGACTACAGTCAGTGCTTCATACCTATGGGGTTCTATATCTGACTACAGTCAGTGCTTCATACCTATGGGGTTCTATATCTGACTACAGTCAGTGCTTCATACCTATGGGGTTCTATATCTGACTACAGTCAGTGCTTCGTCCCTATGGGGTTCTATATCTGACTACAGTCAGTGCTTCATACCTATGGGGTTCTATATCTCAGACTACAGTCAGTGCTTCATACCTATGGGGTTCTATATCTGACTACAGTCAGTGCTTCGTCCCTATGGGGTTCTATATCTTAGACTGCGGTCAGCGCTTCGTGCCTATGGGGTTCTATATCTCAGACTACAGTCAGTGCTTCATACCTATGGGATTCTATATCTTAGACTGCGGTCTGCGCTTCGTGAATATGGGGTCCCACGGGGTACAACTTTGGGAAGCCACCTGGTGATAGAGTGGATTTTTACATTCCCATCCAGAGGTTCTGTCTGCTATTTACTCTCATCTTCAACTATTAAAGCAGAA
Organism: Salvelinus namaycush; assembly: GCF_016432855.1. Lineage (NCBI taxonomy): Eukaryota > Metazoa > Chordata > Actinopteri > Salmoniformes > Salmonidae > Salvelinus > Salvelinus namaycush. Next base: position 23,599,638 of record NC_052308.1, on the reverse strand, counting down.
AGATCTATCAATGGTTAAAGCATGGGTCAATTATTTGGCTGTCGATGATGAGGCTATTGACTGGGAGAATGTCTGGGAGAATATATTTAATCAAAGAACTCATCAAAGAACCCAAACCATAAATTCTCATTTTAAACTTTGTCATAGATCATACTGGACACCACTTGTAAGATTTCATGCAAAACAGGCTCAAAGCCCATACTGTGACATATGTAATCTCAATACACTTGGCACATACAAACATATGATATGGGATTGTCCTGAGGTTTATGAGTTTTGGAGGAAAGTGTTGTCTATTCTCTCTGACATGGTTGATAAAACTGTACCCCTTGAACCAATTCTGCTGTTGCTTAACGATGATACAGGTATGCAGCTTAATGAGAACCAGCAAAAGTTTTGGCTGTCTGGGTTGACTGCTGTGAAAAAACTTGTTGTTCAGCGCTGGTTGCCACCACATTACCTTCATATAAGGAAATGGCAAGCATACTTTCATAACGTAATTATGTTGGAATTTATCCACTGCCCGTATGAATAAAGACAGTCCTTGCACTTTGGAACATGGAAAGTAGCTGTCTCAGAAATCTCTAAACTGTTGGATATGATGTAGGTGTGTGGTGTAAAATGCTTACTTGATAGTGTTTTATTTGCAAATTACTTTGCTGTGTATATTCTAGTGTAGGGCGTGTTTAAAAAAAAAAAAAAGTATTAATTATTATTTAGATTTTTATATAAATGTTTTATATATTATGGGTTGTCCAAGGTTGAGGATAGGGTGGGGCTGCCAGAGGAATAGGTGGTCTGTTCACTCTCTCTCTCTCTCTCCCTCTCTCGCATCCCTCACCCCATCCATCTTTTTGCCTCTCTTCCCCTCAATCTCCTCTTCCCCCTCTCTTTCTCCTCCAGGCTCAATGCAGGCCATGAATAAGACACGGCGTATCATGGAGCAGGGAGGCACCCATTTCTCTAATGCCTTCTCCACCACTCCCATGTGCTGCCCGTCACGCTCCTCTATTCTGACAGGGAAGTACGTTCACAACCACCACACCTTCACCAACAACGAGAACTGTTCCTCACCCTCCTGGCAGGCCCACCATGAGCCTCACACCTTCGCTGTGCACCTTAACAACTCAGGGTACAGGACGGGTGAGTGTGAGCTGTGCACACACACACACACACACACACACACACACACACACACACACACACACACACACACACACACACACACACACACACACACACACACACACACACACACACACACACACACACACACACACACACACACACACACTTTATTGCAAAGAGAATCACTTTGTACTTATCACCCCCCCTCCCCCAATGTCCTAGCGTTATTTGGGAAGTACCTGAATGAGTACAACGGCTCCTATGTGCCCCCTGGCTGGAGGGAGTGGGTAGCACTGGTGAAGAACTCTCGCTTCTACAACTACACTCTGTGCAGGAACAGCGTGCGGGAGAAGCATGGCAGCCAATATCCAAAGGTTTCATCCTGTTTCAGTTTTCAGTCACACATTGGAGTAACCTACTCAGATCATAATTTAATCATCCAATTTCATGATTATAATACTGTTATAAGACAGTATAGTAAACAGATTATTCTGAATCTAAATATTGTTATAAGGAAGCTGTTATGACAAGCTCTATTTCTCTATTCACATTCATCTTTCCCCTTCTGGGAGGAAGTAATATTACAGTTCAGATCCTCATGGTCAGGTGATTCTTGCTTCCACAGGACTATCTCACAGACATCATCACCAATGACAGCATCAACTACTTCCGCTTGTCCAAGAGGATGTACCCCCACCGACCAGTGATGATGGTCCTGAGCCACGCTGCCCCCCATGGGCCGGAGGACTCAGCACCACAGTACAGCACTGCCTTCCCCAATGCCTCGCAGCACATGTAAGAGTATATTGTACACACACACACACACACACACACACACACACACACACACACACACACACACACACACACACACACACACACACACACACACACACACACACACACACACACACTCATTTGACAGAAGATGCAGTGTGGTAGTGCACTAAGTGGAGATTTGCCTCAGTAACGATCCTTACAAATTGCATCATTTAGACTGGCATTGGTAAAGAGGTTCATGATAGATAGGCATCCATAGATTATGATAACATACTATGGGTCCCGGCCTTTGTCTGCTTGGCACAGTACCCCCGAAGATAAGCGCTTGGCCCTGAATGTTTCTCTTATGCTCTGGAGCTAATGTCACGTCTTCCATTGGCCCTGGGAGAGACATACAGTACCAGTCAAAAGTTTGGACACACCTACTCATTCAAGGATTTTTCTTTATTTGTACTATTTTCTACATTGTAGAATAATAGTGAAGACATCAAAACTATGAAATAACATATATGGAATCATGCAGTAACAAAAAAAGTGTAAAAAAAATTGAAATATATTTTATATTTTACATTCTTCAAAGTAATGGCCATTTGCCTTGATGACAGCTTTGTGCACTCTTGGCATTCTCTCAACCAGCTTCATGAGTAATGCTTTAACAAGGAGTTCCCATATATGCTGAGCACTTGTTGGCTGCTTTTCCTTCACTCTGCGATCCAACTCATCCCAAACCATCACACTTTGGTTGAGGTCAGGTGACTGTGGAGGCCAGGTCATCTGATGCAGCGCTCCATCACTCTCCTTCTTAGTCAAATAACCCTTTCACACCCTGGAGGTGTGTTGGGTCATTGTCCTGTTGAAAAACAAATGATAGTCCCACTAGGTGCAAACCAAATGGCATGGTGTATTGCTGCAAAATGCTGTGGTAGCCATGCTGGTTAAGTGTGCTTTGAATTCTAAAAATCACTGACAGTGTCACCAGCAAAGCACCCTCACACCATCACACCTCCTCCTCCATGCTTCACTGTGGGAACCACACATGCCGAGATCATCCGTTCACCTCCTCTGCGTCTCACAAAGACACGGTGGTCGGAACCATACATTTCAAAATCGGACTCATCAGACAGAAGGACAGATTTCCACCGGTCTAATGTCCATTGCTCGTGTTTCTTGGCCCAAGTAAGTCTCTTCTTCTTATTGGTATCCTTTAGTAGTGATTTCTTTGCAGCAATTCGACCATGAAGGCCTGATTCACACAGTCTCCTCTGAACAGTTGATGTTGAGATGTGTCTGTTGCTTGAACTCTTGTGAAGCATTTATTTGGGCTGCAATTTCTGAGGCTGGTAACTCTAATGAACTTATCCTCTGCAGCAGAGGTAACTCTGGGTCTTCCTTTCCTGTGGTGGTCCTCATGAGAGCCAGTTTCATCATAGCGCTTGATGGTTTTTGCAACTGCACTTGAAGAAACTTTCAAAGTTCTTGAAATTTTCCAAATTGAATGACTTTCATGTCTTAAAGTAATGATGGATTGTCGTTTCTCTTAACTTATTTGAGCTGTTCTTGCCATAATATTGACTTGGTCTTTTAAAAAATAGGGCTATCTTCTGTATACCACCCCTACCTTGTCACAACACAACTGATTAGCTCAAATGCAATAAGAAGGAAAGAAATTCCACAAATTAACTTTTAAGAAGGCACACCTGTTAATTGAAATGCATTCCAGGTGAATACCTCATGAAGCTGGTTGAGAGAATGCCAAGAGTGTGCAAAGCTGTCATCGAGGCAAAGGGTGGCTACTTTGAAGAATCTCATCTCAAATATATCTTGATTTAACACTTTTTTTGTTACTACATGAGTCCATATGTGTTACTTCATTGTTTTGATTTCTTCACTATTATTCTACAATGTAGAAAATAGTACAAATAAAGAAACCCTTGAATGAGTAGGTGTGTCCAAACTTTTGACTGATACTGTAAATGGAGGCAGTAATGCGCCTGTGTCTTTGGTTGAATGTTCTCTCCTGTAAGAGTGAATTACATAAGCATCATTAAAGTACTGAACAAAGACTTTACACAGTGAATTCGTTCAGCCCAGGCTGTTTTCATGTCAACTTTTAATTGCTTTTTCTCATGAATTTACACACATTCCCACGATGTGAGCTTGTAGATGATCTCACTTTCCCTTCAATATGGAGGGAGAGAAAATGGCTCCCCTCTTACTCCAGCCCTCCTGAAAAAGCTTTTCCTCATCCACATTGCAGACACTTATCTTCAAATCACATTTTATTGGTCACATACACGTGTTTAGCAGATGTTATTGCGTCTGTAGCGAAACATTTCACAACATATACCCAATACACACAAATCTAAGTAAAGAAATGTAATTAAGAATATATGGATGAGCATAGACTAAGATACAGTATATAAATATGAGATGAGTAATGCAAAATATGTAAACATTAAAGTGACTAGTGTTCCATTTATTAAAGTGACCAGTGATTTCAAGTCTATGTATATAGGCAGCAGCCTCTAATGTACATTAACAGTCTGATGGCCTTGAAATAGAGAGACTGAAAAACATATTCTATCTCAGCTTTGATGCACCTGTACTGACCTCGCCTTCTGGATGATAGCGGGGTGAACAGGCAGTTGCTCGGGTGGTTGTTGTCCTTGATGATCTTTTTGACCTTCCTGTGACATCGGGTGCTGTAGGTGTCCTGGAAGGCAGGTAGTTTGCCCCCGGTGATGCATTGGGCAGACCGCACCACCCTCTGAAGAGCCCTGCGGTTGCGGGCAGTGCAGTTGCCGTACCCTCTTGTTGTCAGGGCCTTGTGCTCCAAGGCCAAAAACGATTAACCTTTTACAAGTCAAATCGATATGCTGTAAATGTTAAATATGCCCTGCCTCCAAAACTTCATTAGATATTTAGCAGTTTGTTTATTTTGTAATCATTAAGGTTCCATCTGTCCCTGAGTAAATATTGATTAAACTGTCCTCTCCGTGTTAGTTG